>NC_134702.1:94554718-95154718 GCF_043290135.1 Rhipicephalus microplus | reverse complement strand
TCGTTAGGCTTCAAAGCGATATTTTTTCCGAATTCAGTAAATAGAAACCATAGGCGACAAAAGATGGCCGAGTGCGGTTCAGAACCGTCAGCTGTATACTCACAGTTTAGGCTTCGGTGGTATACTTATCTTCGCTTTACTGGAATCAGAACATCGCCTAAGAGTTAGTAGCTTTTCTATTAAGCTGCCACCGGAGAAAATTATGTGTTGAGTGCCATCTGTTACGCACTACCTTCCACAAGAAAAACTCGGCAGATCCCACGTACCTTCGGAATGTACGTTATGTGAGGCATGCGGTAAGAAGACTACCATGTTGTAATTATTCATTAAGCGACACTTCATGAAATGGCACTAATTATAAGTACAAATGTTGCAAGCACTATCATATTTTTAACAGTTGCATATGTTTATATGACGAATTATTTCCTTTTGCGCGACGATGCCACAGGATCATGAGTATAAGCAGCACCGGAAGTGATAAGCAGATATGAAGCGCTGGGGCTTGCGAGGATGGTAGCCCTGGACACTGCTGCATAAATCCGCTTCTGCGCATGGCGCACAAGTGACGTCAACGCGACGGGAGGGCTGTAACATATACAATGCATTTGCAATGTTTATGAAATTGGATAGCCGGCACTGCAACCACAGTTGACGTATCACAAAAATTAGGGTTTATTTTAAATGTACTTCCCAAACCTGGCATGGCACTCTGGTAGAATGCTTGATTGCCACGCAGAATTGAGTACCTGCTGGCACCCTGACATTTATTATATGCATTCTTCAGGTCAACACTGTCGATGTCAGGGTTTTGTTAACGCTCACACGTTAAAATTACCTATATGTGTTCTCGTCGTTTCTGGGAAGATGCCAAGTGCCAATCACATGTGGAAAACACACGCTAGCAGTACCACATACCCACAGGCGGGTATGTGCCACTGTTTGTCGGGATGTGTTTGACGACGTACATGACGGGATTTGGACAGTATTCATGTCTTCACCAGTGCGTCATATTCGTCAGACCATCTCACCCTTCCATACTACTTTTGGTTCACGCCAAGTTAACGGGGTGATCACCAGAGCTTCCAGACGTAAGTGAATAGATAGATAGATAGATAGATAGATAGATAGATAGATAGATAGATAGATAGATAGATAGATAGATAGATACCAGAAAATCTTGCAGTACGCAAAAGAATGATTCGCCTTGAAAAAAGACGTGTTACCTCGTCCTCTACACGAGTGAGCCAAACAGCAACTGTCCCAACGTCCTCACAGTAAGAACAAGCAATTCCTCGCAGGAAGAACAAGCAACTTTCCTAAACCACAACTTTTTGACTGCACAGTACAGCGCAACGTAGCTACCTAACATGGACAATCTGAAACAGCGGAATTTGATGTGAAGAAAAGTGTATTAATCAGCCGGGCGGTGTAGACATTTTTCTGCATTGTGACTGAACAATGAGGGCGCCCAAAGTAAGAAATGTTAGGAGGATTTCCTAACAAGAGGTGAGGAAACAAGTTTAACAGAAACAACGAAAAAGAACATGTTAGCGCGACAAATCTTTCAACTAATGAATCTTAAGACGTGTTGAAAAGGAGCAAATTTCACTTTATTTTCAATTTAGACATAGCTTGTTCACAGGTATTACAAAAGAAAAACTATATTCACTTGACTACAAATAGCTCGTAGTTTACGCAAAGGCACAATGAGTTTAGTTGAAAATATTGTGATAGTATTTACAATACAGGTACTAGAAATGATAAGGAAAAGCAATTTAAAGAGCTCGTTCTTTGGTTTTTGTATACAACATTAATTAGAACAGACAGACAACTGAGATTGTCTAGAAAATGCCTTCTACACTCTGCTATTTCTACATGAGATGGCTCACTGCCATCCCATAGTTCATTACGAATTACTCGTAATCATGGAAAACTTGTTCTAAACAGGCAGCACCTAGTAACACATGTCTGCGCGTCTGTGCATGTTCTGTTCTGTGGAGATGTTCTGTTGAAATGTTATTCACGCCCACTGTCTGTGAGAACAAAATTGTCTGAAGGCAGCATAGGCAATGTTATTTTGTAGCAATGGTGATGGTAATTGGAAGAAAATGAAGTGTACGAAGAGATAACATGCGCTGGCATGGACCTGACCCTCGACATTCGAATACCGTGTTGAAATTCTCACCAAGTGAGGTGCAGCAGCGGTCACCCCTCCGTCCACTTTATGGCATCCGCATGCGCGTTTAAACTTGGGAGTGTTTTGTGAGGCCAGCAGAAAGAAAAAGGGCGTTCCACACGCGTGGTATTGACTACTTGCAAAGAAAGAAGTAGAGATAGAGCATATAGAAATAGAGAAAAAATTGAAATAAAGAGAATAAAAAGCGCAAAAAACTGTAAATGCGAAAAAGAAAAAAAAAGCAGAAAAAAAAAACAAGACCCAAGAGACACGAAGACGGCTTTCCAGCTCTGTACTTCTTGCAGGCTTCGCAAAATTAAGCCAAAAGTGACTTAATTGTATTTTTCTGGCCAAACGTGACTTTAGGAACGTTACATCGTTGTCCAGCTTTTCAAGAAGACACATAGGCAAACTGGAGTCACAAATTCGAACAACCACTGTGTGAGGTTATTCTTAGTATACTTAAGTAAAATATCGCTTTTTTTCCGCTGTATAATTCTTCAATATACGTTGACAATGCGATTGTACCGAAGTCCTCATAGCTTCTTGAGATTCTCTGAATGATTTCTAAAAAATTCAATGCGTTTTGGCAGAAACTATTTTTGGGAAGAAGAAACAGTTTTTTTTTTTATGAACAACTAAACCGCGCGCTTTTCGTAACAGTGGCGGAGTGCGAGAAACGTTAGTCCAGCTCATTATCAATTTACGTCTTATGAGCTTTGCTGGGGTAGCAGGTTGCATTCATGACAAGGTCCAACTGCATGACTGAACGCTGACGAAAAACACATACAATGCCACGTGCACGCATGTGTGTACCTACTTTAAATTACCCCCTTCAGTTATGTGGTTCAAACTGAACACAATTACAAGAAAGTTAATACCAGTCAATGTAACAGTACTAGTAGAACAGTCAGCACGTATATTACTGCCTCGTTTTTTGTCCTCAATTTTTTCCTCTCTTGTCGGTTATAGTGCTGTTTTTTAAAATGCTGTTTTAGAAGAGTTAACGAGAACATTGCCTTCTTTTCAGCCAGCATTTGAGAATGTTGAAGGCACTGAGGGAATGAAGATATTTAAGAAAATGATGGTAAGTAGGCCGCTTTCTTAAACCTTACCTCCCAATACTATGTATTCATATATCTGCTGATGAGCTTCAAACGCGTATGCGAACAGGTACCTACGCCACCTCACTAATAGGTACAGGACATGGAATGCTGCAGCATCGCGTGTCAAATAAACGACCTTGTTTGAGTGAGGGTTGTGGCATATCAGATGATTTCTATGTAGTTTTAACCATCTGGCTTTCTTTAGTACATGCATAAAATAGTTCTTGCTGTTCGACAGTATCCAGATACCTAGCGATGCTTACCGATATTGTGGGTGTTGCAGCGCTTATCTTCTGAGACTGAAGACGTGAGAGCCAAATGAAACTGTGGGCGAAAGCGTCGTCAGTTAGTTACAGATTGCTACTTCCACGCGACAATTCATGAAAAAGGTTGGTCAAGCAAGTACTATAGTTAAATGGATACTGGCACAAAAACCTTTGCCTCTTGTTTTTCTGGAGCAATGCGTTTGTGGGTCTGTTAGTCATGACACGACACAACGTTTGCTTCAGCACGCGACAGATAAATAATTACAGGCCCTTCATTATAAATAAGTTTCGGTTTCGGTTTGAAAGAGTTCCAAAAACAGGGTGCAACTGTCGCCACCTTGCCTGTGCTGCTCTTGACCATGTCAGCACACAAAACTGTGGCGCACTTACGCACGGTCCGTATACAGAATTACTTTCGAATAGGAAACGGGACTGGAATGTCGCCAAACAAATAACTTTTTAAGCGTGCGCCACGACCACGCACTCGCAACCTGCCCCCGAGAAATACAGACTGCAAGAACTAACGCGACAAAAAAAGCGGTTATGACGTCATCATAACATGTTTTGTTCATCGTAGCGTGGTGACGTGAGTGAAGAAGGGGTCACCTCGTGGTTCCCTTCGATGGTGTCATCAGCACATTGGAGTCGGTCACTCACGCAAACTTCAAAATGAATTTGAAATACTTTCAGAGCTATATTCGCTGTTGATATCTTCCAGATGATATACGAATCTTCACGAGAATCGACCCCGCAGGTTATCTCGGCCCCGAAATTTTGTGTCACTATCCCTTTAACGCCTAACAGCTTCGCGCACTGCCTACTTACGTATATACATAATTTGTTAGAAGGAAGAAACATCCGAAACCATCATAAGATGAACAATTGTTGGCGAGGATCTGAAATAGCGTTTTACAATTTTCAGTCTCGTTCATTCAGTTTGTCTGCAATACCTTGGTGTTAAGTGGCAGGTGAATGGTTTGCCGAGAACAACGCGCTAGATTCTATTATACCAGAATATTTATCACATGCAAGGATGTCGCTTGCTAAGGATATTAAACGTTTCTTGAAGTTACCCCGTTTTTCCGTGCTTAACAACCGCGTTTCAACATGGAAGCTCACAGCCAGCTTTTTGTCTAAGCTCTTTGAACACTGAAAACAGAGCTTGCTAGGGTGGAGGCATAGGTTGGTTGGTTTATGCTTGATTGATTGATATGTGGAGTTGAACGTCCCAAAACCACCATTTGATTATGAGAAACGCCGTAGTGGAGGGCTCCGGAAATTTCGACCATCTGAGGTTCTTGAACGTGCACCCAAATTTGAGCACATGGGCCTACAACATTTCCACCTCAATCGGAAATGCAGCCGCCGCAGCAGGGATTCGATGCCGTGACCTGCAGGTCAGCAGCCGAGTGTATACCTTAGCCTCTAGACCACCGTGGCAGGGCGGTTGGTTTATGCTTGTCTTCTTCATCTAGTGTGTCGTGCCAATTTTTTTTCACTGTTTCTTCCCCTGTTTTGGGAACAGAGTAAGTTCCCATCTAACGAGCTTCACCTCCTTAGATGGTTAATGCTTTGTCACACCGCTAGACTGAACTGAACTGAACTTACAAAGAGGGTTCAGCTTAAATTGAGGACGACGCAGTGAGCAAGGGAACAAAAAATGGTACGTGTAACCTTTAAGAGACAAGAAGAGAGCGAAGTGGATTAGGGAACAAACGGAAATTGAAATCAAGAAGAGGAAATGGACATGGGCCGGGCATTTAGCGCGTAGACAGGATAACCACTGGTCATCAAGGGTAACTAACTGGATTCCCAGAGAAGGCAAGCGGGTTAGGGGGAGACAGAAGGTTAGGTGGGCAGATGAGATTAAGAAGTTTGCGGGTATAAATTGGCAGCAGCAAGCACAGGACCGAGTTGACTGGCGGAACATGGGAGAGGCCTTTGTCCTGCAGTGAACATAGTCAAGCTGATGATGATGATGATGATGATGATGATAGACTGAACTACGAAACGCATCACCTTCAATTCTGTAAGCTCCACCACGTAATTATACGTTACCATGGCAAGGATGATTCAGTAAAACCAAAACCAACGCTTTGTCACGCCATCAACGTTTTTTTTTGAAACATTCTTTTTTTTTCACATGGCTCACATGGAGAAGGAAAACTTGTCGTGCATATTTTCACCTTTTTTGTATATCTCTCTTTGGCTGTTCTCAGGCATGCTTCTGCGACAACAAGGACCTGGAATTCGAAGACAGCGGGGCGACTAACGCTGTCATGCATTGGCTTTACGAAGTTTTGAGGCCCGATGCATGAACCAACAGTGATCAGGAAACATTGAATTTCAAGAAAAGGCTTCGCCATAGGCTTTTATGGTGCAATATTCAAATAAAACTCGTTCAGTGTGTGTCGGTAATTGAATTATTTATATTAAGGAAGGTGAATCTTTTTCACTTGTGTCATGAAAAGAACTACTCATTGAATTGCAATTATGTTTTGGTAGTGCAAGAAGCGTGTGTACTAAGTTATTCTTGAAATAAAGAGACTTCAGGTAACAAAACTAATTTTTGGTTGGTCTAGCTCAATCGCCGTAATCCCACTTGAATAAAGGAGGCTAAACAGCAACTCCATAGTTAGTCACGGCATCTAATGTAAACATAAGATATATCGCTGTAAGAAAGCTTGCATTAGCCAATTGCAAACAATGATGACAACAATCAGTTATTTTTCGAACTTCTCTCTCCGACAAATTGCACCTAACGCTCACGCCCCACTTCATCAGGGAGAAACATATGTGTAGTTCAACAAATGTTGATTCATAGAAGTACGAGGATGGCCCCTGAAGGTGACGGCAGCATACATCAAATTTCCGAGTAACATGAGACGAGAACTGAGACCATGCCTCAAAATATTTTCTTTGCCTTTCACATGGTGGCATTGGTTGGGTTAGTCAATCACGGTGCTGAGAGCGTTGGGCAGCGCACTCAGACGAATAGTTGTACACAAATTACACGATCGCTTCTTCATGTAAACACGTTGCAAATGTTCATCTCATCCCGTGATTCACGGCAACTGGAATGAAAATGTAATAAAACACACGGAGACAGACCACGAATTCAGTCATCCTAATAATAAACAAAAAAGCGTGTCCGAGAGATGCAGTGCGTGCGAGGAGTGCACACCAAATATATGAATGTGGCCGAAGATGAGCAATGTTGGCAGCTTAGCGCTGTATATTCAGGAAAACTCCTGCTCCATCAGAGGAGGTGTGGAAAGCTGCATGTCTCTAGTTTCCATTACTGCACAGACAACAAAACAAATGAAAGTCATTGGAGTTACTCCTTTGTGCTTCCGAGTCAGCAGACCAACACCGCATCCAGTGGATGGTGGAGGCTACGGTATTCTGATAAATCACCGCCGACCTCCTGCAAGCCAGCACAACCAGTCTGCGTACTGGTCCCCTCTGTTTGAGTGCAATAATGAGAACACCATCTCCACCACCGAGCAACGTCATCACCCTCACCGCCGATCCCAGTGTTACAGTGGTAAAACTTGATGTAAGTTTCCAGCATATCTAGCTCCTATGATCCACGGGAATCATTTTGTTGAAGAGCCGGTACACTTAATTCTCAACGCAATAACTATCTTGTTGCTTCATTTTTGTTTTATAGAGAACTGAGAAAATGGTGTCCACGAATGCGAATTACGCGACTGGGACTATTGTGGCTGGGCCATCATTCTTGTAACCGAGATTTTCTTTTTGCATATGTGGCGTGCAGAATTT
Source organism: Rhipicephalus microplus (assembly GCF_043290135.1). Classification (NCBI taxonomy): domain Eukaryota; kingdom Metazoa; phylum Arthropoda; class Arachnida; order Ixodida; family Ixodidae; genus Rhipicephalus; species Rhipicephalus microplus. The sequence goes on along the minus strand of NC_134702.1, from coordinate 95,147,384 downwards.
CTCCCTTGTCCTCCTCACGTTAAAATTTTATTGCAACGCCACCGCTGTTCTGATAGGTAGATATAGAGCGATTTACCTTTCAAGTAATTATGATAGAAAACTCTCGTCTGCCCATATTAGGAAATTTTTAGGACATATTTCTTTTACGCAGCCCCAACAGGCTACGTGGCTGGCATAGGTCAACCCCCAAGTCTACGCCACATCCGCAGTTATGAAAAAAAAACATGACAGGTCCACGTGGGACCCACAGCACTGTCACAGCGAAAGCTGGAATAGCGGCCTTTCAAAGCCTTTTTTAACACTCTTTCGGTCGCTTTCATTGTGTAGTAGGCAGGCATTCACTATGCCATTCTTCATTTTTCGAGAACCGTAGTTGCGCTGCACTCTTGAAAGGAACTTTTTGGAATTTTTTCTTGTTGTGTGGCTGACTGTGATAAAGAATTATTCTAGAACATTTTGTAATCTCTACAATCCCCCACAGAGGGTACGCGCCATAGTGAATAGGTGGACAAGATCAAGATTTTGATGACCCGCACGCTGCGCAATTCGTGTTAATCGACACCGGGTTGCGACACCGGGTAAAACGCTTTAGTACTAACATTAACACCATTGCTTTCCCGATATTAAGCCTGTCAAAGGCAAGTTTGCGAAGAAGTTTAAGCACCGGCGTGGCTCAATGGTAAAATGATCCGCTGACACTTAGGTTGACGGGAGTTCGAATCCCTTTGTGTCATTCGTGTTGAATGCGAAGCATTTCTTAGCGAACTTCGGCGACTTTGAGCTATCTATCTATCTAGCTGCCTACGACTTTTCGCTGTCCTGGCCGTTTCGTTAATGGTATCGATACCAAACTTGGTATGGCATAACAAGACTGTATGAAGAACATATTTAGTTAGTTATGTTGGGTTTTGTGGCGCAAGAGCAACTAAGGCTATGCTGCGCTAAACTCATGGTGAGAATACCTACAGCGGACAGGGCTATGACAATGACTGTGAAATGTCTTGATGGCGATGACATATGGGATATGATGAGCGGTGAAGCGTGGCTGTATAAAGGCCTAAAAGGAGTGGCTCCGTAAACGCGTGAAGTATATATCTCTTCTAAGATTATGTGTGTGATGCTCGGGGTGGTCAATGTGTATGGTTGGTGCATGAGGTTATGTCAAAACCGTAACGGCTTTTACATAGCACTAATGCCATACCCGTGTCCTTATACCTAAGGGCCGGAAGGCAAGTGCCTCGTTGTAAATTCCAGCTGCAGCAGATGCCTCTCCGAAGAGGCTGTGCTACGAGTCACATCAGTCAAGTTTTGCAATGTCTAGTGGTAGCATAGTTTAGTGTAGTCAGACCTTGTTCAGAAGTTGTGCTTCATTTAAAAAGCTGATCACATCAGCTATGGGTATTAGGGCGTCATCGTCCAAGAGTAGCATTGGATGAAAGGGAATATTTAGCCTGTAAAACATACGAAAATGTACTTTCTTAATGTTTCCATATGAGGTCAAGCTATTAAAATGTGCATTACAGTTAGTTGCTCCTGGCACTTATCGCATGTTGGGGCTTCTTCGCCTGCCAATAGATAGTTATGTGTGATGTGCGTATGACCTATTCGTAGTCGACATATAACTAGTTCGATAAAACGTGCTTGATGAAGACAGGTCTTCCATTCATCAAGAACAGGTTTAATTAGGTGAAGTTTGTTGTTTTGTCGTGATTGCCATTCCTGCTGCCAGTGAAAGGCGGTGGCCCGGCGAACAGCTGGAATCCCATCTCCGGCAGGTATGTTGGTTTTTGACTCGCGCATCTCTATTGCTGTTGCAGCGAGTTGGTCTGCCCTTTCATTGCCTGGGATCCCGACATGACTGGGCAATGAAAGGGCAGACCAAGAACATATTTATTTGAGTAGTTATAACATGAAAATCATGACATTCATGTCATAACGTCATGATTTACATTTCATGGTCCTGCAGCTCTTGCGGTGGTTTCGTTCAAATGGCAGTTTGCAAAACTGGTACGGTATGACATGATTGCATGGCGAACACAAGCGACAGACCCTAACATGAAAATCATGTCTTGCGTGTCATGTAACATGAATACATGCCACGCTCATGATGCGCTCACGGCCGTTTCGCTAGCGTCACATATACCAAATTTGGTATTACACTACGTGAATGGATGACGAAGGTATGTGACTGGTGCAAACATGATAATCATGAGATGCGTGCCATGTAACAACAGGACTACATGCCACGCTCATCATGCACTAGTGGCCGTTTCGCTAGCTTCACATATACCAAATTTGGTATTACGGACATGAATGGATGTCGTAGCTATGATACTGGTGCAAACATGATAAACATGAGATGCGTGTCATGCAACAACATGAGTACATGCTACGCTCATGATGTGCTCGTGGCTATTTCGCTAGCTTCACATGTACCAAACTCGGTATTACGCGACGCGAATAGATGACATAGGTAAATGGCACATCCAAACATGATAATCATGACATGCGTGTCATGTAACAAAATGACTAGATGGCACAGTGACGATGCACTCGCGGCCGATGCGCTAGCTTCACATATGACAAATTTGGTATTACGTGACGCCAATGGACGATGAAGGTATGTGATTGGTGCAAACATGATAATCATGAGATTTGTGTCTTTTGAGAACATGACTATATGCCACAGTAAAGGCGTCAATATATTTTGACGTGACGTGGTGCGCGTGCTCTCAGGCGTTCATTTTGTTGCCTCATGCAGGCGTTGCCACGCAAGGCGCCGGTCCTGCCATACACTCGCAGGCGTGCACTGCGATGCGTTGATTTGACGCATGTGCGTTTCAGTGCGTCCGGCGTCCCTCCGTCACAAAAAGAGGGAGACGCAGCGTTGTCTCGGTAACGCATCGGCGCGAAACGCAGCATGCCACATTTCGCACCAGTTGCCGTCGGGCCGCGCACACGGACGCTGGTCGCGCCTGGCGTCGGACTATAGAGTGCTCGCGTTTTAGATGCGGAGCATCTTATACTCGCGCCTTGTAGTGCGCCGTCCGCGTCGTCCGCGCCGTCCACACCGCTTCTCGAACATTCGACAGCTGACGCGCGCGCATGCGCCGTCGCGCCGTCGCCCACTCTTCCACCATCTGTGCATCCCTTCCTCCTCTACACAACGCGCGCGCTTCACTCCTCCACCATCTGTGCACCCTTCCTCCTCTACACACCGCGTTCGACATCTACAATTCTCCTGATTCTCCAGTGGACGCGCATGTGGCGTCGCGCTTCGAGAACATTCAACAGCTGACAGTGCATGCGCCGTCGTGCTGTATATATACTCAAGGTCGGCGCTCGCTCGCTCAGTTGCCGCTCGTCGGTTGGTTTGTACGGCGCGTCGACGTCCAAGGTCGCGGTGAAATGAATTCCAACGAATCCACAAACACAATGATCGACGTCCCTTCGACCAGCGCCGCCCTTTCGCATACGTGTGTACGTGTTCACTCATTTAACACCCCCTCCTACAACCACGTTAACCAATTTAGCCATCGACCCAAGTAAGTCGCAATTTAACACCCCATTTCACAACCACGTTAACCAATTTAGCCATCGACCCAAGTAAGTCGCACTTTAACACCCCGTTAACCAATTATATGGTCCGCATCCTCCTCAGTGTTCCCCCGAGGGAAGCTGCGGGCAATTTTTTTCTAACGTAGCATCGCTGTGTACAGCGTGCGCGCGCGTCAACGCTACATTGGAGTATATTGGGCCCTTCATGATGCACTCGCGGCAGTTTTGCTAGCTCCACATATAACAAATTTGTTGTTACATGACTTCAATGAATGACGAAACGTATGACTGGTGCAAACATGATAATCCTGACACGCGTGTCATGTAAGAACATGTCAGCATACGACGCTTATAGTGTGCTCACGGCCGTTTCGCTAGCTCTACATATACTAAATTTGGTATCACGTGACGTGAATAAAATGACGAAGGCAAACGACACATTCAAACATGATAATCATGACACGGAAGTCATATACGGCATCATTTACCTGCACTTGGCAATGTTGCACTGATTTTAAAGCGAACTATCAACACTTGTCATACGTGCTTCGCTTATCCTCGATTGCCACTCTACGTGAAATCTGCCATTTTTTTTTCTATTTATAGCGTTTTCATTTCTTATTTGTGTGATAGTGATTACAGACACCGGCGGAGGTGGCAGACAACCACGCCGCCGCACGGGAACAATGTTGTAATCTCATAACAGCTTTTGCTCCTAAAAGAGAAACTAAGCTGAATTCCTTAAAATCAAAATTTCATACAAAAAACAACAAGAAACTCAAACTCTGCTGCTTATTGAAGAATATTGGTACGGCATCTTTCTATAGCGTGATGTGCTAACTATCATTGCACAATTCAACGTTTTCTTGGTTCTACACCATATACTGGGCACTTGAAACATAAATTATTTCTACAAGTTTTTTTTTTCGCTCATTAAGACAAGGTTAATACGCTTACGGAGATGTTTAACCCCCTATATTTTATTTAAAGTGGGTTATTGTGGCCAGCTCCAGTTTTTTAAGATGCCGATCAACACTTCCACTTCTTCATTACTTTCGAGCGCCTGAAGCTGTACAAAAATTTCATTGTGCCCACTTATCTAGCAGTGGAACAGGGGCCAAGTTTTATTTTTTTTTGTCATTATATACTTTATATGGTTCATATAAGAGCCCCTCTAAAAAAGATATTCAAAATCTGTAAAACTCAGTTTGAAAAGTGTGCCGCTTCTGCTTCTATAAATAGATAGAAATAGATCATGCTCCAAGTGTTTACAGCCACACTTGTGCGCAAATTGGCGACCTGCACAGAACGTATTTTCTGCTCTGTGCTACTATTAAATTGCTCGAAACTTTTTATTTTTAACTCACTGTCGTCACTAGCGTCACATAGACTTCCCCAGGTTGGTTCGATAGTCACAAAACCACTATCACAATACGAACAGTAAATGGAAACTAGCACGTCTCTCCAGGTGGCACTTGCGAGCTTGCTCTTTCCCTCTTTCCTCTGTGTTCTTGTGTGTCTCCGCATGCAAATCAAACAAATAAAAAAAAGTAATGCAAGCTTGTCTACAGTGAAATCGCAGTCTGTATTGTCGAAGCGGTATGGGTTGAGACATCCAGCCCGCCGTCCGCTATGGTGTCGTATAACAAGGTCTAAATATTCGGCCAAGGTGTCGCCAGAGCCAAGAATTCAGCTGTGGGCTGTAGCTGAATGATTTATAGATAGGGGCATCTGGCCGAAGCTGAGTTTTCCAAATGAGAAGATTTAGTTACTTTTTTTTCTCGAGATTCGCACACGTTAGGATTGTCAAAGACCAGTGAGAGATAGAAAAGGTTTTTTGTTATGTTATAAGTTCTCTCTTGAAATGCACGGAGGTCTTTTCGAGTATCGTCTATTTCGTTGTCTGGTAAGTAGTGTTAACGCTCTCTACACATCGGATTATGATGACATGCATAAAATGTTTTAGTTTGACTTTAATGCTTGCGTCTCTGAGCACGTGCATGCCATTCCCAACGCAACGTATATAATACAACGAGTCAACTGAGTTCCCCTAAGTTGTTGAACTCCACGTTCTGCGCGCAGCATACATCGTACAAAATACAGCCGGGGTCGCTGCATGACAATTGGCTTATAGTTTGTTTTTTTTTACAATCACCGCAAGCGTATGACAGTTTTTCCGCTGGTACGTCGCGCATCACCTCGTGACATCATGCTGCGATGACAAGTCACTGAGGAGGAGCCCCTTCGATATGAAAACCAATTTCTTTCCAGGTTGGTATTAAACATATTCCTTTAACCACACTGAGACCAGCAATCAGGTAATAGAGAAATGCACTGCATACACCCAAGCGTTATACATAGCCTTCATTTATTACAAGAAAGCATTTGCTTCTGTAGAGATACTAGCAGCCATTCAGACACTGCGTGCTGAGTGATTCAGGAGCCGAATTGCAATTAATAATTACTGAATTAGACAATGAGAAAAAAACGTATGTCTTTAAATTAATATGCAGGGAACGAAAACATTGTACAATCACCTCGGAAGAAAACAGTGCTTCAAGTTACGTAGAAGTAAACTTGAATTTGTAAGAGTACGTCTACTTAAAACAGGTAGTGACCTAAGAGCCGAACCACGAGATCGGAGTAACTAAAATAATGAGAATGGGGTGGAGCCCACTCGGCAAGCATTTTCAGATCATGACTCGTAGGCTGCAAGGCAGGGTGCAAGAGTGTAATGCAGAGAGAATCAGGAAGGGTGTAAGACAGGAAGACACAATCTTTCCAATGCTGTTCACCGCGTGTTTAGAGGAGGTTTGCAGAGCCTTAGGTTGGGAAAAGTTATAGATAAGATCCAATTTATTATTTTTTAAGTCCGTATGAGCCTCTTGGGCGTTGTGTAAGGGGGGCTCTAAAATAACATCAACGAGCAAAGAAAATGTAAAGGAATCAAGCACCACAAGATAACACAAAAAGTTAAACGCTTCCTAATAAGTTGTACATAAACATAACACATAGTGAATAAATACATGACGTATTGGTGCAATACATGACGTATTGGTACAATAGTTGTATGATACAGATATGTACATATACACGTATACATACACATGTCCACAAAAATTGTGCTCACTATTAAATGACAATGAACTACTTCTGTGAAAACAAGAAATTAGTTGGTGGGGGAACGTGTCAGGGTTGGACAATGAAGCTATGTAGTCTCGCTGGTTATTCAAAATTGTAATGACTCGTGGGAGTGCTGATGAGTTGAATGTTAATGTACGACCATATATGCCTGTAAAAGCCAAGTTATTTTGTAACCTTCAGGATGTTTGGGATGAGACATCGAGATGAAGATGACCTGTCAGGGTGGACAAACTTGTGGAATAATGTTAGTAAGGCTATGTCACGGCGCATTGCTAAGGACTGTCGGCCAAGATCAGTTTTAATTCTTGTGACACTGCTGTAGTAACTATATCTTCGTGATGTGAACCGTGCTGCCCCATTTTGGGTGGATTCTAGTGTGTTGACCATGTTATTGTGATATGGAGACCGAATGGAAGATGCGAACTCAAGTTGTAGCGAAAAAATGTGAGGTAAGCTAGTTCACGAACATTAGCGGGTGAATTTAGAGCACACCGATTAGCACACCGAAGCATTAGAGCACACCGATGAAATATGAAAGGACCATGACAGATCTGAAGAATGGTGAACATCAAAATACTTGTGATGTGATATTTGTGATAGTAAGTCGTCTTGAATTCATATGTATATTAAGAATTCTTATGTTTATGGCTGAATGTGGCTAATTTACATTTTGATGTGTTAAGGGTCATTAGCAGTATCTTTGACAGTATGGACAGTATCTTAGTAAGTAGCAATTTGCTGATGTCATTGCCTTGATGAAGAACTCGAGAGATGAATTACTGCTCCTGTTTACTGAACTATAAACGGAAAGCAGAAGAGTAGGTCTGAAAATAATATGTGCAAAACTAAAGTAACGTGCAACAGCCTCGTCAGAAAACAGCAATTTGCGATAGGTGTACAGACGCTCGAAGTTGTAAAGGCATAAACCAATTCGGCCATCCTATTAACATTGTACAGTAGAATTGTCAAGGCTTTCGGTCCCACACGAAACGGGTGCATCTTCGACTTTTTCTATAAACTCTTGACTCACTTCCGGCGCTGGTTGTCCTCCAGGAGCCAGGGAGTGGCGCCACCCTTGCAAATTATATCACTTTCCAGCAGGACCCTTCTTTCTGCGTCTGTGTGCATAAAAATTATACAGCTAACCTTGTCGACTTGGAACTTCAAACTGTGTGTTCCAACGTGATGGTAAAACTTCTTCCGCTCAAGAAACAAGATGTGCCACTCCACGTACTTAACATACATTATTTCCCCAGACTTAAAAATATAGCGTTCGCAGCACAGTACACTTTGGGGATATGTGCGTGATGAGAAGCGTGGACGCAAGCTGGCGGGACATGTGTCCACGCTGGGCCTCACTCTTCACACTGACCGTGCACATCCTACGCGGGTAGGTTAATCCGTGACTCGGGACACGTGTCCGGACCTTACCTTCACGAAAAAAAAATGACCGCAGTTTCCCGAGTGGGAACACTGGTTAGCATGCGGAGCATATATGTTGAACTGCGATAAATGTAGTTTGTAGTTTGCGACATGCGTGTGTGTTATGAGTGAACACGAGTGAACACGAGTAAACACGCACGCACGTATGCTGCGAAAGACGATATTTATTGATGAGACGCTTTGGGTATTTTGAGCAAGATGGCTTTATGGTCCGTAAAGTGAAGGGTGAGTGGGTCTGGTTGCAGCGGTCGAAGGCCGAAATTTGCAAAGACGTGGTCGATGCACGTCCCGCGAACCGTAGTCGGATGATGTTTGCCGTCGTGCGTTGCCTGTTTCAACGAGTGCCGCGACTCCATGTAGTCGACCACCCAATCGTCCTTGATGACGTCGACGTTGAAGTCGCCAACTATCACGAAGGGTCGTCGTTGCGGTCGTTGTTTCAGGTATTCTTCCACGGCTTCGTCGAAGCACTTCTCCACGGCGGCACGCGATAGGTTGGGCGCGAGGTACATCTTCATGAAGTCGGCTCCGCAGACGCTAACGACGCAGTGCTCACCGTTGGCGCGTTGTTGAGCGCCAGGACGCAGTTGGAGGTCTTCGACGGTGTCGACGTCGTCACGCTTGACGTAAATTCCCACGCCGCCCGCAGGTCGTTGGAACCCGTGCGTGCACGCGACCGGAGCGTATCTCGCAACGTCGACGTCATCGAAGGCGTTCCACGTCTCGGTGAAGCAAAGCACGTCCACTTTGTGGAGTACGGGGTCTTGCACGACGTCAGCCACGTGAGCACGCCCCGACACACGGTTATTCATAGCGAGCGGCGGCCCCGGCCTGCGCATGCGTGCATTAGCATACAGCTGGCACACGTTAAACTGAAGGTCACGCGGCGCGCGGAGGGGAAAAGCGAGCGCAACGCGCGCTGCACTCTAAGCCCAAAACGGCCGAAATGGAAGCAACGGCTGTTTTTACTCCTTCAGACCAACCGTTACTCCCCGAAAGGACCAAGTGGAACAAGATGGCTGACATGTTCGAAAACAGGGTAGCAACTGTATTAGTCTTAGGTTTGTAAGGGAGCAACGGAAGGAGGAACCGCTGTAAATGCTTTCGTCACACAATGGTTACTTCCCTGAAGGACACCGCACACAAATATGCATGCCGCCCACATTGATATTCATGGGGCAGATTATTATTTCTTCTGTGTGCTAATTTTCACCAAACCAAAACAGTGATTTATTTTAGCATCCGCAGATAATAAAATAGCAGCACTGGCTGAGCACAGAAGGCCTGAGAATACAGCTACCGCAAGTGCCTAATACATGCAGCAGCAGCATGGAGAGTTGGCACGTCAAAGCGAAACAAACGCTGAAACACGTGCAAAACAACAATATTTAACAAAAAAAGAGCCTAGACACCCCGTTCGTCAGCTAAGGAAGAGCGTCAAAGCTGATCAAGCACCGAAACACGTAAAAAAGGACCCCCCCCCCAAATATATATATATATATATATATATATATATATATATATATATATATATATATATATATATATATATATATATTTGGGGGGGGCTCAATATATATTTGGGGAGGGGGCTCAAACTCAATTTTTTATAAATAAGTATATGTTTTAGTATGTCTCAGTTTTTTTTTTGTAAATGTATTAGGAGAACACACTGAACGCATTGCGCTGACGCCTGTGCTGCCACTGCTCGACGTTTTTTTTCGGCGCAACTAGGTTCACGTTCGCACTACTCATATTCATATGGTTAGTAGTCGGTGAGCACATGGACATGCGAGCTTGTGTGCTATGCTTTGATCGTGCATGTGTGTCGCAGATTTGCGTTTCTACTTATTGGTGATGAAGGTTAGTGTATATTTATCTTTAAAGAGCACAATCTTGTTGTGGATTTTGCTGCTGGATGAAACAAACACAACGTAAACACGTGTTCAGCTACTTACAAACCTGTTCGCTCGTCGGACAAAAGAGTGTGCATGCATCAACTTGCAGGTGAGTGGCATTTCCAGCAACATTTAATGCTCTTACAGTGTGGGTAATTACAGTCTAACATTAGTTGGGGCGTTTTCAACCCCAAATTTATGCTTGTTTACAGGTTGTGAAAGATGTTGAGTTCTCGAACAGCTGGCTCATTGTTTTTTCTCCAAAGACATTGTTGAGTGTTTGCGCTATCAAAAGAGAAAAAAATTTGCTCTTGCTTATTCACCGTATCCATTGCTAGCCGTATCGGACTAAATTACCTCTATTATTACCGCCTACATACCCTCTTGCTGCCTCTGTCACCACTGCAGTGCCAGTGTATTTTGTTGTAAAAAGTTCCTTTCCGCCATATTACCTAGTTTGAAAAAGTATTGTGGCTAGGTTGTAGCTGCCTTCATACTAGTACTTATCTATTATTGGCTTTATTAACGTTAACGGCTGGGTGTTGGGACCTCCGGTCACATTTAATAGAGCTGTAGAGTGTATGTAGGCCAGTAAGTGAACAAATCATTTTCGCATCACTTCACATGCGTGGCCAGGTGGTGGCGCACAGAATTTTTTTTTAGGCCGGGCATAGGGAGCCTAATAATACGACCATTTTTGCTTGCCCGGCCTCCAATTCAGATAAGCGGACCCCCTCCCCCTCCCTCCCTGCACGTCTAAAAAAAAAAACTCTGCCTACATCACTGCGTCACGTGCTTTACCTCTACGCTGAATGTGTTATTTTATAAGCGCACCATCAAGCGAGCACTTTTTATGGACAGAACAATGGGAGAAGAAATGACCCAACTCTTTCAGATTTCTTTAGTGATGCATTGTGAAAGACAATCATAAATGCTGTAGGTTCACGTCAGCGTTGCCATTATTCTGCATCATGGATTTTTATGCGCTGTGAAAACTTGGCAAGCCGTTGAAGTCACATTTTGACGTCAATACCAATCGACGAAAATTTCGACAACCTCAGTAACGCCGTTTGAGATTTTCTGCATGCACATAATTAGGCTGATTCCCACATGGCTGTTCTTAATCAGACTTCACTGCTACCAAATGAAACAGTATTTGATGCATGTCCATTACTACTTTTTTTCAGGTGTATGACACAAATTTGGTTATACTGCAGATAATGATGCCCCAAATGATGCTAAAGTACAGAAAACTAGTGAATTTTTGTAAGTGCAGACTTTTTGTACTACGTATATGCAAGCATCGCTTTGGGGGCAAACTGCGCAAGTGTTGGCCAGTGAATAGTATATCTTGCCACATGGTTACACTGGCACTGACAATTTGACATGGTTCCGCTGGCCCGTTTGTGTGCTTACACCGTTAGCGTTAAATAAAATGTTTATGTTTTCATTGCAGGGATTGCTGTTTGTACTAGAAAGCCAAGTGCGAAGATTTGTTTACGCTGATGGAAATAAAAGTATGTTTCTCTTATTTACACGGGTGTCGGCTTGCACAAAGTATAACACTTGGTCCTAGATTCACAAAGCTGTCCGTGCGCAGGCTTTCATAACAGCGTTTCTTGACTCGCATTTACCCTGTTTTCTGCGCATGTTTCGTGGGTTTAAAACTGCCACAGCATGTTGACCCATCCCACCCTGAAAAATTCTCGTTTAAAGTTCTGCAAGAGTGTGCTTAACTTTCTTGTGCACTTCCTTACTGTTCCAAGATCCTGAAGTGCTATGCTTTTACTAGAGGTGGCAGTGTTCCTAATGTTTGTATTTCCATCACGTTGACCAAGTATGCGATGTGGGCTTGAATGGTAGCACGTCCTCAACAAATTTCTTTGTGGCACATGTAGAAGGCAGTACAAAATAAATAGGCAGACACTCACAGTGGGCGCTAACTTCTAATAATGTTTTTTTTTTGGAAACCACGGTGCGCTTATTCCTATTTGTCAAACAGAGCAGTAACCTGTTTGGCTGTGAACCAACAAGGCCTTGAGCTATTAAGATCTTCACATATTGTTGCGCTCAGATATATATGTATCGGCAAGCTATCTGTGACACTGGCAAACTAAGAATTAGAATATCTGTGCATGCCTTAAGATATATTGCTTCGTTCACAGATCTCGTGGCTGTGACTCGGCGACCGAGTTAACGAGTGCACCCTGGTTTTCCAAATTCAAAGCATTGTTCGAAGGTAGCACGGTCTATATTTATTTGAGTCAGTAGTTTTGTCGAGCCTTTTACGGCAGGTACAAGGAAATATACTGAAGATTATCATGTAGCTTTTGCAAATGCTTGATTTTAAGCAGGCTTTGCATGCTTGGCTTGTGCCTACAGGTATTGCACAATTCATGACGCAGCAGCATATGATCGAACAGTAGAATCGAGAGCAACTATGTGCACAAGCCAAATATGTATTTTAACCTGAGCTGACGGTACGTGTTTTTTGCCACACACATGAGCTCGCTTAGAATGCCCATTGTTGAATGGGCTGAAAGAAATGTCACTCAGCTGTGTATAGGAAACAAGTTCTCCTAAGAGTAGCTTTAGCTGCTACAAATATAATGCCTTCTTGAGTTGCTGCACATTTTCTTCCAGAATATTACTATCTGACACACCATGTGAAGAGCGTCTACCACATCAGCATTTATATGGCTTGCCAAGTAACGTTTGGCCGAACTTACCTTTTTTTATCACATTTCGTTTTGCAGTAGACATCCTAGAATGTAAACACTGCTGCAGTGTGTGTGACTCATTGTTATGTATGATTCTGGCATGTTAAACCTCAAACTTCTATTTTTTATTGCAGCAATGAGATGCTTCTCATATGCCTACGGTGACATTCCGCTGCCTTAGCCTTATGGAAACACCAGTCCTGCGAAACTCTAGTCCTTCCCAATTAGAAAAGTTGTCCTTCTCTCTCCAATGATGACACAGACTTCCATTTGCTAGAAATTCAAGATTGTTTTCCCACGGAAGACGCAGAAAACCTTTGATGTATTATGGTGCTTGGTTAGGGCTGGCTGTGATGTGGCGAAGTTTACTTCTATAAGTGCTCACATGTCGGCTCAAAAAAAGAAAGAAAAACAATAAAGCATTTTTTTTTCTTTCAATATTGTCTATTTTTTGTGTTAGAAGCTCCCAAGCAGTGCTCTTCCAAGAAGCTCTCGCCATGTGTTGAGCGTGCGACAAGCATACTCGAGATGAATATTCATTTCTCTGCAATTTTCTCTGCTTGAGTTGACTGATACGTTATGTTGTAATTTTTCATTATGTATATATATTGCCCTTTATGTGTTTAGTGTTTTCTTTGAAAGATGTTTTCTTTGAAAGATGTTTTCTTTGAAAGATATTTCAATACCTTTGTTCTCTTTATTAGGCCATACAAGAGAACTACTAATGATACTTGCAACTACAAGTATCATTCTTCAGTTCTGTATGCCACTAATCACCAAATATTTGTGTTTTCTACAAGTTATGTACTTGCCCTTTTTTCTATGTTCAATCGAAATGAAGTGACTGTTGTTAGTAGATAAACATTACTTCTTTTATGATGATATCAAATTTGAATTGTTTACTTCTGTTTATTTGTAATTAGAACTATTACAGTTTCAGTTATGTATACTTTCAATGGGACCCGCACTAGCTTTGGCTATGGGACCATACAGTTTGTGCTTATTTTGTATAAGATATGAGTGCAATAAAGGGCATTTATTCATTCATTCATTTCCACAAGGAGTAACTGGAAGCATGTGCAGTTGGTCCTCAGAGAGTAACTGCGAACACGTGGGAGGAAATGTACACTAACCGTTGGTCTTAGGGGACCAACTGGAGGGAGTGATGGTTGGTACGCAGGGAGCAACTGGTGGGAGTAACTGTTGGTTCACAGGGAGCAACTGGAGGGAGTAACTGATCATCCTCTGAAGGAGGAACTGAAAGGAGAGCAACGGTTCATCTCTCTACAGTTACTCCTTTTAGGGGAATAATGGGAGTGATAATGCAATTGCTCCCTGAAAGGAGCAACTCTATGCCCCCGTTGCTCCCTTTTGGCTTAGAATGTGTGTTGAGAAAATGAAGGGATGCACAGATGGCTGGCGGAGGAGGAGGAGGTGAGGCTGCGAACGGCGACGGCGCATCACTAGCCCCTAGTATAACATGCTCCACATGTAAAACATTTGACATGGAGACTGGGCCAACACAGATAAAACCCTCGGCAGTGACCACTGCATACTCAACACCGCCATCACAACCAAACCAATGGCAATACCCTATGCCCAAGCCCGCCTACCCTACTAGACAAAGTTTCAGAAAACCTACACTAATCTGGCCCCTCTTCACAAAACAGGTTACCACGCATGGGCACAAGAATTGGTGACACACCTTCGTTCGGCAGAAACTCAACTCCAACTCTTACAGGCTACGCCGGAAGTGTACAATCACCTCCTTCACCTATCGGAGGTGCTGCACAGCCTCGTCCGCAGATGGCTCCCCCAAAAACACAATCGGAAACTCGAAATTCGCATTGCCGAGCTCACCCAACAAGCGGCAGAGTACGCGGCTTAGCTCGCCGACTCGAATTGGGTAGACCGATGCAACACGGCTGCTAGACAAATGTCCAGCTGGAACACTTGGCGTCTCTTTCGCGCCTTGATTGATCCGACCCAAACCACAGCCGAGACACAAAAACATCTCCAACGGGCCATCCATGCCTTCGACAAGACACCTCAAAATTAGCATGCCAACTACGCGATCCATACCTTTCTGTCCGACATGACATCCAAGCGCCAGCGTACTCGTATGCAGGTTTCGAGAACGCGGAGCTGGATGAACCGTTCCAGCTCCATGACCTGAAGGCGGCCCTGACTAATATCAAGCGAGGAACGGTGCCGGGGAGAGACAAAGTAACAGTAAAATTACTTGCCAACCTTCCCGACCCGGCCTACGACACACTCCTCGGGTACATAAACTCAATTTGGCTTGGTGGGACACCCCTTCCTATCGAATGGAAGACCGCCCTGGTCACTTTAATTCCGAAAGCCGGCAAAGCCATAAACGCGGACAACCTTCGCCCCATCTCTGACTCGCTCGCTGGATTTAGTGCCGACCGGTTGTGGCCCCGCGATCCCTGACGACAGCGCAGCTCTGGCCGACTGGGATTGCCCTACACCATCTCCCGATGCCGACAAGAGCTCTCGCCGAGTGGTGAGCCGTCCTCAGACTCCTGCGACCGTGTCCATCTTTCCTATCTTCTCCTTACTTCCGTCGTTCGCTATCCTTGCGCCTCACGCTCTCCTTCCTCTCTATCTCTTTACCTTTTAACCCTATTCTTTTAATCCCTCATTTACTCCCCCCCCCTCGTGAGCTACTGTTGAGGCGTCCTCTCCTTGAGGGGAAGTTACGGCGCTCACTTTTCTCTTCTCATTTGAAATCACTCCCCCCCCCCCCTCCATTCTCTTTCACGTCTTGTGTGGGATAGCCAATGGAGATTATGGTGCGAGATCGCTTGTCCGAGTTTCTGGAAAACCAACACATATTTGCAGAAAAAATGTTCGGTTCCACCCTCACTGGTCCGCACAGGATTTCCTGTTTCAGTTAGACCCAGAAATTCTACATCTTGTCGAATAGCATCCTAATGACAAGGCAGTACTCGCCCTTGATTTGAAGGGGGCTTTTGACAACGTGACACAAGACATAATACTGAAGCGCCCTTCCAAAACCAACTGTGGACACAACATGTTTCAATACATTCAACAATTCCTATCTGGCCGACAGTCATACATTCGAATACAAGATGACGAACACGGCTCCTACAAATCAGGTACGAGAGGCACCCCACAGAGTGCAGTAATCTCACCCCTATTGTTTAATCTGGCTATGATGAAACTCCAGGCTCAGCTGGATAATGTTGAAGGCATACGGCACCCGCTGTATGCCGACGATATTACCATATGGGCTAAACACGGATCGGTAGGAGACATAGAAGCCAACCTGCTGCAAGCGGCGGAGATCCTGGATGCCAACGCCGGCCGCTGCGGCCTCCAATGCTCCCCGACCAAATCGGAATTCGTACACATATGCCCCTCGGCAAAGTGCACTGCCAAAATTGGACTGTGCTTACGAAGCGGACCCATCCCAGAAAACGATGAGATCAGAGTACTGGGTCTGTTTATTCATAAACATCGCCGAGTCTAAACAACATTCACAAAATTTCGTAAGGTGGGGGACCAGGTTGGCCGTATGGTCAGCCGGGGTTCGAACAAGTGCGGGAGGTTACGTTGCAAAGATTCCTTGCGGCTGGCGCATGCATTCGTAACCAGTCGATTCTTCTACTCGGCTTCTTGCCTCCACCTTTGCAAGTTTCACGAGAACGCCCTTGAAGCGATTCTTCGGAAGATGTACAAGCGTGCCTTCGATCTCCCAATAGCCACGTCTAACCAGCGCCTTGTGGGCCTGGGGATGGTAAACGCTTTTGCAGAGCTCCGGGAGGCACACTTTAGTAACCAACTCAAGACTTTCGAACACTTCGTCGGGTCGCTGCCTATTAGCCCGACTACACTTCCACCCCCAACACAGACGGAAGAGCGCGTACGCATCCCAGAAGTATGTAGATACTCCCTGCACGTGCGCCCTCTTCCGGCCAACATGACACGTGACGACCACAATGACAGGCGCCTTGCGTGGGTGGAGGCACTAGCTCGCCACTATTGGAACAAACACGGCATAAATCACGTGGATGCCTCCAGCCCTCACCATGGGAGGTCGTACACGGCTGCAGTCGTCCACCAAAACATCGCGGTGAATGGGCTCATATTCAGAGCACAGAACAAATGTGGAGGTAGTCGCCATCGTGCTAGGTGCCGCAGACCAGGACTCGCGCGTCATCATTACGGGCTCGAGAGGGGCCTGCAGAAATATTCATCGCGGGTACGTCCCATACCTGGCGTACCGCATCTCACAAAATAGTAATTACGTCGGGGCCCCCGCGTCCTGTACCATCATATGGGCTCCAGGTCGCGCGGGCCTCGAAGGCAATGAAACGGCAGATGCCACTGCCCGTGTGCTCACTCTCCGGATAACGCCTTCAGACCTTTCCGGAATGAATCCCGAGCCTAATACGGCCTTAACATTTCTAGAAATTACTGAACTCTATCAATTCGGCCACGTGATTTATCATAAACCCTGTAATGGTCTTACAGAGGCAGAGGAATGCTTACTCCTCCACTTTGCACCAAACACTGCAGTGCCCGGCATTTTTCAAATATCTTGACCCTGCGTGTGCAGGAAAATGCCCGCACTGTGCGGAGAAGTCCTCTGACATCTTCCACATGTCGTGGGCATGCCAGTCAACTTTACACTTCAAGCAAAACCAAACCCCACCTGGGAGGACTTGGAGGCAGCCCTGCTCAGCTGTTCCGACCTGGCAAGCCAGAAGGCTCTGGTCAACCGAGTTCGGGTCATGTTTGCTGCCCATGAACTTCAGTATTGAGCAGCCTACCTAGTGTGTGTGAGGGGTGGCCCGCACAGGGCCATCTCCCTCCTACTCTCTGTATATATATATTTAGTGTGGGCATTCATTATGCGCTTCTCATATATGCATTATCATATTCATCATCATCCGTCTGGATCCCTGTCCTCATCTTCACTGGGGGTCACCTCAATCATCATCGGGTGTGTGCACGCTCAGTCTCAGACTGCCCGTTCGTTGCCGAGCCCTTGGGCTGAATAAACGCTGTCTCAACCCAGACGTCATGCGTGGTGGAGGTGCTGGGTATTTCGTAGCGGGCAGCGCGAAAGGGCGTCGGCGTCTTGGTGTTTTCTACCTGACTTGTAAATGATATCGAAGTCATACTCTGGTAAACGTAGAATTCACCAACCCAAGCGTCAAGACAAGTTCTTCAACGTGGAAAGCCAGCATAGGGCGTGGTGGTCCGTAACAATCGTGAAATGACGAACGTGGAGATAGGGACGGAACTTTTGCACTGCCCAGACTACAGCCAAGCACTCTTGCTCAGTTATGGTATAGTTCTTCTCGGTGGCGGTAAGTACTCTACTGGCATATGCGACTACTCTCTCTTGTGAAGAGGTGTCGCGTTGGAGCAGAACCGCACCAATCCCACGGCCGCTAGCGTCCGTATGTAGGATGGTCAGTGCTGCCTCATCAAAGTGGCGGAGTACAGGTTCGGATGTGAGGGCAGATTTTAACAGGTCGAATGCCGTTACATTCTTCCGACTACAGAAAGGCCACGTCGGAAGCTAGAAGCTGGTGCAGTGGAGCTGCTAATGATGCGAAGTTTCGTATGAAACGGCAAAAATAGGAGGCGAGACCAAGAAAACTTCGCAACTCCTTCGACCTTTCGGGGCAAGAAAAGTGAAGCACTGCAGCAATTTTGTCCGGATCCGGCTGAATTCCGTCTTTGGTCACGACGTGGCCCAAAACTTTGATAGCTTTTCTGGCAAAACGGCATATTTTGTGTTGAGTTGGAGACCAGCGGCAGCAAGGCACGTCAAAACGTCATTCAAACGTTGCAGGTGCTGAGCAAACGTTGAAGAAAAAATGATGATGTCGTCCAAGTAGCAGAGACAGGTGTTCTATTTGAGACCGCGTAGCACGGTATCGATCATGCACTCAAATATAGCGGGCACGTTGCACAGCCAGAAAGGCATAACGTTGAATTGGAACCCAGACGTTGAACCCAGACGTCATAATATGAATAATAAAGTTTTTTTCTCTCTCTGTAAAGAAAAATATCTTCTTGGGACAGGTAGTGTCATGATTAGGTGCGCGTTCGTGAACCTGGGAGGGTCGAGGTACCCTCCAGCAGAGTGACGACCTGCTACGACTGGTGGCCGGTGACTGAATGCCGAGCGGCTGTGCTCGGCGGTGTTCATTGAGTCCGCTGTGCCCAATGTTGACCATCGAGCCTGGTGGGGCCACTTAACCTAGCGGCCAACAAATATCAGGAAAGGGGGCGCCACACGATTGTCACAGCCCTCACCCTCTAGTTTGTCCACACAAACACAAACACCTGTCAATCCGGCGAGTAGCGGTCTGGCGGTCTCCGGTACCTCCCGCTCCGCCTCAGCGCGGGTGTCGCAGGTGTGGTTGCATCAGGCGCTGACTGCGTCGCTATCGCACTGTCTGCCCGCATTGCTGGTGTCTCCGGACTTGCAGGCGGCGTCACAGTGGTGCGAGTAGCACCAGCCCCAGGTGCTGTGCTGGCATCGGTCACTGCACTTGGCTCCCCTGCCTGCTGGCTTCCAGAAGGGGCGGCGGCTGAGGTCGCCAGGCGAGGCCTCACATGGTCAGCATGCCGGTGCCACGTGGTCCCGTCCGACATGCGAACGAGAAGTGTCGATGCACTGGCTGGAGAGACCACGTGCCCGGCAGACCAGGGTGGACCAGGCCGGAGGTTCCTGGCAAAGAACGGAGCCCCGGACACCGGCAACGGCCCAGGACGGCAAGCTCTGTCAGCCGCCAGCTTCTTCTTGAGCTGCTTCAGGAGCGCTGTTGACCGGAGGTCGGGGTGCAAGATGTCCAACGGCGTCTTCACCATCCGGCCCAGCAGGAGCTCGCAGGGGGCACGGCCCGTGACGTCGTGGGGTGTGGTCCGGTACTGAAACAGGAATCGGGCAACCTGCGTCCGGAAATCCACACCCTTGCTCTTCTTGGGCTTGTCTTTGACTGTTTGTGCCACCCGCTCGGCAGCACCTTTCGACGCGGGGTGGTACGGCGGAACCATCATCCGGCGGATGCCGTTCTTCGTCAGCCAGGCCAGATACTCCTCGCTGGCGAAAGCAGGATCATTGTCGGACACGATGACGTCCGGCAACCCCTGGGCTGCGAAGATTGCCGTAACGCGCAATGGTGCCCCTGCCGAGGGAGTGGTGACTGGCAGTACCTCCACCCACTTGGAGAAGGCGTCCACCACCACCAGGAAGTAGTGGCCCTTGAAGAGGCCCCCGAAATCCACGTGCAGGCGGGACCACGGCTTCTCCGGGAACGGCCAGGCGGTGATATCCACATGGCGCGGGGCTCGCTGGTTCTCCGGGCAGACCTGGCAGCTCTTCACCATGCGAGCATTGTCTTGGTTCAGGCCAGGCCACCAAACGTGGGACCGGGCCACTATCTTGGTCTTCTCCACGCCTAGATGGCCCACGTGCAGCAACTGCAGGAACCTGGACCGCAGGCTCTGTGGAATCACCACCCTGGAGCCCCACAGCAGGCAGCCCAGCTACAGGCTCAGCTCGGCGGACTTATGGCTGTACGTCCACTCAGCCAACTCATCCCCCCTGGACACTGCCTTGACCACCTGTGACAGGACTGGGTCCCGGCTGGTTGCCTGCGACACTGCCGATCTGGACAGCACCTCCGGGTAAGTGTGCTCCAGCATGAACACTTCAGCAGGTTCTGGAACTGCAGCAGGCACCTCCGGCAGGGCCAGTCGGCTCAGAGCACCAGCAGGTGCCAGGTCCTTTCCCGGGTGGTAGACCAACCGGTAACTGGAGGCCGCGAGCTTCAAAGCCCAGCGCACCACTTGAGGCGACGCCTGCACTGCAACCGCCTTGTCGGGCCCCAGCAGTCCCAGCAGCGGCTTGTGGTCCGTGACCGCCTCGCACCTCCGGCCCCACAGGTACTGGTGGAAGCGCTCGACCCCAAACATGAGGGCCTGGCCTTCCTTGTCCAGCTGGCTGTATTATTGTTCTGCAGCATGGAGCCGACGGGACGCGAACGATATGGGGCATTCCTGGCCATTCTTCTGCCGGTGGGTCAGGACGGCTCCCACACCATACGGTGACGCATCCACCATCAGGACGGCAGGCTTGGCCGGATCAAAGTGCACCAGCACTGGAGCTTTGGTGATAAGCTCCTTGCTGCACTGAAATGCCAAGTTCTGTTCCTCCCTCCAGGCCCACTGCTGTCCATCTCGAAGCAGAAGGTGGAGTGGCTGCAGATGCGATGACAGGTTCGGCAGGAAGGTCCTGTAGAAGTTGATGAGGCCGAGGTAGCTCTGCAGCTCTTTCTTGTTCTGGGGCTTGGGCGCCTTGAGCACCGCTTCAACCTTGCGAGGTGCCAGGGCCAGGCCTGCCTTAGAAATGACATCGCCTAGGTACTCAGCGCTGGGGGCCAGGAAGATGCACTTCTCCAGCTTGAGCTTCAGCCCGGCACATTGCAATTATGTCAGGACACTGTGTAGGTTCTGCAGGTGGTCCTCGTCGTCTCTACCGGTCACAACGATGTCGTTCAAGTACACCGCCACGTGACTCATGCCCCTGAACAGGTTGTCTATCTCCATCTGGAAAATGGCAGGAGCTGAGGCCACGCCGAACGGTAGGCGCGTGTACTAGAAGAGTCCCAGCGTGGACGATATGGTGACATACTTCTGGGACGACTCCTGAAGCACCAGCTGCTTGTACGCATCTCTGAGGTCGAGCTTGATGAACTTCTGTCCCCCGGACAGCGCCCACCAGAGATCTTCAATGCGTGGCAGTGGGTACTTCTCCACAGTAGCGACGGGGTCGATGGTGACCTTGAAGTCCCCGCAGATCCTTACACTGCCGTCTTGCTTGAGGACGGGCACGATGGGAGCGGCCCACTCTGAAGACTAGACGGGCACCAAGACATCGTCTCGCTGCAACCGTTGCAACTCCTGCGTGACCCCGTCCTTCAAAGCGAATGGCAGCGGGCGCGGCTCGAAAAACCGGGGCTTGGCTCCGTCTGGCAAATGAATGCTCGCCACCGTGCCGGTGAATGTGCCCACCCCGGGCTGGAACAGGGCCTTGAACTTGGTCAGGAGGCTCGGGACGTCTTCCACCGCACGTACAACTTCCTGGTACTCCGGCAGCCACACACCCAATGCCTGGATCCAGTTCTGGCCCAGCAGCGTCGGTGACGGCCCCTTGGTCAGGTACAGGGACAGGGTGGCCTTCCTATCGCCAAGGCGGACGCTTACATGGGCTTGACCCTCGACCTGGGCGAGCTGTCCAGAGTAGCTGCGCAGCATGACGCCCGACGCCTCGGCTGGCACACCTGGGAAGGTGCGCTTGAAGGCCTTCCCGGCCGTCACTGACACACTGACCCCTGTGTCCAGCTCCATGGAGATGGGACACCCGCAGACTTCGACGGTCAGCCTATACGGTGGCACAGACGACTGACGCATGTCCGTGTGCCACACGTCGAAAATCTGCGGGTCTTCGGCCACGACGTGAAGCCTAGCCGTGGCACCTGAAGCTGCTACCGCACGTCCCCGCCACCTCCCCTTGCGTCGACTCACTTGGCCGTGGGCTGGCGCGGGACACTTGCTCGACGACGGCTGCTTTCGTCCGTCCGTCGTTTCCCCTCGGCACGCCCAAGCAATGTGCCCAGTCCTTCCACACGCCAAGCAGTCCGCTTCCGCAAACTGTCACTTTGAGGGGGGGGGGGTCACCACCGCAGCGACTGAACTTGCCACACCAAGTCGCCATCTTGTTCACCGCCACTTCCGTCGAAGGTGAGCCGGCTGCACGTGCTAGCTCGCTCGCGTCCTTGGCCGCAGCTTCCATCGCCAGCGCTGCCTTTACCGCGTCGTCCAGCGAGGGGTCGGGAAGCTCCAGGAATCACGTCTCCATGGCGGGGTCATTGATGCCGCAGACAAAACGGTCCCGGAGCAGCGAGTGGAGCTGCTCCCCGAAGGTGCAGCTGCTCGCTAACCCTCGCAGCGCTGCGACAAACGTCCCGAGCGTCTCTCCATCTCGGCGGCTCTGGTTGTTGAAGCGAAAGCGCTCCATTAACGTCTACGGGGCCGGGCTGAAGTGCAAGCGTAGCGTCGCGAGGAGCTCACCTAGCGACTTGTCATGCGGCGTGGCCGGCTTGAGCAGGTCGAGCAGGAGCCCAAAGACGTGGGTCCCGCAGCTGGCAAGGAAGATGTCGCGCTGTTTTTCCACGGTGGTGTCGTTCGCCCGAAAAAACACGCCGACCTGTTCCTCGTAAACTGCCCAGGCGGACCCATCACCCTGGAACGGCTCGAGCCTCCCGTAGAGCGGCTTGGCGTAATGGCGGCCGACGTGGGGGGGTGGTGTGAGCATTCTCAGTGGCTTCGGTAGCTCCGCGGGCTTCTTCCTTCGTCTCCAGTGTCACGATTTGGTGCGCGTTCGTGAACCTGGGAGGGCCGGGGTACCCTCCAGCAGAGTCACGACCTGCTACGCCTGGTGGCCGGTGACTGACTGCCGATAGGCCCTGCTCGGCAGTGTTTATTGAGTCCGCCGTGCCCAATGTTGCCCACCGAGCCTGGTGGGGCCACTTAACCTAGCGGCCAACAAATATCAGGAAAGGGGGGCGCCACACGATTGTCACAGGTAGTAACTGCAGAGCCAAACCATGATAGTGAAATAACAAGAAAAATAAGGAAGGCGTGGATCGCATTCAGCAAGCATTCTTAAATCATAAAGGGTAATCGGCCACTAAACCTCATTATGAAAGTATATAACAGCTGGATCTTGCTGCTACTTACCTACCAAGCAGAAACTTGAAGGCTTAAAAGAGGGCTTAGCCTAAATTGGGGATGAAGAAGTGACAAATGGAAAGGAGAATGATAGGTGAAACCTTAAGGGACAAGATGAGATAAGAGTGGATCAAAGAACAAATCGGGGTTAAGGATATCATAGCTGAATTCAAGAAGTAGACATTGGCCGAGCATGCAGTGCGTAGGCAGAATAACCGCTGGTAATAAGGGATAATTAACTCGATTCCCCGAGAAGGCAAGTGGGTTAGGGGGAGACAGAAAGTTATGTGGGCAGCAAGCACAGTACCGAGTTGACTGGAGAATTATGGGAGAGGAATTCGTCTTGCATGGACATAGGCTAATGGTGATGATGATGATTATGATTATCAACTTCTGTTCTGATGCATTAGGTAGCCATATTACTTTTTGCACACAACACACCCTACTTCCAAGCTTTTCTCTCATTGCGTGCCCACGTGGGCGTGGGCCCTCCCCCCCTCTACGAGCCAGCTGGTTCCCATCGATAATGATGGTGATGGTGATTATGATGGCACTATCTGGGTGGCTCTACATCCCAAAACCAAGATATGATTTTTAAGGAAACCGTAGGAGAGGGCTGTGGAAATTCGGACCTCCTGGTGTTCTTTCACGTACGCTGACCTCACACAGTATGCTTTAACGTTTCGCCTCCATCGGAAAGCGACCATTTCGACCAGGGTTAAACCCACCACCTTGGGGTCACCAGTCGAGCCCTGTGACCACTACGCCACTGTCGCGGACATCGTGCACATCGAGCCGCCCAGACGCATTTCGCCCCTGCGAAGGTGGTGTGGCGAAGTCACGTGTGGCAAACACGTGACCAATAGGCCACTCACTGCTGCCCGCAATCTGTGCCTTAGCCATGCGCAACTTAATTTCGATCTTCAGCGCGTGTCCGCGTCTGAACTTGGCAAAAAGTGATTGCGCAACAAAAATGAAGCTAGACTATTCTTAGACTTCATGGCTAAAATGTTACAAAATCCCTCTGTATTCGGTAAAAAAAGCATTTCGCATCACCCAAATGACAGTGCACTAAGTTTAATATAACTTATGTATTATTTGCTGCAGGTGGACTGTCTACGTTATAAGCTTTAATCGTACCGCTTTTGGTCTCTTACTGCGAAATCGATATTATGGGCAGTCTTGACGAGTTTCTGCAATCTTTTAAGACGTTACACTCCAGATATTATTGAGTTTTCGCCATCACAATAATCATCACGCCTCGTATAAAGTCAACATTTATAAGAACCTCCAACGCATTGTACGTTCAACCAGTGGAAAATAGCGGGTGAGTGGGGGCGACAAACACTGCTGAAACAGAGCAACGTTGCTTGTTGGGCGAATTGCGATGAGTCAGTCATGATATAGTGAAAAAAGGCTGCACCACAGAACATAAGCGAAAGTTCATACTATGCATTCAAGACGTTGTGTACGTCATCCCTCTGACGTGTTGTAGGAAGTACGTGGGTCATACGGGACGCTGTCTGAATGACAGACTCCGTGAGCCCTATTACAGCGTTTACACTACAGTATCAGGACACCTCGGCATCAATGTGCGGGACTGCAAGTGTAGCCCTATATTTGAAAACACCGTAGTCCTCGTACGCAATCGGGACCAAAGGGTGAGGAAAACCAAACAGTCTGCGTACGCATCCGTAAGCATGCCTTACTTGCACCTTTAGGCACTGCGCCGTGCTCGCGACCGGGCTCCAGAAATAAGGTGCTTTTTCTCATCTTCTAACCACTACCACCACTTGCACCTTTAGGAGCGAAGCTCCTTATGTCATGGCTTGTGCGCCCCTCGTTGTAGTGCGTAATCACTGGTGGCACATACCCAAAAGAGTAGTCCTTATATTATTCGCAGGATGGCGGCACTTGTACTTGATGAACACATGATGGAAAGATGTGAGATGACTGTACTTGAATGTTCACTAGACAGACGGACAGACAGGCAGAGGGACCACCGCACGAACGGACGCACAGACAGAGGGACTACCGCACGGACGGACGGAATGACAAACAGACCGCGACACGGATGGACGGACAGACAGACAGACGAACGAACGGGCAAACGGAAGAATGAATGTATGGACGGACGCATGGATGGACGCATGAACTGATGGATGCACCGAGAATCACACGAATCGACAGACACGCGGACGGACGAATGGACGAACTGAAGCAAGAACGAATGGATGGATAAAAGCATGGAGGACTGACGAACACTTCGCCCCACCATTCAATATTCACACCGTGGATATGCTGTGATTTTAAATGTGACGCATTTCTTGGCGATCTTCGGCGACTTCTAGCGTATCTATCTATCTATCTATCTATCTATCTATCTATCTATCTATCTATCTATCTATCTATCTATCTATCTATCTATCTATCTATCTAGCCGCCTACGACGTTTAGCTCTCTTGGCCGTTTCGATAACGGTATTGATACAAAACCTCGTATAGCATAACATGACTGTATGAAGAACATATTTGACATGGAACATATTTGACATGGAACATCATAACATGGAAATCTTGACATGTTTGTCATGATTTACATTGCAAGGTCCTACCGCTCTTGCGGTGCTTTCGTTCACATGGCATGTTGCAAAACTGCTATGACATAACAATATGGCATGGCGAACATGAGCGACCGACCCTAATGTTAAAATCATGATATGCGTGTGATGTAGCAACATCACTATATGCCATGCTCATGATGCACTAGCTGCGGTTTCGCTAGCGTCACACATACCAAATATGGTATTACGGTACGTGAATGGATGACGAAACTATGATACTGGTGCAAATGAGATAAACATGGAATGCGTGTCATGTAACAACATAACTAAATGCTGCGCTCAAGAAGCGCTCGCAGTCATTTCGCTTGCTTCACATCTACGAAACTTGGCATTATGTGACGCGAACAGACCACGTATATAAATGACCAATCCAAACATAATAATCCCGACATGCGTGTCATGTAACAACAAGACTACATGCCACGCTCATGATGCGCTGGCATCTTTTTCACTAGCTTCACCTATACCAAATTTGGTACTACGGGACGTCAATGGATGACGAAGGTATGTGACTAGTGCAAACATGATAATGATGAGATGCGTGTCATGTGAGAACATGACTACATGCCGCAGTCAAGGTGCCAATACTGTTCGACATGACGCGGTGCACGTGCTCACCGGCGTTCATTTGGTCGCGTCACGGCGACGTTGCCATACCAGGCGGTGGTCCTGCCAAATACTCGCAGGCACGTGCCGAGCTGCATTGCTTTGACACATGCGCGTTTCAGCGCGTCCGGCGTCCCTCCGTCATGAAAAGAGGGAGACGCAGTGTTGTCTGGGTAACGCATTGGCATAGAGTAATGTTACTCTATGGCATCAGCGCGAAATGCAGCATGTCGCATTTCACGTCGGTTTCCGTCGGACCGCGCCGATGGACGCTGGTCGCGCCTGGAGTCAGACAATAGAGTGCTCGCGTTTTGCAAACGGAGCGTTGCTGTGCCCAGTGTTCGCGCGTGTCAACGCTGCATTGAAGTATATTGGGCCATTCATGGTGTGCTCACGGCCGTTTTGCTAGCTCCACATCTACCAAATTTGGCGTTACGTGGCGTCAATGGATGATGAAATATATGACTGGTGCACACATGATAATCCTGACACGCGTGTCATATGAGAACATGACAACATACCACACTCATAGCGTGCTCGCGGCCGTTTTTCTAGCTCCACATATACTAAATTAGGTATCGCGTGACGCGAATACAAGTCGAAGGTAAAAGACACATCTAAACATGATAATCATGACAGAGAAGTCACATACGGCATCATTTACCTCCACCTCGTTGCGTTGTGCCGATTTTAAAGTGAAATATCAACATTTCTCGTTCATGCTTCACATATAACCGAGTCCCAGTGTACGTGGGATCAGCGATTATTATTTTTTTGGTGAGTCATGAAATGGGGGGCGTTGTTGGTGGAAGTGTGTGACTTATCATCACTTTTTTATATTTCGCCTTATTGATTTTTCACATGGTCCTTTTATGTTTTCTCGATTCGCATGTATATATATATATATATATATATATATATATATATATATATATATATATATATAGATGAAATAGATGATCAGAGTTTCTTCCGGCTACCGTAATAAAAGTTATAAACTTCGAGAATAGTGCAGTATAGGAAACAAAACAAAATATTTATTTAATCCTAACAGTTTCGGCTGGTGGACCAGCCTTCTTCGGAGGATGTAAGTGAAATGATACAAGTTCCCGTAGCAGAGGGTCACCCTCACAGTTTAAAGACCCTCCAAAAAAAAAAAGAGAGAGAGAAAAAGACAAGCGGGCGAACGAGGTAGCAACAGACAACAAGAAACAGAAGAAGGAGAGGAACTAGAAAGGAGCGACGGAGAGCCGCCGGAAACGATTCCGGCGGCTCTCCGTCGCTCCTTTCTAGTTCCTCTCCTTCTTCTGCTTCTTGTTGTCTGTTGCTACCTCGTTCGCCCGCTTGTCTTTTTCTCTCTCTCTTTTTTTTTGGAGGGTCTTCAAACTGTGAGCGGCCATTGACAATGACGCAGCGGCCATTGACAATGACGATGAGGATGAAGATGATGCTCATGAGGTACAAGCACATCACAAGCCACAGATTCTCTCTCAGCCACCATGGTACAGCACAGGCAAGGCAGCCACTATATAGCATAATGTTGACGATGAAGATGATGATGATGATGATCATGAACAGTGGGTATGAGCCACAAGTGAAGAGAAACAAGAACAAGAACAAGAACGACTGCCTTGAACAGTATATGACGCCTCGATATGCTCCACGATGCATTTCGTATTACTGGAAGCAACCAACAGGAGAACGTGCCCAGATTTCGTCTTAGCTAACTTGAGGCTTGATCCGATACAACAAAGTAGGAAATAATGAAAGCTAAACCAAATTCGCAACTAAACACACCTGTGTTTATGTGATGACCAATAAACATCTTATGTGACTGTGCCCCACTTTTCACTCAATTGCATGCGTGTCTGGACAATGTGACAGGTGATTGACGATAACGCAAACAATCTCACCGCTTTGCGCACTCATAATCGTCAACTTCGCGAATATGCCGCGATGTTTCGGCTACGGCAGTAAAATTGAACGACATGACGACTTTTGCTGCTTTCAGGCCGACCTCCGGCCCCTTTTGAAAGTCACCCAATGGTAAAACTATAACGTGAAACGGATGATCGCCGTCTTCAAATCAGTACTTCACGCGCGTCGTCTGGCACATGCGAGCTGCTTAGCTGTGAAAAGTGACAGTCTGTTCGAATGGGCAAAAGCAACCCTGTTCGCGTGTCTCCTCGTAGAATATTTCAGGATTGAGGAAGTGGTAGCCGGCAGACGCCCTTGTCACCGTAGAAGCGGATTCACCCATTACTGTCGTAGCGTATAAGACCGAACCCTTCACCCTACGCCTTTGGCACGGCTGTAGCCCTGACTCTGAAAGCAACCCGTTACCGCAATCACACTTCTGTGTGACTATTGCTTCTATGGATTTTAAACACAGTAAAGCGCCGTGATCTTTTAGAAACAACCTGGGTCACACAACCTCACCTGCACCGAAAAACATGCATGCGTCCAGCGCATCCCGTTGCCAAGCCGAAACAATCCCTCTCGATCAAGGCCCTGGTAATTACGCGCACCTCACATAGTCATTATGTACTATCATTCCACACAGCCAAGTAGAGATTGTACAAGAATACATATTGCTTTATCAGATTAACCGACATGGAGAAACGGTGTCCCAAGGTAATGGGAGGACCTACGTCATCATACTTTAATGAGCAGCGCTAGGCCAGGGACAAAATCTTGCAGGGTTGGCCCAATTTAAAAGAATATTGCGAGGAATGAGGTGCACTGCATGTATCTACAGGCTATGTTATTGTTCTTGTCAGGGGTTAATCAAAACTGGACGTTTGTGTCCATGTCTCCACGGACAGTTAGCAGTGACATGGAGGGACGTCCCAGCTGCTGCAGTAATAGATATTGTTTGGGTTAATCTCGTGGACACGAAAAGAACTTTTTTCTTCGCAGCCCCTCCGTTTAAGTATTGCCTTCTGGTTCCTCCAATATTCCAATATTTATTTTAATTACTACACTGCCACTATTCTATTTTTTGGTTCATACAAAAACACTGAAAACGTATGATATTGTCACGTGATTACGGTAAGACCACAACGTCTGTTCACAGGAGCAGCAGTACTGGTCGTCGAGCCGAACCGAACGTTAGGCAACGGGCGCAACAACCAGTCTTCTTCTTTTTCACAAAATGGCTCATACTGGCATTGGCATGGCTCAATCTCGTTCCATGCCCGTAGCATTACCTCCCTTCCAAAAAAAAGTACCGCCCTGATGCTCAATGCCGATTAAAAGTTAAAGTAATCGCGTTGAAGACGCAATCACTTTAAGACGCACAAAGACGCATGATGAAGCAGTGTCAGGTGTCTCGGGGGTTGTGTGGCTTCATCCGTGACACATGAACATTGTCCGCCTGCTGGGAACATCGAGATCGCCGAGCTGTGTCTTCAAGCAGGACTTAGTGTTTGACATCTGTGAGGCGCCTTAGAACTCTTTAAGGACCGAGGTAGCAGTGAAGTAACTTCTCCGAGCGGCCCCTTTGGGCGAACGGGGATCCACAGCCACACCAGATCAGCTGGTTGGTAAATAACATGGCGATGACGCGAGTTGTACCTCTGCGAGTCAATGCGTTGTTGTTTTCAAATCCGCTCGAGTGCAAGCTGGCGGGCCACGTCGGTGAGCCGGATTAAGTCATTCGCATCAGTAGGAATATCGGTCATGTCAGCCAAGAGCATGGCGTCCAGCATCGTAATTGCTTCTCGGCCGTGAAGCAACTGGAAAGGAGAGAAACATGTAGTCTCTTGAACCGCAGTGTTGTAAGAGAACGTTACATATGGCAAAATTTGATCCCAGTTTTTGTGATCGCGGTCGACGCACATGCATAGCATGTCAGCGAGCGTCTTGTTTAATCTCTCCGTCAGACGATTGGTTTGCGGATAATATGCGGTCGTTTTGCGATGAGCAAGTCTCACGACATCTTGCATAATCTTGCTAAGTCTCACGACATCTTGCATAAATTGGGCTGTAAAGGCTGTTCCACGGTCAGTGATAAGAACTGTTGGCGCTTCATGGCAAAGGGCGATGTTCATGAAAAGGTACGCAATCTCATTGGCGGTGCCTCGTTGTGGGGCTTCCGCAGTACCTTGTTAAGTAGTCAGTAGCGACTACGATCCAGCGGTTGCCATCATATGACTTTGGGAAGGGCCCAAGCAAGTCCGTGCCGATTCGTTCAAACGGTTGTGACGGTGGTGCAACAGGCTGAAATAAACCAGCAGGGCGCACAGGTAGGGCCTTATGGCGCTGGCAATTATTTCACGTTTTAACGTAATGCTTGACATCCTGGGTGAGCTTTGGCCAGTAGTAGTGTGTCCGAATCCGGGCAAGGGTACGTGCGAATTCTAAGTGGCTGGAGGAAGGCTCGTCGTGGCAGGCAGATAAAATGTCAGCACGCAGCAGTGGTGGAACGACAAGGAGGTATTCAGTCGCATAAAGGTTCAAAGTTCTTTTTGTAGAGGATGTCGTTGCGGAGACAAAGTGACCCTGAACGTGCAAATGTCGATTGTGGACTTGACCTGTGACCTTGAAAGTATTT
Source organism: Rhipicephalus microplus (assembly GCF_043290135.1). NCBI lineage: Eukaryota > Metazoa > Arthropoda > Arachnida > Ixodida > Ixodidae > Rhipicephalus > Rhipicephalus microplus. Next base: position 95,116,034 of record NC_134702.1, on the reverse strand, counting down.
GATTAGTTGTCGAAGCTCTGAATTATTCCACTGTTGTTGAGTCAAGTCACATTCACTGGATGCACGAAGAAAATGGTCATCGGTATCATCTCTCGATGTCGTCGTGAGGGGAGCGCGCGAAAAGCAATCAGCATCAGTGTGCCTGCAGCCCGGCTTGTAGTCGACTGTAACCTCAAATTCTTGAAGGCGCAAGCTGCACCTCGCGAGGCGCCTTGAAGGGTCCTTGAGATTGGCCAGCCAACAGAGGGCATGATGGTCCGTAACTACTCTGAATGGATGGCCATACAGATATGCTCGGAACTTTGATATCGCCCAAATAACAGCAAGGCATTCCTTCTCCGTGGTCGAGTAGTAGTTTCCGCAGATGACAGAATGCGACTAGCATCAGCGATGGGACGCTCAGCGCCGTCTTGCCATTGGACGAGCACTGCACCAAGACCGATGTTGCTAGCGTCAGGGTGAAGTTCGGTGGCGGCATTTTCATCAAAGTGCCCTAGTAAGTGTTCACTCTGAAGGCGCTGTTGAAGCTTGGAAAAAGCGGCTCTCTGCTCTGGACCACATACAAAACGAGTATCCTCCTTCGTTAAGCGGGTACAGGGTTCAGCGATGTTAGCAAATTTCAGCACAAAGCACCTGCAGTAAGGTGCAGAGACCCCAAAATCGCGCAAATCCCGTTTGTTCGAAGGGGGAGGAAATCCTTCAACGTTCATGGTCTTTTCTGGGTCAGGTCGAATGCCATCGTGACTGACAAGGTGGCCGAGGAACTTTAGTTTTTTCGTAGCCGAAATGACACTTCTCCGGTTTTAGCGATAGGCCTGCGGATCGAATAGCGACGAAGACAGACTGAAGTCGTTGTAAATGTTGCTCAAATGTTTTGGAAAAAAATTTTGGCAGCATATCCACGGAGTGAATGATGGAGAGTGGGGTGAAGCATTCGTCCGTCCATTCGTTCTTGCTTCCGTCCGTCCATGCGTCCGTCTGTCTGACCGTCCATGCGTCCATCCGCCCGTCCGTGCGTGCGTCTGCTCGTGCGTCCGTCCCTGCGTTGATTCATGCATCCACCACTGCGCCCATTTATGCGTCCATCCATGCATCTGTCTGTGTGTCCATTCGTCCATCTATTTAACACTCCAAGTACCACCATCTCGCATCTGTTCATCATATTGTTACGGGAAGGAGACTGACTGAGAGGGGTAGTCACCGATGTACTTACAGCCGGTTAGGCGAGCAGCGCCAGCCACACAGATTAGCTCGCGCCAGTCTATCTGCTATGTCTTTTTCAGCTCCATGCACTGGCACGTAGCATGAACCCCGGCGGCGGAGGCACCGTCCCGGTGCTTTAAAGGTCGTTATCTGACGCATTATTGTAGGGCTTGATCCGCGAGACGTGTACGATATCACTGGGCCGCATAGTAGATGATGATGGACAGATGGGGCTGATCTCGCAGGTGACAGGTTTTACTTGACGCAATATACGGTAGGGTCTCGTGTAATGAGACAGACGTTTTTCGGATAGGCCCAGCCGACGATGAGGGGACCAGAGTAAAACGAGGGTACCGGGAGCGAAATGTACGTCTCTATGTTCCGCATCGTACCGACGGCATTGGTTGGTTTGTGACGCCATCAGCCGAGCGCGAGGGAGCTGACGGGCATGATCCCCTCGCGCAATGGCGTCGTGGACATACTCGCTGGTGGACGAGGTGTGAGCTGAGATGACTGTGTCCAGTGGTAAAGTCGGCTCTCTTCCGTACAATAAGTAGAACGGCGAAAAGCCCGGTGTGTCGTGACGGGATGAATTATACGCGAAAGTTGCGTAGGGTAAGGCAAGGTTCCAGTCTCTGTGGTCAGGCGACACGTACATAGCGAGCATATTTGTTAAAGTGCGGTTAAATCGTTCCGTGAGGCCGTTTGTTTGAGGGTGGTAAGCCGTTGTCTGTGTGTGTTGCTTGGAACAAGAACGCAGAATGTCGGCGATGACTTGGGATAGAAATGTACGGCCACGGTCTGTGAGAAGCTGTCTCGGAGCACCGTGAATCAATATAACGTCCCCTAACGAGAAGTCAGCGACGTCGGTTGCACAGCTGGTCGGTAGAGCTAGTAGATAGCTGGTCGGTAGAGTAGATAGCGTATCGTGTAGCGTAGTCTGTAATAATGGCTATCCATTTGTTTCCCAATGTTGATGTGGGAAAAGGACCAAGCGGATCACAATTGGTTGAAGATGGCCATCGGGTAGCAGCGACGGTGTTTTACGACGTTGGCATAGGTCACACGTGGCAACCTATCGGCGTACCGAACGAGCAAGGCCTGCCTAGAAAAAACGGCGCCGGACGCTCTCGTACGTGCGTGATACGCCAAGGTGTCCAGCCGTGGGAGCGTCGTGAAGTTCGGTGAGAACACAGTGGCGCAATTGCTTAGGCACAACAATGAGAAGGTCAGGCCCGTCTGGTCTGAAATTGCGACGGTATAGCACACCCTTTGAATGACAAAGTAGCGGATGGAAGCATCATTTCTGGAGGATTCTATATGGCTGATGATGTCAAGCAGCTCTGGATCACGCTTCTGTTCTTCTCCAAAATTAAGGAAGTCGGACACTGACAAGATAGAGTTCTCCGTGGGCTCGTCAGTGTCCTCAGGATTGTCGACAGGGTACCGGGAGAGGCAATCGGCATCATGGTGTAGGTGACCAGATTTGTAGAACACCGAATAGGAAAACTCTTGCAGGCGCAAAGCCCAGCGACCAAGGCGGCCTGATGGATCTTTCAGAGAGTTGAGCCAGCAGAGTGCGTGGTGGACGGTAACTACCGAAAATGCGCGTCCGTATAGATAAGGTCGAAATTTCGCCACCGCCCATACAAGAGCCAAGCACTCACGCTCTGTTATCGAATAGTTACGTTCAGGGGCGGATAGTAGGCAGCTGGCATATGCAATAACGCAATCATGGCCATGTTGTTTCTGAGCCAGCACTGCACCAATGCCATGCCCACTTGCATCTGTACGGATTTCCGTAGGGGCAGCATTGTTGAAGTGTCCCAGAATCGGAGGGGTAGTGAGAAGAGCGACGAGAGTCGAGAACGCAGAAGCCTCTTCGGAGCCCCATGAAAACAGGACTTCTTTCTTGAGGAGCTGCGTAATGTGCGCAAAAGTTTTCACGAAGCGTCGGAAGTAGGAGCATAGTCCGATAAAGCTGTGTACATCCTTCGCAGATCGTGGTACAGGAAAGTTTTTGACGGCGCTGATTTTTGCCAGGTCTGGTTGTACACCGTTGGCGTCTACTAAATGGCCAAGCACTGTGATTTTATAGCGTCCAAAGTGACATTTGGGCGAGTTGGGCTGCAGGCTAGCGCGACGGAAGATTCCCAGGATGGCTGAGATGCGCTCTATGTGAGTTTCAAATGTTGGTGAAAAGACGATGACGTCGTCCAAGTAGCACAAACAGGTGGACCATTTGAATCCTCTGAGCAGTGATTCCGTCCGTCCATGCGTCCATCTGTCTGACCGTCCATGCGTTCATCCGCCCGTCCGTGCGTGCCAGCACTGCACCACCATTCGTTCGAAGGTGGCTGGAGCGTTACAAAGGCTGAAGGGCATGATCTTGAACTGATATAGGCCATCGGGGGTGATGAATGCCGTCTTTTTACGGTCCATTTCATCTACCTCTATCTGCCAATAGCCGGAACGAAGGTCTATGGAGAAAAAATAGTGGGACCCATAGAGGCAATCAAGTGCATCATCTATTCGTGGCAGAGGGTAGACGTCTTTTTTGGTAATTTTTTTAAGGTGTCGATAATCTACGCAGAAACGCCATGCACCGTCTTTCTTGCGGACTAGCACTAGAAGAGAAGCCCAAGGACTGCAGGATGGCTCAATGATGTCCTTGGCGAGCATTTTGTCGACCTCACTTTGGAGGATGTGACGCTCGGCCGCCGACACCCGATATGGACGTCTATGAATAGGATGCTCATTACCAGTGTTTATGCGGTGGCTCATACCGGCAGCTTTCCCCAACGGACGGCCGCAGAGTCGAAAACGTCGATGTAGGACAGCAGAACCCGGTGGAGCTCATCAGTCTGCTGCGGCGTTAAGTTGGAAGCGATCATCGAAGTAATAGCACTGTCGGAGCAAGTGGCGGAGTGATGTTGAGCGTGGGGGTCAGAAGGGGCGGCCGTCGAGAAGACATCTACCGCATTGTCTTCTAAGGTGCAGAGCAGCGCCAAACAGATCCCTTGTGGCAAAACTTGAGGTGTCAAGCTAAAGTTTACAACTGGGAGGCAAGTAGAATTTCCTGCGACGGACAGAATGGTGTGCGTTAATGTAATGCCACGGCTTATGAGGACATTGGTAATAGGGGTCAGAACATAGCCACCGTCGGAAACTGGTAGTATTCAAACGAACTCTATGTCGGCCAGTGTCTGTGGAGGGAGGCGCGCGTGTCCCGTTGTGCAGAGGCGACTCGGCCGTTGTGTAAGAGGTTCTGTTGCGAGCAAGTGTAGACGGAGCGTACTGGTCGAACAGTCTATGAGGGCAGAATGCGCAGACAGGAAGTCGAGGCCTAAGATTACGTCGTGGGGGCATTTGTCAAGGACGGTGAAGAGAACAACTGTGTGTCGATCCGCAGTGCTCACACGAGCGGAGCACCTTCCAACGATAGATGCTATTCCACCATCCGCAACACGGACGAACTGAGTGGTCGCAGGTGTGAGAACCTTCTTGAGCTTGCGGCGAAAATCACTCGTCATCACGGAAAGTTGGGCACCGGTGTCGACAAGAGCAGTGACATGTACGCCGTCTACTTGTACGTCTATGAGGTTCCGTTTCGTCGGTATCGTCAAAAGAGAGTTTTCGGTCAGTCCGAGCGATGCAGCACCACCTCCGGGGGCTGCAACGCTTAGTTTTCCGTCGGGGAACCTCGTGGGAAGGCGGGGAAAGATAGTCGGTGGGGTTGTGGAGAACGAGACTGGCGACGTTGGGGAGATGGAGAGTGGGAGTAGCGGTGTTCATAAGCAGGTTCCTGGGCAAAATGGTCGCGGCTGGTCATGGTCATGGCGATAGGCAGGACGTGCATAGAAGGGATGAGAGGACGGTTGTGCAGGAGGACCCCAGTGACTTCTGCAATGGCAAGAAATGTGCCCGATTCTGTGACACGAAAAGCATATCGGCTTATCATCGTGTGTTCGCCATGCGGACGGATTACGGAACGTTGAGGGAGAGCCGGTCGGGAAGGGACGTGCAAGCGTGTATCGGGACTGGTAGTCGGTGCGGGGATGCGGTGAGATAGATTGAGTTCCCAAGGTGGCGATTTCCTGCCGAACGACTGCTTGAATGAGAGGCAACGTCATTGGCGGAGAGGGGTGAGGGGACGTTGGTCCCACCTTAGCTGGAGCAGCCGCTTCAAGCTCCCGCCTGACGATTTGCGTCAAGTTGTCGCAGGTGTCTGGTGGATGATATGTGTCGAGACACGAGGACGTCGCAGTGGTGTTCGGGAGGCACTGGAACTGATGGGAGATGCGTCTGCTTTTAGCTTGTTGGAATTGCCGGCATTCTTGAATGATCGCATCAACAGATGACACATTGTTGAATACCAACAAGTTGAACGCATCGTCGGCGATACCCTTTAGAGATATGCGCATCTTTTTCAAGTTCAGACATGTTTTCGTCAGCTTGGCGGCATAGTGAAAGGACAGCCTGAATATAACCGATGTAGGGCTCCGTGGAAGGTTGTGCGTGAGTCGACAACTAATTTTTCGCAGCTTCACGACGACCAGAGATGTTGCCAAAAAGCTCGCGGATCTTTGCCTTGAAGCTGTCCCAGCTTGTTATGTCAAGCTCGTGGTTATCAAACCAAGCACGAGGGGTTCCATCGAGATAAAAGATGACGTTTGCGAGCATAAGAGTGGGATCCCACCTGTAAGTGGCACTGACGCGTTCGTAGAGGCGTACCCACTGGTCGACGTCGGAACCCTCGCTGCCCGAGAACATGCCGGGGTCTTTCAGTGCGGGAAGCGTCACGAAAGTTGTTGCGGGCGCTGGGTTGATAGGTCGGGCAGAAGGGGAGCAACCGGAGAGGATGTAGCCGAGTCTTGAGTGGTCATGTTGTAAGCCGCGAGGGAGCGTCCGCTTCGGAGTTCCGTGGCGAGGACGGGGATCGCACAACTCCACCAAATATGTTACGGGAAGGAGACTGACTCAGAGGGGTAGTCACCGATGTATTTACAGCCGGTTAGGCGAGCAGCGCCAGCCACACAGATTAGCTCGCGCCAGTCCATCTGCTTTGTCTTCTTCAGCTCCATGCACTGGCACGTAGCAATATATTCCCCATATTGAAGCACCGCCATCCAGTGGACATTCGAACGACTAAACGAGAGGTGGCACACGCACACTTTCTTACGGCTTGTGCTTCGGGTCTACTTCCCACCTTTAACCACCTCGAGTTCATGGTATATACTAGTTCACTGTATTCATGGCCCTGCTGCCCAACGCTCACTAAACCTTTCTAAAACCAAGGAGGTTACGCCCAGCGAGTATAACGTAGCAACCTTTTCCTGTCAGATAGTGCTCAATGTACATGTCAATGGTTGCTAATGGGAAATGAGAGACAGAAAAATTCGGCTTTTACTTTCTTACGGCTTGCGCTTCGTATCTACTTCCCCCATTTAACCACCTCGAGTTTATTCATGGTATATACTAGTTCACTCTATTCATGGCACTGCGGCTCAACGCTCGCTAAACCTTTCTAAAACTAAGGAGGTTACACCCAGCGAGTATAACGTAGCAACGCTTTCTTGTCAGATAGTGCTCAATGTACATGCCATTGGCTGCTAATGGGGATCGGAGCGTGCGCGTTAACTAAAAGCCGAATGCTCTTGTATCTCATTCTCCATTAGCAGCCTTTAGCATGTACATTGAGCACTGTTTTTATTGTTCAACAACGCACAGAAGAAATCTCTCACCGGCATTACCTTGAAGATCAAAATGTTATACTTGTTACATACTACAACGGCTACGAGGGATGAACGGGTTTCGCTATAAAGAGCTTTGCCCCTAAAACAACGACGTAGTCTAAATAGACGAGGCCGGATTCCCATTTCAGACCGGACAGGACCGTGTCCATCATCCTTTGGAACGTTGCTGGTGCAGCGCACATTCCCAAAGGGTAGCCCTTTGAATTCGTAGAGGCCATCGGGAGTTATGAACGCTGTTTTTTCCCGGTCGCGTTCATCGACCTCGGTGTGCCAGTAGCCACTGATTAAATCCATTGATGAAAAATATCGGGCATCTCGAAGTCAATCCAGTGAGACATCTATGCGTGAAAGAGAGTAGACGTCTTTCTTCGTCACTTTGTTGAGCTTCCGGTAATCGACGCAAAATCGAAGAGTGCCGTCTTTCTTTTTAACAATTACGATGGGTGACGCCCATGGACTGTTTGAGGGTTGGATCACGTCGTCGTCGAGCATCTGTTTCACCTTAATACGTATTACCTCTTGTTCTTTTGCGACACGTGGTAGGCGTGCTGTCATACAGGCCGTTCGGTGGGGTGCGTTATATTGCGGTGCTTCATGGTCGGAGTCTGCTTGATTTTGGAGGTGGACGCAAAGCAGTCACTATAGGTACGTAAAATCATGTGTATTTACTGCGGCTGCGCAGAGGATAGCTGGCAATTCACGTCAACTGTACTGGCTAATGCAATGTCACATTCGGCGGCAGTGGCAATCAGAGCGATAGTGGAAAATTCTTTGTCATCAATGGCTTCAATGTCCGCGATCGCTGTTCCCTTTGCAAAGTGTTGGTACTGGCTGCTGAAATTCGTGATCACAAGCTCAGTCCTCCGATGTTTCAGTAGGACGATAGCGCGCGCGACACGAATCTGCCGAGCCAAGAGCACCTAGAGGTTAGTTTCGGCGAGGCTACTACTTTTGTCACAAGCGATCTCCACAAATACCGACATACTGGCTTGCGGCGGAAGTACGATGGTGGCGTCAGCAATTTGAAGTGTTGTGGTCTGCGTAGCTGCATCCTTTTGTCTGGCTGTATAGTCGTCACAAAACGTTATGAGCAGGTCGCGAAGGTTAATAACGGCTCCATGCTCGCGGAGGAAATCCTTTCCGAAAACTAGGTTTTGGGAGCATTCACTCATTACGATGAAGGAAGCCATGTATGTCGACTCACGAATTCGGAGCCGGGCAGTGCATATTCCCAGCAGTGTCAATAGGTGATCTCCCGCAGTTCGGAGATTGGGTCTATGTCCCCAAGGTGTAGTTACCTTTCGTAGCAGTGCAGTGAGGAATAATTGGCACCCGTATCTACAAGAGCGGTTAGCGGGTGGTTGTCGACAAGAACGAAGATGCGAGCCGAGACACGTTTGTCGTCGACGGCAAACGTCGGTGAAAAAATGTCATCGGATGTCGACAGGCAGTGCAGGGGAGAGTCTTGTAACGGTCGATCAAATGCGGCCTCACCCTCAGAAATCGCTGTTCTCAGTTCCACCGGCGCGGGCTCGTGGATCTAGTCGATCTTCCTGCAAGGACGTTCGCAAAGGCCGATTGTTGGCAAGGTGGCGTGAAGCGCCACGGAGATGGTGAGAGGGATTGGCGACGCGAAAGGGTTGGGCACTGCTGGCTTGCAAAGTACTCAGTGATAGCACGAGGCCGCTCACCATCTCTGGGTCGACGAGCATCTGGACGAAAGCCAGGAAGACCCATGTGCCTGTATGTGCACTCGCGGTAGATGTGACCTGGTTCACCACAGTGATTACAGAGAGGCCGGTTGTCGGAAGCACGCCAAACACTAGATTTCCGGGTAAGTGGTGGGTTGCCGTACTGCGGTGGTCCTGAGTACAGGGCGGCGCCGTCTGCAGGGTGGACGGACGGGACGGATAGCCAACAGCCGGTGCAGGAGTACGTAATGCTTCTGTATACGTAATGTACGTAATGCTTCCGTGGAGCTTTGGCTGGACGCGGGGCCATCAAGGGTTGTACCTCGACTGGACGCGGAGTTATCATGGGTTGCACCAGCTCCCGGACCTTTTCGCGGACGACATCCGTTAGAGCAGCAACATGGGGCTGAGAAGACACCGCGTGCAGCTTTTGCAGCTCCTCGTGCACAATACTGCGCACGAGCTCCGTCAGGTCCCCTTATTCGTGACGTCAGGTGCTGGCAGGGCTGGTGACACTGACGAAAGACTGCCAGGTTGCTCATACTAATGAAAACGCTGCCTTAGCATTCTCTCCATCGTCGTGGCTTCGTGGAGGTAATCCGCTACAGTGCTGGGATGTTTGCGCACTAGTCCAGCGAACAACTGCTCTTTCACTCCCCGCATCAGGAGGCGCACCTTCTACTCTTCCGTCATTGAGGAGTCAGCTCACCTGAAGAGCCGCGACATGTTTTCAACGAACATGGCAACACTCTCGTTCGGACGCTGATTTCTGATTTTGAGGAGCCGTTCCGCTCACTCGTTTCGATCAGAGCTTCGAAAAGTATTCCGCAACTAGTTGCAAAACTCTGGCCAGGTTTTCATAGCGGCTTCATAGTTTTCGAACCAAGTGCGCGCAGAGTCCCCGAGGTAAGAGTAGACATACCGAAGCTTCCGAGGCTCGTTCCACTCGTTGATGCTGGCTCAACATTTGTAGTCGTCAAGCCAGTCATCGACGTCCTCGTATGGGTAACCGTGGAAGGGCTTTCGGGTTCGCGGTGCGTTGAAGAACCGTGGAGGAAGCAGCATCGATGTCCCTTGGGTTTGCGTTTCCGCACTAGCCATAGTTCTGTCGAGTTGTGGAAGCAGTTCAAATTCAGGTGATAGGTGCGGTGTTGTGGAGTCATCCTTGAGAAGGACGTGCACTGTGTCTTTTGGTTGTGTGCTTTATATATAGATGTTGTTGCAGACCGGCACACGTGATTGTCAGTAGCCAACTACGTGTGTACGCGTCACTCCGTGGTGTGGTTTAATTAAGCGGCTGCTGGTCGGTCCAGTCGTTGTTGGGCTTCCGTGGAGTCCGTTTTACTCGCTAGTGTCGGTTGGCCGATTGCCGGCGCGCGCCGAGTCCCGCGTCCAGTCGTCGGGCCCCTTGCCATCGTTCGGATGCCACCCGCCGACACGACAACATGGCCACGAGGATGGTATTTGTTCTCCACAACCATCAAGAACCATGAGTTAGTGTTCGTACTGCCCGTTTTGCATTCTGCTTGGACTGACGCATCTAGCGTCCACGAGGAGTGCTAAGCCTCGTACACTCTTTGTGTGCAGACCTTTCAATTTAGGACTTCCCCCTGGTGCAGTTTTGCGACTCTCTTGCCTCTCTGATCAGCATGGCTTTTTTGAAACGCCTTCTTGTATTCCTTGAACTGCCGGGGCCACCCCCGATTCCATGGCCTGATTGGAAAAAAATGTTTTAGGCCCATCTAGAGGCGGCTGGCGGCAGCGGCTGGATAGCCTACTAAGAAGGGAGGGACAGAGAAGATATTTTGCGGCAGCAGAACAAGATGAAGCCCGAAATTCGGCGTCGATTACGCCAACTAACGAGGCGCCCGCGTTGGTGCCTGAAAGCGATTCATTTTTTTACGGCCAGATTGAAATGCAAAACGCTCGTTGAACTCTATCGGCTTCTTGCCGCGTCTCTCAACCCATTGGTAGAACGTCACGAGTTCATAAGTCTGCGGTGACTGCCCAGGAAAAATTCTTGAAATATGTGACGGTTCTAACATGGGAAAGAGTTCTCATTAGAGAAGGCCGAAGAAATCGGGCGGACATTAGAAGCGTTGTCCGTGGCTAATCAAGCGTTTGTTTCGGGTCAACCTGAAAGTGTTCAAGTGACTGGACATGGCGCGCAAGATTGCGGTGCGGAAAACTAAAATGGCAATACTGGCCGAAGCAACTGGGGAAGACGCGACGTTACCGGAGCGTATCCGGAAGGACGTGATGTCACAGAAGTTCCTGAAAGAACAAATGATTACTTTCAACCACAGTCATTGCCGGAGTCCCGGACTGCAGTTCAGAATGGAAAGTCTCGAGGTGACTAACCGCATCAAGTGTGTGGCAGCTGCGGAAGCAGATATCATTCTTCGTTTTTCTGAAATTGTCCAGCAAAGAATTGGTGTTGTCACAAGTGAAACACTCTGGGACATTTCGAGAAGATGTGCCGCAAGTCGGGCCAGGTCCAGATCGAGTCTGCCGGGGAAGTCGTTGGTGTCATACCGGAACGCTAGGCTCATAAATAAGCGTCAAGTTCGGCAATAGTATCTTCGTATCATCTCGCGATGTACGTGCTTACAGTTGGCGTTGCTTCCAGAAGAGACTTGTTCGTCCACGTGGTGGTCGGTGGTGTCAATCTGCAACTGTTAGTGAATACTGGAGCGTCGGTATCTTTGATGACTGGCGGAGACTTCCTGTGCCACTTCGGCGAATAACATGTCCTGTCCAAGGCTGTTGCAGACCTGCAGAATTTCTTGCATCAGAGTCATCGGCTCTTTTCAAGTTCCAGTGACTGCGTTACAGCGGTCCTGCATCATTGTTTTCTACGTCACCGACAAAGGCACAACGCTCTTGGGGCTTGATGCCATCCAGCGACTGGGCATCTAGATCGACGACGTGACCATAACGTGTCGTCTAGCATCATGTGCAGTGCAGTGTCCCTTCAACGTGCCTGCTGGCTTCGAGCATCTCTTCAGCAACGAGTTGGGTCTCGTCCAAGGCTTCATTCATTGAATTCAACGGCGGCCAGATGTGACTCCAATTTCATCCAAGTTGCGACGGTTGCCTCTAACTCTTCGGGACCAGGTGTCTACCAAGCTACGACGACTCGAGGACTGTGATGTCATCGAACATGTTGACGCCTCAGAGTGAATCTCGCCGCTTGTCGTCGTCCGCAAGAACAATGGGAGCATCTGGCTGTTTGTGGATCTCCGAGAACCCAATAAGGCAATTGTCATCGATGGGTATTCTTTACTGCACGTTGAAGAGTTATTACAAACGTTACATGGAGCTACTTATTTTTCCTAGTTAGACTTAGCGTCTGCGTATCATCAGTCTTTGTTAGAAGAGAGCAGTAGAGATTTGACGACGTTCATAACACATGATGGTTTGTTCAGGTTTAAGCGTGTGTGCTTTGGTCTGGCGTCCGCGCCAGCAGTTTTTTTAAAAAATAATATCACAGGTCTTGAAGAATTGCAAAAATGTAGTTTGCTATTTTGATGATATTCCTGTGTGGGGGAAGGCTCAGTCTGAGCATGACGCGAGCCTCATTGCAGTTTTGACTTGTATAGCAAACAGTGGCAAAGTTAAACAATGTCTTTTTTCTGTTAAGGAGCTCAGTTTCTTGGGACACAAGATTTCAGCCGAGCGCCTTTCCCTTTTAGACAATAAAGTGAACGCTATCGTGAATTCTCCAAATCCTACAGACATTAAGTCATTGCACTCATTTTCTGGGCTGACAGGCTATTTTGCCAAGTTCATCGATCACTAGGCAGGTCTAGTCGAACTACTTAGTCTCATGCTCAGACAGGGCCAAAAATTTTGTTGGTCGGAGAGTGCTCAACGCAGTTTCATGCAGTTGAAGACGCGTCTTACTTGCTCGCCTGTGATTAAGGTGTTTAATCTGGATCTACCTGTGGTAGTTACAACCGATGCATGTGACGTTGGTATCGGAGCAGTGTTACAGTAGTGGTATGGTCTTAAGCTTGAAACCGTAGCATTCGCGCCGAGAACCTTGTCAGTGACTGAAATGAAATATTGTGTGGGCGAACGTGAAGCGCTTCCGTGCCTGTTCGCATGTGAAAAGTGGCACATTTACCTTCGGGGAAGTGTTTCACTCTTAGAACTGACCATCAAGCTGTAGTTGCTTTGTTAGCAGCAGGAGATGCCGGTCGTCGACCGTTAGGAATTTCAAGGTGGTCAGCTAGACTGTTACACTACAATTTTGATGCAGAATACTATAAGCGCTCGGAAAACCTGGTGGACGATGCCTTGTCTAGACTGCCATTACAGAACAGCCCAGAACTTAGTTAGGAAGAAGAAATACTATCATTAGTGACATCACTAGTCGATAAAGAAACTGTGCAGCTTGCAACAAGTACAGATGAGACATTACAGAAAGTTTGTGAGCGTTTGTCCAAGGGTTGGCCAAATAATGACTTAATGGCATATTTTCATGTTAAAAATGATCTCTCCTTTGTAGACGGGTTACTTATGCGTGGTGACCGTGTAGTCATTCCGAATGACCTTATACCTACTTTCATGCATTTAGCACATGAAAATCATCAAGGAATAGTATGCTTTAAACAACTCCTCCGTGAGAGATATTGGTGGCCGCAAATGGATCTTTCTGTAGAGGACCATGTAAAGCATTGTCATGTCTGTCAAATGGCAGATAAGTCTGCCAAACCTCGTGTGGCGCCGTCGCAGCCAGTCGAATGGTCAGACGGGCCATGGAAAAAATTGGATATGGATATTGACGGCCCATCAGATGTGTCTTTTCCAATGTATCTGGTAACATTGGTGGATTACTATTCTAAGTGGCCCGAGGTTTTTGGAACGAATACAATATGAGCAGAGGACGTCATCAAGCTGTTGGACTGGTCACTTAGCCGCGAAGGGCCACCAGAGGTATTAGTTACCGACAATGGTCCACAGTTTGTGTCACAGCAGTTTGAGAACTATAATAAGGAAAAAGGCATTCGTCACGTGTTCTCGTCAAATTATTATCTTCATTCCAACGGTCAAATAGAATGCCTGAACATTTACAGGTAGCTAGACTGGAAGGGGAAGATCCAGCAAAAAACATCACAGAATTTTTGAGTTTATACAGAGTCACTCCGCATGCGGTGACAGGTCTTTCGCCAGCTTTTTTGCTGCATGGCCGTCAACCTCGCTCTAAAATAGACATTAGCAACTTTAGGATCCGTCCTCAGGTATCAGAATTACAAGCTGATTAGCTTAGGTGCGTAACAGTGTCTCGGCAAAACAGCGAAAAAGTAAAGAATATTTTGATAATAGGAAATATGCACAGAAAGACCACATAAAGGTAGGGGACTTGGTTAAAATAAGGTTCCATAGGAAAGGAAATTATAAGTATAGCAAGCCTCATAGGATGCAGGCTCAGGTTGCGCCCTTCACTTTTATGCTAAGGGATGACAAGAAGTGAAACGCTTCCAAACTGACAGTAACTCCTGAGGGCTCCTTTGAGAAGGCGGCTCGTCTTACGCCAACTGAAGAAATAATTTACCTTTATTCTAACATAGACAGTTGTGATAGCCACCTAGTTCACCTGCTCTAGTCCCCCCCCCCAAACCTTCAAAGAGACTGCCAATTGTCAGCAGAGCTCTCAGCTAATGAAAGGTCTGAATCAGTGGTTCTTCAGAGAACGTTGGCATGTCAATAGGACCCTGTTGGGCAACCCTTGATAACCGTTGAAGATTGAATCAATCCCGGGGAGGGGGAAAATGAAGGGGCCAAGGGGTTTTCGAAGCCGATCAATAATGGCCGCAGTTCTGCGGCCTCTTCGCGTACGCGCCGTGAGACAAAGCGCCCAAAGTGGTTTAAACACTTTGTGACTTAAGTGCTGATGTAAATTCTATGATACCGTGGCTAGTGGGCCCAGCCACGACATTATGGAGACTGACTGTGGTATTTCAGTGTGTGTTGTCTAGCGTGATCGGGGAATGATCTTGTGTTTTGTGGTGCCATTCATTGATGTGCGGACAGATAATTCATCTCGCCGTTGGTGTGAATTTAGTTCGGTGTGTCGACACTCACGGGACCGTCATGACTGTTTCCATCGACGGGGGATGATGTGGTGTTGTGGCGTCATCCTTGAGAAAGATGCGCACTGTGTGTCGTGTGGTTGTGTGCTTTACATAGAGATGTCGTTGCAGACCGGCACACGTGATTGTCAGTAGCCAATTGCGTGTGCACGCGTCACTCTGTGGTGTGGTTTGAATAAGTGGCTGCTAGTCGGTCCAGTCGTTGTTGGGCTTCCGTGGAGACCGTTTGACTCGCTCGTGTCGGTGAGCCGATTGCCAGCGCACCAAGTTCCGCGTCCAGTCTTCGGGCCCCTTGCCATCGCTCGGACGCCGCCCGCCGACAGTAGGCCTAGTTGTCGCCTGCTACGCCGTAGGTCAGCTGGTTCTTCCAAGTCGCGACTAGTGTCGGAATCTTGCTGCTGATTGCAGTGCATACAACACCACCCAACACCTCCACCAAAAAATGTCACGTGATTACGGAAAGACCACAACATCTGTTCGCAGGAGCAGCAGTACTGGACGTTGAGCCGAACCGGACGTTAGACCACGTGCCCAACAACCAGTCTTGTTTTTTAACGCAAAGCATTTATTAGCGTACTTCGGTGCCTTTTAGCGTATCTATTTATCTAGCCGACTACGACGTTTAGCTCTCCTGGCTGTTCAGACAGTGGTATCGATAACAAACTTGGTATGGCATAACATGACGGTATGACAAGCATAATTCACTAGTCATAACATGAAAATCATGATATGTATGTCATAAATGTCATGATTTGCATTTCATGATCTTGCTGCTCTTGCGGAGGTATCGTTCACATGACATGTTGCAGAACTGGTATGGTGTCACAAGATTACAAGCGAACACAAGCGATAGACCCTAACATAAAAAATTGGCTGATCCCACGTACAATGGGAATCGATGATATGCGAAGCACGAATGAGAAAATTTTGATATGTCACTTTAAAATCAGCACTACGTTATGAGGTTGAGGTAAATGAGGCCGCACATGACTTCCGTGTTATGATTATCATGTTTGGATGTGTCATTTACCTTCGTCATCTATTCACGCCACGTGATACTAAATTTAGTACGTGTGTAGCTAGCGAAACTGCTGCGAACACGCTATGAGCGTGGTATGCTGTGATGTTCTCACATGACATGCGTCTCAGGATTATCGAGTTTGCATGAGTCATATATTTTGTCATCCATTGACGGTCCCGAAACACAAAATTTGTCATATGTGGAGCCAGAAAATGGCCGCGAGCGCATCATAAAGGGCTCAATATACCCCAATTTAGCGTTGACGCGCGCGCACGACGCTACGTAAGCAAAGCGCGAGCACTCTATATATATATATATATATAAATATATATATATATATATATATATATATATATATATATATATATATATATATATATATATATATATATATATATATATATATATATAGTCTGACGCCAGGCGCAACCAGCGTCCGTCGGTGCAGCCTGACGGCAACCGGCGCGAAATGCGACATGCTGCATTTCGCGCCGATGCGTTACCCAGACAACAATGCGCCTCCATCTTTTCTTGACAAAAGAATACCGGACGCGCTCAAACGCGCATGCGTCAAAGCAATGCAGTGGGGCGCGCGCTTGCGAGTATAAAGTGCCAACCACTGGCACGCCCATGTACGCGCCTACGCATCAAAAGCGTCTAGTCGAGCCTGTGGATTAAAAGGGCGCGCAACCACCGGCATGCGTCAACCGTGTTGACGCCCACACGTCGAAGGCAGATGCACAACGTTGCTTGATCTTTTGGCTTAGAACTGTCCAAGTTCACCACAGAACGTCACGTTCTTAACTGGAGCGGGTTTGTATGTTTTAGAGGGTATGAGAACACGTTAAAAAATTGATAGTGCTTCACCCACCACACTTTAGACTATTTTAGAAGTCATTGACATTCCAGTGCCCAAGGAAGGAAAATAAAGGGAAAACAAAGGCAGGGAGTTTAACCAGACTATAGGCAGCCGGTTTGCTACCCTGCGCATGGGAGAGGGATGGGGGAGGTGAAAGAGAGCAGAGAGAGAAGAGAGAAACAGCACATTCGGCAGCACACGCACGCACACTCAGTCATAGTGCCCAAAGTAACTATAGCGGTATGCACCAGAAATCAATATTGGTGCGTGTGTCACTCTCGCGAATGAACATTCGCGTCTAGGATACTGCATGTCTATCATCATAGGTGTGTGCAGGATTCGCTTTAAAGGGGGGGGCAAAAGTTTGTCACAGTGCCCCCTCTCCCTTCCTATTATGTCCATGTAGGGGCTGACTTAGCGCTCCCTCCATATTATGCTAATATATGGAGTTGACATTGAGGCCCCCCCCTTCTCTCTTCGGTTAATGAGGTGGCGGCTGCCCTCCTAATCAGGTTTGCAAACCACCGGGTCTCTATACCTGCACTACCAAATTAATAACAATATCGTGAACATGCTGGTTCCTTCAGTACATTTACTCTTCATAATTTATAGCACTCAACTTAATAATCATGCCTGAAACTTCATGATTTGACGGATTTGAGTAATAAGACTACAATTTAGGCTAGAGTAGCAGGCTTTCGACTGGTGTGTGTGTAAGAAATATCCTCGAATGTAACAAAGTACACCTGGTTCGAATGATAAGCGTATTGGAAATATCCTCGAATGCAAGAAACTGCACCTAGATTTTAATGATACAACAGATACTGGTCACAAGAATGGATCCAAGCACTACGTAGAATGCCTTTGGGCATTTTTTTGTGTTGTCAAAAATATGCTTTAACACAACTAACTGTACCTGAAACTTTCATGATAAGACAGATATTGGTCATAAGACTGCAACTGAACCCTGTATTGAAGAATTGTGGAGGTTGTTTTAGTCTCTAAAACGACAAACCGCACCCAACTTTTCATGAAGTCACAGATATCGGTCATGATACTGGAACTGAACCCTGTATGGAAGGCAGCCAAAATGTTCTTTAATGCAATAAAACACAGCCTACACTTCATGATGCAACAGATAGTGATAAAATTGGAAGCGAGCGCAGCATGGATCATTTTCGGATGGTATATTTATTTATTTTCAAATAAGGCAGCCCAATGTGAGGCTACAGCAGGAGTGGTGTACATATATACAAAAAAAACAGTAATATCACAATATTGAAACAGTTTTATCACAATAAGTGTGCCAACATGAACAAATATCACTACCCCCTGACTGCACCACGGTAAAAATTGAGAGAAATAGAACATTATTATGATACAAGTGCCTCCAAAAAATCAGACACACTGGTATCACGAACCAAACCAACTAGAACATTCCAGTGTTTGATAACTTTATTTGAACGTGTTAGCGAGCGCTACAAATGGCTTCTGAGCTGCATCGTGATTGCAGATCAGTGCTGTGTAGAAAGTTTCCGCACTTTGCTGGTAGTTTAAATATTCTTTACCATCTACAAAAGGCATCCGACACTTTTTGATGAGACAGATATTGGTTTCAAGATTGCAGCCAAGCACTGTGTAGAAGGCTTTCACACTTCATCAACAGTCAAAATACCTTATAACGCAATAAAGCATGCCCGAAATTTTTGATGGGACAGATACCGGTCAAAGGATTGTAATAGAGCACCGTACGGAAGTTTTGGCAAGTTTCCGAACATAGCTAAACTGAATATCTTGATATTTTGAATATGCTTAAGTGCATGCATATATAGTCCAAGTTAATGCGCATACTAAAAAAACTGAACAGAAATGAAGCAGTCCTTCAAAACACATACAAAGATTCAATGTTCGAAACCATGCAATAATATCTTCAGCTCATTACACTCTGGAGGAACAGATAAATACATGCACAGTTCTGAAAGGTCTCATTAGACACATCAGGTACTTTTTTCACTTGTTCTATACAAA
Source organism: Rhipicephalus microplus (assembly GCF_043290135.1). NCBI lineage: Eukaryota > Metazoa > Arthropoda > Arachnida > Ixodida > Ixodidae > Rhipicephalus > Rhipicephalus microplus. The sequence goes on along the minus strand of NC_134702.1, from coordinate 95,097,378 downwards.
GTGCAGTACAGTACTAGCGTACCTTCATTCATTCTGTGCATACATGTGGTGACCTTCTCTTCCTACTATCGTGTCATCGTGCAGCTTATATCAAATTAGGTGCTTCTCACAAGGGTTTCAGTTATCTGTCCAGCTATACACAAAACGCGTGTTATATTATAGTAAACTGTAAAACGACGGATATATGCCATTATATGCTTATAGCTATGGGTATCAGAATGAACTATAAATTAAGAGTGTGTGTGTTAGAATGCCTCCAAACAACGTATGTGCTACTGAGCGTGGCAGAGAAGCAGAACAAGCGAAAAGTAAAATAGCAGGCAATACCAGCAACACTTAATCATGCAACTTCCTTTTTCGACAACCACAGCAACGCACGTTCGAGTTTCTGTCTTGTACATAAATGGACATGAGACCGCTGACAGCTGAATGTGACAGCGTTGCTGTTACCCGACACGAAATCACATCACACTGCTACCAACGAGCGCACGCTTGTTATTAGCTTGGCAACACAAGAAAACAATTTGCACCGAAGCCAACGATTGTTTCAGCGTCATACATTCGCAAATACACTTATACGTACGATTTCACATAACTGAAATGTGCTGGCTAGTGCGAGGTTCACTTACAGCGATATTGAATACCGATGTTGAAAACAAACACAGTGGAGATGAAAAGTCCTCGGTATGCACTGCACGATGTTTCGGGCGTCGTATATGTTCAGCCGATGTTTTTCGCATGTGCTGGTTCATACGAACTAGACGGTAGAGGCCTACGCTGGATACAGATGACACCGCTCTGAATAGCTCCGCGGTAGGCGAGGGCTCACGCTGAAAGCTTCAAAACTCTGAAGTCCGTTTGCACTCGTTTTCAGCACAGAAAATCGCAGATAAAAGCACAGGAAGAACGATATCCACCTGTAGTCTGTACAACGTTTTCGCTCAGCCGACGATTGCACTCAGGACCGGCGCAAGCCAGCTGGCCGGAATTGGCTGGATTTGTCGGCGTCGCTCGAACTCGGCACGAAACCACGTCACGCTGGTCATAGAGTTTCCCACAATACTAACTAGAGGGAACTTTTGCGCTAGTGTCTATGGGAGCTGCAACGCGCGGCACTTCAACGAGCATGGGAATGTTGGGTAGTGCACACCTTTGTCTAAACTTCGTACTTCTGGCCTGATTTTGGCTCCGCGTGTGTTCCTGTGGCTTGGAGCTGTTTTTTCACGTAAACATAAATTAGCAAATGTTCACCGTTTGTGCTTCACAACCTTATTTTTTTAAGCTTACTATTTCGTATCAAGTCCCTAGGTTCAAAAAGATTCGTTCTTTTTTTCAAAACGAAACCGACACACAGCAATAAACAAAGCCGCAAGTACGATTCGCCGCCCGCAATTACGAAGACTAGGCAAATGTGTGTACTACCCATCATTCCTATGGTCGCTGAACGATCGCAGCGCCAGAGTGCCCTCTAGTTAATTTTGGGAAACTCTATGACGCTGGTAGCACTCGCAGTCGTTCGTCGTGTCGTTGTCGTTCTAGATTACGAAGCGGTCATTCACGCGCGTTTGGAGTAGTTTCCGTGCTTGCTTCCAGTACTCGGCTGCGCCTTCGAAGCGGCGGCCATTAGGCACAGCATTCGCAGTCATCGCGGCCTCTGGTTGGTTGGCGCCGCTGTACGCATGGTGACGTATCGTACGCGTGGCAAAAATATCAAGCCCGGCTTGATCCCTCGCGCCTCACCGCGGATGCCCCTCCGACGCCGAAGCCGTGAGGCGCATTTGACGCTTTTGCCGTGTAGACACGAGCATATGCGTGCCGGTGGTTGGCACTTAAAGCAGAACCAGCACCTGGCGTGAGAACGCCGGCGTGATGCGATGAAATGAACGCCGGTGAGCATGCGCACCGCGTTATGTCGAAATGTATTGCCTCCTTGACTGTGGCAGGTAGTCATGTTATCACATGACACGCATCTCATGATTATCATGTTTGCACCAGTCACAAACCTTCTTCATCCATTGCCCTCACTTAATACCAAATTTCGCATATGTGAAGCCCGCGAAACGGCCGCGAGCGCATCATCAGTGTGGCATGTAGTCATGTTACATGACACGCATGTCTTGATTATCATGTTCGGATATGTCTTTACCTATGTAGTCCGTTCGCGTCACGTAATACCGAGTTTGGTGAATGGGAAGCCAGCAAAACGGCCGCGAGCACGTCATGAGCGTATCATGAAGTCATGTTGTTGCATGACATGCATCGCATGATTATCATGTTTGCACCAGTCACATACCATCGTCATCCATTCGCGTACTGTAATACCAAATTTGGTATGTGACGCTAGCAAAACGGCCGGGAGCGCATGATGAGCGTGGCATGTAGCCATGTTGTTTATGACACGCATGATATGATTTTCATGTTACGGTCTGTCACTTGTGTTCGCCATGCAATCATGTCATATCATAGCAGTTTTGCAACATGCCATGTGAACGAAGGCACCGCGAGAGCTGCAGGAACATGTAAATCATGACATTCATGACACACATGTCACAATTTTCATGTTATAACTAGTCAAGTATGTTTTTCATGCAGTTATGTTTTGTCATACCAAGTTTGGTAGTGATACCACTATCGAAACGGCCAGCAGAGCTACTAAAAGTCGTAGGCGGCAAGATAGATAGATAGATAGATAGATAGATAGATAGATAGATAGATAGATAGATACGCCCAAAGTAGCCGAAGTTCGCTAAAAAAGGCTTCGCATTTAAGAGCATAAATGCGTGTAATATTACAACATGACTACATGTCATGCTCAAGATGCGCTCGCGGCCATTTTGTTAGCGTCACAGATATGAAATTTGGTGTTATGGTACGTGAATAGATGACGATGGTGTGTAACTGGTGCAAACATGATACTCATAAGATGCGTGTCATGTAACAACATGACTACATGCCACGCACGCTGTGCTAGTGGCTGCTTCACTTATACCGATTTTGGTGCGGGACGTCAATAGATGACGAAGGTATGAGACTGGTGCAAACATGATTAGCATGACATGCGTGTCATGTAACAACATGGCTACATGCCATGCTCACGCTGCGCACACGGCCATTTCGTTAGCGTCACATATACGAAACTTGGTATTACGGTACGCGAATGAACGACTTAGGTAAATAACACATCCAAACATGACAATCATGACATGCGTGTCATGTAACAGCATGACTACATGCCATACTCATGATGCGATTGCGGCCGTGTCGCTAACTTCACATGTGTCAAGTTTGCCATTACGAGACGTCAATATATGACGAATGTATGTGACTGGTAAAAACATGATAATCTTGAGATCCGTGTCGTGTGACAACATGACTACATGCCACACTAAAGGCACCAGTACACTTCGACGTGACACAGCATGCGTGCGTGCCGGCGCTGGTTTGTCGCGTCACGCCGGCGTTGCCACGCTAGTCGCCGGTCTTGTCATGTACTCGCTGGCGCACGTCGCGCTGCGTTGCTTTGACGCATTCAAGTTTCAGCACGTCCGGCGTCCCCACTGATCTCCACTAGTGTTGCTGGATGGCGCTCCGAGCTCTCCGGCGCGCGGCCGCCGGAAGTTCGAGTGCTCGTCCCGGAAGTCGGACAAATGGCCGCCGTTCCAGCATAGCGCGTGCTTCGTATGGGCTGGTTTCGAGGCAGGAAGCATACTTAAATATTAACCTGCATGCACTATTGCCAACCATCTCCAGGCACTGCATTGTCAGTAACAAGGACACGTGCACAAACGTTCTGAGTAAATGAGTTTTTCGTACAGATGCAGGCCTCTCAATTCGAATGAAGCAGTTCCACGCGTCCTCCTTTATCATTCTTTAAGGGTTACACTAAAATGTCCAATTGAAGCCGTAACCACTAGGCAAATCTAAATCTGGATAGACCAGTTTGCATTAGGCACTGCGTGTGCGCAATGGGTGGGTGTCCCTGAAAACTAGCAATAAATGTGTTCATAAGCTAGAAATTTTCCTTCAAGAGAAAGGGCGATACCTTTTGTCAGGCAATGATGAGAAAGCGCGTTTTAAAAGAATTTACTTTGACCTGCTGGTTACACACATATGCTTGAATTCATATTGTAAAGGGTTCCGATGTACTAACCTTCAAAGGTAAAACAGGAGCAAGCTGCGCACAGCCATTTCAGGATTTTTTTTTTTTTGGCCGGCACGTAGCAAACATCAAATCGGTTATTCTGTTTCAGGCAGCTTCCTCCGCGTTGTTATCGAACTCGCTTAGCTAGTTGATTTTCCGATAATCCAAGGCCTTTCACGGCTGTTGATCTATTGTTTTCGACTAATACAAGCCCCTTCATGACTGTTAATTTATTGTAAGACGTGCCTCCTAACACGAATCATAAAGTCCACTCGCCAGCGTAAATCCCGTTCGAGCTGCGTCGTCTCCTCTCGAACCGATACCTAAGTGACATTTTCGTTCTGCTTCGCAATTATAAACTGCTTCATATTAACGTCGCATGTTTCGGTATAGCATAAGTTGTGATCTGAACGCGATGTGTATCACCAAAATGCAATTAAGTGAGAACAAAATGCAAAATGCGTCAATGGGAACGCTGATCAGCGGTTGAGAAGCGTAGCAGACGCTCAGCTTCCGGGACGAGCCATTGAACTTCCGGTGGCCGTGCGCGCGCCAGGCCGCGACAGCGGCGAAGCGCCGTCCAGCAACCCTAGTGGAGATCAGTGGGCGTCCCTTCGTCACTAAAAGAGGCAGACGCAGTGCTGTCTGGGTAACCTAGTGGGTGTGAAATGCAGCAAGTCACGTTCGGAAACGCTTGGCGTTGGGTCGGGATGACGGACGCTGGTTGCGCTTGGAGTGCCGGTCGCGCCTGGAGTCAGATATAGAGTTCTCACGCTTCGCTAACGTATAGCGTCGATGCGCCCAGCGTGCGCGCGCGTCAACGTTACGTTGTAGGATATTGGGCCCTTTCAAGGAGGACTTAAAAAATTCCTCCTTGGGCCCTTTATGATGCACTTGCGGCTGTTTCGCTAGCTCCACATATACCAGATTTTACTGTTACATGACGTGATTGAATTGCGAAGGTATAGGACTGGCGCAAACATGCTAATCATGACACGCGTGTCATGTAAGAACATGACAACATACCACGTTCATAGAGTTCTCGCGGCCATTTCGCTAGGTTCACACATACTAAAGACGGCGTCACGTGACGTGATTAGATAAGGAAGGTAAAGAACAGATCCAAACATGGTAATCATGACACGGAAGTCGTGTACGGCATAAATTAGCTCCACCTCATAACGTCGTGGAGATTAGTGACATATCAACCTTCCTCATTCGTGCTTGGCATATCATCGATTCCCACTGTACGTGGGATCTGCCATTTTTTCACAAAATGACACATACTCGCATTGGCATGGCTCTATCTCGTTCCATGCCCGTTGCAATATTAAAACGTAAATCACCGTCAGGCCCAATTTATTCTAGTAGTTATTATTGTAAATTCATTTAGCGACTTCACTGAAAAATCAGACGGTCTTCATGGGATGAGCTCCTAATGTAGTGGCACTCCCTCAAGAAAGAAGAGTGGAGAAAAAAAAAGTGCTCCACACTCACCGTCATGGCCATCTTGCAGCGCAGATGAACACTGATATTTTTAAATGATAATATTTACTTCGTAAAGCGGACGCAGGGGTGACCGCCACTAAAGATCCGCGTTAGAGCATCAGATGCGTTATTTGAATGTTTCAGGTTCGCACCTGGTCAACAGCAAGTTGTCCTTTCGTCCACTTTTCTTTGTTGGCTTTTACATTGCGATTGCTACTTATAACACCCCCATGCTGCTTTGGCATAATTGTGTGTTAGTTCTGAATATTATTGCGTCCAACGGAGAGAAAACCGAGCCCTTAAATATGCGCTTCTTTCCTGCATTCATGGCGAGAGTCTCGTTCTGCAGGCAGCCTTGATGGCTTCACGTTGTACGCATGAGATTATTCATAAGCTGGCTGCTTGTTATGTGATCACGTGCTCTGTAATACGAGCAGGCACAAAAACAGTGTAGGCGGAAATGAATATATATATATATATATATATATATATATATATATATATTGTGAAGAAGAAGATGTGCCTGCAGCAAGCAGCATCGCCAACGCCCGGCTCTCTCGGCTCGTGCTTCGGTTGTGGTTATTAAACCACAATTCGGCGACGCCAGTGAGATAAAATATCACGTGGCCCAGCTTGTCGGCTTCATCCCACTTATTGTTGGCGCTCACCAGTTCGTAGTGCTCGAGCCAGTCTTCGACGTCGGTCCCATCCGCACCGCTGAAGACCTTCGGCTCCCGTAGCGTAGGATGACCAGAGCAGTTGAACTGGAGCGAAGGCGTCGATGTAGTGGCGTTGGTAGTCATGACAGGTGGTAGCGTGCGGCTCCGCAGCTCCAGGGTGTAGCAACGGGGATTAACAGCACCTCCACCAAATGTGAAGAGGTTTATTAGCCGTTAAAGGCAGCGACGAGACAGCGTGAACAACCGTCCAGCGATCGGCACAGCAACGAACCGAAGCACGAGCCGAGAGAGCCGGGCGTTGGCGATGCTGCTTACTGCAGGCACATCTTCTTCTTCACAATATATATATATATATATATATATATATATATATATATATGCACGCGAGATTGTATATATGTGTGTATGATATATAGACCGGGTTAACTGGCGGAACATGGGAGAGGCCTTTGTCCTGTAGTGGACGTAGTCAGGCTGATGATGATGATGATTATGATGATGATGATGATTATGATGATGATGATGATGATATATAGGCATCACACACACGAGATTGAATTCCGCCATAAGCTGCTTCACATCTAAAATAGGCGAACACGCCTAACGTCCACGAGCCAACCACTCTGACCCGTTTGCTCCTCGCGTTCATGCTCATTTCCAAGATGTTCCTGTTTTATTTTTTGTTGACTTGTGAACGGCAACAAATGTTTATGAGTTCAAGCGCTTAACGTCTATAAGCCAACCTCATCCGATGCCGCTCCCCCCTACCCTCGTTCTCTATACGCGGAACTCACTTCCCAGCATGCTGATGTTTCATCTTTTATAGCTGGGCTTCAAACTTTTTACGTAGGTTGCTTCCTTATTTTACTTTTCTTGCACACTTCTGGTCGCCAGGCCGCTATGCACGCACCTGAGCTGGCAATACGTTCTGCAAAAGTAACAATAACAGAATCACGGCTTTAGCTCTTTCTTCTCCGCACGAAAATGGCTGTTTTTCATATATCTCGGAAAGATAGCTTTTGCCAGTTCAAAAAGTAGTTCAGCCCGCATTGCATCATACAAAACTTTGCGCAATGAAATGCTCTTCCGAAAAAGTATAGTTTGTAGAGCTGCAAAATATTTTACAGAGAATAAAATGTGAAAAGTGTGAAATTCTTTGTCACCAGCTGGTAAAAAGCGGAATAAAAAGCCATAGATATTGCCACGAACATGCAATGGGTTTGTTTATTTGTGTTTTGCTTTTTCGGCCTGGCTGCGCCGGCCTGTGCTATCATTGTTTTCACAGCGTTTTGAACAAACGCTATCACGGCGTTTCGAAGGAACGCTATCGAACAGCGTTTCGAGCGTTCCGAACAAACAGCGTTTCGAACAAACGCTATCACAGCGTTCTCGATACAATTCGACTATTCGAGAAACGCTCGCGCCGAGGGATATAAATTCCCGCACAGCCGATGCCGCGACATTCGATCACCGACGCTCACTAGCGTGCACGTCGTTTTGCCGACTGCTGCTTCGCCGCCTGTGTATTCTTTCAGTTGTTAGGGGAGCATAAGCTCGCTCCAATAAATTTGTTTTTCTTATAGACAAGATTGGCTACCAGGGGGACGCCGTCTCGTGTGGATGTGAAAACATCGGCTCCGCGTTCGAAAATGTTTTTGGACAGTTTTTCGTGCATTTGTGAGCGTCTTTTGGTGTCAGTCGACGCATAAAACCACACGGACTACATCGATACCAAGTATTTCACTGTGGGTGAGCTTTTTGACACTTTTTCGAGACTCTTCTGTTTGCCCATCTGCTCAGATGAGCGCGCTAGGCTTAGGCTACGGCGGAGCGGCCGCCGGCCCTTCTCGGAAGGGTCTTCCAGCACTCTACGCACGGAATGTCTATGCAAGTCTCTGTCGATGGGGAGGATATCACTCCCGATGATCTTCAAGATTTTGGATGGTCTGTGGCTACCACTAAACGTAAACTTCGTGGGACGCATACCCCCAAAACCGAGACGCAAGCAAGCGTCTCCATGCACGGCGACGCGTGGTCACCTCAGCGCTCCCGGGCTGCGGTGAAGAAGCGTCTTATCGCTGCTTCTAGACTTCCTTACCTTCCAAGAGATCACCATCGAGTCATCGTGAGACCTAGAAATGGCCTGGACATGAGAACTGTGAGTCAAATTAAGTTCGCGAAGGCACTCGCAGTGGCTGCAGCGCTCAGTGAGGAAGAAGTCACGGAAGACGTGGTATGCCCGAATATGATGCAGAACATTGCAGTTATAAGCACTCCAGCGGAGAGGAACGCCAGAGCGTATTCCAAGATCACCGCCATTACTCTCGGTACCACCAGTTTTGATGTTAGTGCCTACCGAGCTGCCCCCGACGACACCTGCAAAGGTATCATCAGAGGTGTTGACGCGGACATCGGTCAAGAACAACTTTATTCACTTATTGTACACCCAAGGAACCCGACTGCACTCCAAGTGAAAAGAATCAAGAATTCCACCACGGTATTCGTCCTCTTTGACGGACTAAAAGTGCCAAATTACGTCATATGTGGAAATAGTTTGGTTCGCTGCACCCTGTATCGTCGACAGACCGATGTCTGTTATGCCTGTGGAAAGCTAGGTCATCGAGCCGATGTTTGTCCCCATCCCATCCAGAGGAGGCCGTCTGTAGAGGGTGTGGTATGTCATCTCCTTCGGAGGGTCACGTCTGCACTCCAGAATGCAAGTTGTGTGGGAGTCCACATCTCACGCAGACAAGACGTGTAAGCATCGTTTTCAAGTGCCCTACATAGTCCGTCGACGAAGACGAGAGCGACGGATGCAATATACGATGGAATTTGCGGAACAAGACGCCGACGACATGAACTTCACAGATAGTGGAGGAGACTTCCTATCGCTACCAGCCGCTGCAGGCGGCCGCGCTACGACTGAGCGCCCGAGCAGCAGCTGGCGCTCGCGTGACGTCAGCCAACAGCTACAACCACCGCGAGGGCGATCCCGTTCCAGAGGCAGAGCAAGGGGCCGTTCGAGATCCAGAGGACATTCTAGATCCAAGGGCCGTTCTAACTCCCGTGTGCCAACCGTCCGCAATGGTGTGCAGCAAGGAAATCAGCACCAGACCTGGGCATCCAAGATCAAGGGCTCCCAACCACAGGTAAAGGGGGGTACCAATCCAGAGCAACACTCAGATATATGCGCAGATGCAAAGGGAAAATGCTAACCTCAGGGCCATTGTCGAGCAACTCAGGGCAGAAATAGCCGACTTAAGGAAATCACAGCAGGTTTCGTCTCCGTCTCCTTCAAACACACTTACCTGTACAGAGGCCACATCGGATGCTAGTCACGATGAGGTACCCATGGACGTCCATCCAGGGGCAAAACCAACAAAAAGGAGAGCGCTAGCACAACCGGCCAATAACGAGGACAGAGATTTCAAAACAGAGGTCAAGGAAACCTTGAATGATATCAAAAATGCTCTCAGGGCGGTGGTCGAGTCGATTGCGGTATTGGACAGCAGAGTCACAAAGATCGAGGCTGACCAAGTTAAAGCTTTACAATCAGCCGAGGCTACTCCGGCCCAAGTAATACCTAAGGTCAGGATCGTGCAGAAGGTGGCAACCCATAGCGTCTCTCCGGAGACAGCTTTTGAGGGTCCCAACAATGGCGGGACACCTTAAAAATTTTGTAATTTGGCAGTGGAACTGCTGGGGCTTCCAATCAAATAAGGCAGCTCTCCAGCAGTATATTAAATCCCAGCCAATTCGACCACATGTTATTATGCTACAGGAGACGCTTACGGAAACAATGAGCCTGCCAGGCTACACCCATCACATCACGAAACCTCCAGATGGCCGCGGTATCTGCACGTTTGTGTCCAAGAAGTACACTTACATTGAGCACAATTTGCACATGGCAAATAGCAAGATTGAACACTCTCTTTTAGAAATTATACCTGGCAGCAACCTTAAAAATAGCATTTTCATACTCCACATATATAGCTCTCCAAAAGGCAGGCACCATCGCTTCACCTCATTGTTATCAAAAGCCGCTACGATCGCTAGGAAAGTGGACGCACCCATAGTTATAGCGGGAGATTTCAACGCACCCCATCAAGCTTGGGGCTACCCTCGCACCACTGCCAAGGGAGCCGAGCTCTGGCAAGCGGTATCGGATCTGAATCTTACTTTGGTCACTGACCCCACGTTTCCTACCCGCACTGGAAATTCTTACTCTAGGGATACTACCCGAGACCTCACCTTTGTCACAACCATGGGGGAGGTATCATGGTTAAACTTAGGAGAAAACTTGGGGAGTGACCATTGTATTTTGAGTATGACATTACAAATTCAAGCAAAGCCCCCTTAAGCTTTCAAATTTACAGATTAGGACCTCTTCCGTAAGATCAGAGCAAAGAGCGCAGAAGAGATTAATGACTCACCGAATTTCGACAAGTGGCTGTCTCAGCTGGTCGAAGACGTCAAGTCGGCCACCAAAACGATAGAGACTGATCTATTGGTCAATAAAATGGATAGTAGGCTTGCTCATCTTCTTGAGGCTAAAAGCGCCCTCCTAGCCAGGTGGAAAGCACACCGTATGAATCGAAAACTGCGAAAACGCATCGCAAGTCTTAACCAAGAAATAACAACTTATTGTCAGACGCTTGAAAAACAGCATTGGGACGAGATTTGCAACAAGGTGGATGGTCAGATGAAAGTTGGGGGAAAATGGAACCTCCTCAAACACCTGCTGCAGGAGACCAAATCTAAATCCAACCAGACGCGCTTGGTAGACCGAATACTGCACTCAGAAAGGAAGGTTAAATCGGACACGGAAATAACGAAGTGTCTGGCACAGAGATACCTCCCTTTGGACACAACCCGGCCTCCTTCTGGCTACGCGCAACACACGGGATCACCAGCCTTCGAGTTGGACAAGCCCTTCCAGGAAGAAGAGGTACGCACCATCTTAAACAATCTTAACGGGACCTCCAGCCCGGGCCCGGATGGCATTACAAACAAGACACTACGCAATTTAGACGATGACTCTATCACCTACCTCACCAAAGAAATCAATCGTATTTGGGAGACGGGGACTTTCCCTGAGCAATGGAAAAGGGCGTCGGTTATTCTCATACCTAAACCTGGCCGGAGTCCCAGTTTTAGCAACTTACGACCCATTTCACTGACGTCCTGTATAGGCAAGGTCGCCGAGCATGTCATCAACGATCGAATATCAAAGCACATGGAGAAGACTAACCTGTTTCCGTACAACATGGTAGGTTTTAGACCACACCTATCTACTCAGGACGTCATGAAAATGCTGAAGCATCACATCATAGATCTGGAGACAAAAGACGTTAGAGCTATTCTCGGTCTGGATCTTGAAAAGGCCTTTGACAATGTCTCGCACTCCCACATACTTGCCTCCATCTCTTTTCTCAACTTAGGAGCCAACTTTCACAAGTTCACCAGCTCGTTCCTCAGGAATAGAAAAGCCACTATACAGCTTGGGGATCTCAAGTCTGAGCCCTACGATCTCGGTTCCTTCCGCACCCCGCAGGGCTCAGTCGTCTCCCCACTGCTTTTTAACATTGCAATGTGCGGCCTTGCTGCAAAGCTCTCAAACCAAGAGGGCATCAAGTTCGCCATCTACGCGGACGACATCACCATATGGAGTGTCGGTGGCTCGGAGGGCTCTGTGGAGAACTCTCTTCAAGAGGCCGTAGACTGTGTTGAAGTGTACACAAATGAAATGGGCCTCAAGCTCTCGCCAGCAAAGTCCGAACTTCTCTTATATCGACCCACGAGACGGGGACCCAAACCCAAAAACTGGCAACCACTGGCTGACATCGACATTAGGCTGCACACGGCATCGAGGCAGCGTATTCCAAGGGTAGACTTCATACGCGTTCTGGGCATGATTATCGAGGCTAATGGACAGAACGGCCGCACGATCGACCGTCTGACTTCCAAGGCGGAAGGGGTCATCCGACTAATCTCACGCATTTCCAACAGTCGGGGTGGTCTTCGAGAGCACAACCTCCTCAGACTATTCCATGCATTCTTGATGAGCCACATAAGCTATGTCGCATCTATGCACAGGTGGTAACTCCACGAAAGAAATAAATTTAACATCCTCATAAGGAAAAGCATCAAGAAAGTTCTTGGCATTCCTAAGCGCACAAGCACTGAGAACCTTATGAAACTTGGAGTCCACAACACGCTTGAAGAAGTTATCGAGGCTCAACAAACGGCACAGGTTGCCAGGCTTTCGATCACACCAGCGGGGAGAAAGATTCTGATTGACACTGGAGTCAACCCCCTGACGCTCGAAGTGCAAAATACGCCACTCGATGATTATATACGCTCTCGCATCAAAGTATGCCCCCTTCCACGAAATATGCATCCACAGTACAACGCGGGCAGGCGTGTCGCTCGAGCCTCCTCTCTTTTAGCTCAAGCTCACAAACAATCGTCTGTTTCATGCTTTGTTGATGCCGCCCAGTATGGCGTTTCCGCTCGCTTTGCGGTAGTATCCGTAGATACTAAGGGTCAGATTTTATCCTCGGCGTCGGTTCGAACCCCTTCTTTTTACAAAGCAGAACAGATGGCCATTGCACTAGCACTCCTTGATCCACAAAGGACTGATATTTATACGGACTCTAAATCCGCTGCTAGGGCCTTCGCTTCTGGTTCCGTTTGCAAGGAAGTTTTGAGAATTCTCGCTCACAAGGAACTCACCCACCACACAATTATTTGGTTCCCTGCTCACCTTGGCTTAAGGGTTGGAGGCCTTCCCAATGTCAACGAGCTAGCCCACTCCAAGGCGCAAGGCTTCACTTACCGCGCCGGGACTTGTGCTTCTCAGACAGAGGAGTCAGCCAGCAGCCTTCATTTTAGTGACATTTTGACTACCTTCAACGAGATCACGAAGCATTATCAATTAGGCCGTAGGTCATTTCCATTGCCACACGAAAAGTTGTCTAGGCCACAGGCAATCTCTCTTCGCATGCTTCAGACGGGAACGTACCCTAGCCTCGTAACCTATAGCCATTACTCCGATATTTCATAACTTTGTCCAGACTGCCAGAATCACAGTGATTTTAACCACATGCTCTGTAGGTGCCCCTCTTTACAAAGAAAAAATGAAGAATTTTCTGAGAACTCCTTTCATTTAATGCTCACAAGTCCGGTTCTCATACAACTCAAGGCTGTCCAGAAGGCCCACGATGCGGCGGTGAGGCTGGGCCTCCCTGTCCCAACGTGGGAGCGGCCCGCGATTCTACCCCTATAAAAGGGTGGAATCCTTCAGGACCCCAATAAAAGTTTTTCATCCATCCATCTTATAGACAACTGCGTCGTCCTTTTCTGCGTGACAATATGCGAAAAAGTTGGAACAAAGAAAATTCAGAATATACATTTTGTAGACGAATGACCCAGGAACAGTATGAAAAAAATTGCCCGCAGCTTCCCTCGGGGGAACACTGAGGAGGATGCGGAGCATATAATTGGTTAACGGGGTGTTAAAGTGCGACTTACTTGGGTCGATGGCTAAATTGGTTAACGTGGTTGTGAAATGGGGTGTTAAATTGCGACTTACTTGGGTCGCTGGCTAAATTGGTTAACGTGGTTGTAGGAGGGGTGTTAAATGAGTGAACACGTACGACACGTATGCGAAAGGGCGGTGTTTATTTATTGCGACGAACTTTGAGCACGATGGCTTTTAGATGCCACTTTGGCCGGCGCTGGTCGAAGGGACGTCGATCATTGCGACTTCGGACGTCGACGCGCCGTACAAACCAACCGACGAGCGGCAACTGAGCGAGCGAGCACCGACCTTGAGTATATATACAGCGCGACGGCGCATGCACTGTCAGCTGTCGAATGTTCGAGAAGGGGGAGAAGCGCAACGGCGCATGCGCGCGCGTCAGCTGCCGATGCTCTCGAAGCGCGACGGCGCATGCGCGCGCGTCAGCTGCCGATGTTCTCGAAGCGTGACGGCGCATGCGCGCTACATTATACAGCTAGCGAATGTTCGTGAAGAGGAGAAGCGCACGCGGTGTGTAGAGGAGGAAGGGTGCACAGATGGAGGAGGAGTGAAGCGCGCGCGGTGTGTAGAGGAGGAAGGGATGCACAGATGGTGGAAGAAGGAGGAGGAAGCTTGCGGACGGCGCCGCACTACAAGCCTCGAGTATTAGATGCTCCGCATCTAAAAAGTTCGCCGCGTATCTGCATGTTACTCTGCAATCGATGTCAAAAGATGATTGTCTTGCTTCTGGAGAGAGTGAACAAAACGTTTCTTCGATGTTCCGCGCAATAAAATCGGTGAATGGTATTCTGGAGGCGCTGTGTTAGAGTGCCTTTAGCGTGCAGTGGAGGCGAACTGGCGCATCATGTCACGTCACACATGAGACATGAGCGCTATCTGGCAGTTATCTTGGAAAACGAAGTTTTCTTGGAATGTGATAAGGTGTATCTTGGAAAACGAAGTTATCTTGGAATGTGATAAGGTGTAGAACGCAAGGCGACGGGTAAGTCCCACCACCGTGTCGTCTTAGGAAGGCGTTGGAAACACTTGCCTTTTCGTGCAAGCGTTGCCTGTTCAGCACAACGTGATAAAGGCTATGGTTCTTTTAATTGCTTATGTATGCATTTTCTAGTAAGAGACACACATACAGAATATTGACGTGTTGTTATGGGGCCTCAGATATGCGGAATAATTGCGTTTAATTGTCAATTGCACAAGTATGAACGCTGAATCTTAAGCAATATTGGTGGGCGCTGCGGATGGGGTCAGCCATTTGGAATATTGTTTGGCCACTTTGGTGCCGTTTAGGGTACTTTTAAAGAAGGACAGACAAATGCACAAACAGACAGACAGGTACTCATACGCTTTTTCAGTAAACTTGTGTTTTCTTGCGATAAGAGTCTTCAGGTGCTTTAATACACATTGTTACGAGTAACTTCTTTAATATTCTATTTACAACGCACAGAACTCGACGAGCAAGATGGCGTCAGTCCAGCATCAATTAAAAGTTCACTTCGTCCTCCTCTTTCATGCAGCCGCGTCTAGCGGCTGTTATGTATCATAACCCCAGGCGGTAGAAGCACCGTCCTGGTGCTAATTCTATGCAGATGATGTCGAAGGGGGATAATAGGGCTTTAGCCGAGCCACATGAACGGTGTCACTCGGAGCTCACGATGACTTTCTTGGATCGGTTGGGACAATATCGTACGTGACGTCTGTAACTTGGCGAACGATACGGAATGGTCCAGTGTAGGGCGACAACAGTTTCTCAAGCTGTCCCACACGCCGAGTGGGTGACCAGAGGAGCACGAGAGAACCCGGGAAAAAGTGCACGTCCCTATGGTGAGAATCGTAGAACTGTAGTCGGTGCGCCTGTGAGGACTGTAGACGATTACGGGCAACTTGGCGCGCGTGGTCGGTGCGGGCGATGGCTTCCCCAGCATATTCAGTGGCCGCATGTAGCAAAGTGTCTAAGGGTAGAGTCGGGTCCCAGCCATATAGGAGATAGAAGGGCGAATAGCCGGCAGTATTGTGAGGGGATGAATTGGAGGCGTACGTCACATACGGCAAATGAATGTCCCAATCCAGGTGGTCTGGCGCAATGTATTTGGCAAGCATATCGGATAGGGTCCTGTTGAGGCAATTCGGGAGACCATTTGACTAGGGATGGTACGAAGTAGTAAATTTGTGCTTGGTATGGCAAGACCTGAGGATTTCGTGAACGACAGCTGATAAGAACGTGCGGCCACGGTCGGTGAGAAGTTTGCGGGGAGCACCATGTACTAATATTATGTCGTACAGCAGAAAGTCCGCAACATCGGTAGCGCAACTGGTCGGGAGTGCTCATGGGATTGCGTACCACGTCGCTTAGTCTGTGGCAACAGCAATCTATTTATTTCTGGCTGTGGAGAGTGGAAAAGGGCCCAACAGGTCGAGACAAACTCGAAAGAAAGGTTCAGTGGGAATGTCAATCGGCTGAAGGTAGCCGGCTGGGAGGGCAGACAGCGTTTTGAGACGCTGGCAGGGCTCACAAGCTGCGACATAGCGTCGAACAGAGCGGACAAGTCCAGGCCAAAAAAACCGACGTCGTACCCGATGGTATGTGCGAGAAACGCCCAAATGGCCCGTCATGGGAGCGTCATGAAGTTGGTGCAGGACAGTGGAACGCAGGTGCGCTTGGGATGACAGGAAGTCTGATCCGAAGAAAACAAGGTTACGGCGGTATAGGATTCTGTCGTTGACCAAAAACATTCGTAGGGACGGCTCGCTAGGCGTTGACTCCAGTTTGTCAATGGCGGCTCGTAAAGAAGCGTCCCGACGTTGCTCTTCCCCAATGTTCAGCAGCTGCGACAGGGAGAAAACGTCCGCGATAGTGTCAGTACCGGTTGCTTCGTCCACAGGGTAGCGGGATAAACAATCCGCATCCTGATGTAATCGCCCGGTTTTATACATTACAGAAAACGTGTATTCTTGAAGGCGTAGGGCCCAACGAGCCAGACGTCCTGTAGGGTCCTTCAAAGAGGTTAGCCGGCAGAGTGCGTGATGATCCGTGACAACACGGAATAAGCGCCCGCACAGGTATGGATGAAACTTGGTGACTGTTCATACACGGGCGAGGCACTCGCGCTCCTTGATGGAATAGTTGCGCTCGGCTGGAGATAGCAGTCGACTTGCGTAGGCTATAACACGGTCGTGTCCCTGTTGGTGCTGCAATAGCACAGCTCCTATGCCATGTCCACTGGCATCCGTGTGAACCTCGGTTGGGCCTCATAGATCAAAGTGAGCCAAAATGGGTGGCGTTGTAAGCAGGGTCTCAAATTGGTAAAACGATGACGCTTGCGCGTTGCCCCAAATAAACGAGGCGTCTTTCTTCAAGAGGTCTGTGAGGGGGCGTGCAATGGTCGCAAAGTCCTTAACAAAGCGTCTGAAATAGAAGCACAACCCCACAAACCTGCGGACATCTTTTGTGGTCCTCGGGACGGGAAGTTTTTTGACTTCGCGAATTTTCTCTGGGTCTGGATGCACGCCTTGGGCATCAGCAAGGTGATCGAGCACGGAAATCTGACGACGAGTGAAGTGGCACTTGGAGGCGTTAAGCTGGAGTCCAGCTCAACTAAAAACGTCCATGATAGCTGACAAACGATCGAGATGCCAGTCGAATGTGGGCGAAAAGACAATAAAATCGTCAAGGTAACACAAGCAGGTGGACCATTTCAACCCTTGGAGTACTGAGTCCATCATTCTTTCAAATGTGACTGCCGCATTGCAGAGACCTAAGGGCATCACCTTAAACTGATAAAGACCATCAGGAGTGATGAATGCGGTCTTCTCGCGGTCCATCTTGTTGACGGCTATCTGCCAGTAGCCTGACCGAAGGTGAATAGATGAAAATTAAGTAGCACAGTACAGCAAGTCGAGGGCGTCGTCGATGCGAGGCAAAGGTCTTTTTTTGTAATTTTGTTGAGGTGACGGTAGTCGACCCAAAAGCGCCATGTTCCATCTTTCTTTTTAACAAGGACGACTCGAGAAGCCCAGGGGCTGCATGAAGGCTCGATAATGCTTTTCACAAGCCTTTTCCTGACTTCCTGTTGTATTATTGCACGCTCCGACGCAGAAAGGCGGTAGGGGCGTCGGTGAATGGGAGTCGCATGGCTAGTACTGATGCGATGGGTGACAATGGTCGTTTGGCTTAAAGAGTTGCTGGCAAAGTCGAAAATGCTACGATAGCCCTCAAGAACATGGCAAAGCGCTGCAGCTTGCTCAGACGTGAAGTTCGATGACACCAGTCACCCGATGTCGGCGCCCCAAGAACTTGATGGAGTGGAACCACTGACTGAGCAACAGATATTGTCAACTCTGAAGGGCTCGACATGGTCGTCTTGGCGAGCGGTAATTTCGGCCAGGTAGAACTTGGGTGGTGAGTGAGAAGTGGACCAGTGGAAGGAAGGTGCGGTTTCTCGTAATCGTCAGAATCATATGCGGCACAGCAACCCCACGCAAAAGCATCACGGCAGGAATTAGGGCTAGCATATAATCACCGTCAGGTACTGGTGGCGTGGGGGATAAGTCGACATGTGTGTTAGGCGGGAGGCGCGTGAAATCAATGCAGCAGAGACTGCTTTGTGGTGGGCTGGTCGGGTCGAAAAAAAGAGGTAAATCGAGATGGGGAAAGCCAGCTGAACAGTTTATTAGGGCAGAGTGCATGGCTAGAAATTCTATACCAAGAATGAGTTCATGAGGACAATATTCGATAACGGCAAAAAGAACGACAGTGCTTCTCTCTTCAATAGAAACTCGTGCAGAGCCCATGCCAAGAATTGCGGCAGTTCCTCCATCGGTGACTCGTACAGCTCGGTTGAGGGCGGGCGTGACAACTTTTTCAAGTCGGCGGCGAAGGTTAGCACTCATAATAGACACATGCGCGCCAGTATCTATCAATGCGCTGACACGAACATTGTCGACAGTAACGTCCAAAAGGTTCCGGTTCGTCGTTAACGTTAAACGAGAATTTTTTACGAAGGTCGTCGACGCAGCTCCACCTCCAGAAGCTGCACGGTCTATTTTTCCAGTCGGAGGTGCTGCGAATAGGTCAGGGAGGCAGCACGGTGTTGTGGTGGCGACCGGCACTGACGGCGAGCAGGGGACGGTGACCGGTCGTATTGAGGTCTGCTCAGAGGTGCTTCAAGAGCGGGAAATGTGGCCGGTATTGATGTAGAAAGTGATGGGGATGGCTGGCGGACAGAAGTGGCGTGAGACTGAGGTGCATATTGTGACGGTGGAGCCTAGCAGTTGCGGCAGTGACCAGCGATAAGACCAACGCGTCGACAGTTAAAACATACGGGCCTGTCAACAAGGGTACGCCAATCGGACGGATTGCGTTGGATGCGAGGAGCAGAAGGGGGACGATAAGAAGGCTCAGCAGAGTATACGGCTGGAACAGAATGAAGGGCCGACATTCGATAGCTCTTGACGAACGAGGGCTTGTATGAAATAGATCGTGGTCGGGGAAGGCGCAGGCGTCGGGAATGGCGTGGCTACCAGTTGTGCTGCCTCGACCTCTCGACAAATGATGTGTGTGAGGTCGTCACATCGAGGGGCCTGGTGGAAGGCGTCGTCAGACGAAGAAGTAGCCACTGTGTTCGGAAGGCACACGATGCTTTGGGCTACGCGGCGGGCTTTAGATTGTTCGTGACGACGGCATTCTTTAAGGACGGTGTCGATGCTCGAGACTTTGTTAAAAACGAGCAGGTTGAAAGCATCGTCGGCAATAGCTTTCAAGACGTGGTTAACTTTTTCGTCTTCTTACATGCACTGGTCGGTCTTGGAACAAAGGGCCAAGACGTCAAGAATGTAGGAGACGTATGGTTCGGTTGAAGACTGGGCCCGTGTGGCAAGAGCGACTCTGCAGCGAGATGACGACCAGATAAATCGCCAAACAGGTCACGGATCTTTTCGTTGAAGAGATCCTTGCTCGTTATTACAGCTTCGTGGTTTTCAAACCATGTTCGGGGAGTGCCGTCCAGGTAGAAAAGCACGTGGGCGAGCATGAGCGTAGAATCCCAGCGGTGAGTAGCACTGACGCGCTCGTACCGGTTCAGTAAGGAGTCAAGATCAATCGTACCATCACCGGATAAAGTGCCGGGATTCCGGAGGTGCGAGAGTGAGACGTAGGTGGAGGCTTGGACTGATGAGGGCGGCGTAGAGGAATCACCACCAGTCGAAGAAGTCGAAGGGTCACCGTTGTTGCGACCGCTGCGCATCTCTATCGAAGTACTGGGGTCGTCCACCTCCACCAATAATGTTACGAGTAAGTTCTTTATAATATATTTACAACGCACAGAACTCGACGAGCAAGATGGCGTCAGTCTAGCATCAATAAGAGCTCACTTCGTCCTCCTCTTTCATGCAGCCGCGTTTAGCAGCTGCTATGTATCAATATAGATGGATAACCGTGATTTGAATAATGCCTCTATAAAGGCACGTTCAATGAACTTCGCTAACTCATCTAGCGTCACCTCCTTCCATGAGGCACCTCACTCATCATAGGTTACCGTTCCAATTTATGCACTCAAGCATATTTCTTTGCCATTTGCGCTTAGTTTATTAAAGAAAAGACAATCAGGCGCACACTTCTAAATTGTTACGCGCTGCTCTGTAGTGGGACGATAGTTATAGCACGAGACCAAAACGACGACACAGAGACAAGAAGGACACGAAAGGCACATCGTTTTGGTCTCGCGCTATAACTATCGTCATGCCATACCAACTAGCCCAAGCTGCCACACTTCTGTAGTGGGCGTTAAGATCTGCTCCGGAGGCCTTTTTGCCATTAGGAGAAGCTCTGAAGCCAGTGCAAGCACGCCGCACCCCAGCAAAGTATGGACCACGCACGTAACCAGAATAACTATAAGATTCTGCGCAAGGCTCAGCAGATATGCACTTGCGGTGGAGGAGACAACTTCAGGTCTTAAACAAAACACACCCATGAAAGGATGTGAATGTCTAAGGCTGACACAAAACATCGTCTCCATAAAATTTGAAGCTGAGGTGCTCTCATCCTCGAACTCTAATGTAGTCCTCACTCAATTCAGGTGGGGCTGCAAGACAGTTTCGAGCAGTGCATGTTTTTTGCGTATCTGGTGTGCACCCATGCGTGCGTGACGGCGATGTCATAGGAGCGACTAGTGACACTAGATGCAACCTTGCGTCTGATATAAGTGCAAGTAGATCCAAAGCTCCTGGAAACTGTCAGAGAAGGCCACCTCGGCACTTTCAATTTGCGGCGGACCTTCGTAAATACGTTTTGTAGAACAAATCTTCCGTGACTCCTAGGAACAGCTCTCTATTGAATATCTGGCAATAATTTCTGGCAATTATTACTGCTCAACATAGTCAAATTGTGAACCTGATACTTTAATTGGATATTTGGCTTGCACAGGGAAGAAGAAGTGCGTTCGGGCATAATTCTGCCTTGAACAACTATTGTTTTTTCTTAAACTGTCAGAATTCTTGCCTTTACCTGAACAAGCGGAACGGAAGACGTCACTCCCCGGGATGGGGGACCATCCATCCAACGAGACAGCGGGCCCTAGCCGCTTGCCTAAGGATGGACCAAACGTGGGTGACCGCGTTGGCGCATCTGCTCATTGTGATGATTCTACCGAGAGCTCATCAGTGGAAGAGATGGAATTGGAAGCCGACTTCAGGACATTCCATACCCGCCGGTTGAAAAGGAAGCTTCGCAGGACGTCATCAACGGCAGAGCCACAACTGGCGCTAGACAAAGGCAAGCGATGTTTCACGATCTCGTATGTACCTATGTCTACATCAGACAACCTGAACTCACTAAACAGGCAGTCATTGACTAATTATTTCGAGCGAGTTGCACCTGCTCAAGTGAATGAAATTCGCATAAATAGCAGGAAAAACATATTGTCAGTTGATGTGACAAGCAAAACCATTCTTGACAAACTGAAGGCCGTCACGCAGCTCGGAAGTATTTCAGTTCGCGCGTTTCTCGCTCACGGGAAAGGAACAACGACTGGCGTGATAAATGACGTCGACGCTGACATCACATACGCTGACCTGCAGAATCTTGTGACGTCGACAGTCAAAATCGTGACCATAAGCCGCTTCGGGCAGTCTCGCTGCATCAAACTAGTATTTGATTCTGAGACTCTGCCCCCTAGCGTTAAGGTTGGATACGTGAGACATCCCGTGCGCCCTTACGTGCCACGGCCTTTGCAGTGTCACAAGTGCTGCAAGTTAGGACACGTCAGCGCAGTGTGCAAAAGTGAGACAACTTGCCAGCGGTGCGGCGGGTCTCATAAGGTGGAAAACTGCGATACTGCTGTTCCATTGAAATGCCCAAACTGCTCTGGTGCACATGAAGCAACGTCGAAAGAGTGCCCGAAGATCAAAGAAGAAATTCGCGTCCTGCGAAAGATGGTCAGAGACAACTCGACACACAGAGAGGCAGTCACGTCCATCCGCCGACACAGACGTCGTCCAAAACGTAGGCACCAGCGAAAGCATAGTGGGCATAGGAGTGATGCATCACCATCAGCAACAGATGAAAATACACGTGCGCATTATCAGGCCGCTACACCCATGTCGTACGCACCACGTCCCAGGGATGCAGAAAGTGGACCAACGCCCGCGTTGCACGCCGATGCTTCAGATACTGAGATGCCTTCGCTACCAACCGGAGCAATAAAAAAGACCACATCATGGGCTGCAACTTCCAAGAGGGCGGAAAATGATAGGCGAGACACTGAGAAGAGCCAAGCTATGCTGGAGCACCTACTAAAATCTATTCGTGCGATTCTCAACGAGCTACACACACCAGGAGCGAAAACAGCAGTGCAGATCCTCAACGTGCTGGAACCGCTACTGCTGACCCTTTCATAAACAATATGGCGAATTTCTACGATGAACGTGTGCACACCTCTGCTATAATGCAGTGGAACGCACGAGGCTTGCGAAGCCGATTGTCTGACTTTCGACAACGGATATTTAAATACAAATTTCCGTTGGTTGTAATATGTGAGCCGAATATGATGTCGTCGTTTCGTATTTCTGGATACGTCACTTTGTGGTCACGTGATGATCGAAATGCGAGCAAAGTCATTATATGCGTACGTCAAGATTTAACATACGTGAGACATGCCGTGGCTCTTCATGCTTCTAACGACTATATTTGCCTATCTATAAAGCACAAGCGACGTTCAATATCAATCATTGGTGGATACATTCCTCCTAGAAGCCACGTGGACTGTCCCCATCTCTTGTCGGTGCTCCAAGCTTGCCCTGGACCACATGTATTAGTTGGGGATTTTAATGCACATCATCCCATGTGGGGTTCTGCATCAATGAACACCCGTGGTAGGGACATTGCCGATTTTGGGCTCAATCAGGGCCTTATGTCCATTAACAATGGCTCACCTACTTACCTCCGTGGCACATCGTACAGCAGCTGTCTAGACGTATGTTTTGTGAGCAGAAGTCTCTTGCCTACCACCTGTTGGTTTGTAGACGTTGAAACACATGGAAGTGACCATCTCCCTACATATATACAGCTAAAAGGATTCCGTCGTTCGTATCCCCGGTCTGTGAAAAGCGTAGACTGGCCAGGATTCCAAGCTTCTGTAAATGCTCAGTGCGAGAACATTCAATCTATATCTGAAATAGAAAGTCTAATTGCATCAGCCTTAACAACGCATACGAAACTTGTGAATGTGTCGCTACCAAGATCACAACTTGACGCACAATATGAATACCTTCGTGCAATTCGTCGCCGGGCAGAGAGAAAATACAGGAGGACGAAATCACCATTTGACCTATCTACAGCACGCCAAGCACAACGACATGTATTGCGACACCTCGATAAGCTCGATAGGCAACGGTGGAGGGTATTTTGCAGCTCTCTTGATCCCAGGAAACCCCTGTCTTGAATATGGCAAACTGTCCGAAGCCTTCAGACGCCCACTCAACAGTTGTTCCCTTTCCGATCTTTGGCTCTAAAGCAAGGTCGACCTGAAGTAAAGGTTGCAGAAGATTACTGCCACTTACTCGTAGGTATGTCCTCCTCATCGATATCACCTTCGTATTTAGCCTCACCGCCATCCAGTGAAGATCGCCTCGACTTACCATTCACAATGCACGAACTCAACGCTGCGATTTCTACGTCCCGACAGTCGTCCGCACCAGGGCCTGACGGATTCACTTATTCGGCTCTATATCACCTCAGCCAGGAAGCAAGGCAGGCTCTCTTGTCGTTCTACAACTGTACGTGGGAAACAGCGAGAGTCCCAGAGAGTTGGAAGTGCAGCCGCATAGTGGCCTTACTGAAACCAGGCAAGTGTTCACACGAGTTGTCTTCTTATAGACCCATTGCCCTAGCCAGTTGCATCGGTAAGGTGATAGAACGCATGGTGCTGGCAAGATTGGAATGGCTGCTGGAGAATAATGTCGGCTTACCAGATTTTATAAATGGCTTCCGTAGGGGTCGATCATCTATAGATGGTGTTGTAGATCGAGTTTCTTCTGTTGAAAAGGAAAAACAACGTCGGAGACTGGTAAGGGCCATTTTCTTAGATATAAAGGGCGCGTACGATAGCGTCTACCATGAGGCGATTCTTGACGCACTTGAAGACATCGGCGTAGGTGGCCGACTACACGCATGGATAGGGAGCTATCTCAGAGGACGTACAATTTTTATGTCGACATCCGACGGTGACCCGGGCAGGCACCTCGTAAGTCGCGGAGTTCCGCAAGGCGCCGTCCTGAGCCCAATGCTTTTTAACATAACACTCATTGGTCTTGAAGCTGAGCTTCCCGACGTTGTCAGAATCAGTGCGTATGCGGACGACATATGCATATGGGCATCTGGAGCAACGCGACCACAACTGCGAGCAAGGCTACAACAAGGCACATCAATAACATCTAAGTACTTACGTCGTCAAGGCCTGGAAGTTTCAATAGCAAAATGTGCTGCATTGACATTTACGAAGAAATCAATGTCGCGGTACCCAATCTTCGCTCACGGAGCAGTGATTCACGTGGTTAAGCACCACCGCTATTTAGGGGTCATCATTGATCGTAACCTGTCTTGGTCAAAGCATGTGACTGTGCTGCGAAACAAACTAATCAGTTTTGTGTATGTCCTTCGTGTTATAGCAGGACTGAGATGGGGCCCTTTGGAGAAAAGTCTTCTGCAGCTATACAAGGCATTGTTTCTAGGCTATATAAGGTACAGCTCACCTGTGCTTTCCAGCATGCGGGCAACGGGCCTTCGTACTTTAGAGAGCCTTCAGGCACGAGCACTGAGAATATGTCTTGGCCTGCCACGGTGCACATCTACCTCTGGCACTATAGAGAAGTCACGCACCTACCCTATACAGGTTTACACGTCCTGTGAACCTCTTCGAGTGCACCTTCGTCTGCTGACCCGACATGCACAGCACCCTTTGTCTTCGCTACAAGTGGACCGACCAGGCTGTACCTATTCGCGATGCCTTGATACGCATAGGCACATTATCCCGTCAGGTTTTGCACCAGCCGTAATCCCTGCAATGCCTCCATGGACATTGACTAAACCACTGGTGTGCCTTCACATACGTGGAATTTCGTATAAGTCGCATGTTTCTTATATTGCCCTCAAGCACCTCACCTTGGCACATTTAGATGACCGATACAGCGACTCTGTGCACATTTATACCGATTGATTCGTAACTTCATCCGCCTCAGCTGCAGCCTTCGTGATCCCTCAACTCGGTATTTCCCGACAGTACAAATTAGATCATAGGTCATCTTCGACAGATGCAGAACTTGTTGCTATACAAGAAGCCATAAACTTTGTGAACAACCAAGCACCGCGTAAATGGACGATTCTGTCCGATTCAAAATCAGCGCTTCAAGCTATTCATTCTTGCTCAAGAGGAGGCCAATTTTACGAGTTAACGTTAGAAATCGTCCAAGCATTTGACCTAACACACAGGAGTGGTCACTTGGTTACACTCCAATGGATTCCTGGACACTGCGGCCTGGTTGGCAACGAAACAGCCGATAGTGAAGCAAGAGCGGCAATATACAGTGCTCCTATGTACGTCAAAGTACCCTACTCGCGAGGTGACGTCAACTCGTTGTTGAGATCACTCATGCGCGAATGCGCTGCCACTTACTGGTCGCTACCAGATCACCGGAACAAGCGCCTGCAGGAAACAGACCCCGGTATGACTTTTCGTCTTCAAGATAAAATCAGCCGAAGACATGCTAATATACTGCACCGAATTCGCCTGGGCGTCGCCTTCACTCGCCACTACACCCACCTAATCGGCCGTGCGGACAGCCCAAATTGTGAACGCTGCCAAGTGCGCGAAACGATAGCTCACATATTTTGTGACTGTGCATTATACGTGGCGCAAAGAAAAATGCTAACTGCAACGTTGGCAAGCATTGGACGAACACCATTATGTGAAAGCCACATATTGTCTGCAATGAACGACCAAACAGTGTCAAAAACTGCTACAAAAGCTGTTCTAGACTTTATAAAAACCACTGGACTAGAAACTAGACTGTAGGGTACTATGCTAAGTGGGTACTGTACATACGCACCACCTCTTCTTGTCCCCATCATCACCCTTCATCCCTCTTTCTTTCCCCTTTTCCTTATCCCCTGTGTAGAGTAGCAGGCTAGAGTGAACTAGCTCAGGCCGACCTCTCTGCCTTCTAATAAATTCTCACCCACTTGGCTTGCACAGGTTCTTTTCACGACAGAAATAAGGTTCTCTTCACAACAGAACTTTCATGTTGCTGACGCATAATCACAAGAGGCACGCACTTCTGTCAAGTTCGCCAGCCTAGCACACTTTTTCAACAATACATGCACATTAGTTCACGCTAAGGTCTTTAAAAAACCATTATGTTGCCAAAATTGGCAAATTGAAACTTATTCTGAAGGTTGAGTGGGTGAACTAACTATTAGAAAGTTCTTGGTGTACGATAAACAAATTTATCTGGCCGAAATATAGATGATCCAAAAGCGTCGATCACTAGTGAACGATTTGAATAGGCGTGATAATGAAAGAGTTAGGGAAGGCGCATTCTGCCTCCACTAGTTCACCAACTAGGCTGGATACAGCTTCTGCTCAAGAACGCCAATTGCATTGAAAAATTAAACCATCTACAGCGGTGTTTCTTGTTCCTAAGAGCTCACGAGTCAGGCGATTAATATCCAAAATTTTTTCGCCTAATGATCATAATGCAAGTGAATGAGCACTGCCATATCAATATGCCAACGAAAGATGTGCTATAATTTCAGCAGCCCAGGCTGAAATGGGATCTCAGGACGTCCACCCGCCCTCCCCCTATTTTCGTTTTCACCATGGCATACAAGGCACTTCACCACTTTTGTTCAATGAGCTGCCCCCTCGCCCCCCCCCCCTCCAAAAAAAAAAACTCATGTGCCTACACGCTAGTTCAGGGATGAACGATAGCGAGAAAGGGCAGGGAAGACCTATGTCTTGCAAAACCCGAGGACTAAATAATAATAGAACAAGCGCCGTTTCTACTTGTAATCGAACTGCGCATCGCCGCATACTAAATCACTCACCGATGTCGATCGTCATCCCTGTCGATGCCTGTCAGTCGCGCCCGTGTGGTTGGTTGTAGCGGGCACTTATGGCATTTTGCTTCACCGCACACACAAACAGTTCACCACAAAAGTTTATGGACGTGAGCGCGTTCCATGCGTGGGCCAAGACGAAGGCGCACACATGAAGGCTTCTATTGCGAAACTAATATGCGAAACTGCCTCTCCGCGCTACCTATAGCGGTGTGGCATTTACCTTTCAATCGCAGAGCAGGCCCGGAAATGGGCGCTGTTGTTATGCGCTGGCATATCAATTTCCTGCTCGAAGTGCAGGTATAATAACGAAGTGACGATGCACAAACATCGTCACTTCGTTATTATACCGCTAACACTCTATCTAAAGCGTGACCGTCATTCGTCTACTTGGACAACAGAACCAACGCTATCACTATGTTCCTCAGGGTGTGTACCGTGCGGATGTTATCACTTTGAGTGGAAGACTGTGGCATATAAGAGTTAGGCATCATTCACACTGCTGTCGAATACATTATTGTGTCACCGTCACGTCAAAAAAATTCACCGCAGGCGGGACAGATCTTTGTACAAATAGGCGAAAGTGGCGTGCTGTAAACCTCGTGCCGGAGTATAGCACGAAATGAAGATATCTGATTGGTCCATCTTGTAGGGGCGGGGATCTGCCGTCGTGCCTGCCACGGAAACATAGAGCACCACTCTAAGTCATCGTCATCCGGTTTTCGAGGATATAACGACTAAGAAATCTTCTCCTCTGATGAAAAGTAGTGCCGTGACGATAACGCAACAGAGCGTTTGACGGCTGTGTGAATAGGGCTTTATGCCAACAGACCACTTCCGAAACAGGAGCGCGTAGCCACGTCACCAAAGCAGGCTGTGTTAAAAAAATCACAGCTCATCTACGGAGTGAACGATGATGAGTGGGCGACGCTATGGAGGTGCATCGAGAAACCGTGAATTCTCTTTGAATTTCGCCCAGTCAGTATGCCTTATTCCCGAAGTGTATGATGAAAAAGCCTACTACGCCTGTCCACCCGTCCGTCCATCTGTCTGTCTGTCTGTCTGTCTGTCTGTCTGTCTGTCTGTCTGTCTGTCTGTCTGTCTGTCTGTCTGTCTGTCTGTCTGTTTGTCTGTCTGTCTGTCTGTCTGTCTGTTTGTCTGTCTGTCTTTCCGCCCATCCATCCATCGTCTCTCTGTTTAACGAAACATCTCAAACGAAGCATGTACCTCCGCGTTATTTAGTGATCAATTTGAGTACTAGCGATGCGAGGGCCATAGCGTACTCTAAGAATGGTTACGACAGAAACTACGGCGGACAAGCCTATGCCGTAATGAGCTTCGCCCCTAACAGCGAAAGGTGGGACATTTTTTGCCACGTGATATAATAGCCAGACCATCGATTGGAGGGATGCGTCTTGGACAAAGCACTGCTGTCAATTGCCGTTGACGTAGCGGAAGTGTCTCGAAGAGCCTCTTAGCTGCGCGCTCGTATGCTCCATAAACTTTTGTGGTTGACTGTACTCATACGCAGACCACACCTCACTTTTAATGTTCTCGTACTCGGGCATATCACAAAAAAATTACAGCGAAATGCAGAGGGCATCGCAGGAAGCTCTGAAATAGTGAATATATCAGCTCAAGACGGCGCTGCAGTCTTGCAAAAAACGGCGGCTCCAAACTTTTGTGACTAAACTTCTGCAGTTATCCCTGAAAATACAGCATTATAACACAATCTTTTGACAAGGAACGTGACCAAATCATTCCAACGCTAAATTTAAGTGACGAAAGAAGCAATCAGCCGAGCCATATAACTGAGATCGTATTGATATCGTTTCGCTGAAGCGCCGACGGGTGGACGGAAGAAGAGGAGACCAATGTCGCCTGTTCTGGAAGCAACTGTCAACGCGGTTACCCTTGGCTATTCATTCTATAATAAACGCACTCCATCGCGACAGCTTTGGTAGACGTGCTGGGGTTGATGGGTATTGTTCAGTATTGTTACGTCTAGGCTGTTTCTCTTCTTGCCGGTGACCCGTGACGTTTGCCTAGTGGTTATGATGCTCGACTGCAGGCCCAAAGGTCACGGGATCGAAGGTCACGCATTTTCAGTTCCTCAGAATATACTTCAGGCCCACGCATATATATTTAGTTGCATGTAGCTGTAGGCTCTGAAATTTTCAGCTAATCACGCATCACCCGAGACTTGATCGAACAAGACGGTTGAATTGTCAGAAAATGACCCATTTTTTAAGCAAATATCATCCACCTGAGTTCATGGGCCAGGAATGTCCTGGCCCCTAATGTTAAATGGCGCCGTGAGCTTCAATTTTTGCTTCTTTTTGCTTTTTTCCTTCTTGAAGCCATCGTACTACCTCCCATTCGATTCACCTTATTGTGCTACAGTAATCTTACAAACTCATTCTTTAAGCTCCGAATCACGAGCAGCCTGGCTCTTGTTCTAGTTAGCCAGCAATACCCTTCAAATATACGCTTATGTAGTTGATAGATAAGTGAGGTATTATTATACGCGGCGTTAATCAACCCGAATACTGTTGTATTGTCATGAACAGTCTTTTAGGACAGATTTTTTTTTTTGATGAGGCACTAGTTTTGTGAAGCCGGAAACTGGGTCTGTAGGGAAGGGTTTTCCGCTTCACCTACCTCATGGGAAAATCACCTCAAAATGCAGGTTACCAAAAAGGCTTGTTCTTCTTTTTCGACTTCTTCCCTACACACCTAGTTTTCGTTTAACAGGGAATCTGGTGAAGGATGCTTTTGCTCCACTAACTTCATTGGTCATTTGTTAGGCTAACAGTTGACATGACATGACAAGTGCTTTATTGAATAGTCCTGAGGAAAAATGATGAATATCGCCCTAGGGCTCCTCATCAAAATGGTGGCTCCACTCAGGGTGGAACTTGGAGGTGGTGACTCTCGGCGACTGCCCGAACCCCCTGGACAGCCTGCAGTTGCTCATTTATTTTTTGTGGACTGGTGTACCACAATAGAATTTACCCATTGTGGTGCAAACCCATTTTTTATGATGGACTGTGACTTCATTAAACAACGTGACTACAGGACAGGCCGACAAGCCTAACCACTGATGTGCTTCGCACCTGATACCACTTTCCACTACTTTATTTTCTGAAGGCGACTGTTGATGGCGTCCGTTGTTAATCTCAGGAAACTCAATGAGCGACAATAGGCGCACTTACGAAACATCATCTGGACACTTATTGAACTGTGAAAAATTTCTGCTAATACAGATTCACCTTAGTATAGAAGTGGAAGCAGATTTGTGATCACAGCGTGTATCGAAATATAAAATTTCTCACTATAGGCAGTCAACGGTTTGAGCACACGGTACTGAAGTGGTCGTGACAATGCTGCGGGGTTTGGCTGTGTGTCCAAAATTTCATCATCGTTGCAACACGCAGTATACGCTTAGATGTGTGTGACACTATTATTCACAAAGGTCCAGGTGTTTGCACAGAGTGAATCACTAAATGAAAATCGCGTCTTAGCAGTAGCATGTACAATAGAGTTTTGGATTAATATGCAATAAAGAGTGAATGTTTCTTGTCGTCTAATATTTGATTATGTTTTTGCAAAGAAGCTGCTTCTACTCATTGTTGGAGTGGACAAGCACTCTACTGCAGAATATAGCGTTATATTCGAGACACATGCCTGAAATCATACATTACATTAATCACGATGCTGAACATTCAAGAAAAAACAGAGACAATTTCGTTATCCAAGAGTTTATTTCATGACTGCGTGGAGGAACGTACAGTGTTTTGGCAGATGAAAACATTGCTTCTGCCTCGATAAGAAAAAGAACATAACACAAGGAGGAATTCGGACTGGCAAATGTC
Organism: Rhipicephalus microplus; assembly: GCF_043290135.1. NCBI lineage: Eukaryota > Metazoa > Arthropoda > Arachnida > Ixodida > Ixodidae > Rhipicephalus > Rhipicephalus microplus. The sequence goes on along the minus strand of NC_134702.1, from coordinate 95,066,048 downwards.
CTGCGCTTGCACCGTGTGTGCACTTCATTTTGGTTTTCATAGTGATTGCTTTGATACAGAACATGGAAGCTTTAGTTCCCGCTGTATACTAATGTGAACATAGTACTATTGGTGGTAAGTGCGCAATTTGCATAACTCGCATGCACATGCAAAGGTGTCATTTTTGGACGAGTTAGCTGATATAAAACGCCACCAACTTCCCCGAGAAGATAAAAGGGTGCTAGATAAACAAGAGAATTTTTACAAAGAAGAAACTAAGGGTCTGTTCAGGACAACCATCCACTTTCTTTTACAGATCAGTCTACACAAAATAGCAAGTTTCTCTATTAACGCCTGAATCTCATAGGCACCTTCAAATGAGTCTTAGGCCAAAATATATGTTGCACACCTAACGGTATACAAATCGCATAAAGAAAAACGAAAAGCACAGACATACGTGAAGATATAGTTAACATTCGTACCGGCTTACTTGAACTTCTAGTTTTGATGAAATGTAACAGTTTATGACAATGTTACGAGAACGATTAGCTGGACTAGTTTGTAGCAATTCATGTTAAAACGGCCAGCGCAAAAGAACAACGACACAAGCAAAGAAGAAATGCACGAGACGAGCGCTGTCATGTTCGTCTCGTGTACTTGTTCTGTGCTTGTGTCGTTCTTTTGCTCTACCTGCATTACCATGAATTTGTAACAGTGCCTGACATCCCAGCGAGGGGCACCTCTTTCGATTGTATTGATCCCTGATCAACGTCAAGTAACTCGAAATTGATATAAACTGCTCCAGTTGCTGGACAAAAGCTACTGCGGCCAAAACATTCGAAATCGTTTAAACCTTCTCGCCTTAGACACTTTTCGAACACGACTAGTCTGCTCAGTCTAGTGTCGCCTACCAGTAGCCACGCAACAACAGTCGCTATCAAGAGTGGCTGTGACCGAGTTCCTGAGTGTGCCCAGAGTTTGCATTTGCTGGTATCTTTTTTGATGACTCGGTTCTCGCATTCACTCAAAGAGTGCCAGCAAACAAGACGAAGCATGTGACATACCGAAGACCACAAAATAAACGCGAGGTATGTGCGGAAGGCGCAGCACAGTCACAACGAAAGCTTGAAAAGTGGCCTTTCAAAGCCTTTTCTAAACACTCATTGGGTAACTCTTGCAAGCACACTTGCTTGATACCAACTACGGCACTAATAATAAAAAAAAAATTGGGTAGTAAGCAGGCATTCGCTATGCAATTTTTTTTTGTCATTCTACTGTGAAACGTGGTATCCGCTAAACATTTGCAAATAATTTTGTGCCGATCGTTCACGCAATGGCTGGCGACGATAAGGAAATATATGTCAGAATTGGGTATGCGCCAACGTTAATAGGTGATTAAAAATAAGCTTTTGTATAGGGTTGGAGCATTGCACGACCCACTCATTACTTTATTCACATTGTGCGACGACTGGTTGTTATTTCGCTGTTCTAAACCGCTTTATAAGTCGTAATAACGCGATTCCACACCCGGATCCAGCCTGCCTAGGCAAGTTTGCCAACAAGTCTGAAGTACCGGCGTAGCTCAGTGGTATAATACTGGGCTGGCATGCACATGACTCAGGTCGAAGTCCCACTGTGTCATTGGTACTAGGCTTTTTCTCATTTCTTGTGATGTCGTTGTGGACAACAGAGGCGGCAGACAAGTACGGCGCCACACGTGACACGAATTTTGATCTCATAAGAGCTAACGCTGTAAAAAAAAAGCCCTGCATTAAATGTTCCGTAGAGTCTGTAGCAGCTGACCTTGAGCCAATCATTCAGCTAGACGGAGAGTCAGTGTCACGCCCATAAGAAACGCACCAGGCACATATCAGTGGATAATAAAACAATGTTGCTTTTTAAAGTAGGCTCTGCACAGAGACATACAGTACACGAACTCCAATAGTCTTATCAACTTCCCAGAAAATTTAAAGAGGCATATTTTGATTGGAAGCAAAATATGCTCCAATTTGCACTTCGGATTTTTTTACTTTTATTCAAAACTGTGTACTGTTGGGAAGCTCTTATAGTGGCGCTTCAGGCTACACTGTAGCTGGGTACTTACGTGTACACAGCTCTTCTTACGATCAGTGTCCCTAGTGTCCCTCGTTGAACTTCCATCTTACAGTACGTAGCAAAAAACATTCAAAATAGAACATAATCAAAATTTCGCAGATGTGCGTCAACCTAGGTGTTTAGATGGTGGCCATACCCAGCCATTATTATTTTTCTATATTGATTGACTGTTTGTTTCTCTGGGTCGGTAAGCAACGTATTTGATTAGGTCTTTGTTGCCTTAAAGCAATCATGGAATGAAACACATAGCAGTAGAATACGGTTACAGTCTGTGTTCTCCAGCTGGCTTTTGCTTAAGTTTCACGAGCTGTGCGAGCAGACACACACATCGGCTGTGTAGTTCCCGCTCATAGGTATGCGGGTGTCGAGTGATGGGCATATGAGCCTTTACTAATTTTTGCCCAGTGACAGCGAACCGCGCATGACAATTGAGAGGCATTTTACTCGGTGTACGTTGCTCTGCCAGGTAGCTTCTACAGTTGCGTTCACGAACCCTTTTGTTGTAGGGAAAGGCGGTCCAACAACCAGACCTCCTAATTCTGCTTTCCTTTTTTTCTTCCTATTACCAGGCGAAGGAAAACGGCTTTCACTGTTTTCGGGCAAAGTATGAGAGCGGGAATATGCTGTGAGCATCGAGCTCAGAAACTCACTTTGATTTGATTTATTGATATGTGGGGTTTAACGTCCCAAAACCACTATATGATTATGAGAGACGCCGTAGTGGAGGGCTCCGGAAATTTAGACCACCTGGGGTTCTTTAACGTGCACCCAAATCTGAGCACACGGGCCTACAACATTTCCGCCTCCATCGAAAATGCAGCCGCAGAAACTCACTTTCCGAATCCAGCTAACAACGAGATGCGGCAGTGTGAAATTAAACTTATCTTGGTAACAGACCTGCCATTAAGACGCAGCTGATTGATGACAAGCCCAGGAATTCTAGAACACGGGTTAATGAGAAATGACGCATACAAATGTGTATTTGTCAGGTGCACCTTCGAAGGCTACCTTTGTGTAAAATCACTATGGCTGTGGTTTTTTTTTTGTTTTTTTTGCACCCGCTAAATCTGTGAGTCATAACGATCTTCACTTCAATAAAACTCAATCCTTGCGAGACACACACCAATTATAAAAATAATTACTCATATTCGACAAAAATCTTTCAAAATGAAGTTACGTTCCAGCTGCACTGCTGATGGCAGGCTTAGGAAAGCAAGGAAGAATAACAAGAGAGAAGGCAGGGAAGTTAACCAGGCACATTCCCGGTTTGCTACCCAACGCTGGGGTAAAGGGAAAGAGGCTTAAGGTGCTGAAGCCGCTCATGAGGTCTTTCGAGAGACGCCTTTAGCGAGTCCGTCAGTCTGCTGCCCGTCCACCGCCCTGACATGTATTCTCGTAACACCTTGAGATATCCTCCCATCAACGTCCTCAGTAAATGATCCACTGATCCACAGTGCGCTTCTCGGCCTTGACGTATAGTACACACTTTACAGGAACTGTCGTATCCATTCTATGAACGCTGCAACCTTGGTGTATCCGCCGAAGTGGTTCGGCGCTCCGCAGCCTCGGGGTCCTCCCCAGCTGACGATGCCCTCCAGGACCCAGACGCGCTTGTCGGCAACTGACTCGTCGACGAAGACGAAGGGGCCACCACTGTCTCCGGTGCAGGCGTCGATCCGTCCCTTGACGTAACCACCGCAGAACATGTTGGACGTGACCGTCAGGGGAAAGCGGCCCTCGCGGTAGGCGCGCTCGCACTCTTGTGCTGACACCACCGGAATCACGGCCTGTCTCAGTACGTCCGCGTAGCTCCTGTTCTCCGTCTGGCCCCAACCGGTCGCCTGGGCGAAATGGAGTTGAATTTTGTAGTTGGTATTAGCTTTGAGCTTCCATTACAAAAGCGTTAGCTTTTCCCAGAGAGCATTCTAAACAACCCAACACTTCGAAGCAAAAGGACAGATAATTGCGTGAGTTAGTATACTGATTCATAACTGGCTGCACACTACAAACAGGGGCTAGAAAGAAGAGACACCGCGAGCGCAGACTCGCAACTGCTTTGTTGAAAAAAGACAAAAAGACGATCTAGCACGTCATGCATACCCCTTGTTAGACTACGACGTTTACCAAAATTCCCTTCGAAACATTTTAACGTATCTATAAGACCTACATTACACAAATAAAAATAATGTTATCTTCGCAACCATAGGCAAAGTAAGCGGATGAACACAAACGAATCGTGATTACAGTGCCTAAGTTGAAAGACAAAGTACTGCTTCTGTTACATATCACACTAGCATGCCATATCTCACGCATTTGGCGTTGGTGCGTGGGCGAAATTGGTTTCATGCCTACGTAATGAAAGAACAGAAGGGAACAGGTGAACCTCGCACACGACAAGCTACGCTTGCTCTCTGTTTCCGAATATGGGAAGGACTCCAGAATTTTTCTTATTCTCTTAGCCAACAAGACCCAGAACTGCAGCTAATGCTATCCCTGTCACCACTTCTGGCCTACTTTTGTAATGGTCGCTCCATAGCACTTTCATTAGTGTCATTAGTTTTGATATATCACTTCTTTTTACTAGTAGTCGTCCGTTGTATTTTGTACGTGGTTTTTATTTATAATACCTGCTCTAGGTAGTTTTGTTAGTTTTGTTAGCCAACCTGATAGCAGGTGATGATGAAGGATTTTGCCACGTTAAAATAAAAAAAGTTATTTCGTTTGCTCTTCATTTTATCAGCTGGTTCATTACTGAAGCTGTATTCGATCTTTCTTAATTCATCTCCACCACCCTGTATTTGCGCACAAAAACTTCACCTCACACCAACCCAGTAGTGGTGGTGCTGCTTCCAACATTTCGTATTTCTATTGTTATAAAGGTGATATCGATGTTTACTCACTTGCTTCTTGAAATGTATTATTGCATGCCGTGTGAGTAAACGAGCTGTGTGTTTTATTAGTGTTTGTATTTTTATTGCATTTGCTTCGGTAATCCCTTAGTTTACAATATTGGCCATGAGTATGCTGTATTTAGGCTATATCTTCAAATAAATAAGTAAATCATCGTTATTGTGCATAAGTAGAATGGTAACGGTGGTCTAGTGGTTAAGGTACTCGGCTGCTGATACGCAGGTCGCGAGATCGAATCCCGGCTGCGGCGGCTGCATTTCCGATGGGTGCGGAAATGTTGTAGACCATTGTGCTCAGATTTGGGTGCACGTTAAAGAACCACAGGTGGTCGAAGTTCCTGGACATCTCCACTATGGGGTCTCTCATAACCATATGGTGGTCTTGGGACGTTAAACCCCACATATCAATCAGCTACCACAAACTGAGTGGCATCCACAAACTGAGCATCTTAATTGGGTCCGAAATTGTAGAGTGTCATGATAATCACTTTGTAATATCATAAAATATCAAGTAGTGCCGAAGGAGTAAGCTTTCAGCGTTTCATTAAGGTCCAGTATTTAACTTGTCATGCGTAAGCATGCAAATTAAATGAGGGTGTATGGGTCCTTGCTGTGTACATCATCAAGTGACCCTTATGTACACTAAGCGTTCCATATGTTACACTAACCACGCCCAGGTGGCCATCGACGATGTTCGACTGCGATGTCCTCTCGCTTGGCAGGCATATAGGCTGCACCCGACTGCTCAGCTCCACCGGTCGATCGAGCAGCACCATGGCGATATCCGCGTCGTACTTCACCGGATCGTAATCGTCGTGCACGTGAATCTCCTGAGGCTGCAAAGCATTACATTCGGTGTAGTGAACAGTGCAATAAAAGTACGCTCTGTGAATTCTCAAGTGTGCTCGACAAAAGCCTCAGGTTATTCGACTGACTATGGCAGGTGTTTTGTTTTTAGGGGCGAAGCTCCTGTTTAGAAAAAGTTTATTCTGTCATGGGACGCAACAAAGCTAAGGGACAAGCGTCTGTATAACAGGCACAATAACAAACAAAAGACAAAACACAACATACATTACACATTTAAACAAAAGTGTCCAAGTCCGTAGGATGTCCATAGTCCATAGTACTAATAACTATACATACACTACATAAATGCACTAATCACAATATGGGCAATGTTCATGATGATATATGTGCAGAATTTACAAGACTTGGTTAAGATGTTGGAAAATATGAACAACAGGTATCAATATTCAAAAAAGTTACTTTCTTTACAGCGTTAGAATGAAGTGCATATATAGAAGAGCTCACACCAATATGGGAGATACACAATCATATAAAAATAGTAAAGACATACTGATTACAAGCACCAATCAGACATTGACAGGTGACCTGGCTGTAGGAACCAGGCCAGGTGGAAGACTAATCGAACGCGTCTGACAACTACGGAAAGAAAGTGGCACGACCATTGTCGTAGAAATTCTTCCTCCCCAAGGATGAACAATTCCTCCGACAGAAACGATAAGAGCTCAGAGTAGAGGCGTTCCAGAATTGGAAAAAGAGCACGACGACGATGACCTGCCGCAACAGCTTCGTACCTATTACGCCATAAACAAAAAGCTCCTGCAGCTATTAGAAGGCGTGCAAAGCGACTACGCGAGCAGCGACCAGATGTTACAAAGCGATTTACACCTAGGCCACGAAAACTAGTGTTAACTGACTTCCAAAACACATTTGCAATGACACATTGCTGCAGCATATGCTGGTTAGACTCCTGTAACGGGCAGTTAGGACAAGTGGAAGGTGGGACCATGCCCCACCTCTCCTGTCTGTCCCGTGTTGGGAGTACTCTCCATCCAAGACGCCACATAAAGTCACGGAGGTGACCAGGCAAAAACGATGCCGTTATCGCGCTCCACCAGACATGTCTCGATCGTGCTAGACGGGCTGGAGGAACCAGAGGAAGCAGAAGAGCCGTTGTTGTATCTATAATGCGGCTTTCAAGAATGTCCACATCGGGACAAACCTGCTGCGCGTGTCGATAAAATGCTACTGCCGTTGAGTAAAATGCAGACACGTTAAGTGTTTGCGGTGCAGAATTAAGCCGTGCATCTGGTAGTAAATAGCGTAGTTTGGTGCCTAAGAAATAACAGGCAAGATCACGCGCGGGGCACTGATCATCATGCAACAACCGAAGTAAGAATCGTAGGGCAAGCAGCCGGCAGCGAACAGAGACGGATGGGAATGCGAATCCACCGCAGTTTCTCGGTTGCCCAAGAGCTGCTCGGCAAACCAGCTCTGTTCCACCCGACCAGACAAAGGAGCCAATGAGGGATTGCAACGACCTGGTGATTCGTAATGGGGGCTGTAAGACATGAGATATATACCATGCACGGCCACAAAACACCGTCTGTGCTAAATACCTTCTTTCGAGCATCGGTAAATCATACTCTTGAACTTCACGGACGTGTCGTTTCACATCTTTGACTACTGAATTCCACAAGGAGGCTGATATGCCGTAGCAAGTGTAATCATGCCCCAGAGTGCGAATAGAGTCACTGTTTTGAAGACCGAAAAAGGAACTTAGACATGCGTCTGGAGAAACAATGAATAAATATCGACATTTAGAAAAATTTAACGCAGCACCTGAAATCGTGGCTTGGGCGTCCCTCGTAGTACATAAACACCAGTGGCACATACCCGATATAGGTATAACATTTGACCTCCAAGGAGGTGCCGGTGAGAGATTTCTGCTGTGCGTTGTTTAACAATAAAAAAAATAGTGCTGAATGTACATGCCGATGGCTGCTAATGGGGAATGAGAGACAGAAGCATTCGGCTTTTAGTCAACGCGCACGCTGCGATCCCCATTAGCAGCCATTGGCATGTACATTGAGCACTATCGGACAAGAAAGGGTTGCTACATTATACTCGCTCGGTGTAACCTCCTTAGTTTTAGAAAGGTTTAGCGAGCGTTGAGCCGCAGGGCCATGAATACAATGAACTAGTATATACCATGAATGAATTCGAGGTGGTTAAAGGGGGGAAGCAGATACGAAGCGCAAGCCGTAAGAAATTAAAAGCTGAATCCTCCTGTCTCTCATTTCACATTAGCAGCCACTGGCATGCACATTGAGCACTATCTGACAGGAAAAGGTTGCTACGTTATACTCGCTGGGCCTAACCCCCTTGGTTTTAGAAAGGTTTAGCGAGCATTGGGCCGCAGTGCCATGAATACAGTGAACTAGTATATACCATGAACTCAAGGTGGTTGAAGGTGGGAAGTAGACCCAAAGTGCAAGCCGTAAGAATGTGTGCGTGTGCCACCTCTCGTTTAGTCCTTGGAATGTCCACTGAATGGCGGTGCTTCTATATGGGGAATATATGATAAAAAGATGTGAGATGGTGGGACTTGGAGTGTTGAATAGATGGAGGAACGGACACACAGACAGATGCATAGATGGACGCATGAACGGACGCAGGGGCGGATGCATGAACGAACGCAGGGACGGGCGCACGAACAGACGCATGGACGGTCACACGGACGGACGCATCGACGGACAAATGCTTCGCCCCACTCTCCATCATTCACTCCGTGGATATGCTGCCAATTTTTATTTTTTTTACGTGAATCGCAGTGAGACGCGACACTGAACTGCCTTCGTTTCCCATGGATTCGAATTCTCACGCTTTGCGCCTCGTGCAGCCGCCGTGTGTGTTCCAGCGCTCTGACTCACTCACTGGATTCCGTGCTGAACGGTTGTGGCCCCGCGATCTCCGACGACAGCACAGCTCGGGCCGATCCGCTCGACCTTCGCCATCTCCTGACGCCGTGAAGCTCTCGCTGAGTGGTACGCCGTTCTCTGACTCCTTCGACCATGTCCCCATCTTTCTCTATCCTATCTTTACTTTTGAATATGGATGTCCGCATCTCTATCCTTATCCCCTTCCCTCTTGAGCCACTGTTTAGGTGTCACACTCAGATGCAGACAGTTACGGGGCTCACTTTTACCTTCTTTTCTCTCATTCAGGAATCACTTCCCCCCCCCCCCCCCCCAACAGCGCTCGTAAAGCTTATTTATCCTACTGCGCGAGCGGAAGGTGCTACTGATGGCATCGTGCCATGGGGCCGGACGGTCAACGCTCACCGCGAGCACGAGACACTAAATGTTCAAGCTTTAAAATCGGAGTGCCGGCCAGGCTACTACGAGTCCACCTACTTGAGCACAGCCGCCAATCTTCGCGAAGCTGCAAATGTCTGGGACCCCGAGATTTCCTTACATCCACCGACCGAAAGTCATTCGTCGAATCGAAGCGGAAAGTGGCTATTCTTACTGCTGCGACTAGGAATATTTTGGAGGATTTTACGAAACCACGACATATTTACGAGGGCTGCTGTAATGAAAGGCTGCCGAAAATGCGGCTGCTCAGCGTTATTTATTGTGCACCTAAACGAGACTCTATACTCAGCGACAACTTCATTTGGCACTACATCAAGGGCTACAGAGCAAACTCGCGTGCATCCTGCCACCAGTAAGCTCAATTCAACAATAGCGCTGACATTTTCAACGTCAAATATAAAGAATTTTTCTTCATTTACTGTGCAGAGCTATTTGATACAGGACGCAGCACACACCAACGATGCAGGTGTCTTTTGTTGAATACCAATGGTAGAGCCAGATCAAGTTTTTCTGCTCTAAGCGGAGCAAACACATTCCAATGGCGAATTGGGAGCAAGATTTCTGTTTTTAAATGACCAATTTAGAGCAACTGCAGAGCATGGATTGCTCCTTGGAGCGAGAATTCTTCCTCCGCCGAAATTGGCGGATTTGTTCGGAAGTTCACGGGGCGTATTCTGTACGTCCGCCTTTCATCCAATTAACAAGGGATGTTCGTGGAACGCTTCTAAATATATGAATGGTACAAACATTATAAACCTGACACGCGTGTCGTGTAGGAACATGACAACATACCACGCTCATAGCGTGCACGTGGCGAAATGAACGCCGGCGAGGACGCGCGCCACGTCACGTCGAAATGTATTGGCGCCTTGACTGTGGCATGTAGTCATGTTCTCACATGACAGGCATCTCATGATTATCATGTCTGCACCAGTATCATGCCTTCATCATTCATTCACGTCCCCTAATACCAAATTTGGTATAAGTGAAGCTAGTGAAACGGCCGCCAGCGCCTCATGAGCGTGGCATGTAGTCATGCTGTTACAGGACACACATCTGATGATTATCCTGTCTGCACCAGTCACATACCTTCGACATCCGTTCACGTACTGTAATACCCAATTTGGTATATGTGACGATAGCGAAACGGCCTGGAGCGCATCAAGAGCGTGGCATGTAGTCAAGTTGTTACATGACACGCATGTCATGATTTTCATGTTAGGGTCTGCCACTTGTGTTCACCATGCAATCATGCCATACCATACCAGTTTTGCAACATGCCATGTGAACGAAACCACCGCAAGAGCAGCAGGACCATGAAATCTAAATTGTCACATTCATGACATACATGTCATGATTTTTTATGACTAGTCAAATATGTTCTTCATACAGTCATGTTATGCCATACTATGTTTTGTATCGATACCATTATCGAAACGGCCAGGAAAGCTAAAAGTCGTAGGCGAATAGATAGATAGATAGATAGATAGATAGATAGATAGATAGATAGATAGATAGATAGATAGATAGATAGATAGATAGATAGATAGATAGATAGATAAATAGATAGATAGATAGATGGATAGATAGATAGATAGATAGATAGATAGATAGATAGATAGATAGATAGATAGATAGATAGATAGATAGATAGATTTAAAGTTGCCGAATTTTGCTAAGAAATGTTTCGCATTTAAACAAACTGAGACAGTGAATACGTCATCATGACTCTAAATATCGCGAAAATTTACGATGACATCTTAACGTCAATGTGCTGTCACATAATGGTACGTCAAACGGTGACGTCATGAGATGACACGGTTTGCCTGGTCAAAGTTAAGGCGATTCAGAAATCAGTGCAAAGCAAGGTGATGAGTAGAGAGCTTATAACGCAACGCCTCCGATGCTGGAGGCAGTGCGAAACCACCTTAATTGCAGGAAACTTTTGAAGGGAGGGACGAGAGGTTTAGTACACCTAGAGTTAATTTAGATGAAGCATATACAGTAATTTTATAGGCACATCGACTTGAAAAAAAAAGATTGCTTTCAGTTTCGAATCGACTGAGACGGATGCATATGGTAATCCGTAAGTTTTATTTATTATTATTATTATTTTGTTATTTATTGGCGCTCAGTATGATAAGTTATATGCGCCATTCAAATTTCATTGCGCAGTTACATCTTGCAGAATCAATAAGGAATCGTCCAAGAAGGTAAGCCATTGTTGCCAACGTTTTGATAAGAGGCTTATCATCGCCAGAGAAGTGTCGAAAACGAGTGTCCTTGTTGAAGCGTTGATTCTGGTGACGTTCATCACTTAAAGGCTCTCTTGAATTTCCCTCGAGTGTCTGTCTTAGGTATAATATAATCGGATAAAGGGCTCAAGGTCACAAGGCGCGCGTGACGTTTTTCTTTGGCCCTGTCATCCTTCCCTGCTAAGCTTCCAGCTGTTTTGACGGGACGAGAAAAGAGAGAATGCAATTGCAGCATGCGACAAACCTTTGTAACTGCACTCGCACTGGACGGATTCTTAAAACTTTTGCGGCATTGAATTCGTGAGGCAATAAGCTCTTCCAGCGAGTTCATGCCTTGGTTACTTGAAAACGTTTTTCAAGGCCCCTTTAATGAGAGCGCCATATCGGTCAAGTTGGAATTCTTAACTTCACTATACTGCATGCAAACAACAAAGAGGACCCGTACAACAGAAAAAACACAAACGAAGGTTTCTCTTCTCCGTTACCCCTTTTTTTTTTGCTAGGCGTACCGAAAATATGTTGAACCAAAATCATTTTGATCGTGTTGCTGATAACCGGAAGACAGGCACAATTCTGGGATAAATATGAGAACGATATCAAATCTCGTTTTCGCATGCCTTGCACTCTCTCCTTCACTTGTATGTATATATTACGCCTCATATTACGCCCTGCATTCCGTAACTCAGCAGGTTCATGCACATGCGTGGAAATGATCACGATGATCGCCTTAGAGAAATATAGGAACTAAGCTTCGATTTATTTTATTCACTTTCTATTTCACTGCTTCAGACACTCCTTTACCTAATAACCGATGACACCCAAAAATATTTCGCTTACACGCTTTGTGAGTATATACCAATTTAAAAGAACTTTTTATGTGTGGGAAGTCAAACTCTAAATATTGATATGAATTGTGCGCACATGAAGTGGCCTGTGAAAGACACCCATTTTTTTATTAACCTGTGGCATATATGGCTAGAATATGTGTAGAGTGTGAAGATAGTCGTGCTACAACCTTCTCTGCTAATTCAGTTCAGCAACTCGCCCAAAGCGCTATTTTTTAGTGCCCGTGAGCTTTCATTTAATAATTTGATTACTTTTAACTCAAATCAACTACGTGAAAACTGGCCGCAGCCCACGTGGGTAGAGCGATAAACAATCACGTGTCGACGTCCAAGGTCCAAAATATGTGACACCATCATGGCGTCACAGTGACATTAGGTCATCTGACATCGCATGATAATGTTACACCTGACGTCGCATCTCAGCGGTAGGCCCGTCACGTAATCAGTACAAAAGCACGTTAGGTGCGGAAAAACTTTCGAAGGTGGCATGGCAGGAAGGACACATAACTTGACAGAAAAAAATAAAATGGCTTTCGCCTTGATGCCATCTTAACAGAACGCATAAAGCACCCTGTCAGTATTTATTTATTTATGTATTTATTTAGTATGGGTTATAGAAACAGGACGTAGATTTGGCGGGTGATACAGGCCACCTTTCTCGCTCAACAGTCATTGCTCGTGCAGGTGTTTACAGCATGCCATTGTTGCGCAAGAAGTCTGTAATCTCACCCACCGTTCGCACTTGCACGAAGGCGTCGTCCAGGCTATCGTCTCGGTGGTACTTGCCAAGGTAGAGGCGCATGTCCTTTGGCGCATGCAGGTTACCACGGCGGTCCCTGGCCACGCAGTGCGCTGCCGTGACCACCCAACTCTCAGAGAGCAGCGCGCCTCCGCACTGCAGGTCCCAGGCTTTCTCGTGTTTTGACCACATGGCCAGACCCACCTGCCAGGGCCACTGGCCGGCTTCGCTCACGTTGCCGTGGTAGATGAATGGAGAACGCGGCGAGTCTGAGCGGCCGCACACTGCGATTCAATCACACGCGAAACGCGACACGTGAGAATCTCTATCGCCATAAATTCCGTCATATTGCTTCAAATCTCATCTCCAGAATTCTTTTGTGGAAGCATAGTTGTTTTGTGCTATGTAAATTTATTTCTATGACCCCTTTTAAGCACAGTAATACGCAATTCCATAAATAAACATACAAATTTGCTTCATATATGAAGTCTAACCGTGCATGGTATGAAACGGTCCGCGAAGTGGGTGATCAAATTTCGTGTTAGGCCAGGAAGAAGTCCTGTTGCATGGATGTAGTGAAGGTGGTTGAAAGGCAGTCCTGTAGAAGTCCACAACAAGATTGTCACAATCGCAATGCAAAGTGGGGCGTCACAAAATGGACAAGACCTATCTTGCACCCAAAGAGTAGGCATGGGTGAATAGCCTAAAGAAAGCTTTAGAGAAGTTGGTCAGCTCTGGGGCAGAGGGTATCAAGTGGAGGAACTTTAACACATCAAACCATTTGTTAGTTCCATGCGGCAAAAGTGGTAAAATAGAATAAACACTTTATTTGTTGTTCTGCGCGAGAAGATTGGTGAGTGTAATCCTTAGTCATTCGATAACATTGGCGCAGGCCATTTTCCTCACATGCTTCCCGGGGGCCTTTTGGGTCTTCGGATTTGAGATGGGTAGAGCTGCCTCCCACGCTTTGATGTGTTTTCTCGTAGGTTACATAGGCGAATTCTGTGAGCATATTCATACCAAGTTTATGGGCGCCTATAAAACAGCCACCCTGGTGTTCTATGTGTTCTATTGGGGTAGACGCTGCACTTTGGTGCGTGTTTGTCAGGATCTTTCTTCGACAGTGTATCGGAGTGAACAGGGTCTGCAGGTGACACCACACTACCTGCGATTTCTTACTGAGGTTTCGCTCCAGGGGCTGAAGTTCCGTCATCTGATTCGAGTCTTTTGTATTGCAGAATTTCTGTTTTGGGGAGAAGTGGGCCCATACACAGAGCCGAACGTGGGTCCGATATGTTGGGAACAGAGGTCCTGAAGAGTAATTCTCAGGCGCAGGCATGAGCAAAACTCATTGACTTTAACTCCAGAGGGGCTGGGTATCCATATCAGCTACGTGGAGCTTATAGCTGTGTAAGGATTCGGTGTGCAAAGGGGTCAATGTAGGTTTTCCAGAAACTTTGGTACGCTGCGTGCTTTTCAATCCAGTGGAATGAAGGTGCAGCCGGGGTTTCGTATAGGGCGAGGGCAACTCCTGCTTCTTCCTTGTTAGTGCAATCTCTGTCTTGGGCATACGTACAATCGATCTGCTTTTCTTGATGAATGACGGCTGCCGTGTATTTGCAGTTTAATGGTCCAGCTACATCGACGAGGAAAGCACCCTCAGTGTCTGAGTACTCGTCGTGAGCTTTGGCCCATTCTTGTCGTCGATGTTCGTGGAACTGTGAATGCACGCTGCGTGGTAGTGGTTTAGTGACGAATTTCCGCCTCCATCTATATGCGATATGTTGTTTCACCCTCCTACTAATGGGGGCTTCGATGCCAAGTTGTGATACTATTTTCTGTCCAGTTTTAGTGATGGCCACGCGCATGACTTGATTCGTGTGGTGTGCTCAGAATAATTCAGATTTGGTGTTGTGGAACCCCATTTGAGGCAGACGTTTCGGTAGTGTTCACGGGGGTACGTTTAGAGCCTTTTTGAGCGTCACATGTATGACTCTATGTTGTGATTACCCGCCTCCACGAACCTCAGGTAAAGAGAGCTATAAGTTGTGCGGTTGATAACAAATGCCTGAATGATACGCATTACGTCGTGTTTTTTTTATCAGTCTTCATCGGTTGATTTGATTGACTGATATGTGGAGTTTAACGTCCCAAAACCACCATATGATTATGAGAGACGCCGTAGTGGAGGGCTCCGGAAATTTCGACCACCTGGGGTTCTTTAACGTGCACCCAAATCTGAGCACACGGGCCTACAACATTTCCGCCTCCATTGGAAATGCAGCCGCCGCAGCCAGGATTCGAACCCGCGACCGGCGGGTCAGTAGCCGAGTACCTTAGCCACTAGATTCATCGGTTGGCCACCCAACTAACCATAAGAGTGATTTGTAGACAAGAAGTTTCTTGTTTATGTATAGAAAATGAGTTGTTGCGATTATTGAAGTAGGCCTCACGAATTCGCATGTTTTCAACCTCTTAATTTGAGTTCCATTAATTTGTCCTTTGAGGGACCTATTGTCACATGCTTCATTTTTACATATGCGGGTTTTGGACATTCCAGTGAAGCATTCCAGATCATTCTTGCACCCTTTTCTACGACGGAGGTAGCCGGTTGCAGAACTTCGTTTATCTGACCCTGGTTGCCAAAGCGGCTCTAGATTACGATGTCTTCCATATAGATGGTATGACGTACTTCCACAATTTGATTTACGGCCTCTGGGAGGCGCAACAGGGTGATATGAAAGAAGAGCAGCGAAAGGACAGCCCCTTGGACAGCACCAAAATCATCCATATTGATGGGTGGTGATTTAAAGTCTCCTATGTGGGCTATAGTAGCCGGTCAGCCAAAAATTTTTTCCGCACATAAGCATATATTTTTGCACGGCACTTGAGTTTTCTGAAGTTTTTGAAAATGGTGAAGTGCTGAACATTGTCAAAGACACCTTTAAAAGCAAATGCGAGAATGGCCCTTTCCACTCGAGTGGTTCCGCCAGTAATATGTCGTTGTCAGGTCCACTGCTAACGAGTGAGTTTGGCTGAACGCGCAATTATAAGTGAAGCACTTCGGCAGGACGAGTCAGTGTTTTCTACCTCGCAGCTAAATACATCAAAAGCGAAGAGATTGTGGTTTTGTAACAATCACGGTAAGATATTTATTTATTTAATATTGTCTATGATAGCAAAAAGCTACGTTAAAAATGTCGTAATCAGGCATGAACAGAAATAAAAACTTTGATACAGGCACCCTCTAATTAGTAAACGGTAAGTATTAACGCCAGGTATGCATTTAAGTCACTGTAAACGACACGCCTACTACCATCACTAAGGCACTACGAAGGTTATAACATTTGCACGCTGGTACTTTCATAAGAAGTTAGATTAATCGATTAAACTACTGACGCCTCCTAGTTCTGTGGAATACGACTACTTTTCAGGTCGCATTTTATCACTGAGCTGACGCTAAGAGCACGAATTCCACATATCGTTCATTCCTTGAAAATCCACAAACACTCGAACACCTGGGTCTAAAGAGAAAGAGCTCCCATATCATGATACTTTAAAGAGTGTCTTTCTTAGCACTGAATACCAAAAAAGTATTTTAAGACCTACACGGTGTTACAATACGAAAGAGTATTTAAAATAATTTTGAAATTATATGTGCACATATAAAAATGCTCGAAACATATTACAAAGGAAGTCTTGCAAGACGAGTTGAGGACCTTGTAAGAGTGAGCATATTAATGATTTATAGTGTCATTGTGATTACCAACTATTCAAGAAGTTAATAGACTGTCATTATATTTTTAGCATGACAGTACATGAATAATGTTCATCCTGTACAAAGACAACGCTTTCTGCACCTTCTGAACGCGGCCATCACTGCGCCGCATAACATAAACTCGCCTGGTATGCAGGTGGCGGTCCTCCCAGTCCAAGTTCCATCAGGCAGACACCGGCGCACCTCAGATCCCACTAGTGTGTAGAAGCGGTTCACACAAGAGAACGTGGCGCGAGTGCCAACTCGGTAGTGGCCCTTGGGAAGTTGCGCCGCTGAAGATGGGTCCAGAGTAATCAGCGACAGCCGAAGCCGCTGTCGGCCGGTCCTGTTTGAAAACGAGGAAAATTTTAGGCACTGAAACAGTGAGATGCTGTGCGACTTAGGCCAAGACAAGACACATATATATAGACATAGACGAGCCTTCGTCTCAGTTGTTGTCCACTGTCTTCGCGTAAATCGTGCTGCAATTTATCGAGTATCAACCAACTCCACGAAGTTAAGGTATTTAAACTGCGACACTGTTTAGAACGTGGGAACAGGGGGTGGGCGGACTGAGAAAGTTGGTTCTAAACGTGTCCGAAACGTAAAGACGATTTTACGCAAGGCAGCCACTCACTTGCTGCTTGCCCTTCAACAGCAAATAAGACTCGCCGTGTTATTGCGCACTTATTTAAGTAGCTCTGCGGGAATACAAAGCAAGCGCTGCCCAAAAAAGGCGTGCCATTGAGCAGAGACAATAAAAAAATTACTTGTGATCTTTCTTTTCTTTTTTCTTTCTTTCTGTCACACTCTACAATTCTTCTTTAACAATTATCCTCATACATGTCGGGAACTAGACCTAAGGAGTGTAACACATGATTGCAACGCTTATGTTGCGCTCCTGCTAAGGAGGGAAATTAACACATGCTAAGTAATGCAACACATGTTGCTACCCACCACAAGGGTGGTTATGCGTGAAGCAAAGAGGTGTGACAACGAAATAAGCCAATGTGAAATTACAAGTAGCCTCGAAAACAGCGCCTTCACACTGGGACATTTCACGGCTAGAGCGACGAGACACTGTTGTATGGAAATGAGATCACCCGCAAGAATGTTATATGCACGAACAGTCTCACACAAGTTTTTTTTTTTTTTTTGGAATCTGCCATCGCATTTATAATTGCGAATCACAAGGAACGCAAGTCGAGAAGCAAAAAAAGTGGCTGCGCGCTTTTGATGTCGAAGTCATTCAAACTCGCAGCGACACAGAAGTATTTCGTAATCATTCTTTTGTTCTCGGCGAGCGCCAAGCGAAAGAGAATTACTATTGTGCCCAGTAGAATTTTCGAGGGTTTAAAAAGTTACTCGCTGTAATGCACCATGCCATGAACTGAATAACGGTAGCGTTAACGATAACGGCAACCTTATCTTGCCGCCACCAAGCATCTCGAGTTTGCAAGACAGTACGAACCAATATCTCCTGCTTGTGCCATTTTGTCTTCGGTGAAATAATGTTTCTGCTTTTCAGACATCCCCAGAAAGCTGCTTGCGAGGAAGTCAGCCCTCCCACCATCAGTTCGGTGACGGTACTCTTGTTAATGAGTTTCGCCATAGAAAAAGACGAACACAAATCCGGGAGCTTCAATGTCACCGTACCTTCACACGTGTTTTTACGCAAGAAAGGCAGACATCCATGTGCCCTATTCTCATTGCTTCGACGGTGAGTTCGGCTTGAAGTGTGAAAACGTTGCGAAATTTTGCGGGTTTGTCCAAATACGCACGCCGACCAAACTACCGTTAAGGCGCGTTTACATTAGAGAGACAAGACACTGATTTTGGTCGGCGGGCTGTCTTTAGGAGTGTCTTTTCTCTTGTCGTCGGTCTAGGTACACTGCAAAGACACAAAAGTCCGCGGGTGGTATAGCGAAGACCCCGCCCACGTTTCGTCGTGCTCACAGTCTTTCGTTGACGAATTCTGCAGTTACATTGGAGGCAAACGCAGCGACACCGACTAAACTAGCACACCCGCACCTGATTTTCAGCCATGCTCCCCGCTCTGTCATTGTCCTTCTCCGGCTACGCGGCGCAGCCTTCTCCATAATCTATGGTAACGAGGGACTGGGGTGGTGCACACAATAGGGATGCGAAGAAAAGACTTCCGCTGGGTGCTCGAGCTGCCTATTTAGACGCCGAGGGAGCTTCGGAGAGGGCATTCTTAACTCCCCCGAATTTGCCCGCTTCATAGACGTTTAAAGCAAGGACATGGGGAGAATGTTCGCTCAGCTGCCGATCTCCCGATGACACGCTGACGAAATGTCTGCGGATGCGTTTTGCTGGGGTTGTCGGTCTCTCATCATGTTACACTACGATGAAATGCTGTCTTTTGGAGCGTCGTCATCGTCGTCGGCCTAGTGTGACCTTGGGGTCTGGCGACTTCGTCGGCGGGCGACTCGTCGGCTGATGGTTTGCGTCTGCCTCGTGTTTTCGTCAGGGTTACGTCAGTGTCGGGTCGGTCTAGTGTAAATGCGCCTTTATGAACATTCTGCAGCACATGTTGGAAACAAGTGCCACCCGTATTACACTCTGATCTATCACAAGCCAATGGTCGTTCTCTTTCTCTTTGACATCGTGCACTTCGCGTTTGTTTTTGTGTCGTCGTGAGTGGAGGTCACGGTGGCTTTGGTTCTCTTGGGGTGTTTTGACTCGCCTTCCGCTCCCCGTGCGATGAGAACGTGTCGTGCTTAGCATGTCAAGAGGCATGCAATTTTGATATTTGAAGAAATCAGCTGGTGTCCGAATCCTTGACGTGAGTGAGACGACTATCTGTGAGTAGTGGCTCCGGCAGGAGCCCTTTTGCAGGCGCGAGGCACGGACGAAAAGATTTCCGTGGGCCTCGTTATGGGCACCACTGTTGAATTGAACTGAAGCAGCGTGTCACGTATTTTGTTACAAAGCAATTCAATCACCTGTGGTGGTCAGTGTAGAACTGGTACAGTTAAAAGCGAGCCATGTCGATTGATATATGGTTCTCTGCGATGTGCTAAGCTCAACGGCATGGGATGCGGGGAGACCCATCTTTTACTGGACGAAACAAATAGTCGCCCCTTGCGTTTTTTTCTGCGGTTTCATGTTTTTTTACGGGGCGCAATAGCAGATCAACCCTCCCGTTACAATCGTGGACCTGTTACATCTGAGTAAAATTGATATATGATTATTTTACATTCCATGCTGTCAACACCACCTTTCCTCTAAGTACTTGATCACCGCATGTACGTATTGACATGCGTACGTTTTCACACGTGCGAATCGCTCGCTGGATTACATGCCGACCGGTTGTGCCCTCGCGATCTCCGGTGTCAGCGTAGCTCTGGCCGACTGGGCTCGCCCTACGTCATCTCCTGGCGCCGACCTCCGACGACAGTGTACCTCTGACCGACTGGACTTGCTCTACGCCATCTCCTGACGCCGACAAGAGCTCTCGCAACTGGTTCCCTATCCTCGGACTCCTGTGACCGTGTTTCCATCTTTCCTATCTCTCCTATCCCCTCGATATGTCGTCGCTCTCTGGCATACTTGTTCTCTCTCTCTACACCTTTATTCCTGTCCTTTTAATCCCTCCTGGCCCTAAATCCTTGTGAGCTGCTGTTGAGCTGTCGCTCGCTGAAGCAGACAGTTACGGTGCTCACTTTTTTTGTTCCTTTCTCTCTCTTAGAACCACTTTACACACGTGCCATTAGAGATACTTAGTTGACAGTCTGCAACAGCTTTGCGTATGCAGCGTGCCATTGGAAATGGCTAGCAGGCCACGTCAGCAGAACTGCTCGGATTCCCACTAAATTTGTATGTTCACGAAACAGTGGGCACTCACTTGAGTCCACTGCCGCCTTCGTATACGTACTCCACTTCACCGTACGGAGGTACCGGTGGCTCCAGACACGTTGTCACTGAAACAAGCAGTATATTGTCTGTGTTATCAATACTTTGCTAAATATAACTTCTTAATGCCATAGAGAATTTAATGTCACAACAATTCTTCTTTCATGTTAGCTATTTCTTGTGCTAAGCAGAGCCGAAAACACTTGTTTGTGAGAAAATAAGACACCGACAAATAGTGGAAGAAAGCTTGCTTTGGCAAAAAACTTGCTAACTGGCTGTCCCCAAAACATTTGCATTGTTGTCTAAGCGTGGAGTCGTAATAGGCGCTTTCCTATAGATTTCAATAGGTTTGGGGAAATCACGCTTACGTGGCTGATAAAAGAATACATGAATCGGTATAACACGAATGTGAAACGCACGCATCGTTACAGATATAACTGAGCGTTCTTTGAGCATAGTTTTCGCAACAAATGTATGTATGTATGTATGTATGTATGTATGTATGTATGTATGTATGTATGTATGTATGTATGTATGTATGTACGTACGTACGTACGTACGTATGTATGTATGTATGTATGTATGTATGTATGTATGTATGAAGAAAAAAATGCAAGCATGGCAGGAATTGCCTTACCCTTAACAATTTTTCTTGGCAATCGCAACTGTGCTTGGTTCTTCCTAAGTATTAGGATTGTTTCAAGTTGCGGGAATATGAGGGCAACTGATTGCTCTCAGTTAGTTAGAGTACGTAAGTGTTTGTGAGAGTATGTAAGAGTAACGGTAGCAAGAGTATAGTGAATCGTTTTTTTTTTTTTCTGGCAGGGGTGTGGCAGGGGTGGTCGCATCTGGATAAAATCGAATTCCTAGAAGCCAGTATGCTAAGGTAAACAACACCGCAGCTAGTCTAAATTGGCAAAGCCCACAACAATGGTGTATTTTTTATGATAAAGTGCTTTTATGGTGTGAATTATCCGTAATAAATATATTTTCAATATTTTCTCTAGATCGCTTACATTTTATTGCGATAGCAATTATAAGGGCACTCTGGGCTGGATTTCGCCGCCGGTGTCGGCGTCAATGTCATGCACCGTATATATATATATATATATATATATATATATATATATATATATATATATATATATATATATATATATATATATATATAACGTCTATATATATATATATATATATGTGTGTGTGTGTGTGTGTGTGTGTGTGTGTGTGTGTGTGAAAACGCAACAAAAAAAGTTTGAAAATGAAAAAAGCACTCCAGGACGCGAAATCGAACGTGGGACCTCTGCGTCGTAAAACCGAAGCGCTAACCACTGGGCCACCACAGAAAAAGTCCTGCACCATTCAAACGGCAAGCTATTTATATCTACCGCTTACCGTTCCTGTGTTTTCGGCATTACAACAAAGATGGAGCAATGAGCGCACGTCACCACATCGCGCAGTGGCACCCGCTCTAATCTCCAACGCGTATTTTGCCTGGCTTAGAGACGCATAGCTACGCTCCCTCGCGCGCCCTTATCTCGCGGTGGCGAGGAGGGGAGGATTGTACGCCTTTGCTGGCCTCGGGCTTTACGTGGAACGATTCTACTGTAATTACCGGTGTAATTACCAGCACGTGACCTTTCAAACTGTTGCTATCACGTTCATTGCTTCGCCTTTGCGGCAAAGCTGCGACTTTTTTTCAAATGTGCAAGTATTTCTACGTGAAATAAACCAGAAAACTCACAGTCTTTATGCTCACCGCTATATGCAGAAATAAATGAGCGCATAAAACAAACAAAACCATTTTCTTGCCCTTACTTGGTTTCTAACCCAGGTCCACATGCACCGAAAGCGAGTGTCTGCGAGTGTCTTAAGTGCACCCAGACTTGCTGCATGACAATTTAAAACGGCCAAGTGAGCCTGTTGTGACAGCCGGTACAAAAAACTGTATATTATATGCAAACAGCTTATGGTATTGTACGTCACCGTAGCCAGGCCAGTACTCGGAACGCCCATTATATGGCTCTGTGGCAGAGTGCTCGCCACACACCGGTGCGTGCTCTGGTATGATGGAGACTGCTAGCAGTGCTGCGCTGCTCAGTAAAATAAAAGCGCTTAATCCTCTCTATCCCCCCCCTCACACACACACACACACACACACCGCGTAGTGGTATAAATGAAGACATGAGCAAGAGTGCGGCGGAGGCAAGCGCTCGCAAAGCGGCAGGGTGCGGAAGCATGAACGTCTACTGTGATGGATAAACAGCACCTCTATACAAAACTTTACAGTTGGTCTATGACTGCTTCGCAACAACGTAAGGTTCCCTGTATGGGGAGACGTGCGCGATCTTTTAAAGCCCGAGTTCGAACATTTTTCGGTAGTACAATAAAAAACATTGTAAAGAATTATATAGCGTTGCTATGGAGTATTGCACATATCGGGAAACTTGCGGCTCTGCGAAAAATTGATGTCGAACTTGCGCCTCTCTTTGAGCCTGCTCAACGCCATCTTCACCGTATCATTTTATCTACTTTTTAATAGGCGATTTCTGATCGTCGAACCCACAATCGACAGCTTCCTGCACCGAAAAAAACACTTGGGGGAAGTGTGAAGCAGGGGCGAGGTCAAGCGCGTGCTTTCACAGGTGCTTTTAAAAGCAGCAATTGTTTTGTGCTTCGCCAAGAAAAAGCTCCGATTTTTTTAAAATCGTACTTGCATAAATTTTTCGCAAACTGTGGTTATTACCACATAATTCGGCCAAGCTGCACGCACGAGGCAGGTTTCGAGCATATTACTCGGGAGGTTTTCTGTGTGGCCGCCATTTGTTGAAACATCTTTTTCTTGAAAGACCATAAACGATTTTTCTGGTAAAATAAACTTGGACTTTGACTTTGGAACAGAACCATGAAACATAAATAGTATTTCAGAATTGTTGCTGACATTTTAGTTATTCTAGATATTGGTGTCGATACGTCTCTGAAGTCCTATTTAGAAATGAATCCTATAAATACTATTAACGTCCAGTAAATGGTGACATTAGCTGACAGTTTATTCAATCGGGCTCCGGCCCCCTAGGTGGGCCTCTTCGTAAATGAGCTGCCCCCTACAATAGTTATGGTACAAGTTGAGTGATAACGAATTGTGAATTTCGTAGACGCGCACATGAAATGTATATCCTCTACGTATGGCCATTAACACACGTCTGAGTGATATCCTTACATTTCATGCAACGTGGCTTGGGTGCTGTCCACGTCCGGTTCCGGAGGCAGGTGATGCGGCTCTCACCGACCAGGTAGTGAAGCTCGGCGCAGCGGTAGGCAATCTGCGTCCCCTCGAGCAATCTTCCTGTGACTACTTGATTCATCACTTCGGCTGTGCCGTTCACCAGCGGACCAGGGTCATCGCAAAGGGCTGCGAGATTCACATGTACACGATCCAGAAGTCAGCACTAATAATTCATTTTAGATTGAATTTTTACTGTCGACGACAAGTATTTCACATTTTTTACTTGTTTCTTGCTTGATATATATTGTTAGTTTTGGTTTTACTTCCTTTATTTTATGAAGAATGGAGAAGCCGATATCCGGAACTAGAAACCCGTACTTCATATAAAAACAGATATTATAACCGTAAGTATACTTTTCTCTGACAGATTTCAGTACGTGATACTGTTTACGTTTTTTTGCTTACTGCTCGCGTTTTTCTTGACGGATGTTGAGGTCACTGGTCGCATATGGCGCCTTTGGAGAAAAAGTGTTCCACCTTCGTCGCCTTGGCAACGAGTGGCGCTGGCTTTCACGCTTAGACATGGGCGTAGCCACAAATCTTTTCTCGGGAAAGGGGGCGGGAGTCCGATCAATTTACCTCGTACGCGTGTTCGTGTGTGTGCGTGTATACAAACGTATCCAAAACTGAAGAACATAGAGCGAGAAAGGGGATGTCAAATATTGCTGTTCGTCCTGCTTCCTTATACTGCTCCACCCCGACAACCGGTGTCAGATGGCAGCGTTTCTTTCATGACGCTGAACACTCACCTTGAAACTGAGCCATATCCATCTCACACACGACACCGTGAACCCCCTCACAGGGGTTCCAGCGCACGGCGTTGGCTCGCATCTCGGACGCAGGGTCAGCTACGAAGCACTCGCCGCTGTGCCCTCCCGAGCGACGCCGGCGGCGCTGCTGGGCCAGGTCCTCTTCATCCTCATCCGAGATATCTTGCACCCAGGACAGGCCCACATCTGCGCCCATAACAATAGAAAGCATTAGCCAAGGTGAAGCCCCATAAGGTTCTGCGAAGGCTTCTGGGCGTACCTTAACACACAACAGCCTTCGTAAAATAGTTGAGCATCCGCCGCTGCTGTGAAAGGCAGAGAATCTCAGCCGCCAGGTACCTACTGGCAAAATAGGTACAAGTGCACTTCTGTCCTGGTGCTTGGCAGAACAAAGTTATAGTCTTTTGGGAGGGCACCCAACCCGTAGGAAATTGGCGGCATGGTACCGCTAGACCAAAAATTGAAGTATTGATGGTCTTTTTTTCATATATATATATATATATATATATATATATATATATATATATATATATATATATATATATATATATATATATATATATATATATATATATATATATATAACAGAGAGATCAGAATGCAACGCGTGCCACCTCAACTCTAAAACGTGTGGCGTTAAGCCACTCGGCAATAATGACTCGGCCATGAAAGCGCCAGTCTTTCAGCATACTATAACGGAGACCTATATATGAACACCGTTCATCGCAGGAGGCACGCTGATCTCGGTGTCCTTTGAACATGTTCTCTGCATTAGCAGCGATATGGCGTGAAGAGCGTGCTCGATGCCGCGCTCGTCACGAAGCGTGCGCTCATCTTGTACTTTGCCCTACGGTGCGTTGGCGGCCGCCATGTGTGCGGGCGCTTATCTCGGAATGGACGAAGTTTGTACGTCTTTTTCTCTCATCGCAAAGATTGCGGTGTAGTTATAGAGCGCACGAAGGTCACTTCGCTCGCTGCACAGTCCCCGTTTACGAAAGAAGTGCGCTGTTCAAGCACAGGCAAGTAACAGTTTTGACACTATAATTAGTTCGCGCTAATCCTTTGTATACCTGTGTGAACGTTTCGTATGTCCCATGTGCTCGAGCACCATGACAATGGTCCAGCAGTGAACGTTGATAGTTTGAGGTCATCATGTGTATGTTTTTTTTTTTTTCGTGCGTCCTTCGTTCTTTAACAGCGTGCTGCACGTTTTGATTTGCTCGTCATTCTTTGCATGGCATTGCAATTTGTTGATATTGGGCTCATTGTTTCGCGTTTACGCCGAAGCTACGACGATCACTTTCTGGAATTACGTTTTGTAAATGAGTGTAAGGTAAATCGCAAAAATATTTGTTGAAGACAGCAGTGACCAATAACGGTATGTGGACCGCTTAACACACGTAATTTTTTCGGGCCGACCAAGAGTCGTTTGAAACGCAATATAGAGAGATACCAATAAAACTTCGAAAAAATACTAGCTTAGAAAAATATCCTCGCGATCTAGGCCAGGGATCATTCACTGGCGGGACAAACATGCCACTGCCCCATTGCCCACTCTTCAGCCTTATGTTAAGTACAATCATTACGTGTTTAAGGATTCTTAGCTCGTGGACAAGCATTAGAAGGCATCATTTGTTCGACTGCACGGCACATTACTGTAGGTTTCACTAAATAAACCTTTGTGCTCGTACATATTTCTGAAAAAAAAGCTAGTTTGCCCTCACTTGAATCCTTGAGAAGCACCAGCAAGGAATCCTGAAATCCGTCTTCACGGAACTGCAGCAGCCTCGATCCAGAATTCCTGCAGTAATGCTTGGCCCGGAAATAGCTGAGTTTATGGCGTGTGGCGAGGAAGCAAGTGTCCCCCACTGGTTTCCAACCTGGCCGGCAGCCTATGAAAAAATCAGAACTTTGTCATAAGTAAGAAATTTTCTAACCCTTTTCACTCGTTTCCAAACGCAGACCTGGCATGATGTATGAAACATTATCTTTGCCGCAAAGTTTATGTTTGCATGCGCATATAATTTAATGAGGTATGTAGTGCCTGCTTTACTATATCTTCAAATGGTCTTATAGGAACAGCTTTTTCATGCACTATTTTTTATGACCTTATCTGAATGTATATGCATTGCATATGGACCACAAGGTCACTTACTAACTGATGTTAGCTTGTACAAACAGCCACTACCAAATCAGCCCAATTTGCACCAAAGCTGTCTTTCAACGGGCTGAAAACGTGCGTACTATGCTGAGCGCAGTAATAAAATGCACGGTACCTTTTTCAACTTTAGGCGTTCTGTCTTCAACGAAAGTGAAACCAGGCGCAGCTTCTCGTGACCTAGAAATTCGCGAAGACGAACAATTCACCACTTTGAACTTCTATAGAAACTGTCAAGTTGCCTGCGATACCTTTCACGCATTTTACTATTGCTTGTGACACATTACTATAATCGTTATTACAATATTTTTGTTTTTGCTCAGGCAAATACCGTATCATAATCAACAATCTCAAGTGTTACATTCTTGTGCGTATCTTGTGTGCGGGTGGATATTGGCAAATCTATTTTATGAAGCACACTTCAGCCTCACAGGCACCACCAATGCTGCTTTCGCTAACAGGAGACATATCGTGGTAATCCCGCACTGTGAATGGCATTCGGGACTAGTCTACAGGGTATTCATACGATGCATGAGAAGCCGAGAGTGCCTCACAGCTTCTCACACAGCTAAAACTGTCATCTAGTTGTTGGCAGCGCCAAGCTACGAGAAAATAGAAAATTTGTACGCACATCTGAGAAAGAAACTTTCAAGTAGATAAAAATCCATCTAGGTCACGGGTTGAAACCCGACCTCAACAAATCTTTCGCCAGCAGGCAGAGCTTCGTTCTGAAAACCTAGTATTAATTTCTAGAAATTCATGAAATCTCTAAGTGCGATCACTGGTATAATATTACAAAAGTGTGGTTCTGAGCGGTTATGTACGATTCTTTGTGTAAACGTTTCTCTGCTGTAACATGTTGCGATGTGAATGATCTTCTCTGCCTTGTCAAGAAGCTTTTGGTCAGGAGTGCCTCTAGCATATTATTGCGATAGCAACTATATAGACGCTCTCAGCTGCATTTTGCCGCCAGCATCGGCGTTGACGTGCGCGTCACCATCACTAACGGTATGTGTATACGTATCTATACATATATGAAAATTAAAAAAAAATCCACAAAAGACTAAGGCGCACAGAACCGAACTTGGGTCCTCTGAATCGTGAGTGTGAGGCGTTAACCACTGAGCCGCCGAGTAACACGTCTTTCAACGTTCAAATAGCAAGCTATCTATGCCTACCACTTACCGCTGCTGACGGGCATCTCACAGGGGAACTATCGTGTTTTCAGCATTACCAGCAAGATGGCGCAATGAGCGCAGGTAGCCACATATTCACGACGCGGCGGCGCGCGCTCTGATCTCCCACGCAAATTTGGCCCCGCAACGCAAAGAGCAGGGGGTCGACGCTCTGTCGCACGTCCTTATCTCGTGGTAAGGAGTATCGTACGTCTTGGCTGGCCTTAAGCTTTTACCTGAACGATTCTGTTTTAGTTACCAAAAATTACTGAAATGGTGGCACAGTCTCCGTTTGCGAAAAGAGGGCGCTTTTCAGAAGACCTCAGTAGAGTTACTGTATATGCTACCTTTAGGTAGCAAAGTTGCGCTAAGGTACGCCAACAAATGCCTTGCGGGAAAGCCACTCGCACCAACGTAGGAGCAACGCTCGCACTTCAGAGTGCTACATTGTCCCTCAATATTGAGAGACTATGGTATTAGCGTGGCTTTATTTTTTCGTTTTCTTTCTATTTTTTTAAAGGTATAAGTAAAACTCGGTTGCTCCGGTCACGCCTAGAAGCCTTATTATAATGCTTATGTTCTTGGTATGTAATAATAAAACAAAGTGCGTCGGCTCGTTGAACCAGTAAGATGGTTGGTTTATACTAGCTTTTTATTTATGGTTGGTTACACTAGCTTTGTCTTCTTTTCCGCTGTTTTTCCAAGTTACAAATATAAAATTATTTTGGCACTTTTGATCGCAATAGAATCAGTTAGGGATGAATTTTTTTCATCGTGTTGGACTAGTTCGTTAACTGTGTGAGGGAGCCAGGTGTAGTTTTATTGCCTTCAACTGAATCAAGCCGGATAGTTACCGAGAGTATCCGTGCGACGTCCATATTACGCGCGGCTCTATATTTCGCTCGTATTACAATCACGGCTCACGACAGCTGATGTGAATCATTGTTCAACAGCCCTGTCGCGCCCAACATTCCTTCCGCGTAAGGTTTGAAAGCTGCATTAAATTCGCCTAATTTACACGCTAGCTGCAACACCTTGACAATTTGAATAAGCCCAGTTTAACTTATTATTCCTCTATTTTTAGTGTTATACCAGTCAGACCAGTAGGGACGTATGCAGCCGACACACGCTGACCAATTCTGCATGTATAACGTAATAACTGCATCTGTGGGTAATACATATTTAGCAAGTTTGCAGTGCCATAGATAGATAAAAAGAAGTCAAACATTTATTTCTTCCTCACTGAACACTTATCTTTCTCTAGCAACACCCGCTGATTTGATTGATTTGTGGGGTTTAACGTCCCAAAACCACCATTTGATTATGAGAGACGCCGTAGTGGAGGGCTCCGGAAATTTTGACCACCTGGGGTTCTTTAACGTGCACCCAAATCTGAGTACACGGGCCTCCTTCATTTCCGCCTCCATCGGAAATGCAGCCGCCGCAGCCGGGAATCGAACCCGCGACCTGCGGGTCAGCAGCCGAGTACCTTAGCCACTAGACCACCACGGCGGGGCCTAGCAACACCCGCTGCACACGCGTTTAATCACATGGGACGTAAGTAGTACAATTTACCACAGAATGCACTTGATACCACATTTCTCTCGACCAACATGACTACAGTACCGAAGAAGTGCGGCGAGAATAACAACAGCTGATGTCAAACAAGCTTGATATGCCCTCAATCATCGTAGCGTTGGCTTCTCCGCAGTGCAGTTGAACCACTTATGACCACGTGATGGCGCTCGGCAAATAGAGGCACTGAACTTCTGCAGCGGCACCGCTCTGCTACCTAAAGGTAGCATATACAGTAACTCTAGACCTGAGAGTAGGTTTCATGCGTCATTTGTGCGAGAGAAACGCGAGGCACGTTTCGATTTGCGGGCAATTCTGCACGTGACCTTCCAATTTGTTGCTACCGTGCTCATTGCTTCACCTTTGCGACAAAGCTGTGACTTTTTATATAATTTCGTAAATAAAGTGTACTGAATTCGTTTGAAATTTCTTGTATCTTTGTCCAGAGAAAAGCTGCATGTGGTTTTATTTTTATTTAATGAGCCGTCTTCCTCCACGCGGGCTTCCCCACAACTGTCCTGCCGTAATGAAAAAAAAAATACTTCATAAAGGGCTGTATATGAGACAGTACGTCTCACCCAACGCTGTTGATGCCATTGGCCTGCGATGCACCGAAGTCGGCGAAGTTACCGCTGGCAACCAGTGCCACCGTTCCACCGGCGTCGTTCAGGCGGCCCGCGTGCACTGCCGCTCGGCAAAGCGCCGACAGCTGGTGGTAGACCACACTTCCGATCACCGTGCCACTCTGCGCACACCCGGGGGGACAATACGCCCTGCCGAAGTGACATTATCAGAAGGTAGCTGTAATACGTCGGTAGTATTCAACAATGACGTCATCTTGCTCAATTTATTTGTTCTAAGGTGCCCCACGAATCAGGCAATTAACTTTAAAAATCCATTCTGTTATTGGATTGTAATGAATGTAGCTGTGCGTTTACACATTCGAATGTGCCGACGGCGTGCTACAGTTGAGTAGAAAAAAGTCGATTAAGAATTTGTTGCATTGTCTCAAAGATATACGCCCTCGTAATAAGAAACTATTGCAGCAATAAGTTCCTTTAACTCATTAGAAAGAGTGACTTATGCATACATATGAAGACAAATTCACCATTTACATCAGTGCATAAGCCAACATTATTTTACATGGTGTG
Source organism: Rhipicephalus microplus (assembly GCF_043290135.1). Taxonomy (NCBI): domain Eukaryota; kingdom Metazoa; phylum Arthropoda; class Arachnida; order Ixodida; family Ixodidae; genus Rhipicephalus; species Rhipicephalus microplus. Next base: position 95,035,277 of record NC_134702.1, on the reverse strand, counting down.
CATATAAAGTTTTTGATGTACACGTTCTACCTACGACAAAGGCGATGCACCATCTTGAAAAGGTACCATGAATACTTCTAAGTTACGAAGAAGCATTGCATTAGGACGACTTGTTCTTGCTAACTGTTCTGCTTTTCAGGCACACACAAGTTGAAAATCTATCAAACTTAAATCTAATCACCCACCCATTTTTACACAGCTCCGGCAGGCATCAAATGAACTGATTAATGAACAAGACTTTGAAGTACAAAAAGGCCTTCTTTAATATTAGAACTTCTCACAAACTGATTGCGGGGCTATTAGTTATGGTTGCCCATAAAAGTAAGTCTTACTTAAACACTCACAGCATTCCAAGCTCAATGCAGATATCACAACCATCCTAAACATTTGGCGAAGAACGAAAGAAAAACAGAATTTAAACGCAAAGTAAACACAAATATCGCTTTCTTGTGTCATCAAATGTCTTTGGCTGGTGTTTTACACCAATTTTCATGAAGTGCTTGCACGATAGAATACGCCGGGAGTCCTTCAAAACGACCAACGCTTCGACAATTTTTATTAAAAAAATTTTATTTTACCTGACAGGTGCAGTGTAAGAGGAAAGAATGTCCAGCGCTTTGGTTTCGCAGTTGACATGGTTTTCGGAGACTGTAAAAACAATATCACGCATAGCATGTCGATCAATAAAATGCGCAAGTGTTAATTAGAAAAACAGAAAGCAGCGCTGGAAAGCAGGCATTTTTAGCAACAAACAAAAAAAACGCCAGGCCTGCGCGGAAGGCACAGCACAGTCACAGCGAAAACTAGAAGAGTGGCCCTTCAGAGCCTTTTATAAACACTGATTGGGTAACTACTGTGAGCACACCCGCTTGATACCCACTAAGGCATTAATAATAAAACATTTCGGTAGTAGGCCACCATTAGCTATGCAATTTTTGTCAATCTTCTGAAGAGTAGTATCCACTAAATACTTGCAAGGAATTTCGTGCCAATTGTTCATGCAGTGACTGACAACAATGAAGAACTATTCCCTAGGTGGGCATGCGCCACAGTTAATAAATGAACAAGAACAAGCTTTTTTAATGGGTTGGAGCATTGAACGGCCCACTCGTTACGCTGTTCGCATTGTGCGACGACTGGTTGTTCTTTCGCTGTTCTAAAACGCTTTATACGTTGCATTAATGCGATTGCTCCCCAGACATCAAGCCTACATATTACAAGTTTGCCAACAACACCCAGGCACCGGCGTGGCTCAGTGGTACAAAACTGGGCAGCCACCCAGCGGACCCGGGTTCGAGCTCCACCGTATCATAGGCACTAGGTTTTTTTTTCTAATTTCATACGATGTGGCTACGGACACCGGCGTTGGCGGCAGCGAAGAACTACGGCGCCTCGCGCGACCCGAGTTTCGATCTCATAACAGCTTTCGCTGTAAACGATCTTTGCCAAAAGCTAGCACATGACGAATGGAAGGCAAGACTCTTTCATCTCTTGCTCGGGTCAATGTCAGTCGGCGCCTGCACTAAACTACTCATGCGCAACTCTCCTCTATCCCTCTCTCCAACAGTTGCGTGTTACTATCTCGCAACGCAGACGCAGGTAGCGTCTGCCAGCGAGTTTCTTGAATGGAAAAAACGAACTACTGCTCGAGCTGCACAACTTTTGACTGGCCACCGCGTATATAAAGACAATGGATCTGTGCGTTGTTGAAATAAGGAAAATTACAGCATGAGTAAATGATGTTGGGTTGGGTGAGGCGTTTGTCTGTCTGACCCTCTGTTCTTCCGCTTTTTTTTTTTCACTAGAGGACACATCGAACGGACGGACTCTTCACTCTATTTGTCATTATTTACTCCGTGGATATACTGTGAATTTCTCATTATAACAGCGCCACCAATCCTCTTTAATTGTTAGCTATACAAGGACCACTAACGCCATCAAGGGATATAGCTTCCACGCACATATCGACACACCGCTATCTATCGAGCAATTCTTGAAACTAACAAGTGGCTACTACAGCATACTACGAGGGAACAACCCACACACTAAGGAGCTTCGCCCCTAAATGTTCGCAGTGTGCGCATTAACTAAAAGCAGACTGTGGTTCTCTGTGTCCTAGTGGAGTCCTCTGGTGGACAGGCTCACTCTTGTTAGGAATGCAACTGCATTACTGGCCGTCGTGGGTCTTAAACCAGTGAGATCTGGGCTGGTCTCAGTTGTTCGGGGGTTCTAGTCACGAAACTTTACATATAGCAGCAATATGTATGTTCCAGTAGCAAACACTGGTCCATCAATGCGTGCTTTGCACCTCCCAAGGTTCCTCTCCAGCACAATGTTGTGATGAGCGCCAGCGTCAACGTAACCGCCATTATAAGCGGTAGCACCTGCTGCTTCACATATACACATTGTTCCCTTTAGTAGGAGGTGGCGGAATTTTTTAGATTTCTTTTATATATATACACTATTTTTGCGGTTTTAACCAGCTGGCACTTTAGCTTCTGACTCTTCAATTATGAATTAATTCACGCATTTATTGAAATGGTGCTTACAACCAATATTCACACTGTGTCGTGCTGGTAATGCAGAGTGCATGAATGAAGGCACACGTAGAAAGAAAGGATTGCAAAAAATCAGCACACCAAGGACGAAGGAAATGACCCCTGCGCTGTTCTCTTTGTGCGATACTTTCTTTCTGAAAGAATTCACCAAGTAACCCAAGAAACGTGGGCTCCTTATAGTTCTGGTTTACAAGAGTGGGATCCGCTGTCATTATCTTTCAAATTCTTTAAGAAAGGGTCTGACGATTCATATGCAATAAAGTCCTTTACTATTCTCAACTATAAAAAAGCCCATGTATTTTACACAATGGTTTGCTCAATGCATTTTGACTGAAAGTGTTCTGCCTTAGCACGAGTTCACTTGTCAATTTCATACTACTTCAGTGACATTTCAGTAGATTCAGGATACAATGACGCTGCAGAGCAGACAGATTTGTCTGCATCTTGAACTATGCCTGCTGTTTATTTCCTGTACCTCATACTACACACAAACCTACTCCTCGTTCATCGGCCTACAGAAAACGTTCCAAAATGCACGGGTATTTCTTAGAAACAAGGAATACATGGAATAAATAACATACTTATCAGTCAGTCTCTCATCCATCCAATCACCAAATCAATTCATTCCATTATTAGACGGTGCAGATATAAATTAGCTTCTATGTGTTACGCATATGGCTTCCACAGCACAGAATAAATGGTCACGTACCTTTGACACAAGCAGGCAGGCTCGCAGACCATGTCCCGTCGTCTCTGCACTCGAGAACATGCTCACCGACAAGGTCAAAACGATCGTCACACAAAACCTCCACGGCACTACCATTGGCGTATGTACTGTCACCACCACCCGGAAAGGAGACACGCCGATCCTTGAAGTGACCGTTAACCACGCGGCCAAGGTCCGGGCAGAAAGACAGTCGTTCTGCGGGAAATTCGTGAGAAAAAAAAACTGTTAATGGCAGCGAACGAGAGAATCAAAACTTACACGAGTAATGTTCGGAAAATCAACAGTTAAGGGATCCAAAGCTCACTCGAAATGCTTTGCCATTTGTACTCCTTTAACGAGCAGCGCAAAAAACGACAAGATATAAAGAAGAAGCGCACAGCGCTGACTCCCAACACTGTGTGCATCGTCTATTCTATGTCTTGTTCTTAGCGTTGTTCCTCGAAGTGTGCACAACTGAAATGCACAGGTGTCTGCGCTTTTACAATTGTATAAAGCTCTATGCAACTGTATAAACAGACGACCTCTGCCCAGTAACGCTTCTGATGTGGTCTGACCGAGCTTTGGTTTCCTTAAACCCTCGCCGGCATAGTGAAATGGCAGCTTGGTTGCCCATGCTGTCTTTGTACGCACTTCGTGCAGCCATCGCTTGCACAGCTCTAGTTGAAAACACATCGAATATCTATGTTATGCCTCTATGTTAATAACATAGATGGTGTGTTTTAAAAAAACACATTTCTGTGTAAAAGTCATGTGCCAGTAAGATTGCTGTTTTTTTTTTCATGTCAACTCCCCCTCGAGGCGGAAATACTTCGCCGCAGTGAACAGGACACCATTGTGGCTTATTATTCACAACTTTTTAAGTAGTTTGTTGAATAATAGGTTCATGACAGCGATTACAAATTGTAGTGCTTGCAAATACATGAGATAGCCATTTATAGTAATCGCAAAAGTTGCACGTAGTACGACATATTCGCCAACGAATTTAAAGGGCGCTATGCATGTTGAAATGTTAAAGCGCTATGCAAGGCGCGAGACAATTCAGTGCACACGCAGACATGTAATCAAACAATTAACACGAGCCATTTTTTTTTCGGCCAACCACAATAAGCGGTCGAGTGTCCTTACAATCGTCTCTCACAGGTGGTGGCGTAATATTTTACCGCATTTAGGGCTTGGTTCGCTCCACGCTCTGTTCCCCAGGCATGTGGAAGTGGTGGCACCCAGCAGGTAGAAGCCGCGCTCACAGGCGAAGTAGGCCACCGTCGGAGTCTCAGGATGGTCTATGGTCACCTGCACGTTGGCGCCTATCTGAGGCGGCGTGCATCCTGCAGCATTGGAAGAGGCCAAGGTCGGCCCGCACTCGCTTAACGCAGATCCACTTCAGAATCAGTTCGGCACTTACAAAGCTACGGCATCTCGATCACCACAAGGAGTGGGTGAGTGAAAGAACTTCATTTAAACCAACGGATTGAGTCCTGCGTCCAGTTCATGCCAGGGGCGGTGGAAATATGCTTTGTCTCCCAGGCGCCTCTCGGTCTCACCTGTGGCCCCGTTCTTGCATGGCTTAACTCATAAGCGCGGGTTTCTACCACGCACCAGACTGTTTGGATGGGCCTGCACTTACATCCTGTACATGTGAACACATGTGTGTACATGTGTACATGCGTCCGCCGTGGCAGACTTGGCTATCAAGTAGCCAGCACAAGCGGACTAACGAGTTGATGGTCATGCAAATAGCACATCCAGTTTATGACAGCAGCTTACTGAAATACTCAAAGCGAAATAAATGTAACAATTTCACAGTTCCAGAATTAATATAATTAGCAGAATCTTGGCGAATAACGAAAAAAAACTTGGGGAAGTTGGGAACCGCACAGCGTGTGTTGTAACCACGGTGTCAGAATAAGTTATGCGCTGGCACTGTCCCGCCGGTGACTTTGAGCTACGAATAGTTACCGTCGCGTGAGTTCAGATGGCGCTACTGTATGGGGTGCCAGGTGTTCGCGTAGCACTCATTCAGAAATTCACGTGTGAAAGAACATATTTCTTAAACCTTTGTTTGAGTGGGATTGTGGTTTAAAAACGCGTTGTCTAGTGTCTCCCTGTCAAGGCACTTGTTTAGCTGATTCACTCTTTGTGATTTTGTGCACGAATACCTGGAAGCTGTGTTTGACCACGAGTACGCGTCAGCGGCCTTGTCCCTGGCTGCGTCTCGAAATCGACAAGTAGTGCTTTGTGCAAAATTACAGGGCGGGTGTTGCTTGGCAATGCTCCGAGCAAACCATAACGCTTGGATAAGTGGCGAAGGACAATTTCGAAAGCTCATAATCATATGTGCGCAAAACATTTCCTGAAAGAAGAAATCTCTGCCTCATATCATGCAGTATACAAGAGAAACAACCTGTTGCAAGCCTCCCCCCCCCCCCCAAAAAAAAAACTACGCTCACTTCGAATGTTGTGCTTGCCATTTTACCGGATGACCCAAGATGCCTCACATTCAGCAAAAAACAAGAAAAGCCTTGGCGAAAATGGCTGGCTCTACTGCCGACTTCTCGAAAGCGACGGGGACGAAAAGTTTCAACTGCATTTCAAGTGCCTGACACGACCGCTAAAAGAATGTGAAATTCATTGTGCGTTTAGACAGTTACTCCGCAGAATAGCGATGATGAATCGGCAGCAGGCACGCATGCACAAGATAGCGCTTGGACTTCAGCAGGGACGGGCCTCCTCCACGTGAAAAGGAGGATGCTTCTGAACACAACACTGACAGTGTGGACCTGGCAATCCCGCCGACTCAGTTCAATACACTACCGACTCAGTTCCTCATCACACCGGAAAAGTAATTTCTTGTTTTAAAATCAGGTGCTATTTTTGGAGCCACCTCATCTAGGCCTAATTGGGTCAGGAAAACTTATATGTTGTAGAAAAAACAGTGAACTGAAATCATTGCACATACTTCTTCTGTAATGCAGTGGTCGTGATTAAAATTAGTTTGTTATGCTTGATGTGGTCAAGCCAGCTTTTCTCGTTTTTTTTTCCTTTGATGTGTCTAGCACTTCATAGTCACTGCATGTGTTACAACATTGCAGACACCCTTCCGACCAAGGGGCTTACGACACACCGTTTATTAAGCCGAAGGCCTTAGATGGCCTTACATGCCTCATCAAAAGCGAAATATGACTGTCGGCATTCCGCGTCGGTGGCGTAATGGTCGAGCGGCAGAATTTATACTGATTTAGGTAGTGCGCTCGCATTTACTATCTGATAAGCACTTGATCTAGTTGAAGTCCGCGCGGCCTAATAAAAATAGCACGAAGTATGGCTGATGGCACTGGTTTGACAGTGGCTGTATGGGTATGTGATACCGTTTAACTTAGGGTCGCCTTTCAGGACCCAATGAAGTTCTTACCACCACACCATACTTCTTACACTTCTAGAAACTGAAATCTGCCTGGCGCTAACAGCAAGACTGCCAAGGGGAGCGCGTCGATTATATATATAGAATGCGTGAGTAAAATACGTTACTGTAACGTTAACTGACAAAGTTTTGATTTATTTTGCAGAGCAATCAGAACTCGACAGCGATATCCGCACACACACAGGCAAACGCACGCACATGCGCACCAACACACGCAAGCACACTATCGCCTTCCTGATCGCTAGCGCGCATTTGCCCTCGGGCTGCATTCCTTATTTCAAACACCTCAAGTTTTCCCTCATAAACAACATTGCTTTTTTTTTGTTCTGAATTAAGATACTGACAGCGAAACTTCTGACACCGGAATTGCAACGAAACCAACTCTTTAGTGCTGTCGCGTAAAAATGCAATCGCTCTTCAGGCCAACGTTTTCTGTATTCGGAGCATTTATATCACAATTAGCAAGTAAACTGCATATAAAATCAGAAAATTAAATTCGTTACAGCTGACTCACAATGTATTAATTATTTGGCATCCGTGTACATGAGTACATCGAGGTAAGTACTACTAAACAAGCGAGGAGGCTCCGCAGCGATAACCTTCTACACGTGGATCGGAGTAGCTCCGCAGTCTAGGGAGCCTTCATGTGAAGGCGTCTCCATGTTTCAGGGTGGTGTCAGCCTTTGACCCACCACTTGCCGCCGCCCGCTAAAACACAATGTTACCAGTCCTGGTTTCCATGACAACAAGCGCCATGTTGGTTCTCTCGGCCAGGCGTTCCTGCTCCGCCGCATTGCACCAGCTGAATGTTGGCGCGGGTGTGCAAGCTGCGGTATGAGGTGCGTTTGACTATGTAGACATAGCTTCCACTACGACACCATCCTCGCGCTAAGCGCACCTACAAGAACTTTCGAAGTGTAAATGCCAGGGTGCGGCGTGGCGCAATCCAAACCATCTTGGAGACTGTCCCGCTTCCCCACTTGCTCTCGTCAACGGAAACGCTGAATTGGACAAGTGAAGTGAGATTGCTTGGAGCCGTCTACTTCTCCCCGTTTTTGCGGGGTGAGTGCCCGTCGTATTGCGAGTGGGTTGAGTATATCGCCGCATATTTTGTGAAATGGCTGACTTAGTCATGCGGCAAAAGGCATTTTGAGCAAAGTAAACACAACAACATGCACAGTATAAAAATGATTCGGGCTTCGTTCTGCTACGCCGGGCTATGCGAACGAAAGCTGGTTAACTTGAGTATGCTTGTTTATCATCGGTTTTCGAAGCCGTCACCGCATTCGCCGCGTGAAACGTCCGGCCCGTAAACCACAAATAGACGCTCGCGTTTCCGTCTTCCTTTGCTGGCAGATGTTCGCGTTCCTGCGATTTCAGCTCGGTCATGGAGGAAGGGCATTTGGAGAGGTAAACAGACGAGCTGATGAACGCGTTCCCTGTAGACTCTTGTACTCTTGCACAGTTGCGATACAACTAAATTTTGTGCGGCTTGCCATGGGGTATTCGTTCTTCTCTTTAATGACGCGTAGAGCTACACCGAAACTCGCTGAACGATTGAAAAAAGGATTGTGCTTTGATAATATTGATTTCGACAGATTTGCTGTTCGTGTCCGTTCGTCCTTCTGTCTGTCTTTCGGTCCTGAACGGTGTAGTATATGTGCACTAAACAAGTCAGTTGTTGGCCCATAACTGAAATATGCCCTATGTGCTGCTTCATCATTTTTGTCATCCTTTTGTTTCATAACCGGCCACAAAGATGCTTTGATATCGTTTTTATTTAGTGCTTGTGGAGAAAATCTGTATGGACTCCGTATATCTGGTCGGCACCGTGTATGACCTTTCACTCTATTGCTTTATTCTAGGTCCTCTGCGAGGACACAAGCTTCCAGTAAAGGAGGCAGGACGGTTTGAAGAAGTAAAGGCCAGATGGTGTTTGGATGCTGTTTGCAGTAAAATATGACCTGGAAAAACCTGCTTTGTCTTTTATTGCTCCCCTATGCTTTTCTTCTAGCCCAATATACAGGCTTTTAGGGAGAAGGGGAGGGTTGGTATATTATGATTGAGTGCCCTAATATTTTCTGGCAATGCTTACAGCTCGTAAGGTTTTTAAGCACTCCATTGTACAGATTCGTTCGTAGGAACTGAACTTGCTGCAGGAAATTAAATTACGTATAAAAGCAATATTTAGGGTATGAGAAACAGGCTAGCCGAGTTATGTGGTTTACAGAGAACATCGTGAGCTACCCGGTTGTTTGATCTGCCTTCCTTGTCGTTATGGGTACCATCATTTAAACAGCATGCTTTCGAGCCTTGCACTAGAAGGCCTTTGAGGTGTGTGCAGTGCTAAGCTCAATTCGCTTCAGGAATACTACACAGACATTGAAGTCTGTTCACAGTGACATCGAGGTTCTCCCCTCGCAAACATAGGCTCCCTAAATATCCTCACTTCGCCAATGCGGTGGGTGTACCAGCCTGAAGAAATGAACTGTTTTAACGGTATTTTATACAAACTCGAGTCACGCACATGTTTTTCCTGTTCTAAAAAACGGAAATCGTAAGTAAAAAACGAAAAAACGTATATATATATATATATATATATATATATATATATATATATATATATAAACCACCTCCTCCTTGTGGAAACCCACACTGCCTTCAGTGTAAATGAGTGGCCGCTAAGAAACAACATGACCGCCCATGAAGTATGGCAGCCGTTTTAGGCAGCTGTAAGCAACTATGATCGAAGTTGTCACCACCTTAAAACACGGAGACACGCGCACATGAAGGCTCCATATGGCTTACCCTCCGCGAGCGCCATCTGTCACATTAAACGGAAACAACCAAGGCGGCGAACACAATCCGCACGCCGCACGGGACGCAGTGTCATCCCCTAACTTATTCTTAGACCGAGATTGCAACGGAAAATTTTAGTCATTACAAAGATATATGAGGACAGCTGAGTGAATAAGAAAAACAGAGATAGGCAAAGCCCTATTGGACAATAGTAATAATAATAATAATATTCATACGCAACAGCCGGCACAGCCTGTCTGGAAGAAAGAGAAAGGCGACGTTGGTGGCTGGTTGTAAATATATAATATTGTTCTTGTTCATTGAGTTGTGGGGTTTAACGTCCCAAAACCACCATATGATTATGAGAGACGCTGTAGTGGAGGGGTGCACAAATTTTGACCATATCGTATTCCTTAACGTGCCCTGATACCACAGTACGCGTACGAGCGTCACCGCTTTGCTTCCATAAATAATGCGACCATTGCTGCCGGGATTGAAACAAAGACCTTCTAGTCAGTAGCCGAGCACCCTAACCACTGACTGCTGAGGCAGACGCTGGCAATTCCAGATATTGCATTTAGGTCCAGTTACTGCGTTACAACACCTCAGGGTATCCTAGCAGGCTAACCCAGTTGATTGTCAACCTCACTATCAGCTTTATTTTAGTGAAAACATGCGATGTCCTATGAACGGGGACTTTTCACCAAAGAAAACCCAGCTTCTCCCAGCTGCGAAACGTGGCATTGGCATGCTCGCTGGAAAAAGAAAGAGGAGCCTGCACGTGGATTAGTTAAGCGCAGGCCACCTACCATGCGAGGTCGAATCGGTCGACCTATCAATGAGGAAGTGCCAACCGGCAAGCACCCATACACAAGGCGCCTTTCGCTTGCCCATCTCCTTTTTATTTTCATGACACGCCCCACCCCTCTACTGTCATTCCGGTCTAACACACCGGCTCAAGCCCTGACTCCGAGGTTCTACTCCTTACGTACCGTGTTCTTCGTTCCCACCTAACCACCCTCCCGTGTCCCCAGCTTCGCACCGCCACTCCGTCGAAGACGCGCCATACGCGGCAGTCATCTTGCAGAGACAACTTGGGCGACACAACCTCACCTGCGCTGGTGAATGCGGCCAGCGCATGCCATTGCCTTGCCGAATCACTCTAGCTCGATCAAGACACTGGTAATTATCAGCAGCATGCGCAGCCGCTATGTACCATTATCTCGAGCAAGCTGATGTAGCTCGTGTAAGAATGCATCAACTCCGATCAGCTTAGTGCGTTTGTATTGACTTGATAAAATTACGCATAGAAACATCTACGGGGACTTTTTTTTTTTTAATGGGCAGAAGTGTTCAGTTCAGAAGGACGGATGTGTGACACAGCGGGTAGTGCCGCAAGCATCTAAAATACGGGCGAGCTTTCTCGATGAAGGAAACGGAACATCTTGGCAGTCACTGTAGGCCGCGCTGCGAGAATCACCACTGTACAGCGAGGACACTTTCCAGTTAGCGCATCCACACTGGAGTGTCGGCGTATTCTACTCTGTACGTCACGCGATGTGCATGAACGTATTTTTCTTTTGCCATCACGCGCGCAGTGTCACATTTTCCTACAGGCGAAATGCAGGTTGTGTTTGCAGCAAAAAACCCACTCAGAGGAAAAGGGGAATACTCGCGGCGGGGGAAAGGGGCTGTCACTTATTGCTCGTCTCCGTGCTTCCCTAGTAACCTGTGGGGTTCTGCGTCCCAAAAGCATGGCCTAGGATTACGAGAAACGCCACAGTGGAGGGCTTCGCAAATTCCGACTGTCTGGTGTTCTTCAACTTGCGCTGACATCGCACAGTAGATGCGTTTATGCTAGTTCGCCTCCACTGAAATGCGACCGCCACGGCCAGGATCGACCCAGCGACCTTCGGGTCAAAAGCCGAGCACCCCAGCCACAGATTTACAGAGGCGAGATTTCGTACATTACCACAGAACGGCCCAGAGCTAGACGTTGTCATATCTAGTCATGAAAAACCTACCAAATAGTTACTCCTGTTGATGGAGATAGGCGATGCCGTAGTCAAAAGAGTAAAGCCGAAAAAATAAACCTAATCAACAAAACCAAAGTTGTTGTGTTATATATTTTAACGTAATCATAGATGCGTCATCGTATACACAAACCTGAAAAGAGCTCGCAATGGGTGCCACCAAAGGACGGCGGGCAGGTACAGGCCCCAGTGATAGAGTCACAGGTTCCCCCGTTCTGACACTGGCAACCTGCAATTGTACAGAATGTTTATATTAGACGACGGCAGCATGAAAATCTCATCATCTGTACTGCAATGCTTGAAGCCAACACATCCTGGTGTTCGGGCAGCTAGGAACTTGCAGTGATAACGTTGTTTATTGCAACCATGGTGGCGTTTCAACCACCTTTTATTTATGTTTTCGCTTCGTGGATTAACTGGTAAAGTATAAACACACGCACACACACACACAAAGAAAGAAAGTAATCATGCATCGTGTGCTAACAATAGCGGGTTTGGGCCAAGGGCATGGCCAAGAGGGTCGCATACTAGACACACTTCTACAATGTGAGTCCACACATAATCATTTTTCCTCTATTTCACACATAATCCTTTTCCTCCCAAGGTACACATGTGCGCAAACTGTACTGAGACCCTGTGCTGATTTTCTTCCTATGCTATGAGGCAGACCATACGCACCATCCCTGAGCACACCTGGGGCTTTGCAATTGCCACCTCGCAGCCCTGGCAAGACCCACTCCTTCGCTCAGACGAAAACTAAGGTACCTCAGATTTACATGAAGTGCAGAATGAGTAGGAGTTCTGGACCTTGTAACTGCCATCGCCTTATGCAACTAAGATAACTATCAGTCATTGGTTTCAAGTAAAGGCTTCGCTTTCAACATTCAGCGGCGACACCGCTGGACGCTTGATTTCTTGAACGTAAGTGTGATGCCACTTACGTTCCTCGCACCAAGGTCCAAAACGGCCCGGAGGACACGAAGAGCAGCCTTTGGCGTCGCTGTCGCACTCCTTGCAGTTCTTGAGCATAGGGCACACTTCTTCGGGCTTACGATTGCTGCACGGCCGGCACTTGAACTGCCACCGGTGAACGTAGGAGCACCTACGGAGGGTGCGGGGGGTAAGTCCAGTAAGTGGTGAGCAAATCGTCAATCTATACAAAATTCTTTGATCACAAAGAGCGCCAATTTTTCCCTCACAACCAACGTCGCTCACGATCACACTGCGTTTTCTGTGACACGACTTGTTCAACAGAATCACACTAACATTTGTAACAGTTCCAGTCATCAACACCACAGAAAGAGGTTTTTCAAAACTTCAGTTGTTGAAAAACATTGTGTGTTCGACAATGCCTGCGTAAAAAGAACGCTTTATTGAACTGGCACTAAATCAATGTTAAATAGTTATTGGAGCGTCTGGTATAATCAACTTGTTGGCAGCATTCGTCGCCATTCAGGCTTCGTGATTTCAATTATTAAGCTTACTTCAATATTTTGACAATCTAAATATAGACATACGTATAACACACACTTTAGTATTCTGTTTCATTCTTTGTTATTGTTACAAGGAGTAATAATATGACAAAGACACTCGGTGCGGTTTTGTTTTGTTAAGTCAACAATAAATCAAAGCTGTTTTTTCTGCCTAGTATCATCGCATTTTACTCACTGTAGTGCATTTTGATAAAGTATGCTCCGTACAAAGGACTGAATTCTGCCTTCCATGCATTTACTCCGCCCCACCAAAACATCCCGAATGACCCATCGTGGAGCTTTTGGCTTTTGGGTTCCACTGTCTCTACTTCTTAATCACCCTATCAGCATTTTATCTGAGCATACACGCAATCATTTCGTCTTTAGTCAGCATTTTATCTGAGCATACACGCAAGTTTGCTAACAACAAGTACATTCGACTTAATCGTATATAAAATTTAAAACGGGTGGGAAAAGGTCAACAGTTCACACATGGAGGCACCGCTGAACGTACTTAAACACCTCACGAGCAGCAAGTACCAAAGACGGTTGCTTAGACCAGATTACGTTTTCTTCATTAACAGCCATAGTAGGCGAATGTGTGTCTCGTACCTCTTGAAGAAAAGAAAAAAAAAACGTCGCGAAGAATGCTCGCTTACATGCACCCCATCCTCCTCACCACTGTTCTGATCGAGTTTGCCCTTACCCAGTTTTCTGTTTTTAGAAACATTATTGGCTACGAAAACTCAACGACCATGCGTCCTCTTCTGAGCCCACGAGTAAGGTTGAGCCTCTGAGGAGATACAACGACATCTGCAAACACTGCCATTTATCCACACGAAGTGTGCTCTGCTTTATTTTGTTTTCTTACGGAGAGGTCAATATGTCATCCTCTGAACCTCGTGGTCAAAATAATTTTCTTGTAGATCTGCGCGCCATCTACCGAGACAGATACCCTGACTCCAATTTCTTTTCACGAGGTTCTCATGACGATCAAAGCAACATGCGCTGGGCGTGTACCTTTCTCTAATCAAAATGTCAGCTATTTGTAAGATCGATTAAACGGCAACATAATGCCTGTGTGAGTTTCAGTAGAAGTTCATGGCGTTTCGTCACGACGCCTTGGACAATGCTGCTCACAAAATTACTTGGCGTTCTGGAACTCACTGTTTCACTGTGACGTGCAGCGTGTAACCAGGCGTGCCACACTGGCAGCTGAAGAAGGTCTTGCTGCAGAGACCAAGGTTGTAGTCTTTGCTGGCTTGGGTGCTGAAGCACAGAGCTGCCAACAAAAGCCACGAAAGCTGCACTTTGGCCATGACTCGTGTCTGCAGAAACGAGACATCGCCGAAATGTTATTTTCTCGATGCCTCACTCTGCTCCTGAACACATTCATGAATAAGCCACATAGTATAGCCGAATGCCTAACCATTTAAACGTTGTTTGGATGCAGCTTGCAACAACACCATGGAACTGCGGCCTCTTATTTTATTTATTGCACAAAGCGTCACCAACTCCGGCTTCTAGGGTAGCAAAAAAAAACTCTGAACATTTCAGTGTTGTGTACTTCATCGCTCGTGTAAACATTGCACGAATACCCGCCGCTGTGGTATGCTGCTTATGGTTGTTGACTGCTGACCCGAAGGTTGTAGGATCAAATCCCAACTAAAACGGCCACGTTGCGTAAGAGGCAAAGTGGTAGATGCCCGTGGGCTTCAAAAACCCAAGGTGGTCCGAATTTTCGAATCTCTTCACTACACGCCTCTCATTGTTGTATCGTGGTTTTGGGATTTGAGACCTCCTAAACAGTTCCTATTAATTATTACGTGGAGGCTATACCAGGCTTGTATTCAGTGATGATCACAAATCTTATCTAAACTGCAGGCGCGTCCACGTAATAATTAGCATGCGCACTGAGAGAGATTCAGGAATTGCGAAAATTATTCAGTTTTGCTGACTGATATGAACTGTCTTTATGAATAAAGTTCCACTGATTTCGCTTGCAGCGTCCGATAGGTTTTTTCTAGGACTACTGTCAAATATGGAAAGCTTCAGCGCAAGCTTCCCGCCTCCGTTAAACATTAAAGCACCTGCATGGCCCAGTATAGCATCGCCTTCCTGTTGACACGTGCTAAGCGAAAGGATGCTGATTACATTCTGAGTCACAACAGTTAAATATGTCAAATGATAAAATATGTCATTTTAGCCACAATGAGAACATTTTTTTACGAGCGGTAGACGGTCTTTCTAGCAGCTGAGCAACTACAGCCTCGTAATTCTCTGCCGCACGCACATCAGGCGCACTGTTTCTAGACGAAGCATCTGAAATATCACAGCACGCTTTTGTTTACGCATGAAATGGAATGCCATTATGACTTACACGTGAACCAAACAAGCACATTCCACTATGCTATAGATAAAAACGAGACGCGACAAGGCAAAGACGGTGAGAGATATATACTTGCCTTGAAAAACACGCCAAGTGCCTGTGCTCGAAGGAGTGACAGTAAACAGTGATCGTGCTGGGAGAAGCACCTCTACTATGAAACCCGACTTGGCATCATGTACGGCAAGAGCCGGATGGCGATACCCCGCCGCTTTTCTCGGTGATGGCCCAATCTACACTGTCCAATCAATCCTTGGTCTCCTTCGCACGCGTAAGTCACAGCGCGAACAGCGTTTGCGGTAGCCAGAGTAGCGGTGGGCTTTCCCCGCGCGTCGCTCACAGACGTTCTGTGAAGAGAGAGAAAGACGGGAAGCCCAACGAGGGACGGTTAAATAAAACTTCCTTGTCTTGCCACGCTGAGCAAGAGATGGCAATACCGGGTGGGCTGTTACTCGAAGCTCCTTTCACTATGCACGCTTCCGCACGTCCAACGCGGGGGCTTTCGGTGGAGGCTCGCTCGCGGTGGTGAACGGCTTTATCGCCGTCGTGCATCCTCCTTCCTACGATGCGGACGCACGACGCGAAAGCGAACACCGGCACAATCAGCTCGCACGTGTCACTGTTCCGTCGGCTGTTCCGCCGCTCGCGGCCGTGTTGTGTCTAAAGAACGTGTCCGACAGCGATAGCGGGCGAAGCGGGAATTATGCTCCTTGTTTAAATGTATACAACTTTCTGTGACTTCACAGATCTTGTGTTGAAGAGTTTTTTTAGCAGTTGTGACCGAAAAGCATCATTGTTTTTTGTTTGTGCATGTGAGGAGCTATATGTTTCTTTTTTTTGTCGTAAATGTGTTTGGATTCGACAAACAAGAAATCTAAAAAAATAATGTGCATATTTGGCGCCTTAGAAAACTGGGTAAATTCGCATGCTTTGAAAGCGATTGCAGACAACCTGCAATAGTTGGAGCACTCCTCTTGACAAATAGGTCCCGTGAAAAATGCAAGACGTAAACTGAAACTTCTTTACATTGCTAAACATTCACAAAGAGACGACACAGAAAAATACAAGCTGATTAGATCGATGCACCTCGTTTCTCAAACTGGTACAAGGAGATTGTTCAGTACCAGATGGGTCGCTATTTCCGCTTACGGCTACATCTGTAAGGCAGACACGACACAAGAGCAAAAGGCACATGAATAGTACCGGCTTTGAGTGAGCCCCGTAACGTGCACAGTAGGACACCCTTCTATCGAAGAGCGCCTACTCGAATAGCTTAGTGATTGCACAGAATTGAATACTACAATGTTTCGCATAATTTTAAACACTACGTGCTCGGTGTGCACACACTGTTACCTTTAAGCCTAGGAATGTGTGCAAATCGAGATATAGTCAAATCCCTGACGTTGCGGCTACATAATCAAAACTAATTTTCGTGGAGTACTGAAATAAAATATCGTGGGATCTTAGAAAAGGTCTCAGGAGATATCGCGGAGTGCGTAGAAGAAGCGCTAAAGTGGACATAAAAATATCCATAAATAATGACCTTATGATGATGATTATTTCCACCTCGTTCCGTTCGATAATTTTTTGTGATGCTTACACCACTAAACAAATGCAACAATAGCTTCCAAATTAAAATCTGCTAGAATTCATTAAATAAATCCTTATCTTCAGTGCCCAGCCCCAGAGCTAATGAGTATTTTGTGAGGTGAACAGCATAAAAGAGTTTGTTTACGCTCAAGATCATGCATTTGTTTATAACAAACACATGAGTTTATTAAATCAATGATTCTCGTACGTACAGCCGGTTTCTCAGCAATTTTTTTTGTATCAAGTCGCACATGACTGCAAAAGCAGAAACTTTAGAATACTTCATGCGATGTGCATACAACACCAAACAGCAAACGTTTACGGGACGTTGGTTCCGCAACAAGTGTCGATTTCACCTCTATTATAAAATATAGCCCATGATACATGTACCGGTTCCACATGTTCAAACACCGAATATTGGCTAGAACCCTTATATGGAAGTTCTGTTCGACACATGCTGACTTAGCATATTACCCGATCGATTGACCGATATGTGGGGTTTAACGTCCCAAAACCACGATATGATTTATGAGAGACGCCGTAGTGGAGGGCTCCGGAAATTTCGACCACCTGGAGTTCTTTAACGTGCACCCAAATCTGAAAACACGACCCTACAACATTTCCGCCTCCATCATAAATGCAGCCGCCGCAGCCAGGATTTGAACCCGCAACCTGTGGGTCAGCAGCCGAGTACCTTAGCCACTAGACCACCACAGCGGGGCTTAGCCTATTACCCGTCTAGAATATTTACCATACCGCTAACTTTTGCTTTCCTATCAATTTAAGTTTCCTATCATTTAAACTTATTGCACAGAAGTCCCTCATTCTATTCGTTAATTATACTTACTTTCCAACGCAGCCTCCTGCCCATGACGCAGTGCTCCAGCTACGCCAGGCACATACTTGTTGAGCGCCTTGTTCTTCAGTGGATCCATCCTAACAGGATCAGGTGCATTTGTTTTGCTCAGTGAAGCTCCCTTTAAAAGAAAACAATAGGTAAGTTTAGAACGTGGTTCTCTTAGCCCCTAATTTCAAAACGCATTAACTATCACGGAACTCAACGTTACGGGAGACGGTAACTGTGTAAACAGTGCTGACAGTGACAACTAATCATTTGTTTCGCATTACGTTTTATGTACGAATAGGTACAAATGAAACGCTCAATGCCAACGCGTACGTTGCGTTCAGAACTTTATGTCATAATAACACACAAGCCTTTTATGTGAGGGCTCATCATGGATCCGTGACGTCTTTCCATGACGGATATGATGCTGTAATATATTTACTAACAGATTGCAAGAAAAAAATAGGCAGATCTAACGTACAGTGGGAATCTATGATATACGAAGCACGAATGAGGAATGTTAATATGTCACAAAAAACTTTTAATCCAGCACACAGTCACGAGATGGACGTAAATAATGCCGTGCATGACTTCCACGTCATGAGTATCCCGTATAGACGTGTCATTTACCTTCGTCGTCCATTCACGTCTCGTGATACCACAATTCGTATATGTGAAACTAGCGAAACTTCCGCGAGCGCACTATAGCCATAGCGTGTAGCAATGTTTCACATGGCACTCATGCTGTGATTATCATATTTGGACGTCTCATTTACCTTCGTCGTCTATTCACGTCACGGGGTCCCAAATTTGGTATACGTGGTGCTAGCGAAACGGCCGCGAGCACGCTACGAGCGTAGCATGTATGCATGTTTTACATGACACGCATATCATGATTATGATGTTTTGGACGTGGCATTTATTTGCCTTTGTTGTCTTTGACGTCACGTAATAACAAATATGGTATATGTGAAGCTAGCGAAACAGCCGCGAGTGCATCATGAGCGTGGTATGCTGTCATGTTCGCACATGACACGCATGTCATGATTATCATGTTTGCACCAGGCATACACCTTCATCATCCATTCACTCCTCGTAACACCAAACTCGGTATATGCGGGGCTAGCGAAACAGCCGCGAGCACCCTTTGAGCGTAGCACTTCGTCATGTTTTACATGGCACGCATGTTATGATTATCATGTTTGAACGTGTCATTTGCCTTCGTTGTCGTTGACGTCGCGTAATATCAAATTTGGTATATGTGAAGCTAGCGAAACAGCTGAGAGCGCAATATGACCATGGTATATGTTGTCATGTTCTTACATGACACGCATGGTATGATTATCATGTTTGCACCAGTTATACATCTTCGTCATGCATTCAACTCAGATTTGGTATATGTGAAGCTAGATAGATTTGATTGACTTATATGTGAGGTTTAACGTCCCAAAACCACTATATGATTATGAGGGGCGCCGTAGTGGAGGGCCCCGGAAATTTTGACCGCCTGGGGTTCTTTAACGTGCACCCAAATATGAGTACACGGGCCTACAGCATTTCCGCCTCCATCGGAAATGCAGCCGCCGATGCCGGGATTTGATCCCGCGACTTGCGGGTCAGCAGCCGAGTACCTTAGTCACTAGACCACCGCACCTTTTTTTTTTCTTTATTAGCTAGACCATCGCGGCGGGGCCTGTGAATCTAGCAAAATGGCTGAGAGCACACTATGAGCGTAGCATGTAGTTATGTTTTACACGAAACGTATGTTCTGATTATCAAGTTTGGGCGTGTTACTTACCTTTGTTGTCTGTTGCGTCACATAATACCAAATTTAGTATATTTGAAGGTAGCCAACAGCCATGAGTGCATCGTAAGCGTGGCATGTGGTCATGTTCTTACATATTACGCATCTCATAATCATCATGTTTGCAACAGTCATTTGCCTTCGTCATCCATTCACTTCCCGTAGTACCAATTTTAATATATGTGAAGCTAGCGAAACGACCGCGAGCGCACAGTGAGCGTGGCGTGTAGTCATGACTTACTTGACATGCATGTCATGATTTCCAGGTTAGCGTGTGTTACTTATGTTCACCATACAGTCATGTGATACCATATAGGTTTTGCAATATTTCATGTGAACCAAACCACCATGAGCAGGAAGATCATGCAATGTAAATTATGAAACTCATGAGATACATGTTATGATTGTCGTGTTTTGACTAGTCACTCATGCTCGCCATAACGTTATGTTATACCATTCTAATTTTGGTATCAATAGCATTATCGAAACAGCCAGGAGAACTAGAAGCCATAGGCGTATAGATAGATAGATAGATAGATAGATAGATAGATAGATAGATAGATAGATAGATAGATAGATAGATAGATAGATAGATAGATAGATAGATAGATAGATAGATAGATAGAATGAAATCAAAGTCGCTGAAGTTCGCTAAGAAATGCTTTGCATTTAAAAACAAGAACGAAAAGTTCCGCAGCGGGGCGGTAAACGACCTCGCACTCCTCAGTGCGCGACGCCAACCAATATGCCACCGAGTGACCCTTCTCCACCGTGGTAACGGTGAGCCATTTATGTACACAGTGTACCGCTGGCAAACCTGAGAGCTCGACTACTTCAGTGCGTTTCTGTCATCAGTAGTGAGATGGCACGACGAGTGCGTGTTGGGCGCGCTCGCACTAAAAGTCGTCGTGCCACGCCACTGCGCGCGTAGCTGTGCGCGGGCGCCTCCACATAGCATGATCAAAGTGCGTGCTGATGATCTCTGGAGTGAGGGCTCACTAGCGTGCACAATTATCTCACAATCCACCATAAGTTTGCTTTCAAGTACAGTAGTTAAAGAGAGCACGAACGTCAATTCGCTCACTGCGGCAGCCGCGTTTACAGAAGGAGCCCGCTGCCCAAACATGAATAAGTAAGAACTGACACTGTTGTTTGCATTCGTTCTGTGCATACTCGTGTGTTTCTTTCATGCGTCTTTCTTTCTGTTGAGCAGCCTGCCTAAAGCGTCGAGCTGTGATAGTACTTATCGTGTGTTTGCTCATTTCAAGCGTGCTTGAGGTGTGCCTGCAGTTTCGAACGGTTTCAGCCCGAGGAAGACTAAGTTTTTCCTGAGTGGAACGCTGGTTTCAGTGTCTTATTTTTTCTCGTTTTTTATTGGTGCTTGTGGAAGACGCCGTTCTTCTGCCTGCGGAAATGGACGTAGAATCCCCAAGGCCTCCACCCATATCTTTCACGTCGTCCGTGGCCACTCAAGAAAGTGCTCCGGCCACCCAAGTGACGTCGACAGTGAGGACACGCTGATATACTCTACGGCCAGTGATGAGAGCTCCGATGAAATCGATTTTGGGCCCCCGGCAACACGCAAGGCGAAGAGGAGGCTACTTACAACATCTCCTTCCCAAAGTAGGGCCACCCCGAATATTCAAGAGCCACCAGTTCACACTATTTTGCTTGTCCCGCTGAATGCCGCTGACAGCATGAACCGACTTATTCGCCAGGTCACGTCTATGTCACTTGAGGCGCTCGTTCCAGGACAAATAACAGACGTGAGAATCAATGGCCGCCAGAACGTTCTGGCGATAGACTTCACGCAACGCACTGCTCTCGACGTTTTGTTATGCCTGCGAGTCCGCAGCAAACGTCCATGCCTCGGAAAAAAAAAGAAATCTGTGTCAAGGCCAGAAGCGAGCCCGCCTGACGCGATGAACAACTCAACGGCGTCAACACGCCACGGCGCCTTTCTGTCGCCCACGTACAGTGAGTCACCTCAGCAAGCGAGCCGTCGAGCAGGCAATCGGCGTCTTCCTGTCTGAGGGGGGGGGGGGGGGGTCACGCAATGCCTGGCGACGTCACTCGTCCTTGGGTGCAGCCACACGCGGCCCAGCGACGACCCCATTGGAGGATTCTGACCTCACGACAAGCGGCACTTCTGGTTGGACATTTGGGTTGGACCCGGTGCATATAAAAGAAGCCCTGCGGCGCGTCGAGAGCAGACCCTTTTGAGAGTAGAGCTATGTGTTAGAGAGAAGAGCTCGGCTCTTTGCGTCTCTGTCGGCCGCAGTGCCCAATTTTCAATGCCTCTGTATATAGGCTGTACATAAACCTTGTTTAACTCACCGTCGCCTCGTCCGCTCGTCTATCAGCTCTGCGCAGAAGCAGTCGCGAGCTGAGAAACCTACGCTACCAAACGCTTGGTGACCTTCCCGGCGGGGTTCGAAGCAGTGGCGCCTTCGGGACCGTGTTGGCGTCGCCGTCTTTCGCAACAGTGGTTGGCAGCTGCGGGATCGGCCGGCGTCGGCGACATCGATGCGGTGAGTGCCTGATGTTTTCCCCTCAGTTCACCAGACTACTCTAGCTCAGGTTATAGTAGTTTAGAGAAGGGCTGTGTGAAGCATTAGAGTGAGCTTTGATCGTTTCAAGCCAAGTCGAAGCGCTTTGAAACCAAAGTTAATGCGGAGGGGGTAAACACGGGAGTGTTAAAAATTGCTTGCGCGTCTTGCTAGTAGGCTTATAGTGGGTACGGCAAGTAGATTCTTAACAGGGGCAAACGGCAAGAGGCTAGTGTGAACGATGGATAACCTTATCGATGAGGCCTGGGAGGATATCAAAGCACGCCGCGAGGAAGCTGAAAGGCGAGAAGTAGAAGCTCGCGAACGTGAAGAAGCTGAAAAGCGAGAAGTTCGTGAACGTGAAGAAGCTGAAAGGCGAGAAGTTTGCGAACGTGAAGAAGCCGAAATGCGAGAAGTTCGCGAACGTGAAGAAGCTGAAAGGCGAGAACGGCGTGAGGAGGCCGAGAGGCAGGAGCGGCTTGAGTTGAAACAAATAGAATTGGCAATCTTACAGTGTTCGCAGGCGCCTAGCGTAGCTTCTGCGACAGTTCAGGTCAGCGGTCAGAGAATTCGCGACCAACTGCCACCGTTCGTAGTAGGCGAGGACATGGCGAAGTATCTCATCAAGTTTGAACACGTCTGTGAGCGAAATGCTTTAGAGCGGTCTCTTTGGGCGCAGAACCTGTTAGCTCTTCTTCCCGGCGAAGTGTCCGACGCGATAACTTGCTTGTCCAGAGAAGCGTTTGAGAGCTATGACGAGGTTAAGGAAGTGCTCTTGAGACGTTATAAGTTGTCGCCCTAGGCTTTCAGGCAAAGGTTCCGGTATGCTAAAGAGGGGGATGAGTCACACGTTGACTTCACGTTTCGTCTTAAAGCTGATTTAATTGAATGGCTCAAGGGCGAAAGTTTTTATGACGACCGCGATAAAGTGGTTGAATGCGTTGCATTTGGAGCAATTCTACCGCTGCATCGAGGAGGATGTCAAACTTTGGCTGCAGGACGAACTTGGGGAAGTACAGCTAAACAAGGCAGCAGAGTTAGCTGAGGAGTATTATACTCGCCGAAAGTTGCATAGCAGGGCAGTGCGCGTTAGAAAAGGTGAAAGGAAATAGGGCTTTTCAAAGAAACCTGATGAACAGAAACCCGCTCCGCACCGTAATTTCAAGAAGGACCCGTCTCTTACGAAGGACACTGTAGGGGAAGGGCAAACGGAAGCGGAGAAATCGAGTGAGGTTCCTAAACAACGCACTGATACCACACGGGCGTTTGAATCACGGAAGCCACTTATCTGCTACAACTGCAAAAAGGAAGGGCACATCGCGATAAACTGTAAGGAAAAGTTTGCTTTTGCAACAATCCGAGAATCGGAAAAGAACATGCGGTGTTTGGAGCCGTATATCCAAAAAATTAGTGTGAATGGGCAAACGCGTCGAGCACTTCGTGACTCAGCGGCAACCATGGATGTTGTCCATCCTTCATTGGTGTCTCCCGATGACGTTACAGGAGAATGCGCGTGGATCAGGCAAGTCGCCGAGAAGCAGAGTGCTTGCTTACCAATCGCCACGGTTGTCATTGAAGGCCCGTTCGGTAAGCTTCGCACTGAAGTGGCTGTGTCTGCCGCGCTTCCCGATCGTTTTCCTTATCTTTTCTCCTACAACTCAGAGCAGCTTCTCAAAGAGCAGGGTAAATCGTTCTTCCCCAACTTAGCGTACATGGCCCTCACGCGATCGCAAGCGCGGAAGCTTTCGCAGGAGCTTGATCTTGTTCAATGCGGTGAACTCTCAAGTGACCTTGTCGGCGGGTCGAGGGAACCTCAGAGAGGAAATTTTCCGCGTGAGTCATGTGAGCAGTCACGCGAGCGTCCCGTCGCCGAAGCGACCGGCGCAGTTTCCGTAGCAAGGGGAGACGACATGGCGCCATTGAATCAGAGCGAGAGGACTGCAACGCTCTCGCCTGTAGCGGAAAGTTGGAATGAGCTGTCGAGGGTTGATCGAGAGCAACGCTCATTCGAGAGCAGCGTGAGGACATCTCGATTAAAGCGCTAATAGAAAGCGTAAGCTTGGGAAAAAAGAAAAAGAATGTTCCATTTTTTGATAAAGCAGGGCTTTTGTATCGGAGCTACACAAATGCGCAAGGTCGCAAGTATGAGTAGCTCTTGGTGCCACAAAAGTATCGTCGCCATTTATTGGAACTGACGCATGAAAACGCATGGGCAGGGCATCTCGGCATAAAAAAAAACCAACGCTAGAGTTTCCCTTAAGTTTTATTGACCGAAATGCTGGAAGGATATCGAAGACTTTGTACGCTCATGCGACACTTGTCAGAGAGCGGGGAAATCCACGGAGAAGTGAAAGGCGCCCATGAAGCTTGTGCCAATTATCACGGAACCTTTTCGGCGCCTAGTGATAGATATCGTCGGGCCATTGCCAGAGTCAATGCAAGGTTTTCGGTACATCCTGACGGCTCTCAGTGTAGCCACAAAATTTCCGGAAGCGATACCACTTAAGGAGCTCAATTCTCCTCATGTCGTCGATGCACTGCTATCTATATTTGCACGCGTCGGATCTCCTTCTGAAATCCAATGCGACAATGGTAGTGTCTTCACCAGCTGCCTTACCTCTACCTTTATGGATAAATGTGGAATAAAAGTAGTGCACAGCTCGATCCATCACCCGCAATCTAATCCGGTAGAGCGTATGCATTCAGTTCTGAAACGGATACTGAGAGCTCTCTGCTGCGAGTACAAATGCGACTGGGAAGCGTGTATTCCTCCCGCTATGTTCGCTTTGAGATCAGCTCCTCATGAGAGCACTGGTTTTAGCCCTGCAGAGCTTGTGTATGGCAGGAGTTTGAGAACACCATTGCGAATGCTACGCGAGTCCTGGGAGGGATTCGATGAGGACCCTAATGTAGTTGCGTATGTTTTAGACCTCCTTCAGAGGCTTGGAAAAACGAAAGATCTTGTGGAAAGGCACATGAAGGCTGCACAAGTGTTGTCGAAGGAGAACTACGACAAATCGGCAAAGAAGCGCACATTTGAAGTTGGTATTCAAGTAATGCTGCTGCAGCCGTCCAAAAAGAACAAGCTTGAGGTTCATTGGGAAGGGCCCGCCAAAGTAATATCGAAGCTTTCTGATACCAATTATGAAGTGAAATTAGGAAGGCGGCCGAAAAAAATTTACCAAGTTACTTGATGAAACCACACGTTCAACGTCAAGCGGTCGTAAATCTGCTGTTGAATGCTTCAGAGGAAGAGGGAGAAGAAATTTTGAGTTGTGATGTAATCGAACGGGGATCGGAGGTAATCTTGGAGCAGTTGAACCTAGAGCCTAGGTTAAGTGAAGTCCCGAAGGAGGACCTGAGAAGGATTGTTTCCGAGTTTCAAGACGTGTTTTCGGACCGTGCCGGAAGCACGACGGTGATTGAGCACGGTATCGAGCTAACTTGTGAGGAGCCAATCCGTAGCAAGCCGTATCGTTGTTCCCCCGTGCAAAAGCAGATCATGAAAGAAGAGATCGACAAAATGCTGGAGTTGGGAATCATAGTACCGGGCGAGAGTGACTATACATCCCCTATAATATTGGTTCAGGTGCCAGAAAAAGATCAGAGGCCATGCATCGATTACCGGCGTCTTAACGCAATAACTCGAGACCCAACTTACCCGATACCAAACCTCGAGGAGAGGGTGGAAACTGTGTCACAGTCCAGCTATATTTCCACGTTAGACCTCGTGCGAGGGTATTGGCAAGTCCCCCTTACAGAGCGTGCTAGCCGCTATGCCACATTTGTTTCTTCATTTGGAACGTATCGTCCACTTATTCTGAGCTTTGGATTGAAAAATGCACCCTTTTGTTTTTCAGGCTTAATGGACCGCGTTCTTAAAGGCCTCTCCGAGTTCGCTCTGCCGTATCTTGACGATGTTGCCATCTTCTCCAACAACTGGGAAGAACATGTCAAGCATTTACGCGTCGTGCTGGACAGGTTGAGAGAGGCTTGCCTTACCGTGAAACCTACTAAATGTCACCTAGGGTGTGGCGAGGTGTCTTACCTGGGGCACGTTGTGGGGCGTGGCTGGCGTAGACCTTCAGAAATTAAGGTAGCCGCTGTCGTGAACTATCCAGGACCAACCACAAAATCTGAGATAAGGGGGGGCTCGCTGGATACTATCAGCATTACGTGCAAAATTACTCTAGCATTGCCAGCCCTCTAACTGACGCACTTCGAAAATCCGAGCCGGTTAAAGCAGTATGGGACTCAGAAAAGGAGAATGCGTTTTGCCAGCTAAAACAGGCCCTAAGCGAAAAGCCTGTTCTCATGGCACCCGATTTCTTTAAGAGATTTGTGATTCAATGCAACGCGAGTGATCGCGGCATGGAAGCTGTATTGTGCCAGGAAGACAGTGCTAGTAACGAAAGGCCAGTTTTGTATTTAAGTCGAAAACTCAGCGGCAAGGAAGAGGCGTACAGTACCTCTGAAAAGGAATGCGCTTGCCTCGTGTGGGCCGTTCAAAAGCTTGCTTGTTATGTCTCCGGTTCGAGGTTTGTGGTTGAAACGGACCACTGTCCTCTAACCTGGTTAAATAACATGTCGCCTAAAAGTGGCCGGTTACAAATTGGAGCATGATACTCCAACAGCACAACTTTTACGTTCGCTACAAAAAAAAGGAAAGATAAACGTTAATGCAGACGCATTAAGCCGTGCGTTTAGTTAGTACCTTCTCCACCTTTCAGTTTCTCGCTTGCGATTCGGGGCAGTTTTCTCCTCATCACGGTCTTAGCTGAGCGCTCTCGTCCAGAGTGAGCACAAGGAGCCAACTTTATGTTGTATTCTAATTCGTTACGTTGTTGTACGTGTAAAAAAAATGACTTGTCATTTTACGAGTCTTGTGTCTCACATGTGCCTCTTGATGTAGAGGGAACGAAATTCCCATAGACGCGTAGCTAGGTATATGTTGTACTATACTTTGTCTGGTGTTCTGTCGGGTGACCGAGGGCACTTGCTTGTGTCGTGCGTTGTCTGTTGTCGATCCGTTCGTGACAAGTTGCAGAACCGTCGACAAGTGCTGAAACCAAGGATCGTCAGAGACGAGCGAAGCTGGCCGGCAAGTTGTGGCGACAAGCCAGTGAAGCTGGGATCCGTCCTCAAGAATGGGATGTGTTCCCGGAACAGAGTCTGGAGCTGCATTCTCCCCATGGCCCTGGAGGCGAACCTGGAGGGACCTGGCGAAAGAGCGCACCTGACATCCGAGCCCCGTGGAAGCAGCTCGTCTTTCCGGCGCATTGTCTGGCGGCGGGGGTGCTGTTATGCCTGCGAGTCCACAGCAAACGTCCATGCCTCGGAAAAAAAGAAATCTGTGTCAAGGCCAGCACGCGAGCCCGCCTGACGCGATGAACAACTCAACGGCGTCAACACGCGATGGCGCCTTTCTGTCGCCCACGTGCAGTGAGTCACCTCAGCAAGCGAGCCGTCGAGCAGGCAATCGGCGTCTTCCTGTCTGGGGGGGTGACGCAATGCCTGGCGACGTCACTCGTCCTTGGGTGCACCCACCTGCAGCGCAGCCTCTCCAGATTCGATGAGAAAGAAGGACGCGGCCCAGCGGCGACCCCATTGGAGGATTCTGACCTCACGACCAGCGGCGCTTCTGGTTGGACATTTGGGTTGGACCCGTTTCATATAAAAGAAGCCCTGCGTCGCGTCGAGAGCAGACCCTTTCGAGAGTAGAGCTATGTGTTAGAGAGAAGAGCTCGGCTCTTCGCGTTTCTGTCGGCCCCAGTGCCGAATTTGTAACGCCTCTGTATATATGCTGTACATAAACCTTGTTTAACTCACCGTCGTCTCGTCCACTCGTCTATCAG
This sequence comes from Rhipicephalus microplus, assembly GCF_043290135.1. Taxonomy (NCBI): domain Eukaryota; kingdom Metazoa; phylum Arthropoda; class Arachnida; order Ixodida; family Ixodidae; genus Rhipicephalus; species Rhipicephalus microplus. The sequence goes on along the minus strand of NC_134702.1, from coordinate 95,007,242 downwards.
CTCTGCGCAGAAGCAGTTGCGAGCTGAGAAACCTACGCTACCAAACGGTTGGTGACCTTCCCGGCGGAGTTCGAAGCAGTGGCGCCTTCGGGACCGTGTTGGCGTCGCCGTCTTTCGCAGCAGTATTGACCAAGGCGAATGTACTGGGGAACGTCAACGTACGTTCTTTCACACCAGATGGCAAGGACTCTCAGGCTGGCGTTATCAACGACGTCGATACTTCTATCAGCGATATTGATTTTGCAATTCTAATCAAACCAGTGACGGAAGCTGCTATAATCTTGCAAGCCCACCGTCTCGGGAACTCACGATGCGTGAAACTAGTTTTCAATGGTAACAGTCTCCCAACTCAAGTAAAAGTTGGTCATTTTCGACACACAGTACGGCCGTTCGTGCCGAAACCTCTTCAGTGTCGGAAGTGCTGAAAAATAGGACACGTGAGTGCTGTTTGCACAAGTTCTGCTGTGTGCTCCCGATGCTCGGAGTCGCACAACACAGAAGCCTGCCAAGCAGAACATCGCAAATGCGGCAATTGCCAAGGTCCTCACGAGGCGTCATCAAAGCAGTGCCCAAATGTGAAGAAGGAGATGCAAGTGCTGAGGCAGATGGCCAGAGATGGTTCCACCCACAGGAACGCTGCTGCCGAAGTGCGACGTCGGCGTTCGCGCCATAAGAAAACTTCTAGGATATCCTCTGACAAAGCCAGGGATACACTGCAACCCCATATCACGCACTCACCACCGCAAGCATCAACAAGTGCCAACAACACGCATCCTCAGAAAGACGCAAGAAACATTGACCCTGACGTGTGGCCAGCACTGCCGCCAGTGACACCGCCAGTAGAGCCGCAGCATTGCCCGCTGAAAGCTACTTCAGAGCGAGTAAGTCATGACAGTCAAGATAACGAAATAACAGACGTGATGAAGACCCTCATGAAGACAATTCCAGTAGTCCTGAATAAAACTCAGACTCCGGCTGTCCACAGCACTCTTCAAATATTGGACGCTTTGAATCCGGTGCTATCAATTCTAGCGAAGCACCATGGCTCTTTCTCTGCAGCCCTTCCATAAACAAGTGAAAGAGGCATCGATTTTTCAATGGAATGCCCACAGTGTTAAACCCCGCATTTCGGATTTTCGACCATATGTTTTCTAGAATCACTTTCTAATTATCGTAATTTGTGAACCACGTCTTCACAATGCTATAGGGCTTTCTAAATACGAGGCTTTCAGATCTACGACCCGAAACGAAAACAGTAAGATCATTGTTTATATCAGATGCGAACTCACATATATTAGGCATCCAGTAACACCGGACGACAGCAACCAATACGTGTGCCTGACAGCTAAGCGTAAGAACGTGAACTTCACGCTAGTGGCAGTATATATTTCGCCTTCAGGCACTTCGACCCAGCAAGATTAAGGGCGACACCTGGGTCATGGATTATTACTGGGGGTTTTAACACTCATCACCCGCTGTGGGGAAGCCAGAAGATGGACCGTCGGGGAAGAAATGTGTCCTCTTTTGCATCTGACCACCAACTATATTAATTAAATGACGGCACTCCCACGTTTTTATGGGGTCTGACATATAGTAGCTGTCTCGACCTAACTTTTCTGTCAAGTAGCCTAAGTGCCAAGGTGCAGCAGTTTGCGGACAATGATCTGACATATAGTAGCTGCCTCGACCTAACTTTTGTGTCATGTAGCCCAAGTGCCAAGGTGCAGCGGTTTGCGGACAATGAAACGCATGGCAGTGACCACATCCCCACCTATATAAAGATCAAGGGGCTAAGCAGGTCGCGTCCGCTTCACGTATAGACTAGTCAAAGTACAGATCATTCACAGAGAAGCAATGCGAGAGAAACCAAGAAGGTTCTTTTGAAAGCCTAGAAGGTATAATGAAGGCTACTATCCCAGAGGCAACGTTTATTCGTGGACCTTTGCCAGATTTTTGCAAATATGAAGTGGAGTAGGAGCAACTTCGAGCAATCCGTCGTCGCGCCGAACGACGTTATAGGCGCACGAAATCCATCTACGACTTGAGGGAAGCGAGACGTCTACAAAAGAAGATTCAACGTCGAATCAATGAACTACAGTCGCTACGATGGAAGTCACTATGCGACTTAGAAGTGTGGCAGCTTGGGCTAGTTGGTATGGCATGACGATAGTTATAGCGCGAGAACAAAACGACGACACAGAGACAAGAAGGACACGAAAGACACGAGCGCTCTGTGTCGTCGTTTTGTTCTCGCGCTATAACTATCGTCACTATGCGAGTCGCTTGGTCCCCACAAACCTCTTTCGCAAATATGGAGAATAATCCGCTGCCTACGAACATTGCCACAACATCATCGCCCGTTCAAATGCCTTGCTCTCCACCAAAACCAACGGTAAATCGATGTAGCAGAAGACTTCTGGGCCAGGATTGCAAATAAGGGGTCCGGGATCAACATGAGTAACCTACGAAACGCGCCGGTGTCCAGAGACACTCAGATGGACAATATCTTTTTTCTCTGGGGGAGCTTCAGGCAGCATTGGCAGCATGCAAGCGCTCGTCATCTCCTGGACCCGATAGAGACTTACATGGCCCTTGCTAACCTAAGACAAACAGCTCGGCGTGCTCTTCTAGCTGTATACAATGGCTCGTGGAGCAACGGTTTGGTTCCTCCTTCGTGGAAGTGCAGCCGCCTTGTGCTCCTGCTCAAACCAGGCAAATCGCCTTTGAACATGGCCTCCTATCGCCCCATCACGCTTTCCAGCTGTTTTGGAAAGGTGATGGGGAGAATGGCGCTGACTCGCCTGGAGTGGTATCTGGAACATAACAATGTATACCCCGATGCTTTGACCGGCTTTCGACGTGGACGGTCTTCCACAGACAATGTTGTTGATCTTGTCACGTCCGTACAACAGCCGAAAATCCCAAAGAGATTATCAGCGGCACTTTTCTTGGATATTAAGGCTGCATATGACAATGTACTACATGAAATCATCCTGTACGCCTTGGGCAGTATTGGATTGGGAGGCCGCGTTTACCAATGGATCTACAGCTATTCGAAGGACAGAACCTTCTTCGTTCAGACAGAAGATGGTGCAACAAGACACCATCATACTTATTGCGGCGAACCTCAAGGTGGGGTCCTAAGCCTCATACTTTTCAACATTGTGCTCATCGGCCTCGTTGACGTCCTGCCACACTCCGTACATCTTTTCATATACGCGGACGACATCTGCATCTAGGCATCAGGGGTCATGCGTCTACACGTACGAGCCAGGCTTCAGACAGCAGCCACACTGACATCAAACTACCTTCAAGGATGAGGACTGGAGCTGTCATCTAAGAAATGCTCACTGGTTGCGTTTACGTGCAAGACAATGACGCCATACCGCATCAGAATCAATGGACACACGATCAGCTCTCAAAAGACCCACCGTTTCCTGGGAATAATAATGGATCGTGACTTGTCTTGGAGCCCTCATATCGCTCACATGAAGAAGAAACTGACCATGATCACCCACGTCCTAAAGTTTCTTGCGGGAAAATCATGGGGTGCATCGGTACGAGCCATGCTTTAAGTGTATGCTGCACTTTTTCTTGGCTTCATGCGCTACAGCCTACCTGTGCTTGGCAAGGTCCGCATAACAAACGTACGCGTCCTCCAGTCACTACAAGCTCAAGCACTGAGAATATGCCTCGGGCTTCCGAGATGTACATCCTTAGCAGCGACTATCGCAATCACTCATGAACACCCTATCACAACCTACATTCGTATCGGTGCTTTAAGAGCGCACATAAGACACGCCACTCGGATTCAAACGCATCACCTCGCCTCCCTTCCAACTTCCAGGCCACGCTCTGCGTTCTGCTCTATTATTGCTCCACATCACATGGTTATTCCCACGAACTTCACGCATGCAGCAAGACCGCCGTTACCATTGTGCTGTCTACATCCACTAGAAGCCCTCATAACCATCCCCGGAATGCAAAAGAAGAAAAATTTGTCAAATTTGACTCTAAAAAACAACATTACTGTTTTTTCATGAGAAACACAGTGAACACATTCACATTTACACGGTTGGGTTGGTCACTTCAACAAGTTCAACAGGCGCAGTGATAATTCCGGAGAAATCCATCACGATAAAGTTCAGGACCTCGCATCTTACATCATCCACGGCGGCAGAACTCGCCGCCATTCATGCCGCTCTGAAGTTCCTAGTTGAAGAACCGCAGCAGACATGATCAATCTTCTCCGACTCCAAAGCAGCTCTCCAGGGCATTGCCTCGCCATATCTTCATGGTCCAAACGAACAGCTAATTGCTGAAATACGACTTCTTCATCACCGGGCTGTAGAGAAACCACATGACATAGCGTATCAATGGATACCAGGCCACTGCAGCATTGGTGGAAACGACCGTGCAGATGAAGCAGCCCAATCTGCTCATGATGATGCCCCTTGTGCAGCTATACCATTATCAAGAACGGACGCCGCTGCAAGGCTTCGATCACTTGCACGAGAACTGACACTCGCTCAGTGGAATTCACCGGCATTCACCAACGTCCGCCTTCATAATTTGGACCCACACCTACAGCTCCGTCTTGCATCAGGAATAAACAGAGCAGAGGAGACACTTTTGTGTCGTCTGTGGATTGGGGTGGCCTTTACGAATGCTTATTCGTTTCGAATCGGAATAGCCAGCAGCCCGACATGCAACAACTGTGGCTGCGCAGAGACTTTCTCCGATCATCTCTGCGAGTGCCCTCGCTTCAGTGCGCCAAGAAAAGAACTCTTAAAAGCTTTAGATAGACTAGAAAATCACCAATTGTCGAAAGAAAGGGTGTTACGACACTGGCCGAGACCGTCCTCTGCACGCAAGGCATTGAGAGCGTTGTTGCGCTTTCTGCGGGCAAGTGGTCTTAGAGACAGGTTGTAAGCAGCGTCGTGGAATGTCTGATGACCTCCCTTTTTTCAACGTCTCTTTTCTCTCATCTTTTATCCCCCTTAACCCCTTCCCCATTACAGGGTAGCCAGCCGGTCTGAGAACTGGCTAACCTCCCTGTCCTTCCTCTTTCAATCCTCCTCCTCCTCCTCCTTCAAACGGTTTGCCATTCTTCACGTGACAATGCAAATTATTACTGCACTTTTCATTGCTTCGACCTTGGGGATGAACAATGCACAATGAATGATCAGCTAGGCATATCTCATAATCATATAGTGGTTTTGGGATGTTTGGGTTTTGGGATGTTAAACCCTACATATCAATCAATATATCAATCGAATGATCAGCCACCTCTGGGAGGACACGTCTCACTTTCGTAATACCAATTCTTAAAAAGAATGCTCAACCACGTTTTTAGGCGCAAAGCTACTGTTAAGCTAACCTTGTCGTGCGTCACGCGTAACCGACAGAAGAAGATAACGTGAGAAAAAGGAAGGCAGCATCTCCCGAGAAGTATAACAGATGGCGCTGTCTCGTAGAAGCACGTACAAACTGAGCGAAAGCGAGGATATTCTAGATGGCGCTGTACCACTACTCTCCGATTGGCTGCTGCGTGGGCTGTGCTTGGGTACGAGGAGAATGAGTGCCTCTCTCAGTGCCCTGGATCATCACCGTGCGTGGTGGATCATTGGTGTTGGGACATGGACAAATCAGAGCAGCGGGCGCGAAGCGACGCGGAGGGGCCCGCGGGTTTGTGTTCATCGCCAGACAGAGAACACACAGACAGAAAGAGATACAGACAGACGGACTAACGCATGCACGGACTGACGGATGGATGGCTAGACAGACGGACGCATGGACGGACAGATGAACGCACGCACGAAAAAACAAACGTATTTACGGACACATGGACGACGGATGGATAGACGGACGCTTCGTCCCACTGATCATCATTCACTCCATGAATATGCTGTGACTTTTTTCTTCGGTGCCTTCTAGCCACTCGCATTATGGCAGCCATCATCAGCAGCGCAATATTCTGCGGAGAAAGATAAGTTTACGGACTACCATAAACACCTGATCTCCGGAGTCCGACCACTCATAGGACAACTGTAAAAATTAGCGTTGTATCATATGAGAGAATATTATGAAAGCGTGGTTTCAGCCTTTGCTGAGTCGCAGTGTGGGAAATCGTAGCCCCGTACCACAGTGGATGTATATGTGTGAGGCTTCCTACACTAAAAGTTGCAGTGATTCAGGTTCAACAAGTTGTTCGCTTAAAGGGTACTGATGTTAAACAGAAAATTAGTAAGCTTTGATGGTTTGTTTTTGCATATATTTCCGCATGTTCTTTCTTCGTCGTAATATTATGGTTATAATAAACTCATTGTCAAAAGTTGAACCAAAGTCAAAATATTATTTTTAATTTCGTGCCGTAACCTCAACACTTGATCTCACGGCTTTGAACGTCTACTCCTTTTCTATTTTCTGCGCATTCACTCATTATGATTTTTTGAGGCCATGAATCTTCAGCCAGTGAATTCGTTGATACGCAATGTAATTCATTTTACCAAAAAATAATGGCAAAAATATCTCTATCAGGCTTGTGAGTCTTAAAAATAACCTGCACATCTCAGAAAAATCTATTTGTTATGTCTTGTTAAAGACCCTAAGTCCACAACGCGCCCAGTTGCTTAGTCTATTTAAAAGATACGCTCCTATGCACACGTTCTATAGAATTTCCTAAACGTGCTTTCTTCCCGCATTCTGTCGCACGTAGTCCGTTCATACCGAGATATTTATCATTATTCACAACCAAGGCAACACTACCCACCTCAGCTGGAAGGGGTTGCTGGCGTACACCCGTATCATGAAGGCCCCGGGACAGTGTGGGTCGAAGGTGGCCGGTATTATGACGTAGTGGCCCGGTCGCAGCTCGAAGCGGCCGAACACTTCACGGTAGTTGATGTAGGCTCCGGAGTTGGCCACGTCCGGTGTGCGCGCAAAGTGATCCAGGGAGAGGCGTCGGAAGTGGTCCAACGCCTGCGCACCGAAAACATCAGCATCACAAATATTATTAGCTCCAACATGCGCGCGGTGTAAGAATAATCAGGTGTTGACACTGGGCGCGCCTGAGCGGCCAGATAATGTTCGGTCTCGTGGGCACGCTGTGCTGCGAGCCCTACGCCATCTCCTGCCACCGACAGGAGCTCTCACTGAGTGGTGCCCCGTCCTCGGACTCCTGCGACCATGTCCATCTTCCCTATCTCCTCCTTACTTCCGTCGTTTTCTGTCGTTCTCTGTCCCTGCGTCTCACAATCTCCTTCCTCTATCTATTTACCTTTTAATCCTATCCTTTTAATCCCTCCTTTGCTTCTATATCGCCTTTGGCTGGGAGTCTTTCACGAAAGCTTATACCACGTTAATTGGAATTACTGACAGTGTGGCGTGCGATGTTTGCGGCACCGACGAAAATATCGAACACCTGCTGTGCCATTGTCCTCGATTTGCCTCAGATAGACAAGTACTTGCCAACGCAATGCGGCGACTGGATGATCGGCCTCTTTCTGTGCAGGTGCTATTACAGCAACGTCCACATGCCTCGACAGCCCACAAGGCAGTGAAAGCCCTGCTGTGTTTCCTGAGAAAGACAGGCTTGTGTGAACGCCTCTGACATGTGGTAGAGTTCTACACGCTGCAGTGAAATTACTGTCAGTCTCTCCCCAACCTTTTTTTCTTTTCCCTCTCTTTCCTCTTTCTCGTCTTTCTTGTCCCCTTCTTTAATCCCCCAGTGTAGGGTAGCCAACCGGATGTCTTTCTGGTTAACCTCCCTGCCTTCTCCGTTTTGATGCTTCCTCCTCCCTCGTGAGCTACTGTTGAGGTGTTGCACTCCGATGAAGACGGTTACGGGGCTCACTTTTCCGTTCTTTTTCCTTTGAGAATCACACAAGGAGCTGTCAGATGGTGCCATGGCCAACGTACCCAGGGCGCGGTGCTGGCGCATTCAAATTCCTCTGCCCCCCCAACGTTTTCGTTCCAAGTGGCACAAGTACCAATTAAAGCGCGAACGAAATTTCGTATTTTATATTAAAATGCAAAACTTTACCAGGATTAAGAATTTAATAACACGAAAGTGATTTGTGCAGGGTGTGAACGTCGTCAACACAGATAGTTCCGCTCACGCGCACTTGTATTTTCGTCTGTTCCAGTATTGCTCGAGGCAAAGAAAATTAATTTAAAAAAAAACGTTAGCCATCGGACTATTCCTCCATCAAAATACTTTTCCGTGGGGAAGAAATGCAAGGAACTTTCGCGTGCTTAGATGTACGTGCATGGAAAACATCCCCAGGTGGTCAAAATTAGGAGCCCCCACTATGGCGTCCCTCGTAATAAAATCATAGTTTTGTCGCGTAAACCCCCAATATTAATTATTACCCCTTTATTAAAAGAGAATCGTTACTGCACCTGAAACGTATTTCATGCGTACCACTGCTTTCGTTTACACAGGAAATCATTGAAGCATTTGCGCTTGTTCAGTGTGAACGCAATATAAAAAATATTTCAAACGCGCAAGTATTCTATAACAAGCACACAAGAGCAATTCAGTTGTTCCATGAAATATATAAATATTTGAATTACGCAAGTATTTCATATACAGCACTATAAAGCAATGCGGTTGCTCAAGGCTAGATGTTGCGATGCGAATTCACATATGTATGTCAACGATCACCGTCAGACGATCACGGTAAGACGGCCCTTTGAAGTGAGGCACACGCTCCGCAGAAGTCTGAAGACCGAACGGTATTTCGGTACAAATAACGTTCTAGGCAATTCGAGAACCTTTCAGCAATTTCATGGCAGCTTCGTCGACAGAGTAACATTAAACATACGCGAAGAAAAAAAAACTGGCTTCAAAACAGTGCGGTAAGAGATTCCAACAAAAAGACCCAGAATCAGCAGCATGCACATTTCCTTCGAGCGTGTTGTTGAGACCAAGACAGCTTATCCCGCTCGTCGTAGCGCTATCTACAAGATAGCTGATAACGGCCCGAACATCATCTGGACGCACTAGGATTGCGCTTTTAAACGCGTTGCGGGGAAAGTGTCAGCACCTGTGTATTCTTACATCATGAACATGTTTCATGAGTGCACCGTTTCTTCTTCCCACAGAGACACCATGCTGTAAATATTTGGTATTATTGCGATAGCAATGAAATGGACACTCTCGACTGGATTTCCCCGTTGGCGTCGATGTCATGCAACATATATGCTTACGTATCTATATATATCAAAGCGCAAGAAAGAAAAATTCAAAATAAACACTCCGCGCGCGTCATCTAACATGGGACCTCCGCGTCGTGAATGCGAGGCGTTAGCCGCTGAGCCACCGTGAGGTGCCTCCTTGGATGTTTAAACGGCTAGTATTTATATCTACCAGTTATCGCTGTTGGCAAACATCTCGGAGGGGAACTACCGTATTTTCAGCACTATCAGTAAGATGGCGCCGTGAGCGTGCGGCGGCTCTCATCTCTTTCGTGTACTTTCGCCCGCGTAGAGAATAAGGGGTTGTACGCTCGATCGCGCCTTATCTCGCAGTGAGGAGGTCCGTACGTCTCGTGCGTATTCTGTTGTAGTTACCGGGTGCACAAAGGTCACTGAAATCGTTTCACACCCCAGTTTGCGAAAAGAGGTGCGCTTTCCAGACAGGGTGAATTCACAACTAGGACGCTTAGTCGAGTTTATCTGTACCTGTGGGTATGTTTCATGCGTAATTTGTGCGTGAGAAACGCGGGCCACGTTTCGATCTGCTTCATATTCTGCGCGTGACTTTCTAATTTGTTGCTATCGCGTTCATTGATTCGCCTTCGTGACAAAGGTTTGACTTTTTTCGGCCAATACAGGGGACAAGCAATCTCCTTTTGCACCAATATTGGGCAATTTTTTCGAAAATGTACAAATAAACGAAATGATAGCAAATGTTAATGAATTTTGTATACCTCATCCGATATCTCATTTCACAGCCCTTGCTAAGCACCCAAATATTATAGCCGGGCACAATTTGAGAAGTCTGTGTGCTTTTTTTTAAGGCAGATGAACACATGCTTTCACTAATGGGCACGCACTTAAGGAGTACACCATGATCAGGGCGACTGGTCAGCACGCCTTTGGAGAATATTGTCGAATGAGAGGGACTACCTTGACCAATTTTTTTCAGTCACTGAGGTGGTGAGCAGCAGCAATTCGGTCAATCGGGCGGAGTCTTCGAACTTGTTAGGCTGAACCCGATTATATGTGCAAGTGAATGACGCAAGGATAGCTAGGCGAATCAAATTATTATCAACGTAGAGCTGAACCTCCCTGCCTTCACCTTTTCACCTTCCATTCTCTCAAGATATAGAAAGCAAGATACGCGATAAAGAATAATGAGAGCCACGTAGAAAAGCCACTAAATTTAATGTAAATAGCTAAGATTTCGGGGCAAAATCTTAAAACAAACGTAACGGTTCCTCACAAAGTTGTAGCAAGGCTAGCGCTTTGGAAGACAAAAAATTGTCTTGCTTGACACTGAAAAGTGTACCTACATTATCCGAATAAGGAATTCTTTCCTGAATCTAAAACTTCAAGGAATTTTTTTAGTGTTCCGCGACTCGACATCTTGGTTTTTTTAATTGTTTTATCCCTATCTGTGTATCTCTCACAACAAAAAGATAACTTCAAAACTAGAAAACTTCCTTCTTTTGGAAACTGCCATCTTTTATCGGGGTTAGCACTCTACAAGCTTAAAGTATTGTTATAATCATACACTTTTAGGTTATAAAACGCGCGTTACGTTTTTTGCGCGGGATGAAAATTTGCCTGAAAGGAGAAGCAGCTGCGCGTAATGACGGACTACGTTGGCCCAATAACAGGGTCTGAATTCACCAAATATCTGTTTCGTCAGTTTGTTTTTTCATTAGTAAGCCAGCCTCCCCAATATGTCCTGCATCACGCTTGCCTGAAATGTTCCATCAGATAAAGTTTAGCGTAATAGGTTGCTGTATATGCGGACCCCGTTCCCTCACCTGATAGATAACGAATCCTATCTGATGCATGCGCAGGCGATTTCGCGTGATGAATGCGTTGTGGGGTGGGTGCACCTGCATCAATGCCACCACAACGCTCGCCGTGCTGTCATCGGCCACTGCTGCATTACCTGCACCAACGAGAGAGGGGTGGTACAAAAGCTGTGCCCACAAAAAGTTTTTGTACATACCAGAGTAATAATTAGTAATAACAACAAGAAAACTACAACATATTCCTTTGTTCCGAAAGTTATCAATAACACGTAGGTGACGCCACAGAAGCATATTCTGGACTCGTGCTACTGCATGAAAGCTACGATAACGTCATTGCCACATGACCTCCCTTATTGTCAAAATGACGCGACCTGCTAATTAACGACCTTTGCGAGAGCGCAATGGCAGGCATTGAGTGCTATATACTGATGATGTCCCCGTGACATAATGAACACTCAGATTCACACTGTCTTTGCAGTATATACCACACGACTGATTCAATTACGTTAGCGCAATCTATCTACATGCATCTATGCAGTGACTGGCATCTAGGCTGGGGTAATAATTACTGTAGCGACAGTTATCGATACTTGGAATAATTGTAAGATGGAGATTTATAGCCCCATAACACCACCTCGGCATTATCAAGAAAGCGAAATAGGCAGTATTAGGAAGAAAGTTTGTTTCCATAGTGCCACCCTGCATACTTGCTTGTCCGATGGTCGCTTTTCATGCAACACGAAGCAAAACAGTGACTTAGAGGGCATAACATTTTTATAACATTGGCATAACATAGCCATTAAATTGTGTTAAGGGTCAAATGTTCAAATCTACTGAAGAGCACTGACTACAAAGCTTCCTCATTGTAAACTTAAAAATTAGAGATACTTTTTTAGATGGAGATTTACCAAAACTCTTTGATTGTCAGAAAATTCTTACCCTGCTTTATGACTTGCTTATGACTTGTGGTACATTCAAAGGCTGTCTTTCATCTAACGTGTGGACACATCGTGCGCACTTGTTAGTGCTCTAGTGCGAAACTGTATATCAATTGATATGTTGGGTTTAACTTCCCAAAAACAATCATTTGATTATGAGAGACGCCGTAGTGGAAAACTCCGGAACTTCCAAAACCGGGTACCTCAAACTGATTGCACCTGCAAAAATCGCAACACTTTTGATGTGCAGCAGCTCGTTGGCTAGCGCGTGTAAGTCTGTCCCTCCATGCGTCCACAAAAACGCGCCGCCACGCGCTCTTTTCCCCGCAGTGTTGGAGCGGTGCCAAGTACGTCTCTTCACAGCTGCGCGTTGACGTCACGCTCCCCTCGCAGTGCGTGCTGAAGGCGTTCTCTCCCTCGCCTGCCGCGCACTCAACGCAGCGCCCGCAGCTGCCGCCTCGCCCGTTCGCCCACAACACCTGCCACTACCACCACTCGCACCGCTACCACGACCACCGCTCGCTACGCCGCCGACTCCTCAGTTCACGCGCAATAAACCTGACGCGCGCCTAACGTACGCGTTGAAACATCTCTACACGTGTCACCCTCTCCACCACTCGCAACGCTTGAGCGCACATTGAGTGGTAACACTCTTCCGGCTCGTTCATCTGCGATAGAGAGGAAGTCGGTAGACGACGCTCCTTCGCCCACTGAAACATATTGAAGTGATTAGGCCTAACCCGGCCTTCGCCGGCGTTGCGACGGTTGGTGAAGCCGACCGCGTTCGCGAATGGCGACATAGCGTGCCTGCGACACCAACGAGGCGCAAGCCAGGGAAGCCAAACGCAAGCGTTGGTAACGCTACTGCTTCGCATCCGATCAGCGTTCCCTTTGGGAGGATGGTGGAAATTTTCTTCTGTACCTTTCGTTCTCAACAGCACAATATTACCAGGTAATATACGAGACATGTCTATTGCACAGGTTTTAGTGCTGAAACTATTTCCGTGATAATATCTCTTCTGTTGTTTTGCGAGATAAGTTAGTCAGCAGTTATGCTTAAAAGAGACCAGCTATCAATGAAATGTTCGTGAGCACGGGGTGCCAATGCGACTTATGCTTCGTCAAGCAGACTCGTCTTCTTCAAGGCTGCAACTAAGGCAGCTGAAGCCTTGACAAAGACAAATATTTGCACTTGTTAGCTCCATCGACGCCCTGTGTTCTCAAATTTTCAATCTATTCATGCTGTTATCTTTTTCTCAACTCCTGTCTCGTTTTTATTTCAATGCTGACAATACACTTGTCATGTCACTGCATTTAGGATCCTTTTTTATCTTTTTTTTTCACTCACCATGGTCACCTGGTGTGGATCGTATGGACAACAGGTACTGCGGATTAGTGCTGAATGAGCTTAAGTTGTTCCTTGATCCACCCGAGTTGACGCCGTCGACCCACACACCACGGATTGCACGCACCTGAAAGTTCCATCCAAAAGGAACAGACACACTGAGTTCTCTCGCCCATTAGCGCAGCCCTAGGTCGCCAGATAGCCTTCCACAGAACATTGAAATTTACCAAAAACGTTATACAGTGATGAAACGTGTGTATTCTCGTTGTCCTATTTGTCGACATTGTAGTCGCTCACTGAAAAATTCTCAACGAAGCTTTGAGATAAGCTTGAGGTTTTCGCCCCTTATTGCTTTTCCCGCCGCTGTGCTCTTACCTTTGTTTCGCTGTGACGTCAAAATTTTCCTTCATTCACTATCATGTCACTCCACATTCATGTTGTATGATCATATGTAGTAAGAGTGAAGTATAGGTTAGAAACTAAAGAAGGTGACAGCAAAAAGCAAGAGCAGATGATATGAGAATGCAAAATAGATCAAGAAGAAACGTATTGTTTTCCATCCTTTACTATACCACACAATTTTGTATAAGCAAATAAGTTCTGCGAATACTCGCAAAATGACGGAAAGGTCAACAAAGAGAAAAAAGACAACTACGTGTTTGTAGCACAAGGCCACAAGAAAATTCGCATGGAATTCTTGGAAAGAAAACTCATCAGTTGCCAAAAAAGTTGTGCTGGTCCAAAGTTTGAACCCGGCATCAGGAAAACTTTTTAGAAAATTTTCTAGCTATTTTGCGAAAAAAGCCATACGGATTACCTTGTAGTCTCGTGCTACAAACGGGTTGTTGGCTGTTTATTCTTTCGTAATTTTGTATATATAATCTAATAGCACATTTCACCCCCTAAGTCAACCACTAAGCCATATTCCCGAAATAATTGTTCATCTTTAATAAGTCGCACCTCCAGAAACGCTCGCCCTAGAGCGCTCATACACAGCTGTACCATGGGATATACAAGCTGCATAACTATAATTCGCTAGAAAAACTGGCAGCAGTGATTTTTGTTTCCACTAATTTACGTCACCTACAAAGTAACCAAAGCCAAGGGCAGTGTACCTCTCCGGGTTTTTCGGGTATGCCATCGCCGTCGAAGTCAGGTCCCAGGGTGCAGATAGAAACTTCCTCGAACTCACGGCAGAAGTCCTCGTACTTCATCCAGAACTCACCATCGCCGTGCTGGCGCCACTCCATCTGCTTCTTCGTCTCGGCGTCCACCAGCGACCACTGGGGATCCCTGTACAAGCACGTGCAAAGCGCGGAGTGGCGTGCATTCAAACTGTGCGGTTGCGCTGCCACTAAGTCTCATCGTAAATTATCTTGTACATTGTGCAAGGTTTAACTGTTCATTTTTCTTCTTCGATCTGTTGTTCCGCCATCCATGGGACGGCTTTCAGCTCTCCCATAGTAGAGTACTAAGTACTCTAAATGGTTAACCACTTTTTCTAAACACATTGTCTGGAGTAAAAACGACAACATGTATCTAAGACCAGCAGTAAATTTATAGTAGAACGGTAACTTGAGAACTTACGCTTTGAGCTAGCGTAATTGCTCGGAGACTATGGTTTTCACTGCTAATTACGATGGGCTACTCAGTAACTTTGGCTTTGTACTATTAACCACTAATAACAGCCACAATTCACGCATTCCGGTTGGGGGAAATGCGCAAGCATCCCGGTATTTAGGTGTGCGGTAAAGTAATTCGGGATTTATGTGTGTTGTCCTACAGAGGTGTGGCACTGAGCACTATCTTTGTTTAGATGCTCAAATTCCCAGAATTCAATATACTCAAGTTTTAGCAAGGGTTGGTGGATATCCTCCGATACATGAAAATAGGGCCAAATTACTATGATAATGACGGCGCGCTGTCTACACGGCGGCCTACAAGGATCACGTATGTACCAACGTACAACTGAGGTTCGACCTTGGGGCTGAGGAGGTGTGTGCGGAGGGGAATTATAGTTGCTCCAAGCAACTAGGTCTCTCTGCCGTCTACAGGACAAAATTTGAACACCTAGAAACAATTACTCTGTCATATGAAATCTAGTGCAGAATACTTTACGTGAGGTTCAAGCATCCGAATAGGCAATGTGCTTCTTTCTTTCATCACGCATATATACTGACCAGATTATGGATATTTAAAATTTCGTCTTTTTTCCCAGCAGATGTGGCACCTTTAGTTGACACCAAAAATAAAAAAAGACAAGACATTCCTTGACTATTCAACGAGATAGTTAGCAACACGCGATATCGGTATCAACATTTTATTCTCCCGTGGCGCCACGTACTTACAGCGTTAATAGAAGGAGTCTACAGCTTGACGCATCAGCGAATACACAAACTGCTTCTCAAAATTTTCGCTCCTTTAAGATACATATAATCAAGTAAAAATACGATGGTAGCAAATTTTTGCTAAAAGAGCCACTGTGGTTCTATAGGGTCAACAATAAATTGGGTGGTCGAATGAATTACGGCAACTCTCAAGCTGGGTACAAGAAAAGAAAACAGGATAGAGATAGGAAAGGCGTGGGTGTTAACTAGTTAAGGTTGACTGGTATACTGACCTGCACAGGGAAAGGGGTGCTAAGTTTGAAAATTGTAAGAGTAAAGAAAGAGCGAGAAAGGAAAAAGAATGTGCGAGCAACACACAATGGGTACATTTGATCATGAAAAGTTAGTGAGTTGTTTTCCAAGTGTGAGGCCCACGGGACGGCTTTATGCGCTCCCATAATCGAGTACCTTTTGTCTGAACCGTTAACAACTACTTCTAATCACACAATTGCGTATTGTGGTGCGGCACACCACATTCTTATCAGTGTAGAGCTGCTGTGAAAGTTTCTTGTTATTAAAAAAAATAACATTTCCTTCAATGCCTTGCAAATCGAAATTTTTCATGATGGCACTCAAAGATACTTCAGAGCGACAAGCTGTATGAGAAAAATAACGGTGGTTGACAAAGCCAAAAATTAGCTACTAGCAAAGTGTATCTGCGAACACATTGCCGAAAGCGAGTTAAAACATATCACCATTAGAAAAGTGACGCCACCCCAGCAACACTACTGCAGTTAAATATAAAGCTGAAGAATAAAGCATTCAGTAAGAGTGAATGTGAGGACAACACGAAAAAAGACAGCGAGAGAAATGTATAACGACAGAGTGTTAATAATGGATGCTCTTGGCTTCTGGTGCGAAATAAAAAAAAATGCGTGACAGGTGCATTTCTAAATTGTCAGGCAACGGCTGCATCCTGGCCCGGGCTTCATTAAGGTCACAGTAATGACTACGTGTGCCGTTTATGTAAGACCTAATTGGGGCAGTTGGCACTCACGCATCACTCCAGCTGCCGGTCCATTCGATGCCATTCCCCCAGGGGTTTCGCACGCGTAGCAGGCAGGCGTCATGGCCGTTGCTTAGCGCCACCCGACGCACGGCACTCACTGTGTACGCGTGGCCTGACACCAGGCCATTGGGGTCGGCCGTTGTGGCCAGCCACCAGTCACCCTGCAAAGTTGGGTGCCATCAACCGCCAGCATAGACGCATGCAGTCTTGTTGGGTCTCTAAACAAATTGCGCCCCTCCGAAGTCATTGTCACACCCAAAATTAAATGTTTCAAACGTTCAGCAAGGCAGCTATGGTGGCTGTGAGGGAGCCACTGTCTTGATTGGACGGAATAAATAAACTTCTCGGTGATGCACGGAGTACTCAAAATATAGAGTTCAATGACAAACTGCGAGCACTCTTGGTTAAGATTGATGCGCAGCGAAGGTATACTCAATTAAACACTACATGAATAGCAACTGCTGACAATTCTACGTCTGCCATCAATTTTGCAATGCCATTGCCCCCACCGGTACATGGACCAGACCATTCATGAGGCCGTGTGTATGTAACATATCTTGTGCGCACGATTTTTTATTGAGCTTTTGAGTTGCACTGTAACTATGCAGTAACAGGTAATAGAGAACAGTGAACCATGCAGAGCCCAATGTCGATCCTCCATCACGATTCTTTTTTTTTTATTTTTTGCCCCTGACCAGTGGTCGAAACTCGTATTGCTATGAGTTCCCCTTTTTCTTGGATAGCAAAACAGTGTCGATACATTACCTTCATCTTCCTCAGCAGCGCGAAACGATTGCCGCTGCTTGGTACTTTCAAACTCGAAGCGCTAGCTAATTCTAAAGACTGATGCCCTGGTCGAACTGCCAAGTTAGAAGTGCTGAGTGAAGCAATCACTTACCTTTCGCGAGCAGGTGATGAAGGCACCATGCTCGGACGCCTTGAGAAGAAATCCGAACAGGTTCTCTGGAGCGTCCTGCAAGTCGTATCGCTCGGCCAGACCACTGGTCAGGTCAACCATGGCGTCCATGGCCTGACCTCCTTCCAGGGCCTCGTAGCTTCCGTGTAGCCTGGGCAGAGCGGGAAGAAGAAAATAGTGCCAAATCAATGATTTCGTGCACTTCTTTTTGACTGCCCTTCGTCGCAAATCTGAGCTATCACGTTGCAAGGTGACTCGTGGCTTCCTAAAAAAATCTATAGAAGCTTCAACCACGTTCATCCGCGTTGAGGGTTACGAACACGTTCGGTGGGTTCAGGGGTGTGTGCAGAGTGGTTCATTAGAGGTAGGGAACTTTCATCGTAAAGCCTTACCTACCCTTCCACATCCTCATCCACTCATATATAGGTATAATACGAAAAAAAAACATTTACGTTGAATGCACAACTCTAAATTAGGCAACGAGGTGTCTCACGACCTGCATTTGATTGCCGGCTTTCCAATTATGAAGGCCCGAAGTAAGTGATTGTTGGAGTTCAACGTCAGCTGATGGTCCTGGGCTACAATTATCGTCAAAAACCCGTATGACCATAACCGTGCACACGTAACAACGGTGATACGGATACGACGGAGTAAAGGTATGGAGTATACCTAACGCTATCACCCCCCCCCCCCCACTAGATGAATAGTGCGGAGGGGGCCACCCATCCTTGCCACTCTGCGCGCACGCCTATGAAAAAGTCCACAGATATCACAGATATCCCGGCTGCGGTGGCTGCATTTTCGATGGAGGCGGAAATGTTGTAGGCCCGTGTGCTCAGATTTAGGTGCACGTTAAAGAACTTCAGGTGGTCTAAATTTCTGGAGCCCTCCACTACGGCGTGTCTCGTAATCATATCGTGGTTTTGGGACGTTAAAACCCACATATCAATCAATCAATCAATCAATCAATCACCAAAGTCCTTTGCAAGCCTCGACTGAAGGATCACCAGCAGCAAAGGTAGACACCGGATACCCCTCCTTTTACTTTCCCGACCGCGACAGTCACCGTAGCAAGGGTAGAGAAATGACAACGAAGGGCACTGTGTATTGACAATAGACTATACCCGAAGTAAGTAGACAATATTTTGTCAATTACTTTTTTGCCATCCTTTTGTGAAACTGGCCTTCCAAAAACTTTTTTTCTATAATAAGAGCTGTATTCTGTCCCCTTTGGTTGAGCGGAGCTTGTAGTTGGACGTACACCGAAAGCGCACACAATTTGTCCATAATGTGAATTCCGTTGGATTGGTCCGGTTCCCAAAGCAAAGTATAAGTAGTAGTCTTAGAGCTTGCAACCCCTCGAATGGTCGGTGTTGACGCCATTTTGTGGTCAATTCTCGCTGTAAGCATCTCCGAAGCTGGACCTAAACTATTACAACTGGAGGCGTTGTCTATAGTTGAACTATATATATGCAATCGCTAATGCCTGTCAACGTCGTTTACTGCACTGAAACAAGTTGTGTCCATCACTCTTTTTTCTATACTACTCCACACGAAACACGACCGATGAAATTGCAGCTATCATCATGTTCACAGTGAAATTTTCCTTACTCTATGTCGTAAGGCATGAAATGCAGACTTCGCAATTGCCGCATTCAATGACATGAGGCATGATATATGATATATTGCATGCATACCACATGGTATATGCACATAACTTTGCACGATACATATCCGCCTTGTCGTAAGACCAACGGTTTCAGAAGAGTCGTGCTCAAATAACGTTTACCATCTGCAACGAATGAACAGCGACCACAAGAAGAAGCGGATCATGCGGCGCTCTGCAACGAAAAAAAAAAACTTCTGCGTACAGCCATTTGTGCTAGGCTCAAAAATGGAATCTTTCCCTCTTTCTTATGTTTATGGAATTATCAACATATAGCAAAGGCTCTAAATAAAATTGAAAGTTGCTGTTCGCGTACAGTAATGTGTGCAGTAGAGCCACTTGAAGGAAGAATTTTTCGTTTATTCCCGTGATTCTTCAATGTAGTTGTAGATAAGCATCCTATCCTGTCTCCCACTTTTCAGCTTGCTTGTCTCTCTTGCACCACAGATATTTTATTAGGCTATGCTCCAACTCACCTACGTCACACTCTGCTAGTCGTTTTCTCTTTGGCGCTGCGGAATGCAGAGAAAAATTGTCCACGTGCACAAACTATCCTAATCTTGCTTCAGTGATCGAGGACTACGCATACACAGCGAATCAAAAGAAAGAGCGGGGCAGCCTCAAGTGGCGCCAATTACTGACTTGGCGTAGGCTTTCTCGAGAAGGGCGACCCAGAACTCTCGTGGGTCGCTGCATCGCGAGTATATGAGCCGGTCCTCACTGGTGGGCAGCAGGTCGTCCACGTACACCACCACCCAGCGACCGAAACGCCACAGGTTGAAACGCACCGCACCCTTGTATTCAGAGCCGTACAGCTGCTGCTCCTGAGGTACAACCTGCGAACGAGTGGTGGTTCATTGTGTTGAAAGTCAGTCAACAGTGGTATTACAAAAGAGACTCTCGGCGTTTTTTAGATGCGGAAGCATCTTATACTCGCGCCTTGTAGTGCGCCGTCCGCGCCGTCCGCACCGCTTCTCGAACATTCCACAGCTGACGCGCGCGCATGCGCCGTCGCGCCGTCGCCCACCATCTGTGCCGCGCGCGCTTCTCCTTCGAGAACATTCGACAGCTGACAGCGCATGCGCCGTCGCGCCGTCGCCATCTGTGCCGCGCGCGCGCTTCTCCTTCGAGAACATTCAACAGCTGACAGTGCATGCGCCGTCGCGCTGTATATATACTCAAGGTCGGCGCTCGCTCGCTCAGTTGCCGCTCGTCGGTTGGTTTGTACGGCGCGTCGACGTCCAAGGTCGCGGTGAAATGAATTCCAACGAATCCACAAACACAATGATCGACGTCCCTTCGACCAGCGCCGTCCTTTCGCATACGTGTGTACGTGTTCACTCATTTAACACCCCCTCCTACAACCACGTTAACCAATTTAGCCATCGACCCAAGTAAGTCGCAATTTAACACCCCATTTCACAACCACGTTAACCAATTTAGCCATCGACCCAAGTAAGTCGCACTTTAACACCCCGTTAACCAATTATATGCTCCGCATCCTCCTCAGTGTTCCCCCGAGGGAAGCTGCGGGCAATTTTTTATCCATTTCCTTGAGATGACTAGAAGACGAAAGCCGCCGTCACCTCTTTTTCTTGCTCCTCCTCCGAAAACTTTGCGCACATATAGCGTGATTTCGGCCCACTTTTTTCCCAAGCAATTTAACGCTATGACGTCACGTTTTGTGACAAAGTAGTGACATCAGGGTGACAAGACACGTTCTAGCGATCTTTGGCGTCTTGATGACGATATACGGGGACGTCATTACGTGCTGACGGCATCGATTGATATGTGGAGTTTAACGTCCCAAAACCACGATATGATTATGAGAGACGCCGTAGTGGAGGGCTCCGGAAATTTCGACCACCTGGGGTTCTTTAACGTGCACACAAATCTGAGCACACGGGTCTACACCATTTCCGCCTCCATCGGAAATGCAGCCGCCGCAGCCGGGATTCGAACCCGCGACCTGCGGGTCAGCAGCCGAGTACCTTAGCCACTAGACCACCGCGGCGGGGCGTGCTGACGGCATCATTCATGCTGGTTGTCACTCCGGCCGCAACCACGCCGCCTTTTACGCATTGTTTGCGGCGCACTGGGCTCGCTGTGCTTTACAAAGAAACCTTAATCCGGCTACTTCAGAAAACTTATTATCCCATCTTTTCAGTGACATCTGCTTTTATTGCCTGGTCGGAAGTGTTACCTAGTAGCAATGAAAATAGTGTGAGCAACGAAAGCATTCTCACTGTACAAGCCTCCGTTGTACGACGAGTACGGCGAAACTATTCAAAGTAACGAAGCGGAATTCACTGTGCCTTTAGAGAAAGTGTCATTCAAGATTTTTTGAAGAGATATTGGCCATAAACTAATTAGTAATTTATTTACGTTCGCCGCGGTGGTCTAGTGGCTAAAGCACTCGGCTGCTGACCGCAGGTCGTGGGATGGAATCCCGGTTGCGGCGGCTGCATTTCCGATAGAGGCGGAAATGTTGTAGGCCCATGTGCTCAGATTTAGGTGCACCCTATAGAACCCCAGGTGATTGAAATTTCCGGAGCCCTCCACTACGGCGTCTCTCATAATTATATAGTGGTTTTGTGACGTTAAACTCCACATATCAATCAATTTATTTACATTCCAATGAAACTGGGCAAAGTAATGAAGGTTTGTGTAAGAATATCTTTTTCTTTCTTTACACAGCAGAACCATATTTTTTTAGTGGCTATGTAGACTACATTAGACTTATTTTCCATGCGAAGTCGCTTAGTGCTCTGACAAAAACTTGAGGAATCATTATTGTGTCAAAGGTGGCAGTTTATGGCTGTTCTGGGTCACGCATCACCGATGACGCGACGAAACTATACAAGCTGATACTCTGAACTTCTATATAATGAAGCAGCGCGCCCCTTTCTGCGATTCTATGAAGAGAAAAATCTTTTATTTTTATTAGGGAGCCTACAAGACAGCAGTGAATATAGCTACCTTTTCTGCTGGCCAGTTCCGCAGAAATTCGCTTTTTGTTTCTTTTAGACGCTAACTACCAACAAGTATTGCACATTAGTAGATGCATATTGTGTCCTCTAACTATTTGTGCTCACTAACTTGACCACTCAGTGTTTTAAACTAAATATTTTCAATCAAATATAAATCTCACAGGTGTTTTTTGTTGGTAGCTCTATTTATTAAATAAAAAAATCAAGTTGTTTTATGTGAGTTCGAACCTTCCCCGGAAGTGGCGCAATTAAACTTAATAAAAAAGTTAAAACAGGCTTGGATTATATCTCCAGGCTTCTTGGTTTGCTTCACAAAGTAAGTCTAGTCTCCGCGCATAACAAACACCAACCGTAAAAGAAGAAGGGCTGAGTATTGAACCATTTCCACGCGCACCACGTCAGCAGGTGGGGCGGTCTCGTGAAGCAGTAAATTGTTTTGGTACGCCGGAATATTGCGCGTTCGTCACGTGTCCGCAGAGCCTGAGGAAGAGGAGAAAAACTTTATTTATCCCAGGAGGGAAAGGTGCGGTGGTGGAGTGTCAGAGGAGCCTACCCAGCGTAGGTCTCCGCTACCCTCTTGGCCCAATCCAGGATCTGGTCCTGGACCTCGGGCGCCGAGCTGCACATAGCAGCCTCCCACTGCTCCCGCAGAACCTGAGTTCCCCGGCGCGTCTTTAGTAATGTGCATCTCTTCGTGGTCTACGTACACCCTTTACAAGACACAGGCCGCAACCTTGGATCACATCATCTGGGGATGCAGCAAGGACCCTCCCCCACCAAACCTCCTAGGACAGTCACCTTCAAGTGAGGCTTGGGAGAGAATCCTGACGACCACAAGCCTGGCCACCAGCTCTGGGACTTCAAACTCGCGGACGAGGTGGTGACCAGGCATGGCCTGACAGCCCTCGCCACTTAGGTAACCGTCCGCTGCCTTAATAAGGCTGTTTACTACTACTTCGTAGTTCAGCTGCTCGTGTTTTGCGCGTTCCTTTGAATGTTTTAGTGCCTGTGAGGTTCGAAATTGTGAAAGGAAGGACGCTGACATGCCATGCGATTATTATGTATGTATTGCCGCTTCAAAGGGGACACGATGTTTTTTTTTTCTTTCTTGCCTTGCATATGAAGGCTGTTCACATTTCACATACTCGACAAAATACGAAAGTACCACAAAATACAACGAAGAACCGTCTGCTCTGAGCTGACTATTGGTGAATACTTTGGAATTCATACCAATAGGTCGATGCTCACAGTTCATTCTGGTACATGCTCTTGTCCCTTCACCACTTCAAGAAACTGGCACACTGATTCGCAAAAATATTGTCACACAGATCGCACTTCTACATCCGAGTTTTCGGTGGACGTCCTCAAATCTTCTATATGCTGAGATTTTCAGAGTAAGCCTGTATGGTCAACGAAAAATAACCTGACTTCGATGCCCATGTGAATGGCTACATGAAAAAAATAGTGCTGATCAATATACTATAGCACAAAAGAACATTTTCGATGCGAGCATATTTTTGCGTACTACAAGCACTTTTGGCGTCTATCAGCGTATCTATCTATCTATCTATCTATCTATCTATCTATCTATCTATCTATCTATCTATCTATCCGCTTACGTCTGGGTGCTCTTGTTCTCGCGTGAACCAAAATTAGTATAGGAGGATAAAATAATTTTATGAATATAACGCGATATTTAGGACATGAGTACTTTTATAATCCCGGCGCGTACACCATCAACTAGATAGTGGCACAAACTTGCGGGTGGGTATGTGCCACAGGTGCTAGACACTTGGAATCTACCCAGCAACGACGAGAACACATAGGAGCAGTTTATAGCGTTTAGAAAAACTTGACATCGGCAACACTGATCCGATGAATGCAAAGAATAACTGTCAAGGTCTCAGTAGGAATCGAGCCCAAGAAATATACGTGGCAATCAAACATTCTACCACAAAGCCACGCCAGGTCTTAGAACTACTTTTCATATAGACCATAATGTTCGTGAAACGTTAATTGGGGTTGCCGTGCTGTGTATTCAATTGTTTAATGATTACATATGCACTCCTACGATACAGTCGTGACGTCGGGTTAACGTCAATTGTAGTTAGGTACCATGTGCTGAAGTCGATTGATGCAAGAGCGTTCAGGGTTACCATCCTCGCAAGCACCAGTGCTTCATATCAGTTGATGGTGTTGCTAATACTCATGTCCCCGTTGACATCATAGCGTAAGTGCAAAAGACTGATTGTACAAACATGTGCAACGTGTGTCTGGTGCTCAGATTTGGTGCACGTTAAAGAACCCCAGGTGGTTCTTTAACGTGCACCAAATCTTTAACGTGCTCTTTAACGTGCACCACATATAATTAACGTCATTTCATGACGTGTCGTGATATGAAAATTGCAACATTGTCACCTCTTCTACGCATGCTTCGCATATTATTGGACGTAGGATATGCCGATTCATACTTTTGAAAAACTATTGCGACAACATAAATGGCAAACTTGTCGATGGTGCCTGTATTTCAATATAAAAAAAGCCACAACTTTCCAGAACAAATAGGTGTATTCCTGCTGATATAGCAAAGGCATAAAACAAAACTGGATTCTGTAACTGTTTCGCTCCCAGAAAAGGTATGCATTCCAATTTCTTTAGAAATGCCGGCATGCTCGTGCTTGCTAGAAAAGAAAATCAAAATGGAAAATAAAACAACCTTTTCGTATGGATTCTCTTCTCATAAGCGCTTCATATTTTCACCGATCGGCCCCATCCTGAAACGTCAAGTCACTCTCGCAGGCACACTGTTCTGCAACGACTCTTTTACAATAAAACCATACGGCACTGAAGGAAGAAGAAAACCAGAAATATTGCAACACGTGATTTTTGGTGCACCATGTTCTCGTTGACACGTGTATCTACGCGCATAACAATTACACTTGCATAATTGTAATCAATCAGCTTTTTTTTTTCGAGTGTTCATCGTACATTCGAAAATCACCAATTGAAGTGTATTTTGCTATCTTTAGTGAATGGCAACTAATCTAGCAGAACAAAAATAAATCTCGGATGGCACGTAAAAGTTTAAATACGTGCACAATTTATACGCTACATGAACTCGATAATCTATTAAATGAGGAAACTTAGCAAATAACTATACCTTATGCAGCCACTGCATGTTTAGATCATATATCTTACTTTATAAGCACCCATGAGTGACGCCAGGGTGCTACGTAACTCTCATTGATAATCTTAGCATCGCTGGCGTCGTCCGGGGGACATACACATGCGGAGGATTCCCCTTCGAAGGAGAGTCAATGGTTAATAGCAGCACCCCCCTCTATATCAAAGCATTGTGTGGGTGCACACTCTAGGCACCATATAGTACGCGACAGACTTCGCACACCGACTATTAGGCGACAAGGGGGGGGGGGGCGCCTGCCCTGCCCCCCTTGTGGGCACGCCTATGCTGGCAGATGTACCTATACTCCGTTTCATATATAAGGTGCAACGCTGTGAAAGCGATGCAAGAAATTCGGCAAGAAACGCGGGCAACTTCACGCGTTTCACGCTTAGCTTTCACCGTTGTAAACGCTCGTGCGAGACGAGCACAAAGGCACCTGCAGAGCGTCGGGAAAGGCTACAAGATAAACATCAAAAAATAAGAACCAAGACAAGCCGTGCAACAGGGCGTTTTAGGGGCGAAGCTAGTCAAAGCGGCACCCATTCGTCCCTCGTAGTAGTAATAGTAGTCGTGCTGTGTAACCAGTCTTACATTTTGACCTCCAAGGTGGTGCCGGTGAGAGATTTCTTCTGAGCATTGTTGAACAATAAAAAAATTCGCAGTGTGCGCATTAACTACAAGCCGAATTCTCCTGTCTCTCACTCCCCCTTAGCAGCCATTGGCATGTACATTGAGCACTATGTGACAAGAAAGGGTTGCTACGTTATACTTGCTGGGCGTAACCACCTAGGTTTTAGAAAGGTTTAGTAAGCGTTGTGCCGCAGTGCCATGAATACAGTGAACTAGTATATACCATGAACTCGAGGTGGTTCAAGGTGGGAAGTAAACACGAAGCGCAAGCGGTAAGAAAGTGTGCGTATGCCTCCTCTCGTTCAGCCCTTGGAATGTCCGCTGGATGGCGGTGCTTCTATATGAGGAATATATGAT
This sequence comes from Rhipicephalus microplus, assembly GCF_043290135.1. Classification (NCBI taxonomy): domain Eukaryota; kingdom Metazoa; phylum Arthropoda; class Arachnida; order Ixodida; family Ixodidae; genus Rhipicephalus; species Rhipicephalus microplus. Next base: position 94,980,826 of record NC_134702.1, on the reverse strand, counting down.
GAAAAGATGCGAGATGGTGGTACTTGGAGTGTTAAATTGGTGGACTAACGGACACACAGATAGATGTATGGATGGACGCACGGATGGCTGCACCGACTGATGGACGCATGGACGGACGCAGGAGCGGATGCATGCACGAAAGCAGGGACGGACGCACAGATGAACGTGCGGACGCACGAACAAACGCACGCACGGACGGGCAAATGGACGCACGGATAGTCACACAGACGGACGCATGAACGGACGGATGCTTCGCCCCACTCTCCATCGTTCTTTCCGTGAATATGCTGTCATTTTTTTGTCCTTCAGACAAAGTCTTTCACCACCACCACTTGCAGCTGAAAGACGCCGTCTGGTTTGTGCTCCTTTCTTTTCATCGGCCAATTTCCACCTCCTTGCGCGACATAAAAGACATGCGTGAGGCGACGCTGACCATACTTGCGCGAGCAATTCTCTCGCTTTTAAGTGCGAAGCATTCCTTACGAACTTCAGTGACTTTGAGCGTAGCTATCTATTTATTTATCTATCTATCTATCTATCTATCTATCTATCTATCTATCTATCTATCTATCTATCTATCTATCTATCTATCTATCTATCTATCTATCTATCTATCTAGCCCACGAAGTCTTCTAGCTCTCCTGGACGTAGAATAATTATTTCGATACCAAACTTTGTATGGCATAACATCACTGTATAATGAGCATGTTTCACTAGTCATAACATGAAAATCATGATTGTATGTCATGAATGTCATGATTTACATTTCATGGTCTTGATGCTATTGAGGTGGTCTCGTTCACGTGACATGTTACAAAACTGGTACGATTGACTTGATTGCATGATGAACACAAGTGACGGACCTTAACATAAAAATTATGAAATGCGTATCAAGTAACATGACTACATTCCACACTCGTGATGCACTCGCGGCCATTTCGCTAGCGTCACATATACAAAATTTGGTATTACGGTTCGTGTAAGATGGCGAAGGTATGTGACTGGCGCAAACATGACAAACATGAGATGCGTGCCATGTAACAACATGACTACGTGCTACGCTCATGATGGGCTCGCGGCCACTTCACTAGCTTCACATGTACCAAATTCGGTATTACGTAACGCGAATGGACGACATAGGTCAATGACACATCGAAACATAGTATTCACGACATGCGTGACATGTAACAACATGACTACGTGCCACACTCATGATGCACTCGCGGCAGTTTCACGAGCTTCACATATGCCAAGTTTGGTATTACGTGGCGTCAATGGATGACGAAGGTATGTGACTGGCGCAAACATGATAATCATGAGATGCGTGTCATGTGACCACATGACTACAAGCCACAGTCAAGGCGCCTAAACACTTCGACGTGACATGGCTCGCATGTGCTCCGGCGTTCGCTTCGTCGCGTCAAGCCGGCGTTGCCATGACAGACGCCGGTCCTGCTGTATGTTCTCGCAGGCGCGCGCCGCGCCGCGTTGCTTTGACACATGCGCGTTTCAGCGCGTCGCGCGTCCCTCCGTCACGAAAAGAGGCAGATGCAGTGCTGCCTGTGTAACGTATCGGTGCGAAATGCGGCATGTCGCGTTTCGCGCCGGTTGCCATCGGGCCGCGCCGATGGACGCTGGTCGCGCCGGTCGCGCCTTGCGTGAGAATATAAATTTCTCGCGTTTTGCTGACGTATAGCCTCGCTGTGCCCAGCGTGCGCACGCGTCAACGTCAGGTTGGAGTATATTGGCCCTTTCTTGATGCACTCGCGGCCGTTTCGCTTGCTTCACATATACCAAATTTGGTGTTACGTGACGTCATTTTATGACGAAGCTATATCACTGGCGCAAACATGCTAATCACGACACGCGTGTCATGAAAGAACATGACGACATACCATGTTGATCACGCGCTCGCGGCCGTATCGCTACCTTCACATATACTAAATTTCGCATCAATTGACGTGAATAGACGACGAAGGTAAACGACACATCCAAACATAATTATCATGACACGGATGTCGTTTACGCTATAATTTACCTCCACCTCGTAACGTTGTGGTGATTTTGAAGTACCATATCCACCTTCCTTATTCGTGTTTCGCATATCATCGATTCTCACTGCGCGTGGGTTCTGCCAATTTTTCGCAAGCCTGAATGAGTGGCGTCGTCTGGTGTCTTCTTTTGAACTATTGCGAGAAGGAGGGAGTGAAACCGCCACCTTAAATACAGAGTTGAGAAGCCTTTTGAGCATGCTGACCTGATTGCACTGTCAGCAACAAGTGAAAAACGCTAGGACAATCGTATTAGCAGTGAAGTAAGTGGTTCTTAGCCAAGCCTTTGTTGTCCGGGTTAGTGGGCACCGTAAACGGGCCACTAAAATTGAGAAATCACATTGCACACAACTTCCACTATGGATAAAGAAGGTAACAGCTAACCTATAAAATATGGCGGGCGCGTTACCATACTCCAATCACTGTCACGTGACACTTTGTTGTTGTAAAATGCGGTAGCAATACTACCACCTCAAAGCTTAACGAAAAGTGTTTAATAAAGAGCTGTGATAAACATATTTGATGATATAGAACGAAGGCTTCTTTGTGAATTTGTGCGTAACGGCACATTCACATTTCAGAAGCAAAGCGAAACGAAAACGCCAGAGGGACCGGAATACCACGTCCGCGCGCCTTAAAAATGGGAAATTCACTCGAGAATTGTCTTTGTGCTACCTTTTCAAAATGAGCATTATGGACTCAGCGCTTCTTGTCTCTGCATTTCTTTTCCCTGTGTCTTAGTGCTGCACAGTAAGACGTTGATTTGCTTTCACGTGGTGAAAAAATCGGTCTCGGACCAATTTTTTTCACATCAGTTTCGCCGCGTAGTTTTTCGGTTGCTTAGGTGGCCAAGCGAGATAATTTTTGTTGAGTTTTGCTGCTCTCGCTTCCTTCAACGCCAAGTGTGAACGCGCCTTAAGGGTCCATTGGTCAAAGTGCAATAAAGCGGTATTGCCACTTCGAAGCTGCAGAATGAGTGTTCAAATAATGAGCACAAAAACAACATATGTGAAAGTGTCGCAAAACATAGAAAAACAGTAGCCTGACGAAGGAACCAACACGACCTTCAATATTTCATCGGTGCCCTCGTAGCGATGTTGGGTGGCTTTTTTTATATTTGTCCTACAGCCCTGCGCAATTGAAATTTCGAGGTATCATGGTGGACAATATCGGCTTTGTACCGAATATCTTTTTTTTTCCTTCTTAGAAACAAAGGTCCTTAGGGTGTAGATAGTTCCCTCCCCTGTAGTAGTAGTAGTAGTAGTAGTAGTAGTAGTAGTAGTAGTAGTAGTAGTATGTGGCCACTTCTAGTCAGATTTAGGAATTGCTAACTAGATGGCGTTTTGTATATATGTTGTTGGAAATAATATCACTAAATTGCGCTAGTGATTTTTGTAGCGTTAGCGGATGGACAGACAAACGCACGGACAGACAGACAGACAGACAGACAGGCGGACGGACGGATGGAAGGACGGACGCTTCATCCCCTCACCATCATTCACTCCACGAATATGCTGTGAATACTTTTCCTTTTTTCATTTGCAATGTCTCATAGGCAACTTAGACCTAAAGACAGCCTTAGCTAAGATGCGCAGAGGTACGGCTCCGGGTTGAGATTGTATGACAGCCAACCTGTTGGCGAATTTTTCAGACTCGACCTGTCTTCACAAGCTAGCATACATAAATCAGACTTGGGATATGTGTCCATTTCCTATTGAATGGGAGACCTTGTTATTCACCGTCATTCCTAAACCAGGCAAGATGGGGAATACCAACAACCTGAGGCATATCTCATTCACTTGATATGTGGGTAAAATTACGGAGAGAATGGTTCGGGATCTCCATTGATGGAATCTAAGGGCCTCCATGCAGACACTATGTTTGGGTTTCGCTCGCATATGTCTGCCCCGGATGGCCTTCTTCGGTGACACTGTGACATAATACAATCCACTGTCATGCGTTACAACAGGAAGGGCATCCTTGCTCTCAATCTGAAAGGTGCCTTTGATAACGTTCGTCATGGTAGCATTTTGGCAAACTTGAGCTCTTCACATTGTGGTGACAAGGCATTTGCTTACGTAAGAGACTTCCTCTCTAGCATCAGGCCTTCCTTAAAACTGGGAATTATGAATAAGGCCCATATACTATGGGCACAAGGAGTACTCCCCAAATAAGGAGCGGTCATGTCAACGCTCCTCTTCAATATATCCATGATGCAGCTTCGACATCAGTTGGCCCATGTGAAAAGAATTCATCACGCACTCGACGTGGATGATATAACAATTTGGACTGCTAAAGGGAGCCTTGAAGACATGGAGGACCGCCTCCAGAGGGGCGCCTTTATCGTCGATAGATACGCTTTCGGTTATGATCTCCAATGCGCTCCTACAAAATAGAGTTTCTGTGTGTCAGAGCCAACCCCAAAGAACACACGAACTTACGTATGTTTTCGATGGATGCTCCTGTCAGAAAGGTCAAGGAGATCCGGATCCTAAGCCTCTTGATCCATAACAGACTCAGATCGGTATCTACTATTACCAAACTGAAACGCATAGGCGAACAGATTGGGCGTATGATCCACTGCGTTTCCAACAAACGCGGTGGGTTGAGGGGCAGGAACGCATGCGCTTTGACTCGTTCATACCTTTGTACTGAGCCGGATTCTACACTCCGTACCTTACCTTCGCACTACGAAGCAGCACGACTAGTGCATCAACGCCATTACTAAGAAGGTGACAAAGCCTGTTTTAGACCTACCAGTAACTGCCTCAAATGCCATGTTATTGATTCTGGGGGCACTCCACTCTTATCAAATGAAGGAGGCCGACCTTGTCAACCAATATACGTCACTTTCGCAGGCGTTATCTCGGCACCGCCTGTTGGGCCGCCTGAACATACAACACGACTGCATTCCAGAGGAGACAAGCAGACTTTCTGAGCTGTGGCGCCACACGCTCTGGGTTTCTACCCTCCTCGAAACATGCATTCGCAGACACACGAAAGCTGACGAGGGGCGCATGCCTTGGCCCTCGAAAACCAATACGGATCTAATCGGGGTGTATACTACGTTGATGTGGCAGTGCCATAGCCCACATAATTCTACACGGCCGCCGTAGTTCACCAGAAAAAACACGTAAACGAGCTCTCCTGTAGGGCTTACAACTCTGCGCGCACTATGGAGGTAACCGAATCAGCACTTGCCGCCTCGCACACATACACTTCAGTAATAGTTAAAGATTCACGCAGAGACTGTGAAAACTATGTGGCGGATGAGGTGGCACCTTTAGCCTGCGATATTTTAAAGCCAGCCGTCAGTAATTCAGGCGCCTCACCCAAACTCATCGTTGGACTCCGAGCCACCAGGGCCTCAGAGATAACGAGGCTGTGGATGCGCCCGCCCGCGCGGTTAACCACTACGCGCCTACTCAGGTTTTTGCGGCACAAATACTTGCCAACCGCTTCTGCGATACAGAGAAATTCTGGTGTACTATTGCAAACTACATCGGCTTTTCCCGGTGCCTCCTAAGTGTCTGAGTAAAGCCGATGAACGAACCCTAAGGCGCCTGCAGACCAACACGTTGTTGTGTCCTGCAACAGTAAAGCATCTTGACCCGAAAGTCGATGGGCGGTGACCTCACTGTGGGGAAGTCTTCGATAACTTTGCACATGTTGTGGGCACGTGAAATGAATCCTTCTCTTCTTCTACTAGAGAGGCATGGCAGACAGCCCTACTCAATCGCTCAGGTCTGGAAGCTCAAAGAGATCAGGTTCATGCGGGCTCAGGTAGAGGTCTTGTCTATCTTGGTTCTAGAATAAGGGCTTCCTCTGTGTAAAGGGCCCTTGTGGGTCTGCAAACTCTTCATGGATAAATGTTTTTCACACACACACATATTGCGCTGAAGTGATCACCTCAAGAAACTGTTTTTACCATTACAAATTTCGTAAATCGTAATGCGAAAACAGCAACGATGACAGAAGCCATGGCATGAAAGGTTTAGTGAAATAAATCTAGGTCATGCTATCCCGGAAGGAAGCCCCCTTTTATTTGTTTTTTACAGAACAGAAGAACTTCATACGTTTTATAATAGATATGCTACTTGAACAGTTGCATCTCCCGTTTAATGAATGAATACATTGCCACGCAACATGCTTCTTGCAGTATGTGTCTCGTAGCAGAGTCCCACAATAAATGTGACTGTTTCGTGTGTGTGTGCAATGCCTGTAGATAAGTAAAAGCATAGTGCTTATCGCTGCAGCAAGGACAATAATAGTTTTAGACCACAACACTTTTTTTCTGCTCTCTTTCTTTAATTTTTTGTCTGGCTTTTCTTCTCTTTACTTCTGAAAACTTCTTGTATTCTTTTCTCCCACTTCAAATGGCCTCTAAATTCAGCCCGTGAAGCTCTCCTAAACATTATTTTTCTGGTAGGACGTTTTATGCCACAACAACTTCCTTTATTTTTTGCGACATGTCATTATCACTTTCTGTTTCTGTGATGTATTTTATTCTACCTAAATACCTCAATTTGCTAATCCAGTCCCTGACAACTAAGTGGGGTGAACAGCTGGGAGTATAACATACGACTGATTATTACAGTATTATGGTCACTGTAGTTTACGACTGAGTGTCTTCTTTCACTTAAAATCCCGAAATATTTACTTATTGAATAGAGTAATAAATAGAGCCAAATGCGTTACAGTATGTTGCAATAAAAAGACCACGCTGTTCACATCGATTCATTTGTAGCCACGTAAACATTACCATAGCAAAGAACGCCATTTTTTTTATTATCTTGACGTTATTTTTATATGACGTTGCTTGTTAGTAGTCTTTATACATGCAACGCCTGCACGGCGTCGAGCTGTAGACTCACCCTATGCATAAGATCCGGCCGCTGTGCCACGGCGGCGCACGACGACAAGAACCAGCAGTCGCCGAGGGCACCCTGGACGATGTCGTTGCGGCTCACTCCATTCACCAGCAGCTGCGGTTCGGAGACCATCTCCTGTACGACGATTAGGGTATTGCACCGTAAGCAAAAAGGGATCCTCAAACTCTGCCTTTAAGAGTTGAATGCGATAGCGATGTCCCGTCCCTATTGCGCAAACTACAGACGCTTACTGCGTACTTTTTGTTGCAAAGTGTTACACGAGAAGTTTAAACTGTATATTACTACATTGTAATTGATAAAGACGAAAGTGGCTTGTGTCACTGAAGCTTTCGCGTAAGGTTTCATTCTGTGTGATGGGTACCATGCTTTAATCAACGCGCGTGAAATTTTTTCCAACTTGCTATGCACCGACTACGTGTTCTTAAGAGAATACGTGCCCTAACGTGTGCCTTTTGTAATGGGCGCCCACTTCAAACCACGAAGTCATTATAATAATCGTATGTACAAGCGTATACGTTGCCTGATGGCAACGTACGCTTGTACCAAACAATATCATTGCGATTTCTCATGGGATATTGTTAAGCTTGTATACAGGTCGCATGTGTTTGGTAAAGCATAAATGTTTCTTTTTTTTCCCTGCCTTTTTACGCAGAGGAGGTTATTTTAGCTGTAACTCTAAGCCAACGAGTGGATGTGTGGTAAAGCACCTGCTTTCCACGGAAACGAGCTTGGTTCAATCCTCACTAAAAGCCGGAGATTTTTTATATTATTTTTTTGCTCTTTATTTATCGGTCACTCAAGGGATCATGTTTTTTCGTTCACAACCAAGGACGCCTACGCTGACGCCAGAGTGCCTGCAAAACGAGCTTTTTAACGCTATCTCGTTCAGAGCACGCGTGTGCTCTGAACATTCTTGAATGAGTTCAACTATGTTAATCGTAGATATTCTCTTGAACTTTATCGAGAATTGGTAAGAGGTAGAGTCGCTTTCGTGGACAAGGAGGACTTGTAATTTTCACTGTTTTATTTATGGCGAAATCTTATGATATCCTTTGGATTTGCGCGATTTGACTGTCATCATTGATGTGATATGGTACACATCAGTTACCCGTGATAGCTACACTGACTACTTTCTATGTGCGTGTAACTGACGTGTCTGGTATAAGTACCCGTCTTCCTCCTTTGTACCGGCTAGCAAACGAAGAAAACTTTGGTCAGCCTCCTACTCTTCTCATCTCTTTCTCCCATGTTACGTTATGTCACAATCCGTGCTGCTGGTAACATGCTATTAGAATAACAGCCACTTTCTGTGGCCTTTATTTCTTGGCCTTTGCTGGAAAACGGAATCATTGTTCAAAAGGGCCCTGTAACAGTCTTTCAAGTAGTCATAGAATGGATTCTCAAAAAGAGATCATTGCCTCACGAATTCACAGTCGCAAAAGTTTTTAGAATCCATCCGGTACGAGCAAAGCAAAGATTTTTCGCATGCTGTAATGACATTCTCTCTTGTTCCGACGAAAGCACTGGAAGCTAAGCGGGGAGGTTTGGCACGGGAAAACAAAAATACGTCGTGCGTGTCTCGTGACCTTGCGTACTGTCCCCCTCCCCCTTTTCTTTTCTCAGAATACGATATTTTCAGTGTGATCACACGCACACGCACGAAAATGTCCCTGCCTCTTACGCCGGCCCCAGTAACAGCCGAGCACACCGTGTTCAAATCAGCCAATGGCTGATACAACGGCTGCGAGGAGTGATTTTTGAGCTTGTAGCGTCATTTGTCAAGAAAAGAGGAAGCAATCTAGTTAGCTGACACTGAGAATTTATTGTGAAGACCAGGCCACGCGCTGCGCTATAATATTTTGCTAGCGTTTTTCAGGAGCCTCGACTTCTCATCGGCAGCGTTTCCTAGCTATGCTCAAAAAGCGTTCGTTACCGACGAGACAGTGGCGTAAGAATTCGGCTTACGTGTGGTCTGAGCCAGGTAACCCTTCCAGGAACAGGCCTGCGATGCGTGAAGAGTGACGACTCGGCAGGCGGGAAGTGACTGTCCACGAACAGCTCCGTCAGTGGCAGGTTCCGAATAGCTTGTTCGTCCTCTAGCGCGGTTTTCTGCACGCAGAAACAGAGCGCCTTTTGAGTTCCGGGATAACGCAGATGTGTAACTAGCGTTGTCAACGAGGCACTACGGTCTTTTGAGTGCACTCGTAGATATTGGAACAAAGTTCACAGCTGAAAGTCCGCCAATTGACATTTTTTTAATGATAAAAATTAAATGGCACTTTTTAAGCCTAAAAGACTGTTCGGCGAAAGCCTATGCCGTACTTCTCGTTCTTTTGGGGGAAGCTCATTAAGTCGTGAGTCCGGTGTCCGTGATGTATGTAGTAGTAGTAGCTGTAGTGGTAGTAGTAGTAGCCACTTCCACGGCCGGACTAGAGGAGCGGCCCGCACGCACTCTTTTGAATCGAGGAGGAAACCCGCGCCCATTAACCATAAATCAAAAGATAGTTCTTCCTGGTGAAATATTTAACGGAGACGAGTATCGGTGACTTAATTTCCAATCAAATATGCCTTGAATCTGATTCTTACTAAAATCAACGCACTTTGAGCACTATCTGACCAGAAAATTGCCCGCAGCTTCCCTCGGGGGAACACTGAGGAGGATGCGGACCATATAATTGGTTAACGGGGTGTTAAAGTGCGACTTACTTGGGTCGATGGCTAAATTGGTTAACGTGGTTGTGAAATGGGGTGTTAAATTGCGACTTACTTGGGTCGATGGCTAAATTGGTTAACGTGGTTGTAGGAGGGGGTGTTAAATGAGTGAACACGTACACACGTATGCGAAAGGGCGGCGCTGGTCGAAGGGACGTCGATCATTGTGTTTGTGGATTCGTTGGAATTCATTTCACCGCGACCTTGGACGTCGACGCGCCGTACAAACCAACCGACGAGCGGCAACTGAGCGAGCGAGCGCCGACCTTGAGTATATATACAGCGCGACGGCGCATGCACTGTCAGCTGTTGAATGTTCTCGAAGCGCGACGCCACATGCGCGTCCACTGGAGAATCAGGAGAATTGTAGATGTCGAACGCGGTTTGTAGAGGAGGAAGGGTGCACAGATGGTGGAGGAGTGAAGCGCGCGCGGTGTGTAGAGGAGGAAAGGATGCACAGATGGTGGAAGAGTGGGCGACGGCGCAACGGCGCATGCGCGCGCGTCAGCTGTCGAATGTTCGAGAAGCGGTGCGGACGGCGCGGACGGCGCACTACAAGGCGCGAGTATAAGATGCTCCGCATCTAAAAGTTTGCACGTTAAACTCACTGGGCGTAACCTCCTGGTTTTAGCAAGACTTAGCGAGGGTTGAGCCGCAGTGTCATGAACTAGCGACTGGAAAAGTGAGAAATAGACACGAAACGCAGGCCGATGGAGAGTGCGCGCGTGCCACTCCTCTAGTCCGGCCGTGCCACCTCTCGTTTAGTCCTTGAAATGTCCGCTGGATGGCGGCACTTCTATATGATGACTATATGATGAAAAGGTGCGAAATGGTGGTACTTAGAGTGTTCACTAGATGGACGGTCGGACGGACAGACAAACAGATGCATGAAGGGACGGAATACCGCATGTACGGATGGATGGACGCATGGACGGATGGACACATGGGTGAAGGAACGCACGCACAGACGGACAGACGCACGAACGGATGCACGGATGGAGGGACAGACGGACGGACGGATGGACGAACGCTGGAATGGACACACGGAAGGATGGATGGATGGATGGACGCACAGACGGACGCACGGATGGACGGAAGCGCGGACGGAGTGACGGACGCTTCGCCCCCACTCATCATCATGCACTCCGTGGATATGCTGGGATTTTCAGGGGCGAAACTTTTCATAACGGAACCCGTTTGTCCCTCGTAGCGGTCGTAGTGTGTAACAAGTATAACATTTTGACCTCCAAGGTGGTGCTGGTGAGAGATTTCTTCTGTGCGTTGTTGAACAATAAAAGATAGTGCTCAATGTACATGCCAATGGCTGCTAAGGGGGAATAAGAGACAGGAGCATTCGGCTTTCAGTTAACGCGACGCTGCGATCCCCATTAGCAGCCATTGGCATGTACATTGAGCACTGCCTGACAAGAAAGGGTTGCTACGTTACACTCGCTGGGTGTAACCTCCTTGGTTTTAGAAAGATTTAGCGAGCGTTGGGCCGCAGTGCCATGAAAGCAGTTAACTAGAATATACCATGAACTCGAGGTGGTTAAAGGTGGGAAGTAGACACAAAGCGCAAGCCATAAGAAAGTGTGCGTGTGCCACCTCTCTTTCAGTCCTTGGAATGTCCGATAGATGGCGGTGCTTTTATATGGGGAATATATGATGAAAAGATGTGAGATAGTGGTTTTTGGAGTCTTGGATAGATGGACGAACGGACACACAGACAAATGCATGGATGGACGCATGAACGGACGCAGGGGCGGATGCATGGACGAACGCAGCGACGGACGCACGAACAGACGCACGCACGGACGGGCGGATGGACGCATGAACGGCCACACAGACAGACGCATGGACGGACGGAAGCAAGAACGAATGGACGGTCGAATAATTCGTCCCACTCTCCATCATTCACTCCGTGGATATACTGCCATCATTTTTGTTTGTGTGTGTGTGCATGTTTAGCGTATGGTATATTGTTTAGTATCGGGTGAATCCAAGGAGGTTTAAGAAAATTGCATGAGTGGAAGCTCCCGCAATGCTTTGGCAGGAGTAGTGAAGCCAGCTTTTGCCCTCCAGTTCTCAGAAACCTGCTATTATCTGGTAATGCTCCCTTAGACATCAAGTGGCTTTGATCTGTCAGTCTAAAGACTACGTTAGTTAGGAATCAAAAGTCAGTTGTTTTCGAAGAAATAATCCGCAGAGACTAGTATCAGTGACTTAATCACCAGTAAAACGCGCCCTGAATTCGAGGCTTACTAAAGAAAACTAGTAATACAAGGACGCACTTTGAGCACTATATGACCCGTAAAAGCTGCCACGTTACACTTGTTCGGCGTGCGAGAAAAACGCTTCTTCTCATTCACCGGATGCCAACAGCTCATCATGCCCCTAGTAAGATGGCTACCACAGCCGGAATCCTACGGTTGGCCCGGCTTGACTCGTGGGCAAGAATTTCCACTCCAGCGTTGTTGTTGTTTTTTTAACCTACTTGGCGGATTCCACGTTCCTCGGGTACTTCACTGAACAACTTTAGCCACTTGCCGTGAAAACACCTGCCGGTGCGTGTGCCCTTCTTCTGTGCAAGACGGTACAGCTAGGAAATTTCACCTAAGTAGTGTTTATCAGTAAATATATGCATATGAATAGTTAAAGTCTCATCGTTAGCGCTGATAATATTTAGCTTGGCTGCGCAGTGATACCAGAATACTAAATGTCGTTTACCAGAAGGTTCAAGTATCCAAAAATAAACCAGTGACACAACTATGAGTCTCTGTTACGACAAGGTTCGAAATGTGTAGCTACAGACAGAGGGATGAAATATCAAAGTAAAGAGGCTGTGGCTCAACGTTGTCATGTATATTAGAGCAAATGTCTTCACTGTGACGTAGTGATGTTAGTCGTTAAATATAGATGTGCCGAAGTGTATATGCCCTGTTACTGGAATGGTATGAAGCCTTTGTGTTCTGTACATGCTCTAAATAAATTTTTTCTAAACACGCTCAGCACAAATATATACATGCTCACTTTTAGCGGGACGGCTCTCCCATAGTTGTGTACGAAGTACTCGAAATCGTTTAACATTTTTTCTAGACAAACAGCGCTATTCGCGCACGAATAGCGCTATAGCGCTACTTCCATAGGTTTGTTGCGTCCCATAACAGAATGACACTTTTTCTAAACACACATTCATGCTCAGGCCCACGATATGGCTTTCTGTTCTCCCACAGTAGAGTACATTGTATTGTATATCGTTAACAACGTTTTCTACACACACACACACACACACACATATTCCCACAGGACGGCTCTATGCTCTCCCATAGTAGAGTACATAGTACTCTCAATCGTTACCCACTTTTTCTAAACACTTATTTCGAACTATTATGCATCCTCTTGTGTGAGGCACACGGGACGGCTTTATGCTCTGCCGTAGTAGAGTGCCCAGTACTCTACATCGTTAACCACTTTTTTTAAACACATACAAACTGCAACACAATATATTGATGAGGCTAAGCACTTTCATTTTTCCCTTTTAGAACGCTAGTACTTGTCGTGATCGGTCTACACCGGCAAATTTTCCTACATGTGCCACACCGTCAACAGCCCCCCCCCCCTCTCTCTCACGCGTTTCACAGAAAGTTCAGAGTTTAATCAGCTAGTCCTTTGATCTGGCAGTACAGAATTAATATCGCTCCCCTCGTTAGCCCAACCGCGCAACCGAGGAGGCTTTATGTTTCCCGACGTGGCCATCAAGGGTTCCATCTTGTGCCTCCGCACTTTATTGCACGTTTTAAAGCGAAACTAAAGTAAAATAACAATTTGCGTCAACGAGAAAGCTGGCTGCGTTCGTATGGCTCCTGTGGACGCGCAACTAAATCTGTGTTTCTAGAGTTTTTTCGTCAAGTGTTCATGAACTGTTGCTCGCATCGGTTCCGAGAAGTCCTCAAAATCCTACCGATACCATATTTGACCACAGTTTGTGACTTTTTGTAAAGTTAGGAACAATTTTTGTTCCTGTGGAGTGGTAGCCTCTTTAACCCTTACGAGTGGCTTGGGAGACCGCGCTTCTTCTGAGCTTATTCTCGCCTGCGGCCGGCCCTTCGAAGGCCTGGTGCGCTGAAATGTTTGCTCACGATGGAGTATGAAGTGCACGGAGAGGATATTTCAGAAGAAGATTTTACTCAAGATAAAGGTTAGCAGGCGGCTGGGGCCAGAAGAGCTGTCACCAAAACACACACTGCTGACCCCAACGTGCCATCGTCGCAGCCGGGCGCACGCCGTGGCAAATCGAGTGGCGCTGCGCTGAAGTCCAAAGTACTACAGGTGGGAAAGATGCCCTCACTTCCTCGAGATGACATCAAGATTGTGATCCGGCCGCAAGGTGGACTCAATATCTCAAAAATTGGCGCAGCAACGGTGGCAGACGCAATACTAGTTCCTACTGGCATAAGCCAGGAAGATTTGTGCCAGGATACTCTATGCCCGAATCTGCAGAAAAATATTATGGTTGCCAGTACTCCTAAGCGCGAAAATGCAGGCCGATATGTTCGGATGAACCAAATACTCATTTCGGGCAAGGTGCACGAGCTAAGTGCCCATGAGGCTGCCCCACACTCCACGTGCAAAGGGGTGATTGGCAACGTCCCCCTTCTAGACGGCCCTGACGTCATCGGTGCCAAGATTGCCAACACCAATAATCCACTCGCTTTAGCAGCCAAGAGAATAACCCAAATCAGCACGGTCATCGTAGCTTTCGACGGGTATTGTGTACTGTTACGACCGGCCCTGGGGAGCCAAGAAGGAAGAGTTTGGGGGAGAACCGGTTCTTGACCTGACGGTGTCGTCCACCCCCACCTCCCCATTCGGGTTCCTCCTCGCCGGGAGAGCTCCGGGGTCTGCGGTGCGTTCGTGACCATGTTTGGTAACATTTTAGGGCGCCGTGACCATATATGGACCTCGTGTTGGGATGTGCCACTCCATGTGTTGTGAGGTGTGTTTCCCCCTCTCTCGTGGCCGAGGGGCCGGAGACACCGTATTGGCTGACGATGCGGACGGGGCGCCCAGTTTCAACGGCGCGGCGCTATAAAATGCCGAAGACGTTTTGTATCGCACGCACTCTTCTCTCTTTGGGTCAGTTGACCACTTCTCCACATGTAAATAAATCTCTGTTGTTCGTTCGGGCGCTTCTTCTCGCTGAATTGTTGGACGATGGATCCTGCGACGGGGCCAGCTACCGAGAACGAGACCGCCAGGACCCGGAGTCCCAACAGTACCGAATTTTGTCAGGTATGAACCGGTAGTGATGCAGTGCTCACTCTACCACAAGCAAATCAACGTGTGTTATGCGTGCGGCCATTTTGGAAACCGCGCTGACGTGTCCCGCACTCCCGGTGACACGATTTGCCGAGGCTGTGGTGCCGCAAGCCCCGACAAGCAGCATGTTTGTACTCCCAAGTGCGAACTCTGTGGTGGCCAGCATCTCACGGCTAGCAAAGACTGTGCTCAAAGGTTCAAGATCCCGTACATTGTGCGTCGTCGTCGCAGTGAGCATGCCAGAATGGCTGGTGCTGCATCACCGTCCTCACAACGTCACCCCGACACTGCGGATGAGTTTCAGTCTTCGTTACCAACCACGGATGTTCAGCGCAGAGGACGCCCCCGCTCCAGGGGACGCTCGAGAGGCCGCTCCGGATCCAGGCACCGCGGTTCCTTTATGCGATGTTCCGGCTCGCGCTCCAGGTTGAGAGAATGGGCCCGGGGAAGCCCCAGTTCTCAGCCTCGCATAGTCAGAGCGGAGCGAGCACCGACGGCCGGGACAGATATTAAAGGATGGTACAAAGAAATCAGAGATGACGCAACGGCAGCGACCAAGGAGGTCGTAACTGACCTCGACGTTGAAAACAAGGTCAGCTGGTTGGCTCACCCACTGGAAGCCAACCAAGCCCTACACATGAGGTGGGAGGGACTGAAGCGTAACAGGAGGCTCCGCAAAAAGGTTTCCGAGGTTAACAGGGCGATCGAGGAGCACTGCAAAACCTCGAGTAAAGAACAATGGCATGAGCTCTGCGAGAGCATCGAGGGTCAGCTTAGATCTGGGAAGAGCTGAGGTCTTCTCAAACACCTTCTCGATCAGGACAGCACCAGATCCAGCCAGAGGCGATCCTTCGCGTGAACCATCCATATTGCTACTGACTCTACGCCGGACGAATTGGTTGTCAACAAGCTTATAGACAAGTATCTGCGAGTCGCGGATAGCTCTGCACCCACACAGCTTACGGACTACGTGGGGTGTGACGGGGCGGAGCTGGACTAGGACTTCATTTTGGCCGAGATCCAACCGGCTCTCTTTTTCCTAAATGCCAAATCCGCCCCTGGCCCTGATGGCATAACTAATAAGGTGCTCAAGTACCTTAATGATGCCTCCATCGAATTCCTCTCGGAAAAGAATAATGAGGTGTGGTGCCGCGGATAGGTCCCCGCACAGTGGACGACGGCCTACACGGTACTAATCCCGAAACCCAGTAAATCACCAGGAATAGATAATCTAAGAGCGATTTCCTTAACTTCCTGTGTCGGTAAGGTTGCAGAGCACGTCCTGCTGAACCAACTCAAGGTGCACCTAGAGACCAATGACATGTACACCAACAATATGTGTGATTTCAGAGCTGGTCTCTCGACACAGGATGCCATGAAGCTGATAAAGCATCAGATCATTGACCGGAGCACGGGAGATACCAGAGCCATCCTTGGATTAGACCTGGAGAAGGCTTTCGACAACATTTCTCACGAATTCATTCTCCAGTCTATTCCAGCCTAGGGCTAGGGAAGAGACTATGACTTCATGAGATCCTTTTTTACCCAGAGAACAACCAAGCTCAAGATCAAAGGGTACTTCTCACGAGAGATCAACCTCGGTTCACGCAGCACGCCTGGGGCTCAATCATTTCACCAACCCTATTTAACATCGTGATGATCGGGCTCTCTAAGGAACTCACGAAGGTTCAATGAATCAATCATATAATTTACACAGATGATATAACCACCTGGTGCACCGGCGGGAGCGATGGTCAAGTTGAGGAAGCCATGCAGCGCGCAATCGACGTGACCGAACGTTTCCTCCTTCCTACTGGTCTCAGGTTCTCCCCATCGAAATCTGAACTTCTGCTCTACAAGAAAAGACCCCGAGGTGGAGGCCACCGCTACTGGAAACCTGCGTCTCAAAGTAAAATACGGCTTTTCACTGGTGAGGGATCCCCAGTGCCTAGAGTGGATTCACTCGGAATATTGGGAATGTGTATCGAGTCTAACGGCGCTAACTGAGCTGCACTCAGACAGATCACTACTAAGACAAAAAGTGCTCTCGGTCTCATCTGGAGGATCACCAACAGACACCGGGGAATCAAGGAGGACAATCTCATCCACATCATACATGCGTTTTTGCACGGCCACCTTTCGTACTCAGCGGTCATGCATAATTGGTATGTTGCAGAGAGGAGTAAGCTCAATTTTCTCATAAGAAAGGTCTTCAAGCTAGCGCTCGGCTTGCCTGTAAGCACTCGCACTGAAAACCTTTTCTAGCTTGGTGTTCACAATACACTCTAAGAGATAATCGAGGTGCAACAGCACTCACAGCGGCTCAGGCTTTCCGGAATAAAATCGGGCCGCAAGATACTCGAAGATTTTGGCCTCAACTCTACTGACCGGTGCCCCGATTCCATGCAGATTCCCAGAGACATAAGGTCACCACTGCGCATTGCACCCAATCCCCGAAATATGCACCCTGCGCACAACGTCGAGCGGCGTAGGGCCAGTGGTAGAGCTCTCCTCGAGCACATCCGTAGCAACCCCACTTATGCAAGCTTAGTGGATGCTGCGCCATATGTCCTACAAGAGGCATTCGCTGTTTCCATTGTCGACTCAAATTCTAGGCTCACTTGCTCCGCCACGGTACGCACATCGGAGTCCGTGATAGCCAAACAGGTTGCAATCGTGCTGGATATTCTAGATCGTCGCAGAAAGTCAATATACAGTGACTCCAAGGTGGCTACCAAAGCCTACAAAACCAAGATGGCTGCCTCTCAGGCCCTCCGCATTCTCCGAAGCGTTAGGAGTATCACGCCCCATTCCCTTACTTAGTTCCCAATCACCTCGGATCTATTGAGGGCTCTACCTCTAACCCTAACGAGAGCACACACGTGGCCGCGTGAGGACTCACTGACCACGCCACCTCTGCAGTCCCTTTGCTTCACTTGGAACCCTTACTTCATCATCATCATCATCATCATCAGCCTGACTACGTCCACTGCAGGACAAAGGCCTCTCCCATGTTCCGCCAGTTAGCCCGGTCCTGTGCTTGCTGCTGCCAATTTATACCCGCAAACTTCTTAATCTCATCTGCCCACCTAACCTTCTGTCTCCTCCTAACCCGCTTCCCTTCTCTGGGAATCCAGTCAGTTACCCTTAATGACCAGCGGTTATCCTGTCTACGCGCTACATGCCCTGCCCATGTCCATTTCTTCTTCTTGTTTTCAGCTATGATATCCTTAACCCCCGTTTGTTCCCTAATCCACTCTGCTCTCTTCTTGTCTCTTAAGGTTACACCTACCATTTTTCTTTCCATTGCTCGCTGCGTCGTCCTCAATCTAAGCTGAACCCTCTTTGTAAGTCTCCAGGTTTCTGCTCCGTAGCTAAGTACCGGCAAGATACAGCTGTTATATACTTTCCTCTTGAGGGATAGTGGCAATCTACCTGTCATAATTTGAGAGTGCTTGCCGAATGTTCTCCACCGCATTCTTATTCTGCTAGTTACTTCAATCTCGTGGTTCGGCTCTGCGGTTATTACCTGCCCTAAGTAGACATAGTCTTTTACAACTTCAAGTGCGCTATTACCTATCTCGAAGCGCTGCTGCTTGCCGAGGTTGTTGTACATTACTTTCGTTTTTTGCAGATTAATTTTAAGACCCACCTTTCTGCTCTCCTTGTCTAACTCCGTAATCATGAGTTGCAATTCGTCCCCCGAGTTACTCAGTAATGCAATGTCATCGGCGAAGCGCAGGTTACTAAGGTATTCTCCATTGACTCTTATCCCTAACTGTTCCCATTCTAGGCTTCTGAAAACCTCCTGTAAACACGCGGTAAATAGCATTGGGGAAATTGTGTCCCCCTGCCTTACACCCTTCTTGATTGGTATTCTGTTGCTTTCTTTATGAAGCACTATGGTAGCAGTTGATCCCCTGTAGATTTCTTCCAGAATGTTTATATATGCTTCATCTACGCCCTGATTCCACAGTGTTTGCATGACGGCTGATATTTCTACTGAATCAAACGCCTTCTCGTAATCTATGAAGGCTATGTATAGTGGTTGGTTAAAACTCTGAGCATTTCTCTATTACCTGATTGATAGTATGAATGTGGTCAATTGTTGAGTAGCCTGTTCGAAATCCTGCTTGTTCCTTTGGAACCCTTACTTACGCTCAACGAAATGACAAAGCACTTCTATCTGTCAAGACGGGTATTCCCTCTCTCACATCATGCCTTGTGCCAGTGTGAGAGAGGGTGTCATACCTTTAGACTATTGCAAGTCAATGCGTACCCTAACCATGTGGTTCTTCATGCCATGTACCCTGAACGGTATCCAAGTGCAGATTGACCCGCCTGTGGACTGTTAGCAACATTCAACCATGTGTTGTGGGAATGTGAAGTCATCGCCTCCGCCCTCAGCGAACACAGGTGGGCTGCGTGAGAGCGCAGCCCGAACTTAACGATCAACCCTGGCCATCCAGAGTGCCCATGAACGGGCCGCCAAGCTCGGCTTCACAGTCCCTACGTGGGATTAGTCGGGTGGCGCGGGGTCTCCCCAGCGTCCTCTCCGGACCAAAATAAAGTTTCAATCAATCAATCAATCAATCAATCAATCATTCAATCAAGAGAAAGCTCACTGTCTGACATTAGCTTAAACGACAATATTATCAACAGCAGTGCCCTACTTACCGAGCAATTAATGTAAATACACAAGAATACGTGCACCGCTATAGGATATTCTAAAATGATACCGATCACGTCAAACAAACCCCCTACATTTATACACTAGTTATACGATCTAGCAGCACTAAATAGGAAACCTTCCGTGCGTCAAAAGACGAAGTAAAATGGTGCTTGCGTATTTTTGTTTGATTCGTGGAAAAAGGAACCGCCGGACGTTACTATGTGGATGGCGCAAGTGGTTCAAACATTCAATTTTTGCCTGGTTACACTGGACAGGTCGTATCATCTAGCGGAGCGCAGTGGAATAAAACACGTCTGCCATCTCGGAGCCAATGGCAGGAAATTGATCAATAGCCGTTGTTGCTGCTGTGGCTCCCGCTGCTTTCGTTCTGTCTACTGTAGTGTCGGTGACCACGCAGTAAAGCCGGGCAATGTTGTGCACGGCAACAGTGACGTTATTCGGACCGCTTTTTGAGGCGGGTCATTTGAAGTGCGCTAACTTGATTCGGGCTACTAAAACGTGATTTCACTTCAAAATAAGCCCTTCCTTGGCACAAAAGCAACACTACGAGGTTTCTGTACCACTATTTCAACAATTGATTGATGATTGATATGTGGGGTTTAACGTCCCAAAACCACCATATGATTATGAGAGACGCCGTAGTGGAAGGCTCCGGAAATTTCGACCACCTGGGGTTCTTTAACGTGCACCCAAATCTGAGTACACGGGCCTACAACATTTCCGCCTCCATCGGGAATGCAGCCACCACAGCCGGGATTTGAACCCGCGACCTGCCGGTCAGCAGCTTCTTCAACAATCAACGTCGACTTCATAGTTGCTTTTAGTGTCCGTTTAAGTAACAATGGTTCACCTGTGCAAACACTCGCACGTTACCACCTAGGCCAGTCCCTAAATGTCTTGGTACCCGATGGTCCTATCAACTGTGGTCCACAGTCTCCCATTGGCCGACTGTGTATCGTGCCTTGCTGGCCTTCCATCACCGTCTGCAGACTTCATGCCCTAGAATCGATGTAGCTGAAGCGAAAGTGGTGGACACAATGGCCACCATTGTGGAGCCTTTGATACCTCGGCACCATCATGCGGTCATGAGTCACCCGTGGGAGCGCATGGCCGCAGCGGCGTTGCCAGGTCATCTTCGTGACTTTGGTGGTGGAGCTGAGGCTTGCTCCACACTCGCGATCGGCTACAGCGATGACAGGTGATAAACACGGCCACTTGCCCTAACTACGTCATGGTTGAGACCAATCCTAGCATGTTACGATTGAGTGTGTGGTTTTCCGCCGTTTGTGGCATGTGGTCCATGCTGGTTTTCGTATCCAACGTGTCCGAGAGTTCGTTCCCGGTGGCCGGTACCCACAGGGGCGTTTCGCGGCACTCTTATAGTAGTTGTCGGCCTGTCCAGCCTTTGACGTAACCGCTGTGAAGCCGTCACTGGGAATGACCGTCAACGTGCCTTGTGGCCAATATTGGTGTGCATGAGGCGTGGGATGCTCGCGTTCCTCTCCGAAGAGCTCTTCATGAGAGATCGCGAGTTTCTGCGCCATTGGTCATGCTCTTTTGTCAACGTTGAGCATGAATAGGTAACACTTATTTTTTGGCCGACATAGTGACAAGCCGCACAATAAAGTCAGAGTTGATTTGCTTCTTGCCTTGCCCTTATGAACTGGGTTCGCCACCTTATTATTTCATGCCATGGTGGTTCTACCCCTAATTTGATGTAAACTATCGAAACGTGCGTGCACTCACCCATTTACCAATTAGACACATTTCCTATAGTGCCAGTTGTGAGATATATGCATTTGTTATTCTGTTGATCTGATTTGTTCTGTTTGCTTTACGTGAAAACGTTATTTTTTGTGTTGTGGTGATGTACAACTATGAAAATGTGGATGTATTCCTTCGTTACGCACAATTCATGCTCTGTACATAGCATAAATCAACTTCTGCTAAACTAAACGGCAGCGTCCATTGAGTCGCTATTCATGATTTCAGCTGTACTCAATTGTGTTTCACCGCATCTATTGTATCATTGTACCATTGTATCATGATATCGCATTGAGCTCTTGTGTGCATGTATGCCAACATTGTCGTGTATATTAGCGCAATGATGTCTTCACTGCAACGTTATGATGTTTGTCGTGGCACATATATATTTATAGAATGAAATAATTATTACAAATAGTGTTTTTTTTTTCAAGGACTATGACTGAATGAAAGACCTAACTAACACTCAAGCTGCTCAACCTTCACTGTCTTCATATGATGAAAATATCTCTTGATTACTTTCCAATTTGCAACAGATCTCGCAAAATATGTATTTTTTTATGTAGTTGATGTTGTGTATGCGAGCTCTGTGTTTATTTGAACTGTATTTTTTTTGAGGCAGTGTTTGCTACCTTTGTTGTTTTGCTGCCAATTTCTTTTTTACCGTGATGATGTATAAAATCTCCTATGGGGATTGCATTGTCTGTAAATAAAATAAAATTAAAAAAATAATTACGAAACGTTTGTTTTCTGTACATAGTGTAAAAAGTTTTTTTTCTAAGCGGACTGGAAAGTTTCTCGCCCTAATACATGCACGCCTTGTAACGTTTGTTGTTGCTGGCACGTTGAACTAATTAGTACATGGCTCTGCGTGTATCGATGAGCACATTTGAATCCCAAGTATGGTTTTTGCGGACGTGTAATTGTAAAATGTGTTCATCATTTCTTCCGGATGTTTCTTAGCCTTCCTGCTACGGTGATGCTGTACAGCCTGCAAACTTTGAGCATTCAACATTGTATTCAGTTGCCTGAAAGCATCGCTCTTGCATGAAGTCTCGAAAGCAAGCCTGCGAAAAGTCTAGACATAATTTGAGCTGCAACGAATGTAATGCATGCTAGCCACTTTTACTAGCCACATGTTCACTTTTACAAGCCTGTTTTCTGCCTCATGTTCGTAGTTTTTACTTTCATAGTGACTGCGTGAGGCCCTACCTCCCAGTGAGGATCAGGAGGGCGAATTATCCCTCTTGAACAGAGCAAAGTGAGTGAGAACTGGATGGTGGGCTCCACCGAGATCTCTAATCAGCTTAAACGACAGTAGAACAAAGTTTCTCTCTTAGTCTTCATAATTAACAGCGTTTACTTGGAAGATAACTAACACCGTTGAATTGCTTTTAGTGGCGAAGCACCTCAAGGTCTTGTCCGTTGTCTGTTATCCGGCAATGGCAATGAAGCTCTGTTGACGTTATGAATATATGTTATGTTGAACGGCAGGCCAATAAAAATAATTGGAAAAAACAAGAGAGCCTTCACAGGAAGATCTTTGTCATACTTATAAAAGGCATGTCATTCCTGAAATGTGCGCGGAACTACACATTTTATGCTTTTTTACCAACACCAGCCGGTGTTTCAGCAAACTTGCAGCGCGGGGATAGTTACAGACAGCCCACGTTCATGAACCGTTAATAAGAATTCAAGCCCATCACTCTGTCATCTAGTGCACCTATTTTCTATCACTTCTCGCCCTCCCCAACAAGAGATAAAGGATGACTATTTCACAATAATGCCAGTGGGAAATGGCAAGCCTCCTGCATCACCTCCTGCAGGGGATAAGCCTCCTGCATCACCATCTCGCGAAAAGTTGTACCGCCGTGCTGATGAGAACTGTCACACCACTGACCAGCTGCTGCCCCAGTGTAATCAGTGGCCTTGGAGGAGTCGGGCCAGCGATCACAGTGAACGTGATCGGCAGTCAAACGTCGTCGATTCGATAGCCCCGTCGGCGCCTAGAGCCTGGCACCCCTCCCAAATTTTCTTTTTTTCGTGTGTGACTTTTGCGTTTTGGCCCAAATACAGTGGCAGCCGGTGCGTGACCAGGGGTGACCGCAGGACCGTGACACTGCACTGGCATAGTACTGTGTCGCCATACAAAATCTGCTTGGGACATTCTGCTGTAACATATCACTGCACATGCGGACACCTGACATTTTGGCGCAAAAATAAAGGAGCTTTACATTTGGCATCTTACTACACCAAAGACCACCTTTTCAGTCGCCAAGACAAGGCCTCAAACACTGCTTGCGTTATCTTGCAAGATGGTTTGGTTTCCATATACTTCCAGCGTTTAGCGCACGCCAAGTTCTGCGTCACGCTAAGACACCAGCCATAAAGAAACACTAAAGAGCAAGACGATTTTTTTCGTACTGGTATACAAATTCATTATCCCGAGGACAAACTGTGGGTACAGACGCCTACTTCGGATTTCCGCACCAAACCCCAAGATGTCATGGAATCTGAATGCGTCTACTGAGTCTTGCATAGCCTTTAATTGACAAAAGTGAAGTGTAAATTGTCACCTGTAGGTGTCACAGACCTAGCATACGAGTTTTCATAAAGTTTCATCGAGATAATCTCGTGAAAATACAATAAATTTATTTTTTTTTACTTTTTTACGTCACGCGTGGAGATATTGTGGTGAAGTTTAAAAGTAGAACTTCAGTTGGTTTTCTGCGCCAATAATGAACTTATGATAAAGAATCATAAGGCATTGGAGTTGTCCGAGTTCAGTTTATCAATCTAAAACAAGTCATTGTTTCTCTTTAGTGTTCCTCTAAAGCTGTTTCCTCTATATCAATAAAGTACGTAAGCATATTATTAAAATAATTTCGAATGTCCCACGTGTCAGACCTACGATATCATTATGAGGTGCTGTGGTGGAGGGCTTTGAAAATCTTGATCATCTGTAGCTCCTTGACGTGCACTGAAATCGAATAGTACACACACTGCTGCACGCATTCCCATGGAAAATGCGACGGGGATCAAACACTGAACTTTTTGGTCAAAAGCCGAGCGCCGTAATCAGGGTACCATTACGGTGAACTCGACATGCCACCAAACTTGATACATTTTCTAGTCATTGAATTCATTTGTTCGTGGAGCGTTCCCTATGACACATGGCGATGAATTCAAGCTACAGATGCTCCGGTACACAATGCTGGTTGCTGGATTTGATGACAAACTTCTCGCAGGGAGAAAAAAGTCACAACTTTACCACGAAGGCGAAGCAATGGACGCGATAGCAATAATTTCAAAGGTCACGCAAAGAATGGAAAGCAGATCAATACGTGTCCCGCGCTTCTCGCGCACAAATTACGCACGAAACGTACTAACAGGTACGGATGCATGCGAATAAGCGTCTCATTTGTTACTTCGCACAGTCTGACAAGCGCGAGCTTTTCGCGAACGGAGACTGCAATGATTGCAGTGACCTTTGTGCGCCTCGTAACTACAGCAGAATTATGGAGGAAGCAACAGAAGGGAGAAGGCTGGGAGGTTAACCAGAAAGACAACCAGTTGGCTACACTACACTGGGGAATTAGGGAAGGACACAAGAAAGATGAGGTAGAGGGAAGTGAGGGAAAAGAAAAAATGGGGGAGAGACTGACTGAAATTTCACTGCAGCGTGTAGAATTCTACCACATGTCAGAGGCGTTCGCACAAGCCTGTCTTTCTCAGGAAACACAGCAGGGCTTTCACTGCCTTGTGGGCTGTTAAGGCATGTGGACGTTGCTGTAATGGCACCTGCACAGAAAGAGGCCGATCATCCAGTCGCCGAATTGCGTTCGTTCCACGTAAAGCCCGAGGCCAGTCAAGGTGTACAATCCTCCCCTCCTGGCCACCGCGAGATAAGAGTGCGCGAGGGAGCGTCGCTCCCCTTCGCTATGCCGGGCAAAGTACGCGTAGGAGATTAGAGCGGGCGCTGCTGCGCGATGTGGCGACGTGCGCTCATTGCGCCATCTTTCTGGTAATGCCGAAAACTAAGCAGCGGTAAGTAGTGGATATAAATATCTTGCCACTTGAATGGTGAAGAACATTTTTCGGAGTAGCTATTTCATTCGATTCCGTGCACCTTGGTGCTTTTTAAAATATTTTTTCTTTCTTGCAATTTCATATATATATAGATACGTATAATATACGGAGCATGACATTGATGCCGCCGCCGGCGGCAAAGTTCAGCCGAGAGTGTCCATATAACTGCTATCGCAATAAAAAAAAGGGTGAGGAGGGGGGTCATAATATAATACCCCATACAGTGTGAAATGGGTGCCATTTGTGACCAGGCGGTGCAACGGTAGCGCGTCAGACTCCAGATCAGAAATGGATGCCTTTTATTGCTTCTTACAAAACAGTCGTCCAAGTGTCATGCCAATTCAGTGTGAACAGATTGTCAATACGTCTGCGGTTCACAGTGACGTTCAACCCGTTTCTAGATAAGTTCACTCTTAGCAATAGGCAGACCTTTAAAAAAGCACAGCATATCCACGGAGTGAATGATGATGAGTGGGGCGAAGCGTCCGTTCGTCTATCCGTTGTTGCGCACGACGGACCGGTCCCGCCGAAGCCACCACTGTTGCGAAGCCACCTCCGAAATCCCACCGCTGACCTCCACTGTTGCGAAAGACGGCGACGCCAACACGGTCCTGTAGGCGCCACTGCTTCCAACTCCGCCGGGAAGGTCACCAGCCGTTTGGTAGCGTATGTTTCTCAGCTCGCGACTGCTTCTGCGCAGAGCTGATAAGACGAGCGGACGAGACGACGGTGAGTTAAATAAGGTTTATGTACAGCATATATACAGAGGCGTTACAATTTCGGCACGGGGGCCGACAGAGACTCGAAGAGCCGAGCTCTCCTCTCTAACACATAGGTCAGCTTTTCGCCTAAGACCGCCCACTCACACACATGTCGGCTCTCCGACATGGGGACTCCTCTCTCATAGGACCTCCGATCGCGACGCGCCGCAGGGCTTCTTTTATTTACACCGGGTCCAACCAAAATGTCCAATCAGAAGCACCGCTGGTCGTCAGGGCAGATTCCTCTAATGGGGTCCCCGCGCCATGCGTCAGACCACCAGACACGAGGACGCCGGCTCGCTGTCACGTGCGCTGCTGACTCAATGCACGTGGGCCAGAGAGGCGCCGCGCGTGTTCACGCCGTTGAGATGTTCGCGTCAGGCGGACTGCGGGCTGGCCTTGACCCAGATTGCCTTTTTCAGAGGCACGGACGTTTGACGAGGACTCGCTGGCATAACAGCACCCCCGCCGCCAGATAATGCACCGGAAAGACGAGCTGCTTCCACGGGGCTCGGATGTCAGGTGCGCTCGTTCGCCAGGTCCCTCCAGGTTCGCCTCCAGGGCCATGGGGAGAATACAGCTCCAGACTGTTCCGGGAACACGTCCCATTTTTGACGACGGATCCCAGCTCCACTGGCTTGTCGCCACAACTTGTCGACCAGCTTCACTCGTCTCTTCTGACCACCTTCGGTTTCAGCACTTGTCGATGGTTCTGCAACTTGCTAAGAACGGTTCGACAACAAACAACACACGACACAAGCAAGCGCCCTCGGTCACCCGACAGAACACCAGACAAAGTATAGTACAACATATACCTATCTACGTGTCTATCGGAATTTTGTTCCCTCTACATCAAGAGGCACATGTGGGACAAAAGACCCTTAAAATGACAACTCAATTTTTTTCCCACGTACAACAACGTAACGGATTAGAATACCACATAAAGTTGGCCCCTTGAGATCACTCTGAACGAGAGCGCTCAGCCCAGGTCGTGATGAGGTCAAAATTTTGCCCCGAATCGCCAGCGAGAAACCGAAAGGTTGAGAAGTTACTAGCTGGAACGCACTGCTCAATGCACCTGCATTAGCGTTTACCTTTCCTTTTTTTTTCTTTAGCGAACGTCAAAGTTGCGCTGTGGAGCAACATGCTCCACTTCAGTAACCGGCCACTTTTAGGCGACGATACCTATGCGGCACCAAGAGCAGCTCACACTTTCGACGTTGCACAGGGGAACAACGATACGGCTTGCTACGGATTGACTCCTCACCGCTTAGCTCGATATCGTGTTCGATCACCCTCATGTTTCCGGGGCGGTCCGAAAACACGTCTTCAAACTCGGAACCAATCTTTCTCAGGTCCTCCTTCACTTAAGCTAGGCTCTAGGCTTATCTGCTCCCGGATTACTTTCGATCCCCCTTCAATTACCTCACTAGAACTCAAATTTTCTGCTTCCTCTTCCACTGAAGCATTCAACAACAGATTTACGACCGCTTGATGTTGAACGTATGGTTTCATCAAGTTGTAAATTTTGTCCGGCCGCCCTCCCAATTTCACTTCATAATTTGAATCGCAAGGCTTCGATAATACTGTGGCGGGCCCTTCCCAATCAACCTCAAGCTTGTTCCTTTTGGACGGCTGCAGCAGCATTACCTGACTCCCTACTTTAAAAGCACGCTTCTTCACCGATTCCTCGTAGTGCTCCTTCGACAGCACTTTTGCCGCGTTTTTCTGGCTTTCCACTAGCGCTTCAATTTGGCTTTCCACTAGCGCTTCAATTTGGCTTTCCACTAGCGCTTCAATCGAGAGATCCTCACGCTGCTCTCGAATGAGCGTCTCTCGATCAACTCTCGGCAGCTCGCTCCAACTTTCCGCTACAGGCGAGAGCGTTGCAACCCCCTCGCTCTGACTCAATGGCGCCATGTCGTCTCCCCTTTCTACGGAGACCGCGCCGGCCGGTTCGGCGACGGGCCGCTCGCGTGACTGCTCACAGGACTCATGCGGAAACTTTCCTTTCTGGGGTTCCGTCGACCCGCCGACAAGGTCACTTGAGAGTTCACTGCATGGAACCAGGTCCAGCTTCCGCGAAAGCTTTCGCGCTTGCGATCGCGTGAGGGCCATGCACGCAAAGTTGGGGAAGAACGATTTGTCCTGCTCTTTGAGGAGCTGCTCCGAGTTGTTGGAGAAAAGATAAGGAAAACGATCGTTCAGCGCGGCAGACACAGCCGCTTCGGTGCGAAGCTTACCGAACGGGCCTTCAATGACAACCGTGGCGATTGGTAAGCGAACACTCTGCTCCTCGGCGACTTGCCTGATCCACGTGCATTCTCCTGTGAAGTCATCCGGAGACACCAATGAAGGATGGACAACGTCCATGGTTGCCGCTGAGTCTCTAAGTGCTCGGCACGTTTTCTCATTGCCCCTAATTTCTTGGAGATACGGCTCCAACAACCGAATGTTTTTTTCTGATTCTCGGATCGTTGCGAAGGCAAACTTTTCCTGACAGTTTCTCGCGATGTGCCCTTCCTTTTTACAGTTGTAGCAGATTAGCGGCTTCCGTTTGTTTTCCGATTCAAATGCCTGTGTGGTAGAAACCTCACTCGATTTCTCCGCTTCTGTTTGTCCTTCCCCTACACTGTCCTTCGTAAGAGACGGGTCCTTTTTGAAATTACGGTGCGGAACGGGTTTCCGTTGATCAGGTTTCCTTGAAAAGCCCTCTTTCCTTTCATCCTTTTCAACGCGCACTGCCCTGCTATGCAACTTTCGGCGAATATAATACTCCTCAGCTAACTCAGCTGCCTTATTTAACTGTACTTCCCCAAGTCTGTCCTGCATCCAAAGTCTGACATCCTCCTCGATGCAGCGGTAGAATTGCTCCAATGCAACGCATTCCACCACTTTATCGCGGTCGTCATAAACACCTTCGCCCTTGAGCCATTCAATCAAATCGGCTTTAAGACGAAACGCGAAGTCAACGTGTGACTCATTCCCCTTTTCAGCATACCGGAACCTTTGCCTGAAAGCCTCGGGTGACAACTTATAACGTCTCAAGAGCACTTCCTTAACCTCGTCATAGCTCTCAAACGCTTCCCTAGACAAGCAAGTTAATGCGTCGGACACTTCGCCGGGAAGAAGAGCTAGCAGGTTCCGCGCCCAAAGAGACTGCTCCAAAGCATTTCGCTCACAGACGTGTTCAAACTTGACGAGATATTTCGCCATGTCCTCGCCTACTACGAACGGTGGCAGTTGATCCCGAATTCTAATACCGCTGACCTGAATCGTCGGAGAAGCTGCGCTAGGCGCCTGCGAACACTGTAGGATTGCCAATTCTATTCGTTTCATCTCGAGGCGCTCCTGTCTCTCGGCCTCCTCGCGACGTTCGCGCCTTTCAGTTTCTTCGCGAGCTTCGCGCCTTTCAGCCTCTTCACGTTCGCGAGCTTCTCGCCTTTCTTCACGTTCGCGAGCTTCTCGCCTTTCAGCTTCCTCACGGCGTGCTTTAATATCCACCCAGGCCTCATCGACTTCCTCAGCCGACACTCCCTCATCCTTCACGATTTCAAGGATCGCTTGCTTTCGTTTCGCACGGCCCAAAGTAATGCCGAGTTCCTCACAAATTTCGATGAGTTCCTTCACTTTAAGGTTCTCCATCGTTCACACTAGCCTCTTGCTGTTTGCCCCTGTTAACAATTTACTTGCCGTACCCACTATAAGTCAACTAGCAAGACGCGCAAGCAATTTTTCACTCTCCCGTGTTTACCCCCTCCGCATTAACTTTGGTTTCAAAGCACTTCGACTTTGCTTGAAACGATCAAAGCTCACTCTAATGCTTCACACAGCCCTTCTCTAAACTACTACAACCTGAGCTAGAGTAGTCTGGTGAACTGAGGGGAAAACATCAGGCACTCACCGCATCGATGTCGCTGACGCCGGCCGATCCCGCAGCTGCCAACCACTGTTGCGCACGACGGACCGGTCCCGCCGAAGCCACCACTGTTGCGAAGCCACCTCCGAAATCTCACCGCTGACCTCCACTGTTGCAAAAGACGGCGACGCCAACACGGTCCTGTAGGCGCCACTGCTTCCAACTCCGCCGGGAAGGTCACCAGCCGTTTGGTAGCGTATGTTTCTCAGCTCGCGACTGCTTCTGCGCAGAGCTGATAAGACGAGCGGACGAGACGACGGTGAGTTAAATAAGGTTTATGTACAGCATATATACAGAGGCGTTACAATTTCGGCACGGGGGCCGACAGAGACTCGAAGAGCCGAGCTCTCCTCTCTAACACATAGGTCAGCTTTTCGCCTAAGACCGCCGACTCACACACATGTCGGCTCTCCGACATGGGGACTCCTCTCTCATAGGACCTCCGATCGCGACGCGCCGCAGGGCTTCTTTTATTTACACCGGGTCCAACCAAAATGTCCAATCAGAAGCGCCGCTGGTCGTCAGGGCAGATTCCTCCAATGGGGTCGCCGCGCCATGCGTCAGACAACCAGACACGAGGACGCCGGCTCGCTGTCACGTGCGCCGCTGACTCAATGCACGTGGGCCAGAGAGGCGCCGCGCGTGTTCACGCCGTTGAGATGTTCGCGTCAGGCGGACTGCGGGCTGGCCTTGACCCAGATTGTCTTTTTCAGAGGCACGGACGTTTGACGAGGACTCGCTGGCATAACACCGTCCATGTCTCTGTCCGTTCAAGCATGCGTCCGATCGCGTTCGAGAATGCAGATGGCGTGCTGGTAACACCGACGAGACGCGAGCCAAGGAAGCCGAGCGCAAGCGTCTTCAACGTACCCGCCATTCTGCTTTGTCCAAGCCCTACCAACGATCCACCACGTACGGTGGCTATACAGAAGACTGAGAGAAGCACTCGTTCTCTAGCTACCCAGGCACAGTCGTGCAGCAGCGAGTCGGAGAGCAGCGGTACAGCGTCGTCTAGACTTTTCTCAATCAACTGCAGTTTGTATGTGCTTCTATGAGACAGCGTCCGCTATTATACTGTTCAGAAAATGCTGCCTTCTTTTCTTTCTCGTCTCTTCTTCTCTCGGTTACGTGTGACGCATGACAAAGTTAGACTCAGAGAAGCTTCGCCCCTAAAAGTCTGTCAGCATTTGTACGTCGAAGAAAAGTACAATGCATTTAGGGCTTTTGTTACACTTTCGTTAAAATCCATTCTGTAAAGAAAAGAAAGTGCTAAAATAAGCCAGATCCTCCAGAGGCCACACATATTATGCGGCGAAACATACCGAAAAATCAAGACACCGTTGTCACGGCACATATATTGTGCCACCAAGAAAAAAAAACTAGTGCTATTTTTTTATGGTGGGATTCTCAAACCACCATTTGCCTTCGCGAAACCTCTCGGTTCCGCGGACCCCCTATTTGAGAACCATTCCCATAAAGTTTGTGGAAATGTCTACCCAACACTCTGTTAGGGTGCGTTCCACGTTAAATAATCGGCTGAAATGTGATAGCGACATCTTGACCTTAGTTTTCACCTATTCATTTCAACCTCTACTTCATTTCTTCTGTTACCTACACTTGTGCATTGCTTCAGTAAAGTTACCATGCCAAAGCTCAAAAGCGCTAATGTACTAATGACATGGTGGCACAAACCATATAGCAAACCACGTCATGCCTGCCAAGCGCAAGGAAGCCTTCTTGTCATCGTTGTCATCTCACCGTGACTCGGAGTGGATGAAGCGAGTGTACATCGGGGAGCTCGAAGGCCACGGAGCTGGCCTCGTACGCCGAGTCCGGCCGGGCCGCCGTGTCGTCAGCGCGGCAGCAGCTGTCCTGGGCCAGGCCCTGTGACGACCGGTAGCCCGAGGCGTCGGGGCCCACCCGGGCCGCCGGACGTATGGGCCACACGCGAACTGCCCGCGGGCTGTGACCTCCAGCCGCGTGGTCGTGCGCCGAGGTCTCGGGGTGCCATGCCGTCACCGAGCATGAGGGCCCGCACCCCATCTTCCGCCCGCGTCGCCTCCTGCTCCCCGCCGTATGGCAAATCTGTGGGTATGCGCAAGGCATGGTCAGCACGTTTCGTAATCTGTTAAAAAAGTGTGCGTACTGAATACGCGTTGTCTCTGTTTGCATACATTTGGATAGGTCCTTCGTTCTGGCCCAGTCTATTAATTTCCTTAATGCTATCCTTAAATATACTGTTATTCCTATAGTGAAGAATATGAGCGGTATTCGTAGAAACTGTTACAGCGCAAGCTGCAAAAACGGCACACAAGGGAATGCGACACACACAAGCGACGCACACTAGCGCCTGTGTGTTTCACCTTCTCTCGTCTGTCGTCTTGGATTCGCGCTGTAGCAGCTTCCACGGAGTGCCAACAAGCCGAATCATGTATCTTGCTAAGGTATTCGCAAAATTCGAGCACGCTGTTCACGCAGGAATAAGACGGCAATTCAACGGCTAAAATATTGCAGCACTGTATTGTTATGTAGTTATCGAGGAACTGACTGCAACACTTCGAAACGTGGACATTTATTGAGTGGATTTGCCAGGACACTGTAACCTATGAACTCTGAAGCTATCGGTTGTGGAATTATAAAAACAATAGACTTTCTTTGGATACTTCAACGCGGAAGTTTAGGCCTGCCTGTGTATCTTTCATTCGACTTGTCTATCTGTTAACTGCAACCGCTTATGTTCACCCTCATCCCAGCACCCGTGAATAGCGATCTGGTTTCTGCGTTCATACTTGTGCGAGCGTAGATTAAAGAGAAAATATTGTGCATATTTTTCGAACAATATCAACACGTCATAATTCTGTGGTGCGCTTCTTTCTATCAGAAAGGGCATACATAAGTAATTTTAGGAACCATATCGTTTATTAGGCTGTACTAACAATGCAATGCTATGCACGAAAGGAAAGGCGTTTACTGCGTGCTAGTCACG
Organism: Rhipicephalus microplus; assembly: GCF_043290135.1. NCBI lineage: Eukaryota > Metazoa > Arthropoda > Arachnida > Ixodida > Ixodidae > Rhipicephalus > Rhipicephalus microplus. The sequence goes on along the minus strand of NC_134702.1, from coordinate 94,947,640 downwards.
TTTTTCTGGGCTACAAAATAGAGTTCTTCTATCCATCCTACGTTTTTCTAAGACGATATGGTACAGCCACTCACACTGCATTCTACAAATTATGGCCTCCGAGATTGCGCGCGCCCGCCGCGCCCTCGCTATGTCGGAGGTCATCCTTTCGTTTTTCAAGATTACTGCCACCTAGCGCTCATGTCTCACACAGTGCCTTCCCATTCACCGATTTTCTTGCGCAAAATATGAAAGAAATGTTTTTTTCACTTTCTCCAGACGGAAGACTATCGTCTTTCGACGACATTTGCCCTCAAACATGTAGATGCGGGACCTTTTTTTTTTGAAGCCATGTTCTAAACGCTGTTTTACTATATAGTCCCCGCAACTGTGACAGCTATATTGAGCTCTACGTCATACGCAAACACACAAAGAGTTTTTTTTATTTCTAAAGTCTGTCCCCAGGCATACAAACAATTAGGCAACCAGTGTGTGTCCTGTGTATGCCCCATTTAGAAAAATACATACACATGCACATTAGCTAGACACAATGCACAGCGTGACAACCCATACGTTGAAGGTTCTTCAGTGCCAGAGCTAACTATATTACCATACGTGGTGCTTAGTCATGAGCACTGCAATATACTAAGTGGACGGTGAAAGCTGCGTATTACGACCGTCGCTCAGGCTTGAGTATCGTGCACAGTACAGCTCTTAAAATTTTCCTTTATTCGTTAACCTAAAGTAATTGAATACACAAAAAACAGCGCGCATCTTCGTAGACTTTACTGCTTGTGGTGAAACTGAGACGAAGATAAAGTTTCTATTATATATCTTATTTGTTTCTTTGATAAGAAATAATAACCCGACACTCGCGCATCTCGCTTGAATAAGAAAACAGCTTACGGCATTGTCAAATAGTACATGCTCTTCAGAACAAACAGATTATTCTTATCAAGCCAGAGAAATATTAACCGACCCCGCAGCTTCCCCCACATAACTTTGCATGAACTCTCTGCTGTACGGTTTCTCCAGACAAGCTGCGCGAATAAACCCTCGCGTGTGCTCAGACATGTAAGAAGGACGTGTAACAGCGCGCACTGCTGAGGCACTGACGATAAAAATGACCAATGACCTGAAGATATACAGTGTCGAGAATTACAATGCCACATTGTGGACGTTAGATTTGCGAATAATGACCACATCAACTGTGTAGACAAGCCTTGCAAGTGAAAGAGGTCATCTAAATGATAAATAGAAGGAGAATGCACCCTAAATCTATTCCTCAGATCTTTTTTTCTATAGCTCCAGTTTTAAAAAAGCTCCAGTACGATAGCCGGCGGACTCTTGCGGTTGTCGGCCGTCCTAAATAGTGCCAGGCTGCGTGCTCGTGCTGGACTCATCCATCCTTGGAACGCTCGAAAGCCTTCGTATCAGAAAGGACGTTAATTTCAGCCTTCCATTTCGGCCACCGGCTGCGCGTATGCACTCGGTGGGTGAAAGCCTCCCGTTTGAAACGCGTCTCACCCAGCACGGCAAGGGCCTGCTTTCGGCGGAGCTGAGTGCTTCAGCGTTGGGCCATCATCGAGCGACTGCCACGACATCGGCAAACAAACGCGTCCTCCTCCCAGTGCCCTCAATACCTGTCCCCTGTGTGGTTGTGTTGTCCTCCCGTCGATCTCATCGGCGTCGACCCAACAATAAGATTCAGGTCTCTCCTTCTTTTTTCCCTCGCTACGACTCTCCTGCCCCGTACGCAATCGCGTGACTGCAACCGCCTTCCCCAACACTGAGTGCCTTGCTTTTGTTTTAATACTTTCTGCCCTTTCCAGCACGCGGCGTGCTTTTATCAAGTCAGCTAAGCCTGAAGAGAACAAAAACGAATGTGGCTGGTGCCCCAGAGTCATTGTCTTTTTTGCTCCGTTTTTGTTAACTTCATATTCATGCACTCGGCACACGCCTGAGTGTTTTTGTGCATGTTAAATATGTCTGTCCCGCACGCCATGCGAGAAAAAAATGCGCTTAAGAAGTTCTGTCTTCAATGTGCTTTGAATACCTCCATGTCGTGAGACCAAGCCTTGAGTACTTGACTCAGCTTGCCCAAGCCGGCGCAAAGCGATTGAGGTCACAGCTAAAGATTGCTGGTTTCGTTCAGCGTTTCCTGCTGCTGGGCAGTCATAACTGTGGAGCAGTCATTTGTAGTTTCGTTCACCATAATCCTCCTAAACACCAGAATGTGGACTCCCCTGCAGTGCGCGCAGTCAGCAACATGACTGCGACCACTGTAGGGCAATGGACTCTCCCATGTTTGTATAAGCAATCCAGTCCTGGGTTGTGGTCGGGTGAAGCTTCAAAAGGGCCAGATTATTGGAGGAACACTGAATGGTCGGTCAGAGACACCAAACACTGTGCTCGGGGAAAGGACGACGAGAGTACATAACTCGCAAGACCTTTATTCATTCGACTACGACGACTCGAAAGCGAACGCCATCTTAGTTGATGTGCTGAGCTCATCCCTCCGAAAGCTTCTTGCGCCTAACATAGTTTTTTGCTGCCTTCATGAATCTAGGTAGTGCAAACTATCTGCACTATAAATTTTCCTATGATTAACTACAGGAGACTTTGTTGCTGCGATTGTTCAGCAACCATGTAAATTATGGGTAATACACGAATTTACCGAGCCTTCGCGCTTACCACTCTGAACGCACTTGCGCCTTCATTTATCGTTCCACTACGGTTTTGGTTCAAGCAAAATAACTCGCTGTTCAGAACTTCATCAGCCAATTTGAATTGGCGAGCCTAAAAAGATAAAGTTGATGAAGACAACGTGCTAAACCTTTGCTGAAGTTCGTCATGCGGCAAAGTGAATTCAGGCCACATGGAGCAAACGGAACCGAAAAAACGAAGGTTAGACGAATTCGTGCACCACCCATCGTTCCAATGCGGGCTGAAGCGCCATGCGTTGCAGCCCCCATAGACACTAGCGCCAGAGTTTGCTATAACGTAACTATTGGAAACTCTATACTCAGCGCGTTACGTGGTTTAGTACAGCCTCCGAGATCGGCGCACCAAGTGCAACTTGAACAATGTAAAATTTTACCAAGTGCCGGTGTCATATGGCGATGTTATAATGGGAAGTCACAATTTGACGTCACGGGGTCGTCATTGGGGTATGAGGGATTTTTTTGTTTGTTTATTGGGACCCTTATGCTTCGCCGTTGAAACATGAACACTATAGCTATATCAAAACGCACAAAAGCGCACATACACAAACAAACACGCGTACACGCATTACGCACACACACTTTATATCGTCTTCCCAATCGGTAGCCTTCCTTCGCTTCTCGGTAGAGACCTAAATAGTGCCGCGAAGAAACCCAAAAAGCAATCGCTTCCGGGCTCCAATCTACTTCAATTTCTTGCACACGGCTAACGCTGCTTTTTTCTCGCAACTAAAGACACCGTCACCTACACCGCCGACACCAGAATTTCTGCAAAACAAGCCCTTTAACGCTATCGCGTTAAGTTTTTTTTTTTCTTCAGGCATCTCGTGACTGCGGCTTCATTTTCTAGCCAGCAAAGACCTCTTCCCCGCGACCGTACGTCAGTGTGAACCAGAAATAAATACAGCGCAAATGCACTTCGTTATTATGAAATAAGTGAAGCTATCATGCATTTTCTGCTTCCGAAGCTTGACATCACAACATCTGGTGTCACCCGTAGTAATGCGGCGCCGGTGCTATCGTATTTACGGAACTGAACTACTCTCCCAGCACTCTCTTCGATGAACCCGGTAGTCGATACCCACCGCACGTCAGAAATCCAAAAGAGCGGCGATTGAAAACCACACAAAAGGAAGGGAACAATTTGAAACACTAAGCCATATTATGAAATGGGTCCAGATTAACTTTTATTTTATCACCCGTGCCTTCCTTTGCGGCAGCCCTGAATCTTCGTTATACTTAAATAAAAATAAGTAACGTTTTTTTATTGCGATAGCAATTATACAAAAATGCTCGGCTGTATTTCGCAGCCGGCGTCAACGTCGTCATCGCCATCACTCACCGTATATCTATACGGATCGATATGTATAAAAACGCAAAAAAAAACACAAAAAGATTCCGCCGGGGGAATGGAACTTGGGTCCTTTAAATCGTCAGTCTAAGCCTTCCCGACGAAGCCTTCCAGAAGAACGTCCTTCAACGTTAAAACGGCAAGCTATCTATATCTACCACTTACCCCTGCTGACGGGCATCTCGTGGGGGGTGGACTGTCCTGTTTTCAGCATTACCAGCAAGATGGCGCAATGAGCGCACGTTGCAACATCGTCATGACGCGGTGGCCACGCTCTTATCTCCCACGCACACTACGCCTCGCAAAAAGCAAGGGGTCGATACTCCGCGCACCCCTTTAAGGGCGCGCGAGGAGCATCGGGTGGGGGGGGGGGGGGCCTACGTTTTGGCTGGCGTTCGGCTTTTACCAAAACAATTCTGTTTAATTGCCGGGCTTACGAAGGTCCCTGCAATCTTTTCACAGTATACGATTGCCTGAGGGTACGTTTCGCGCGTCAATTGTGCGTGAGAAACACGGGGCACGTTTCGATCTCCTGGCCATTCTGCGTGTGACCTTCCAATTTGTTGCTATCGCAGTCATTTCTCCGCCTTTTCGGCAAAGCTGTGTTTTTTAGATGCAATATAAGTGTATTTCTATCGACAAAAGCTTACTAAATGTGAAACGCTTCGTTAACTCGCAGAATTCAATGCATTTAGGTTGTTGTATCAAGGGAGTCCTTACTAAAACGGCCTTGGGTGATAGCAGTATAGCAAAGCCTTTCAGTGAGGAAAGGTCTTTTTTATAAGGTCGTGCCAAGGTGAGCGCTCAAGCTTATGCTGAACGTCCATAAACGGTAATGTGAGATGAAAATGTGACACGTGTGGGATGTCCTATCAACTGAGACCGTCCTCTACTCGTCAGAACTTCGTGCGAACGGCGCATTTTTAGTGTCTATAGTACCGCTCTTGGTTAGCTCCGCTTGTAGCCATTAGGGCAATGAAAAAGTACTTTTTTAGTGCCAGCAGGCAAATAAGGCAATGTCGTAGCAGGCGACATTTTTTAAGAGCTGACATCTGGCCAATAATCCTTCACACACTATCTCAAGGCATCAAGTCTGCAAGAGCGAGGCGCTCGCTGAAAATGGGCGATAAAAGGGAAATATATAGGTCTCATTTTCTTCCTTACACAAACTTAATAAAAACTAACAAACAATCAAACCAAGTAAGATATAGGGGGTGACATTTCTTGTGCTTGTGTATATCATAATCACTGCATGTCACGTTCCTTCGATTTTCCACTTTGTTATTCCGCCTTTCATTTAAAATTACCCTTGGGAGCGACACTCTTCCTTATCAGTTCTCTTTAAGGCTGTGATATCTTTAACAGAGCAACCTCACTTCATGTTTTTATCGTAACTAAGATGCATTGTGATGCAAGTCTGTGTATCCATGTGTATCGCAAGTGCTTAGAGTCAACTGTAGCTTATTGTCTTTACCCCGGCTTCACTCGACGCCACTTCACCATTTTTCAGCGTAACTCTACACGTCTACGCGCGTAGCTGGCTTTGACATTGCTGGGGATTCGCGAATTTTTCTAATCTGTTATCTAGCGGCTAGTATGCAGGCTCTCCGACGTGGCAGTAGTTGTCCACGTTGGAGCATAATAATATAAAACCTATAGCTGCAGTGTTTGTGGTCTGCCAGGACATGCAGGCACTTCGGGGCAGCAGGAAATTATCCATTATAAGAAGACGCCTTCGCTTGTGTTGTCTTTGGAAAATTTGCGTTCAACAATGAATTTGCATTCAGAAACAAAGTCAGCTGTAAGAGGGCGGGTGAAAGCTTCGTCTTTGTAAACTTAATTTCTCGCATTGTGTGCTGCGTCAAAGCCCAACCACTTCAAAACGTGATCCGCTATAGAGCACAATGAATAAACGAAGCCCGCAGCTACCGAGTGGCAAAATATATTTATGTTCTGCAGTGGCTATAGTATGAAAATATTTAGTTAGGACTGCCGAATAGCGACGTGCCTGCTAGCTGAAGAAACGGCGAAAGAAACAGTAACGGGAACGCCAAGAGATGCCGTTGGGCGGCAAAAACCAATGAAAATCGTGCGCCAGATTCTGAGCGCATGCGGCAAGCTGCAAAAGTTTACGCTGTTGCGCTGTGAAGAATGAAGTCTTGTAGATGAGCATGGCAAGTAAACGCCCCTAATGCGCCTCCTATTAGTGATGTCGTCATTGATATGTCGCAACACAATGCACTGTGGTTTTAAGCTGATGGACAGGCTGGCAGCCTAGCTTTTGATACCAAATAGTCCCGCCGCCATGACACCCCTCAGTCGCGTGCTAAACAGCTGCACTGCACTGTTCGTGCCCTTCACATGATGGAACGGCTCACAACACTTTCAAGGCGAAGGCCTTGAAAGCCTCATTTGACGCGAAACCTGTCCGGCGGCGTCAACACAAATTGATCCAACAAATCACTCGATGACGGCATCATATGACATCAACACGACGTCTCAGATATTCAAGACGAGTGACATCACTGCGACGTCAATGTGACTTGGTCTCAGCAGGTGGTCCGATTTTGAAGGCACTGCCACACCATGCTAGTTGCAGAAATCTTGCCGCGCTGCCGTTCTCGGAAGCAGCGCGAAACCGCTTCAGGCACATATTGCTTTTGGGGGATCAATGCAATTGAAGAGATAAAAGAAAACAGCTTTGCTTTCAAGTCATCCTGGGAAAATGCACAGAGAACCGCGGACTGATCTTTCGACTGTGCAATGGCAGGCCAGAGACAAGTCTCCCCCGGTTAGCGTCTGTTTCTCCTACAGTATTCTCTCTCTCTCTCTCTCACTCAAAGCATTACTTTATAACATAATTTTCTAACGACGTATAACCTGTCTGCATGATCTCAGAGAGATGATTTACCGTACTCTGCTGGTGCTCCCTTTCACGAACTCCTGCTGTCAATGAACGCGACGTGCCTAGCACCGATCGATCCGTCGAGCAGCGAAGAGAGCTTTCATTTTTATGAAGCGGCGCCATGCAGTCACCTGAGAAGCATTCCCGCAACTGCGATTTGTTCCAATATTTCCAGCGAGGAAAGGTGTCACCCTCTCGTCACCGCAACGCCTTTTGCAAACCAAACTTAAATCAATAGTGCCTCAGAGCAAGATGCTTGTCGATCTTCTCGATACGTTTATTAATTCAGGGTGGATAGTGTGGCGGCACGCACCTGTCAAAATCTATCAGAGCCCGCGGCATTGTAAATTCAAATGCTGCCCTTTATCAAAAAACTGTAAACAGGAGTGTCGTGAGGCGATGTCATGACGTCCTACGAATGTTGTCAAAAGGATAGCACAGCATGAAACAGAGCGCCTGGTGGGCGAACCGTCAGCCTATCACTCATCAGGGACGATGGCTCCTTCTTGGCGTATGCGGCCTTCGAAAACGCTGACGCATAGGGAATCAGCACAAGGACTGCTCATTGCATTACCTTCCGTGAGCCGGTGGCTTTGCAAGAAAGATGCTTGAAAACGCCGCAGTATGGTCGCGCACGAGCGTCTTCACGCGGTTTTATTTTGACTTCGCAGGCTTTCTTTCAACACCGGGAAAGAACACCACGAAACATGCGTTACAATGCCAAGCAAAACTATACCGGTTTGTTTGGCCAAACCATCACTCCATAACGAAATGCACTTCGTCATGAAACAAGCATTAAGCATTGATCCAACGTCAATTTTAGTAGATTAACCCATTAAGCACGACGTAAACAAATAACATAATGAGCTCTCAACGAAGTCAAACCATATGTAGTTTGTTTCAGTTGCGGTAAAGCACCGAAATAGGCTGTAGGGTTGACTTGGTAGGCGGGCGCTCTTACAAGGATATTTAAAATTAGCTCTGCGGTGTCGAGCAAGGTGGCGGAAAGGTTATAAAAAGTGATACTGTCAAGGGTCCCGTTTGTAGCACACATCCACGAGAAATACACATGAATTCTTGTCTTACTTCGTGCTACATATGCGCGTTGGTCAATTTTTCTTTTCCTATTTTACAATAGGGTAATCAAGCAGACAGTAGGTATGTTTCCAGCCAATGACTCCACTCATTTCTAGCCTTCTCCTCCGTACCTTGTCCGTTTTCTTTGTTTCATTGTTTCGCTAAATCATGAATGGGTGTCGCAGGTGAGCGGGAGTCTTTTATTTCGTTAGTGCATCTGAGCTCCGTTACGTTGGAACGCCTAAGTGATCATCTCAGTACCCTTGTTTTTCTATCCTACAGTGAGACTTTTAATGCAGATCATGTGCCACTCTGTAGGCGCAATCTCGCTTAAAAATTGGCCACGTGTCCAGAATGAAGTGGTGGGTAACTGATTGGAGGAGGAAAAGGAACTGGTACCACGTGATAGCGGAACTTCGGCTTGAGTAAACTGCCAGAAGCCAGACTGGGGGTGACACGAAAAAACTTGGCAGAAAGAGAAAAAAGTCTAGGGAAGCCCACGCCGACCACAGACGTCAAATGTAAAAGAAGACATGGCTTAGCGTAGATTGAAACAGAACCACGAGATATTCACGAAGTAATTGATGTTGAGTAGGTGAAGCAGTGGAATCGTTTAGTGTTAGCGTAAAAAACCCGTCATATTGACCACTGACGCATGTAAATAAGTGCCAAGCAGTGCACATTTATATACAATATTTATTGGTCATAACTGATGGTGTATTGTTGAGTTGTGAGTCTAGTTTAGCCTTCATTATTACTGCTTTATGATATCAGATCTAGCATGAAGTTGGCAAATACGAGGTCTGGGCACGTTCCACTAGTGGTTGTGAGTTCTTTCCGGCCGTACGAAATGCATCGTACAGCATATCAAGACATCATCTACAGCACAAGCTCCTCGTTCTTCGTGATCACAATCATCATCAGCCTCATTGTTACGGCGTTTAATGGCTACCTTGCATGTGTTGTTCCATGCAAGGTGACGCGCTTTTACATCGTCATCAGCGTCATCGTCACCGTCAGCGGCGGCTACGGCGCACAATGCCAACGCCAAAGTACAAGACTCGACCATCATGAGCTCCGCCTGTAAAACACACGACATACCCACGAAGTTAACGATGCTTAGAGGCCGACACAGTGGGATAATTCGGTGTAGCCGGGAATCACTCGTGACATTGACTATTCACGCATGCAGAATTGGGGGACAAAGCGGTGTACAGTTATATACACTGTTTATTGGTCATAAACGGTATGTTGTGTTGAGTTGTAAATTACGTGTTGTGCCTTTATGACAGAAAGGAAATGTGTGGTCTGGAACGTGCTTGCTCTTCATCATCATCAGCGCCATCGTCACCAGTTGCCGCAACGGCCAACCACTACGCCAAAGGATATTCCTCAACCATAATCAGCTTCGCCTTTGAAAGAAAAAGAAAATAAATTAAAACTAAGCTGGCAAAACGAAAGACGAAGCTTGAATAGAACGAATGAAAAGGACAACCAGCAGTTTTCGTTGTACAACTACGTTGACGGTGTACGACTGGGTAGGCTTTTAGGGACAGAGCTTTTAAGGTCGAGGCTTGTACGTTGGTGTCGGCGTTGTGCGCTGTAGCCGCCACTGACAATGACGATGGCGACGATGAAGAAAAAGCGTGTTCCACACCATAGATTATCTTTCTGTCGTACGCCACAACACATGCATGGTACTCACTATACGTCATGACGATGACGCTTATTATAATGACGATGATGATCACAGACAACTACGGGCTTGTGCAGTATGGGACTTCTCGATATGCTCTATGACGCATTCGATATGACTGGAAACAACCAACAACCTCCAGAGTAGCGTGCTCAGACCTGTTGTTTGCCTATTTGATGCTACTTCCGATACCACAAGCAGTAATAACAAGCGCGTTCCAGACCACACGTTCTCTTCCTGCCATCACGGCACAGCACATGCAAGGTAGCCACTATATGCCCTGATGATGACGATAACGATGGAAATGATGACAATGATGATTGCGGACAACGACTAGTAGTGCAGTTTGTCACATGTAAATATTCTCTACGATGCATGTCTAATGACAGGAAACAACCAACTACCACCACGGGAATGGGGATAGACCTCGTCTTTGCTAAAGTAAAATGAGTGGAGAAGGTACCGCTACCGTCTGGCTCTCCGCCAAACATGTTCTAACGTGGCTGAATTTGCGGTGGAGCAGTTTTGATTTTGCGTGGAGAAACGCGTGCTTTCACACATTGTGTGTGTTTCTGCAGTTCCGAATGAACCATGTCCTTGTTCTTTATCTGATTAAAAAAGACATAGCAGCAACTTAATTTTCCTACACGTGCACCCACGCGTAGTGATTGTGTACTGCGCAGCATTTAGACATTCGGCTGTCGGCATTCATTCAATGCAAAATATTTTTAGTGAACTCTTGTGCTTTTGAAGAATCTATCTATCTATCTATCTATATATCCATCTGTCTATCGATCTATCATTCTATCTATCCATCTATCTGGGGGTGACTATCTATACGGGTATCTATGGCTATCTATATATGGGTATCTATCTAGCGGTAAACACAGTGCACTGGAGAGGGAGCCCACTGCCCAAGATAGCTAGCTAGCGAGCTATTTAGGGCAGTGGGCTCCCTCGCTGGTGGTGGCTATGGGGTGTGGTTGCTCCGGAAACGTCGCCAATTTGTGCCTCTCTTCTTCTCACATCGTCATCAATAGAACTTAGGAGATTTACTGATGGAAGAGCCGGCCAGCGCTTCCAGAATAGCAATCGCCATGCCACGTTTTGTTGCGGTAGACGTAGTGACGCCAACTTTTTTTTCCTCTTCGTTAGCCTTTGGCCGTATGTAGCATGCATCAAATTAGTATGCCTTCTTGAGCCAGATCCACGCCGCAACATTAGAAAAACCAGTGCCATGCGCCTAAGTTCCAAACAGGCTACGTGTAGGTGAAGGGCGAGTTCAAGCTGTCGTTGTTTCTCGCCCCAAAAGCTTGAACAGGCGCAAAGAATGCGAAAACAACCGGTAAGAGTGAACAAGCACCTGGAAGACACCAGTGCAAGCAGCGGGTTCCACTGCGAGCTGCGTCATGTATTCCGAGACTATGTGCACATTATCGATGGAAAAAAAAGTGTGGATATCACGTGGGAGAACCATTCTCCGCGGCGATGCTGTGCCGCTATTCTTTCCAATTTGCCAGCCTACTTTAGTAAAAAGTAATAAAGGGCCGTTCTTAAGAGGAAGAGATCGGAAACTTCATACGGACAACCGTTCGCAGGGTACCCCATCAAAGGAAATGAGGGGGCAAAGGTTCATTGAAGCTGCTCCCCCCCCCCCCCGCTCCGGCTCTCTTAGTGATATTTATAAGTAAAAGTCTATGTTGGAATGGCATGGGATGAAGAAACTTTATTTCAGCCCTGCAGGACGCGCGTAGCACGTAGCGTGCGTCTCCCACGTAGGGACCAACAGGGAGTACCTGACGGCCGCTTCGTGGTCCTGCGGGACGGTTCATTGCTGGTCGGCGAGAAGTGAGCTCCTGAAGGACCTCTCCCTCTTATTTGAGGTATAGTCGGGAAGAGTTTTTCTACACTCCCAGAGCAAGTGTGCGAGTGTCACCGTGGGTCCACATGATGGTCATTTGTCACTGAGGCATGCGTCAGTATAAGAAGCGTGAAGCGTGGCAAAGATTGGGTACGTGTGTGTATGTAATAGGCGTAGGGTTAATGCCTGCAGTCTGTTAAGTTTCGGAAGTGGGGGTGGAAAAATGCCGCGTTCAAGGTAAAAGTGCTTTGTTATGTCATTGTACGTAATGGGTGCATCCCGATTGGTCTGTAACTCAGCAAGATAGGGTTGCCCTGTGGCGGTGCGGTCGGTAAGTGCACGCGCTTCATCATGAGCGATCTCGTTGAGGTTGGATAAGACACCCGGCCCCAGGCCGAGATGGGCGGGAAACCAGATGACCGTGTGGTGCTTCAGGGCACTCGGGTACGCTCTGCGCAGGATGCGTAACGCCTGGTTGGAGATGACTCCGCATTCGAAGGCTTTAATGACCAGTCTGGAGTCACTGTAGATGAGTTCCGTTTGCTGTCGAGCATAGCTACAGCAATAGCTACTTGCTCCGCTACTTCGGGGTTTTGGGTAAGGATTTTTATGGAGTTAAGAATCTGCTGCGCGGATGATACCACTTTATTACAGGCATAAGCAAAAAAAAGAAAAGTACAATTGCCTAGGGGACCAGAGAAAAACCTTAAGACCGAACAATGCGCCTGCCCCCTGTAAACCTGAAACCCATCAAAATGACACAATGCTCAGTGTAAAGTAAAAAGCGAATGAAAAAGTAAGCATAAACGAGTTTCTACTTGCAAAACATTTCTGTACAAAAAGACATATATGAGCGCAAATTTGCCCAGAAATGAAATCTAAAAACTACTACATTTTGTGCAACAACCATGGAACGAAAATAATAAAGCTACCATATTTCATTTTACCATGGCGAAGGCACAAACCCAGCAAGAATAATTGCATGTTTAAGCTTGGCAAAGAAGTGGGTGTGCTCTAGTTTCTAATTTTGAGCAAGAATGCAAAGTTTAGGCATAGTCTCGATGCAAAAGGTTAGGTCTACATGACATAAAAACACCGCTTTTGGAGGGCTCTACATCGTCTTTTTTTCCGTGAGGTGAATGCGATGAGGTCTAAAAATATGTTAGTGAATATGCAATGAACTCAAGCGCTCCAAAGTAAGCAAAAAGCATCAACTGCGTCGAAATAAAAAAAGAAAGGCATGGGTAGCGTGGCATGCCATTCGGCTGTGTTACAGAAAATTCTGTCGCACAAAAAAATAAAAACCCTGGGGACCCTTAAGCTTCGCCTTTAAGAGTTGAACGCGATAGTAAAATCCGGCTCTTAGTGCCCCTTCCACCGCTAAGGGCGTACTTATTAATATGTTTTGTTATACACACACACGCACACACACACACACACATACACACATGCCGTGACTAAAAAGTCTCCCCTAAATAGTCTCAAAATGCCTAACAGATGACAGCACATTGTCTGGCGTTTGCTGTTTGCTAGATCAACGCGACGCCTCCTCTACGCATCTGGAAATGCAAGATGTGTTTTCCGCTAGATGGACATAGTTGTCCATTTTTAGAGCTGTTAGAAAGTTCCTGTGTATTTTAGTGGCGATGGCTGCACAATCCCGGCCTTTTTCGAAGTAGTTTGATGGCCTCCTAAATGCGCCTATAGATGGCAAAATGGACTCGTTTTCGTCGTGACACCTGTCGAACGAAATGCGTTAAGAAGACGCCTTCCACTACATGCCATTTATGTAGTGTTTTTTTTTTTCTTCGAAGGCGCTGGAAATAGCATCGTAGCTTTGTGGTGGGACACCTGCTTGCCAAACGAACAGCCCGGGTTTGGTCCTCAATGAGACCGAAAATTTTATTCTTATTTTATTTGCTTCTTTCTCGATTTTTTGCTCACGGACAATTTTCCGCTCTCACAACCAACGATGCCGACGCCGACTGCGGAATTTTTGCGACGTGAGCTCTCTAACGCTATCGCGTTAAAAAACGCCAAGCTAAGTGCTACACACGCTCTCAATACAGTCAGGTGGTTGTTAATACAAGCAAGATCAAAGAATGACCTGTCGTAACTCGCATGCGGCCAACGGTGAGCAGGTTCTGCAAGTGAAGCTTCTATTGCGGTAGCCTGCTGCACCCCTTATCCAATGCAATGCCAGCTGCGTCAGAGAAGCGGACGTGTAAGCCCACTGCCCTCTTCTAGTCCACTGCAGCTCGACGGTGAGAAAAAAACGATTGCGGCATTTTCTCCGTTCAGATGAGCGAGGCCACATAATTTGAAAGTAGACGTTGAAACGAAATGATTACTTCGTTAGTTCAATTCATGCTGCGCTTCATGCAGCAATGACTGAGCGGTAGCGAGGATTTGTTATTACATTACTAATGTGAAGATTTAATGCTTCCAGAGGTCCACTGATCAGTCAGTTCTCCCATTATCATACGCACGTGATAGGCTTGCTTTCTTACGATAGTTACTGCTCGCATTAACAATTGTTCGGACATCGAGTGACAGGGTCATCTGAAAAGCCTTATTTCTATGCATACAAGCGGACTGGTTCGCTTATTACATTCTGCACGGCTTCTAGCATACAATATAAACTTGGATTCACCTCGATGACATCCACTGAATTCGTTTAGTCATATCATTATGCTGTAGCGATGCGTACGAAATGCAAAAGTGGCGTGGGCATAGTAGTGCAAAACAATAGATTATGCTGATAAGCAACACAAAAAAACTTATTTACTTTCGTTGACAATCTACATGAGTAATGTGAATTGTCGGGGAAGATCCATTTTCGGAATACTCAATCAGATGTCGTCAGCTGCTGTAGTGACGGTCAGGAGTGAATCGATGCCTTGATTACCAGTTGTGCGACTCCAATTTTGCCCCACATGAGCCGGCAGTCAGTAAAACGCTATAGCGTCGTGATATTAAGCATGTCTCTACCAAACATGCGCGAAGTTCCGGTGAGGACAGAAACATGGCGACCTATACGTGTGGCAACAACATGCACACGTCTAAAATCACGGTTCATTTAGTAAGACGACAAAACTGCGCGTCCTCTGTTTGCGTGTTCACAATTCCATGTCCGGCCTAGCAGGGTGTGTAAGTACACGGCAAAATAAATTATCTTTGTTTTGTTCTTTGAGGTCGTTTTATTATGATTTCATTTTGCCTTTATATAAGCGCCATCTCTGAGAAATTAGGTCATTCGCCCAAGGCTGCGCTGAAAGATCGTTAGTCCCACTTCTTAATGTGCCCTCAAGGTACTGGAAGGCCAAGTGAGTTTTCGCAGAACTAACTGTAACTTTATCGACGATTTCAAGGATTGTGATGGTACCTGTCCTTGAGTTTCAAAACTGTCAGAGAGGTCATCTCTGAGCAATTACGGCAGTGGCCCTTTACGCGAAATTTACAATATTAGCGATGCAGTGAAGTCCACCAGGTTGACAAGGCAAGTTGTTGTATTACAAGAATACTGCAATACTAAGAGAATAAGGTGAAACTAAAATCTACTTTTGCTATTCCAAGAAAGTGATGTCTGCCGTGTAGCAACTCAACATGTAGCAGCTGAGCTTCATTCGCACTAGTGATCGATATTATCTAAGTAAATACGAAGTTTTAATAGTGTGTGTATAAAGCAATTATTCGGATTCGCGGATTTTCCGAGTGCCTTCGGAAATAATATGTGAGTCTGAATCAATTTCGAACAGGACACTATCTTCAAGATATTTGCCTTCAGTGCAAAATATTTGCGAAATGTGTTCACCTTCAAAATATGTGCATTATAGTTTCAAGTATGCGCAAAAAGTGTGCAAATACATTGCAATAATTCAACAGTTTTTTACAATGGAACAAAATTAACAGTGCACTCTTATGCAACACCGATCAAATCACAGTGCCCTGCTTATCACGAAAGTGACGCTTGTCTTGAAATTTTTCTTGAATTTTTCAAAACATTTGATGGTCCTGCGTTATGACCAGCTTTTATCATGCGTTATGACTTGTGCGCTACTGTAATCAGGTAGAAATCTGTATGATAATTTTTTGTTAAGCCTTCAATTACGCAGAGCCAACGCACAGATAGAAGCCTGCAGATACCCACTGCGGTGTTCCAGTGATTAAGGCACACGACACCTGACCAGAGTGTCATGGGATGAAACCTCTGTCATGGCCGCCGCATATCGACAGAGGGAAAATGCAAGGAGTAAGTGTTGTTAGATTTAAGTGCATGTTAAATAACCCTAGAGGATCAAAACATTTTCGGAGTTCTTCACAACAGCGTCTCTCAAAATCATATTTTTGGGGGAATGCAAACGTGAATAAAATTACATTTAGATATATGAAAAGTTCGGCAGGTTGGTAAAGATGCATGACTTGCAAATGAGTGGCGCGTTGGCCAGCTTTCTGCAGATCTTCTTGATTAGGAGTTATCAGTCTTTAACGTACTTGCATAATATCCCTATTTATTTTAACAGCAACAGTGTTTAGCAAGTCGTTCCTGGTGAGTCGATATACGCAAATCTATCTTCATAAACGGTTATGTGCCACAGAAAGCGGGTATGTCCCGCCACTGGTTCACCGGAAATGAAGAGGGCAACTACTAGCCCAACAAAAGGCTGTGGAGTGAGGGCGGCGAGTGGAAGACCCCAAGTACGTACAGCTGGAATACACGAACGGGAAATGAAGCGGCTGTTTTCGAGAAGACCCCGAAGCGATGGAAGGCATACGATACCGACGACGTGGCCGCAGCAGATCTATGGGAGTTGCGAATGCTTGGTTCCAGCCAGAGTTAATCTCTGGAGTATGGAGAACAGTGTCATGTCATTTTCGCCAGTTAACGCAACGCGCGTGTAAACTTGGGTTTTGATGTCTTACTTCTTAATAGGCTGATTGTTATCAAAACTTTCGACATCGAATTTTGTCATCGTCTTTGCTTCCGACGCATGCACCATTCCTTGCTCAGTAGTATCACTAGATTTTACTCAATAAAGTTGTGTGTTTTAGTTCTATCATTCCGTGCTCGTGAGGCGTGAAACCATTGTGATTAGAGTTAGCACATATTCATGTAGGCTTCTTCTCAATTGAATGTGCTTTAATGTAGCGTTTTTGCTGTCTGCGTCTCTTTCTTTTCCCTTCGTTTGGCAGACTTCACTTATTTTTCGAAGTGCGCAGCCTAAACACAGGCTTATGAGGCGCGCCGAGGCACACGCGTGATCGCAACGATAAATTAGATGAATCACCTGTGTGCGCGCGTGTGTGTCTGGGGAACAGGGGCATTTTCATCCTTGTCGCCTCCACGCTACTCCCGTTTTTAGAGGGAACTCTTAATATGTCCAAACTGCCTGTTTGGTTGGTTATAAAATGTAATTACTGACTTGTAGTGTAAACAATTTCCTTATCTTCTGTAATTAAAATAGAGAAGTACGTTTTGCCTTAGCTCATTTATTATTTTTAGAACTTTCTACCTGTTAAAACAAAATACTCGATGTAATAAAAGCAACG
The DNA here is from genome assembly GCF_043290135.1 of Rhipicephalus microplus. Lineage (NCBI taxonomy): Eukaryota > Metazoa > Arthropoda > Arachnida > Ixodida > Ixodidae > Rhipicephalus > Rhipicephalus microplus. The sequence goes on along the minus strand of NC_134702.1, from coordinate 94,930,498 downwards.
TTGAAAGTGTTGTTTAGACTGCGCCTGTTCCGTTCTATATAGTCAATAGTACTGTGCCATGATCACAAAACAAGCGGTTTACACACTGATACGATATTAGATAGCACGTGAATTGATAACACAAACGTACAGTCGACATCAATGCGAACGCAAACAAAAAAAAAACAATGGACGTGTCATTGTAAAGTATCCGAACTCTTAAATTGACACGTAGTATTTGCTAAGCTTTCTGAAGGCTACATGTTGCCCACTCAAGTGATTGAAAGTGAAAGCACGTTCGGATGAGTTAATCGCACAGTAATGTTTCTGACCATAAATAATGATAGCATTAGATTCATGGTTGTATGTAGAGATATCTAGTAGGAATGCTTGTTTTGGTGGCACAGAACATACACTGTACGTGTACGCAACAACACACACCAGGCAAAACACACACACACACACACACACACACACACATATATATATATATATATATATATATATATATATATATATATATATATATATATATATATATATATATATATATATATATATATATATATATATATGTATATATATATTATAAAGGAGATTTATTAAGCAGAAAGGTTGACGCTTGGAAGGCTTGGAAGGCGATGCACCAGCCGCAATTTCCGAGCTCGAGCCGCTGCTGCACACTCGATGCTGCTGCCTCTGCGCCGGAGTACTTCCTCTTCTTTACAATGGCCCCACGGAGAAAAAAGGAGCCATTCTGGCGACTTAGTCCCGGGCAGGCGGCGTTGAACCGTGGTATTGCTTGAGCCTCTGGACGTGTACAACCTCGCGGTTGCGACGTCGCAAGTCTGATGGTGGCGTAAGAGGCTCAATGAGGTAGTTTACTGGCGAAGTTTGTTCGACAATACGATATGGCCCATCGTACTTTGGCAGAAGTTTGGAAGAGAGCCCAGGTGTGCGATGCGGCACTGACAGCCATACAAGAGAACCCGGAAGAAAAACGGGAGTTGAGGTCCGGGCATCATGAATTGCTTTTTGCCTGTTTTGGTCATCGCAGGTAAAGCGACGAGCTAACTGGCGGCATTCTTCTGCGTGTCTGGCGGCGTCCAAGATCGGTAGGCACTCGGACGCGTCTGGTCGATAGGGCAAAATGGTGTCAATGGTGTGGGAGGGGTGACGGCCGTAGAGGAGGTAAAAAGGGGAGAAGCCTGTTGTCGCTTGCGTTGCCGTATTATAGGCGTATGTAATGAATGGGAGAACTGAGTCCCAGTTAGAGTGGTCAGGCGTCACATACATAAATAGCATGTCACCGAGAGTACGATTAAAGCGCTCGGTAGCCCCATTGGTTTGTGGGTGGTAAGCGGTACATGTGCGATGTACAATAGCACACTCAGCGAGCAATTTTTCAATGACCTCGGACAAGAAGGCGCGGCCGCGGTCACTGAGGAGCTCTTGAGGGCCTCCATGACGCAACACAAAATGACGCAGTAGGAAAGTGGCAACCTCCTGTTTAAGAGCAGCGGTCTCAGCATAGCGCGTTAGGTGGTCGATAGCAACTATTATCCACCTGTTGCCAGTCGGAGTCAATGGAAGTGGCCCATAAATATCTATTCCAACCCGTTCGAACGGTCGGGAAGGGCATGGTAAAGGCTGCAGTTCACCGGCGGAGGCGTGTGGTGGAGATTTTCGGCGCTGACATTCGGCACAAGAGCGGACGAAGTTGCGGACGAAGGTATACATGCCACGCCAGTAGTAGCGATGTCGAAGCCTTTCGTAGGTCTTGAAGACTCCTGCGTGGCCACATTGTGGGTCAGCGTGAAAAGAGGAACAAATCTGCGACCTCAGGGTTCGTGGAACGACGAGCAGCCACTTGCGTCCCTCTGGTGCGTAGTTACGTCGATAGAGAAGCCTGTCACGTATCGAGAAGTGTGGAACTTGGCGCCGAAGCGTTCGCGTCTTTGGGAGTTCACAAGTGTCGGAGAGATGATTGAGGAGAGACGCAGTCCACGGGTCATTGCGTTGTTCGATAGCAATGGTGCCAAAGTCAAGCGATGACAATGTGGAATCGCAAGCTGAGTCAGCTGTGGCATTCTGGGACAGGGGGGAACGGGAAAGGGCGTCGGCGTCAGCATGCTTCCGTCCTGAGCGATAAACCACGCGTATGTCGTAATCTTGAATTTTCAACGCCCAGCGAGCGAGGCGGCCAGATGGGTCTTTTAACGTCGAAAGCCAGCACAGCGCGTGGTGGTCGGTCACGACGTCAAAAGAACGACCATATAGATATGGGCGAAACTTTCCAAGGGCCCACACAATGGCCAAGCACTCCTTCTCTGTGACACTGTAGTTGCTCTCAGCCTTGGTAAGTGTGCGACTAGCGTATGCCACGACGTATTCCTGATGTTCCGGTTTACGCTGTGCGAGCACAGCACCCAGGCCTACACCACTGGCGTCGGTGTGGATTTCAGTTGGAGCTTCAGGATCGAAATGACGTAGAATGGGTGGCGTCGTGAGAAGCCGTCGCAAGGTGCTGAAAGCCTCGTCGCAGGCAGAGGACCACGATAAGAGGTCTTTACAGCTGCTGAGAAGTTGCGTGAGAGGTGATATAATAGACGCGAAGTTTCGGACGAATCGCCGGAAATACGAACACAAGCCGATGAAACTTCGAAGTTCTTTGATGGTGGCAGGTTTAGGAAACGCCGTAACAGCTCGCAATTTCTCGGGATCCGGGAGGATGCTTTCCTTGGAAACAACGTGGCCCAAAATGTTCAGTTGACGCATGGCAAATCGACATTTTTTGAGGTTTAATTGCAAACCGGCGTTAGTTAAGCAAGTAAGGACGTGCTGAAGCCGACGTAAGTGTGTGTCAAAGTTAGGGGCGAAGACCACGATATCATCGAGGTAACACAAGCATATCTTCCATTTTAGTCCACGCAGGATGTTGTCCATCATTCGTTCGAACGTTGCAGGTGCATTGCAAAGTCCGAAGGGCATGACGGTGAATTCATATAAGCCGTCTGGCGTGACAAAAGCGGTTTTGGGGCGATCGGCCTCCGCCATAGGCACCTGCCAGTAGCCTGACCGCAAGTCTAACGAGGAAAAGAACTCGGCACCCTGCAAACTGTCCAAAGCATCGTTAATGCGCGGTAGTGGATAGACATCCTTCAGCGTGATCTTGTTCAATCGCCGGAAATCGACACAGAAACGAATAGAACCGTCTTTCTTTTTGACGAGAACCACCGGAGACGCCCATGGGCTCTGTGAAGGTCGAATGACGCCTCTGCGAAGCATGTCATCTACTTGGTCAGCAATGACGCGGCGTTCTGTAGCGGACACGCGATATGGTCGTTGTCGCAGCGGTGAGTGGGACCCAGTGTCGATGTGGTGTTCTACTGCTAAGGCACGGCCGAGAGATGTTTGTTCAACGTCGAAAGAGTGGCGGTAGCTCTCAAGAATGGTGAGGAGTTGTGAACGCTGCGAAGATGTCAAATCTGCAGCGATGAATGGTTGAAATATGTTTGCCGACGTTGAGTCAGGCGCTGAGACGACAGCCAGTTCACAGACGGAGGTAGAAGGCACCCCATCGGGGACGGATATAATTCTGGAAGAACTGATTGTCTCGACGTGGCCAAGGCACTCGTGACAAAGTAGGGATAAAGATGACGACTCATGATTATAAATTGGCATTGTGGTTGACCCTTCTACAAGATCGAGAGCAGCAAAAGGCAGGGGGAGGGCTCTTCGGGCAACGAATATTGGAAATGGTGTGAAGAACACCGGGCCGTCGGATATGGCGCTGCATGAAACTGGCACGAACGCAAAAGAGCATGGAGGGATGTAGGTGTCATCGCTAACGACAAGTTTAGCGGCAAACTGGGTGTCGACGGACGCTTGGTCATCCAGTGAGCAAAATTCGACCTCAGCCCTAGCACAGTCGATTACGGCGTTATGACGCGACAAAAAGTCCCATCCCAAAATAATATTATGGTAGCATGATGAAAGAACCACGAACTCTATCGTATACAGAACGTCCTGAATTGTCACGCGGGCTGTACATACTGCGGTCGGTTGAACAGGTTGAGCACTGGCTGTTCGAAGCGATAATCTGGAGAAAGGCGTCGTAACCTTACGAATTGAGCGACAAAATCCCGCATCTATAACCGAAACAGCTGCACCGGTATCTACAAGAGCGACAGTAGGGATATTTTCGACGAACACATCAATAACATTGGTAGGTGACAAATGAGGACTTGGGCAAACCGAAACCTGCGCAGTTCTTGCCTCAGGAACTGCGTCGTCTAGTTTTCCTCCTCGTTAGGTGTGGGCCGTCGACGCATAGGAGAAGGCGAGCGGCGGCGTGGAGAGGGCGAGCGAAGACGTCCCGGCCGAGGGCGGTGGTTGTCCTGGTAGCGGGCTGGCATTGGAGTGGATGGACCGTATCGCGCGTTGGAGTCAAGCGGGAAGAAAGGCTCACGGTGGTTTTCATTGGTAATATGCGTCCGGCGGCGGCAATACCTTGCGACGTGTTCGGGGTATCGACAAGCGTAACATATCGGGCGATTATCGAGGGTGTGCCACGGGTTGGCGGTGTTAGTGCTGGTCCAGTGAATTGGAGCTGTGGGATAGCTCGCGCGAGGCTGTAACGGAGGCGCAGGCGCCTTGCGAGTTGGCATGGCTGCAGCCGCGGCGTAGCTGAGAGGAGCAGCCACAAGATTAGGCTCGTGAGCAGCTGGTAAGGCCTCGGCGACCTCTCCTTGAATGACGTCACGTAGAGACGATGGTAAAGTTGTGGTAGCTTCTTGTGTGAAAGGCACCAAGGAAAGCTGTCGTGCGACTTCTTCGCGGACAAATGCTTTTATTTCGGCTATTAGTGACGCGTGGTCATGACCACTGATCACACTAGACAGCGATGCCAAATCGTGTGCTGGAGGACGTCTTGTCAGAGCTCGCTGCTTCCGCAATTCATCGTAGCTTTGGCAGAGGCTAATTACGTCGTTAACAGTGGTCGGGCTTTTTGCCAAGAGCATTTGAAAAGCGTCGTCGTCAATCTCTTTGAGGATGTGCTTACATTTTTCAGCTTCCGTCATTTCTGCGTTCACGCGTCTGCACAAATCGACGACGTCCTCAATGTAACTTGTGAAGGTTTCACCCGTTTCTTGTGCGCGTGTGCGTAAACGTTGCTCGGCACGAAGTTTTCGGACGGCAGGTCGATCGAAGACTGCTACAATCGACGTTTTAAATTGCGGCCACGTTCGGACGTCTGCCTGGTGGTTTCTAAGCCAAAGGCTGGCTACACCTGCGAGATAGAACGAAACGCGTGTCAACTTGTCCGCGTCCGTCCATCTGTTTAAAGCGCTCACCCGTTCGAAAGTCGAGAGCCACTCTTCAACGTCGTTGTCATCTGTTCCACTGAAGATTGGAGGCTCCCGCTGAGGAACACTTCCTGGACAGGTGGCCGGAAGAGATGGAAGCGTCTGCTGATCGGCGTCCGGCATAGCAGAAAGTAGCCGTCGAGAACGGAGTTCCAGGATGGTAGCGGGAAGGTGTAAAGGACGGTACCCGGCACGGCTCCACCAATTATAAAGGATATTTATTAAGCAGAAAGGTTGACGCTTGGAAGGCTTGGAAGGCGATGCACCAGCCGCAATTTCCGAGCTCGAGCCGCTGCTGCACACTCGATGCTGCTGCCTCTGCGCCGGAGTACTTCCTCTTCGTTAGAATATATATATATATATATATATATATATATATATATTATATATATATATATCGCCAGGACACTTATCACCAGGGCACCAAATTGTTTTGTTTGTTATTTGGCTTTGTTTTCTGGCTATGGATAACACTTCAAGGAGAAATGAGCAGCCACTGCTGCTATATTACTACTCACAGCTTAGGTGTGTACACGCATGTATATATATATATATATATATATATATATATATATATATATATATATATATATATATATATATATATACATGCGATTATATATATATATATATATATATATATATATATATATATATATATATATATATATATATATATATATATTTGCGTCTATACACCTAAGCTATGCGTAGTAATATAGCAGCAGCGGCTGCTAATTTCTCGAAGTGTTATCCATAGACAGAAAACAACGCCAAAAACCACCAAAAAGATTTTGTGTCCTGACAATAGGCGCATTAGGGAGGACATGATTGAGAGGACCTATATAAAATAATAACGAGGAATATATGCAGCGGTAACAATATGTGTACCGTCCGCCAAGGTGGATCAGTATATGTGGTGCTCGGCTGTTGACCACAAGGTTTCGGGTTTGATACCGGCCACGGTGATCGCATTTTGGTGGAGGCGAAGTGCTAGAAGCTCGTCTACGGTGCAATGTCAATTCATGTTTAAGAACACGACGTGGGCGAAATTTCCAACGCCCTCTACGGGGCCTCTCATAATCATATCGTGATTTCGGGACGTAACACATTATGCAGTAAATATTGTGAACCATATAAATTGGAAGAGTGTATGCCAGACACAACTATGAATGGCCCTTTGTGAAAACACAAATATTTCCAGTACGCTCGCCACAAGTTATGCCACACTGGTCACGACAGTTTTCACGGGTCTGGCTAAAGAAAATAGCTCATGTTCACTCAGAGTAATCACGGTGTTGGTGACGAGTAGCACTTGCTAGCACTCTGATGTTTCGAATCATATTATCTGTATTCATCGCCACCTTTTCTGAGTTAGTAGGGATATTAAGCGCATTTATTTAGTTCCGTTTCGCTATGTGATGCTGGTGCTTGAACGCATTGCGCAGACGTGAAAGGAATGGCTTACGCCGTCGAGCCTCGTCCACTTTCTTTTCGCTTTCGCTTCGCCGTCAAATATGACGTGCGGCCTGTGTTTCATGGACAGTGGTGTAGTAACTCGAACGAACTTCTGCGATGCCACTGACGTTCTAATAACTAAGCGGGTAGAAAATCTATCAGACATACCCTGCCTTCCATGGCCGGACAGAACCAAGCTGTAAGTTAGCTGGCCTTCCGCTATGCGAGTACCCGAACATTGCCTTTTATCTCAACTGACACGAAATGCTGTTGCCTAGGAAACTAGTTCTCAGATAAATACATCTGATAACCTAGACGACTTCATTGCACCCGAAATGTCTAACTAAATCGTGCCTATTGTGCAAGTTGTGTCCGTATTTTGGTCAATATTAAGAACGGTGAAATGCGACTATGCCACGTCCTGGTACCCAAGAGAAAGGACGAGCATGGAAATGATAGTTTTACCAGAGCAGCGTATCACAACTGCATGCAATGTAAGGAAAATGTGCGCATTAATTGTGTATCTGTTTGGCGTTGAAACGGAAAGCCCACCTTCATGGGAATATTAATTCTCCCCATTACTCTGCATTTGCCTGATCGAGTTACGTTTGCATAAATCTAGCACTGATATTGCGCAATGTCGTTCTGTGGCCACAATTGACCAATTTATAAAGACGAATGAATTGAATGTTACATGTAAATACATTTAACTGCAACATTTTAAACCATGGAAGTCATGAGGTCTCAACAATAACCAGCGTAGGGGCCTGCCCCCACCGTTGCCCGTAACCGTTTTCACGTACAATAGAGAAATAGGTAACCTCTATCAAGCAAGATCTGAGCAGAGTCCTTTTGAGTGGCAGCTGAGTATCCTACCACAAAGTCACACCGATGAATGGAACTGCATCGCAAAATGCCCAATGGAGTCTCTATATCAGTAAAGAATCTCCTTAGCGGATGTAATTATATCGCATTGATATAGCAATATAATAACCAGGCGTCACGAAACGGGAACACGGTAACGAGTCAGCGGTTTAAAACTTACGACTTCTCAAAACTGGATCAGGCATTCAACATCTTCAACCAGCGCATCGATAAAGGGCTCGTAACTCTTTACATGTTTCTAGCTGTTACCACCACCCGAGCAACGAGAGGTCACGCCGCTGAGCGCGTGGTCGGATGATCAGCTCTGGGCCGTCCGGCTGGCCGAAAGCGCCGCCAACACGCAAGGTCTGGCAGTCGCTTGAGAAAGGGGCTTTGATAGGGCTAGTCTCTTGACCCCCGCCTTGCTTGAACACAGCAAGGACACATTATAAAGTATCTCTCGCTTCACAGTATGATGAACAAAAACATAGTGGCTATTTATTTACTGTTCTATAGTTTAGTGGGCACCTTGTAACTATAGTTGTACTACAGTCACCCCTACGAGAGCGTACAAATTGCTTTAGAAATGCCACTCCACCAACTTTCGCTGTGACTCTGCTACACTTGCCTCGAGGACATGGCGTTTTTATACACATTTAAACCACAATACACTACGCTTAAATGACAATTTTTTGCCCGTGCGATAATCGACAGAGCCCTAACTATACATCTCACGACTACGTGGTTTGCCAAAACTTTCATCCGGTTTCGGTCACCGCAAACAGGAACGCTACCCCTTTGCGTTCGAGAGACGCAAGACTCGTATTAGGTTCCAAAACGTGGCGTGCATGAGATGAGCCTGTTTGATATATGACCAAGCAGCGCTAGAAATTCAAGGCCGCAAATATGAAAATAGGCTACTAAGGGAAATTCCAGTCGTAAAAGCAAGCACACGAACAGCGGACTGCTGGTTAAGGCGGCACACTTAAGCCAACGGTAAAATTATCGTACTTCATGGGGGACGTAATCAGTATTCATCGTCACCTTTCTGACTGTTGTACGGTTTTTGGTGGCGTTCTCTTTCCGCATCTGACGTTGAGCCCGTGGTATCAGACACGCGATGAATCACTTTCTAGTTGATTGCTTCGGAACCGTGCATTTTTCATATTTCTCTCATACCCTTCGTGGTGCCTTTAATTCTTCGTTGGAAACCGGTTAAACCAGGTGAGATTAGAATGCCAGCAGAACCTTGAAAACACTGTGCGAGATGTTCCTTAAGAGAGGCCGTTTTAAGAAAGCTTTCTTTTGTGCGAAATATTTTCAAGAACTGAAATCGCGTTCTCAGTCCACATCGGTAGATCACTGGCAATGGTGCTCAGCTGCTGGTATAAACGTCGCAGGTTCAATTCCGGTCGTGGCAGTCGCGTTTTGAAGGATGCGAAATGATAGAGAACCCTGCGCCGTGCGATGTCAGTCCACGTTAAAAAACACCAGATGGACCAAATATACGGAGCCCTTCACTATGGCATCTCTTATGATCATATCGTGGTTTGGGCCCGTAAAACAGCTCCTATTATTGTTATTAGTAGCAGTAATAATAATATTATAAGTATTATTAGTAGTAGTATCAGTAGTATTATTATTTGGATTCCATTATCAGGAACCTAAATCAACCAGATTAGACATTAAATGCATACCCGAAGAGGTGAGAAGCTTTCCATAGAGAAACACCTAATATGAACAGAAAGCTCTATGAATCCGGCCTCTGGATACTACTCTCACATCTCGTGTTCAACAACCGCCCCACGTTGCGAGAAGCCGTAAAACTGTGTGTGCCTGATTCAGGCACGTGGCGTTAAGCCTTCTTAAAGCAGAGACAGAGTAATGGATCATCTAAACAATTATAGGGAACGCTCAAGGACTCACCGCGAGCGGCGTGTTGCACGTGGCTCCAGCGCGAAGCTTCACCTGAGCCCGGTCGGGCCACAGCCAGCCTGTCGCACAGCGAGTCCGAACCCGTTGTGAGGTGCCGGTCGATTCGCGGGCGCCGCTTGAACGATTCCGCGGTTGCGTGCACACGGCATGTTGCCATTTGCCGCTGCCATGACGTCCCCTGTGTATGACTAGGGCACGCTCAACTGTATGGGTGGCAGTGGTGGTGACGTCAGAGACATTCTTGTTGTAAGCGCGCGTAGATTTGAATCGTGCCGACGTTGGGCGTCATCACCAGCTTACTGGGTGTTTCAGATAGAGATGATGAATATATATATATATATATATATATATATATATATATATATATATATATATATATATATATATATATATATATATATATATGTAGTTATCTTGCTCTTGCATTCCGCTAATATGTATAATTGTGTTATTACTTTAGCTGTCTTTCTTTCCTTCCTAATATCTGCTTCCTTCAAGGGTGCATTGTCTGCATCGCTACCATTTGTTTATACCACTGCTGCATGCGTCCACAAGTTGCCCCACACTGCTCAAGACATCGTGAAGAAACCTGCACTACGGCATGCGGAACAACGATTGCTACAAATATATTGCAGTAAGACGGTAAGTTCAACCAGTTGGTTAGGATCCATCGTGAACTTATTTACAGCACAACACCAGAAAACACAGACGAGGAGGAGCAAAAGAGGAAGAAAGACGGCGCTGTCTGTGTTTTCTGAAGTTACGCTGTAAATTAGTTCACGATTGCTACAAACATGCGGCACAGCAAACAACTCTTAGTCTGCATACTATCCTAAAGATCACAATACTTGAATACTTTTTGAAATAAAGATGCGTTTAGTCTGTAAAACTGCTTCGCAATGTTTAAATATTGTTATTCTTCTGATAATTACGGCCGTTATAATATTTACTGAAGCAAAAAAACAAAAACAACAGAAAGGCTTTAGTTTTTTTTTTGCGGGTTTTATTGATGCTTATGTAAAAACTGTGCACAATGGCAAACGCGCATCAGGCTCTGTGTCTTCGCCATATGTGCCGTCTTGTTCGGCATTCCAATTACCAAATAATAATAATAATAATAATAATAATAATAATAATAATAATAATAATAATAATAATAATAATAATAATAATAATAAGAAGAAGAAGAAGAAGAAGAAGAAGAAGAAGAAGAAGAAGAAGAAGAAGAAGAAGAAGAAGAAGAAGAAGAAGAAGAAGAAATTAGCACATCCAACGTAAAGTGGGAATCGATAATATGCGAAGCACGAATGAGAAAGGTTTATATGTCCTTTTACAATCAGCACAACGTTACGAGAGGGAGGTAAATGATGCCGTACATGACTTCCGTGTCATGATTATCATGTTTTGATGTGCCGTTTACCTTCGTCATCTATTCACGTCACGTGATACCAAAGTTAGTATGTGTTGAGCTAGCGGAACGGCCGCGATCACGCTATGAGCGTGGTATGTTGTCATGTTCTTACATGAAGCGCGTGTGAGGGTTATCATGTTTTCACCACTCATATATTTCGTCATCCATTGACGTCTTGTAACACCAAATTTCTCATATGTGGAGATAGCAAAAAGGCCGTGAGCGCATCATGAAGGGAATATTTATACCCAAATGTAGCGATGACGCGCACGAACGCTGGGCACGGTAATGCTACGTTTGCAAAACGAGAGCACTCTATAGTCTGACGTCAGGCGCGACCAGCGTCTATCGGCGCGGCCCGACTGCAACCGGCACGACATGTTGCATTTCGCGCCGATGCGTTACCCTGACAACAGCACTGCATCTCCCTTGTTTCGCGACGGAGGGAAGCCAGACACGCTAAAACTTGCTTGCGTCAAAGCAAAACAGCGCGGCGCGCGCCTGCGAGTATTGGCAGGACCGGCGCCTGGCGTGGCAACGCTGGCGTGACGTGGCGAAATGAACGCCGGCAAGCACGCGCACCGCGTCACATCGAGATGTGTCGGCGCCTTGACTGTGGCTTGTAGTCATGTTCTCACATGACATGCATCTCAAGATTATCATGCTAGCACCTGTCACATATACCTTCCTCATCCATTGGCATCCCGTAATACCAAATTTGGCATATGTGAACCTTGTGAAACGGCCGCTAGCGCATCATCAGTGTGGCATGTAGTCATCTTGTTACATGACACGCATTTTGTGATTATCATGTTTGGATGTGTCATTTACCTATGTCGTCCGTTCGCGTCGCGTAATAAGGAGTTTGGTAGATGTGAAGCTAGTGAAATGGCCGCCAGCACATCATGAGCGTTTCCTGTAGTCCTGTTGTCACATGAGACGCATCTCATGTTTATTATGTTTGCACCAGTATCATACATTCGTCATTTATTCGCGCCCCGTAATACCAAATTTGGTATAAGTAAAGCTAGCAAACCGACTGCCAGCGCATCATATGCGTGGCATGTAGTCATGTTGTTACATGACACGCATCTCGTGTTTATCATGTTTGCACCAGTATCACACCTTCGTCATCCATTCACGTCCCGTAATACCAATTTTGGTAAAAGAGAAGCTAGCGACATGGCCACCAGCGCATCATGAGCCTGGCTGTAGTCATGTTGTTACATGACACGCATCTCATGATTAGCATGCTTGCACCAGTCGCATACACTTCATCATTCATTCATGTACTGCAATATAAATTTAGTATATTTGACGCTATTCAAAGGGCCGCGATCCCATGTTTAGTGTGGCATGTAGTCATGTTGTTACATGGCACGCACGTCATGATTTTCATGTTAGGGTCTGTCGCTTGTGTTCGTCATGAAGTAATGCCATAACATACGAGTTTTGCAACATGCCTTGTGAACGAAACCACCGCAAGAGCTGCAGGACCATGAAGTTGAAATTATGACATTCATAACATACATTTCATGACATTAGTGTTATGACTAGTTAAATATGTTCTTCATACAGTCGCGTTATGTGATAGTAAGTTTCGTATTGGTACCATTATCGAAACGGCCAGGAGAGCTAAAAGTCGAAGGTGGCTAGATAGATAGATAGATAGATAGATAGATAGATAGATAGATAGATAGATAGATAGATAGATAGATACGCTCAATGTCGCCGAACTTCGCTATGAAATGCTTCGCATTTAATTAAAATAATAATAATAATAATAATAATATTAATAATAATAATAATAATAATAATAAGAAGAAGAAGAAGAAGAAGAAGAAGAAGAAGAAGAAGAAGAAGAATATCATCATCTCAAGGGTTACGTGCATAAACCAAGAGGTGATTATCAGGGACGCCTTAAAGAAGCCTCCGAAAATTTCTTTCATCAGGTGCTCTTTAACATGCACTGACATCGAACGATACCGAGCCTCTAGCAATCCACCTCCAGTGAGATCCGGTGGCCACAGCCGAGATCGACCACGTGACCTTCTGTGGAGCGGCGGATGATTGGACTTCTACGGCGTCACCAGAATCATATGAATCACTCACTCGGCACGTTATAGGAACCGAATCGTACATTGGTTTAAGACCTAATGCATGGATCACCAAAGATATACAGCTCGCGCTATAGACCGGCATATTGTGGCGGCTGTCGCATAACATACAAGCAAGCATCAGTCCCATCATTGGCGTCATAAGCCACAAAAAACGCACATGCATCATGCGGTCAGAAACCACCTTGAAATATACCGAAGTGTTTCCTTTTGCAATGCTTGATCGGGGTTAGTTATTGTGTTCAACAAATCAGTGGTAATCAGTAGGAGTGAGCAGCAGTGGGGCTACTTCAGGTATATCTGCCGATAAAAAATTGCAGAAATGTGCAGAAAACATAGCGAAGCAAGTGATTTTATATTGACCTCGTGAGTGTCACAATTTCGCAGTAAAATACGAAAAAAGTTCTGGGCCATATGTTTCGCATTCGGGAAAAAGAAAATCACAAATAGGCATTTGAAAGACAGAAAGGCGGAGAGGTCGGCCTGAACGATGGCATGTTCTGGAACTTTATTGAGAATCATGAGAGACAAAACTGGTCGGCAGTGGGCTCCTGACGTTGGGACGGGCAGGCTAAAGCTGATCATCATGTCGTGGACTTTCTTAACAGGCCGAGCTGATCCCCAATGTTGAAGCATCTGACTTGGCCAGGCTAGATTAATCACTGCCAAGTAACGAGGGGCGTTTCCGTAGCATCTGCTCTGAATTATCTACGTACCTACAGGGAGGCCGAAGCTGTGAGTGCATGTATGCGGATAAGATTTCTGATAAGAATAGCTTTTTTTGTGGGTGTGTACCACTCCATCGACGGTATTCTGTCAAGAACGTCGCTTGTCCGAACTCTGCCGCTACGGCGGTGCTCCGAGGGTCAGTCGTGGTGCGCCGGTACCGGCGCGTCCAGAAGCCGATCAATGGCAGCCATCGACTGTTTCGCTCTTTACGAACGTGGTACAAGTCGATGTGGGTTCTCGGGATCAATCATCCTCGGCCTCAGAAGCCGATCGATCACCAGTTGCTGCAGCGGGGGATGTGAGGGCGCGCTTTTAAAAATTGTGCCCCCCCCCCCCCGCCCTCGCCGAAACAATTGGCCTTGCCGGATAAGGAGCGATAAACAAAGCGACACAACTTTGCAGTTTCGATTTCAGTTTGCGGCACGACAACGCCTTGACAAGGAAACACGAACGCTCGGCTCACGTACGCTGGAAGTGTGAGCGAAAGGTCGTTAAAATCCTAATGGATCTTCGTCAGCTTAAGTTTTCGGTTTCTTTTGTACAACCATCAGAGTCGCGAACACGCAAATGCCATGTTATTTTTTTTCCTGCTCTCACTGTATGGCGATGTCGCCACGCGCCAAAAGATTCTAAGATGTGATGTAAGTGACAGCGAACAACTTAACTGAACATCACTTTTCTTCGTAATTCTATTCCATTTGGGCTCTTACTGCTGCTTAAGACGCTTGCAAACACCGCCAGTGAGAAAAGGACTCAAAGCGAATGAAACTGCTGTGAGAATAGCACTTTAGAAGGTGCGCAGTGAAATGCCACGTGTCCTACCCCTCGCATGAGGTGCTGAAGAAATCCTGCGGGCACTGTATCTTTGATAATATCGTGCCTCGTTTAGCAACTTCGACATATCCTAGAAATTTGGACAACTCGCTTACATTTGCCTTTACGTCAGCAGTCTCCATTGCAGAACTGTCAGTGTTCGTTAGTAGATTTCTCCGCCTGAAGACCACCTGAAGAAAAGTAAGGACCGAAGAAAAAAAGAAAGAAAGAAAGAAAGAAAGAAAGAAGGAAAGAAAGAAAGAAAGAAAGAAAGAAAGAAAGAAAGAAAGAAAGAAAGAAAGAAAGAAAGAAAGAAAGTGTTCCCTCTCTTCGTCCGTGTGTTGCCCCACCGCGGTGGCCTAGTGGCTAACGTACTCCGCTGCTGACTCGCAGGTTGCGGGATCGAATCCCGGCCGCGCCAGCTGGATTTCCGATGGATGCGGAAACGTGGTAGGCCAGTGTGCACAGATTTGGGTGCACGTTAAAGAACCCCAGGTGGTCAAAATTTCCGGAGCCCTCCACTGCGGCGTCCCTCATAATCATATGGTGGTTTTGAGACTTTAAACCCCACATATGAATAAATTTGTCTGTGTGTCAGTGTGCGCTATAAATAAGTTAAGATGCGGTCATACCCATTAGCTCGTCTTGCAATTTTACTCGAAAGAAAGAAAACATCCATTTTGTTTCTTCTGTCTCTTCTTTCTTCCAGTAATGGTTAGGTGTCTAGTTTATTCGTAGCATTGTACGCTTCTTTCAATCCACGCTGTCGTATTGCATCATCTTGATAAGAAGGTCAAGTTCAGACTCCTATCTAGGGCGTGTTCTCATTTGTAAAATCACCTAATGCGCAGTCCACCTTTCTAATCAAATCAAGGACAAGCAAGTCGCAAAAAAGAAACATTTGTCCCCGTTGATTGTAACGGAGGTGATCAAAGCCCTAAGTGTCTTCTTGCGCTTTGTTGTCGAGAAATCCTCCGTATGCAACGTATGTCCGGATTGATCATTCTTAAGCTCGTCTTGTTTTCACTTAGCGCCGACATCATCGGTCATTGCCTTCTCGTTTAAAGCAGCAGCGCGTCCTCATCCTGCGCATAAAAAGCACGTGTTTCCTCTCGAAGCTTTATTGTATTTACCATCATTATTATCACTCAGTGAAAATTATTGTTGCTCACTTCCTTTTTTCTAGTCACACATGCACACGGAAGCAAATTTATTGCGATAGCATTTATATAGACAGTTTTACCGTTGCCGTTGTCGTCACAGTTGCCGTCGCTTTCGATGTCATATCACGTACAAAGTCCAAATTTTTGAAATTCCCAGCGCACCGCCCGTTCTGTCTGCGAGTGATAGCGCATGAGCGGGACCGACAAGCACAGCTGAAGCTGGGATAAAACAAGCCGGTCCATCTCTGTCACTCCAAGGTGCATGGGATAAGATTTCCCCGCCTGTTAGAACAGTTGTCGATTACTCAAGCAGAGAGGAAACGTCCCGCCTGTTTTTAACAAACGTGAAATGGTGCGACAGAGGGGGAGGGGAGTCGCCTCGAGCAGCAACCGCGTCTTTTTTTTTTACGAGCGTGGTAGTCACGGGCGCGCGCATTACCTGGAGTTTTCGGCCGCCATCAGCGAGCGTATCGAATACCCTTGTATACGTGCTGCGCACTCAACGCGAAGAGATGTTTCGAAAAGAGGGCATAGAGTGGTCATACTCTTTTACACCGGCGTTATGTGGAGTTTTGTGAAAACCGCGTAACCAAAACGAATTAGCTGCTAACCTCACTCCGCATATAATTACAATTTCTTTCTATCTACTATCAGCCTTACGCCGTAGACCGCGTGAGCTGGTTGTAAAGATAGCAGAGGTTATACACCACCTGACTGAGAAAGCGCTCCAAATTGCATTTCAGCAATTACCCAGCCACTGCGGAACCATCGGCAATGAACGGGCCTATCAAGCTGCCCGCTCAGCCCACGAAGAAGACCATGAACTGCTACTACCACTTTATAGGAGCGGTACTACACAGAAGCTTCGCTAGCCTGATTGTCAACAAACCATGTCACAATGGGATCAGCCGCACTTCAATCATACCCGACTGTACTAACTTGACCCTACGTTAAGTGTTGAAGTCCCGTCGAGGCTTCGCTGAGCAGACGAGACGCTTTTGTAGGTTGTGGTTGGGGGTTGCGTTTACCAACGCCTACGCTTTCCGCATTGCGATGGCCGACAACGTACCCTGTGACAACTGTGGCAATGAAGAAACCATTTAGAATATCCTTTGTGATAGCCTATAGTATAGTATACAGCGACTATGTTTTCGCAAGGAACTCAGCATAATCAACCTCTGTCGGATGAAAGAATTTTAAAATATCGACAAGATGCAACGTCACAGAAAAAGGCCCGACTGACACAGAAAAGGCAGAACGTCTTTTCTGTGTGTGTTTTTCTTTTCTCCTGAGTGCACGTGCATTTTTTCTCTCTCTCTACACCCTCTGCCGTGCCCCTATTTACCCACAAGCAGTGCTGGGTAGCAAACTGGATACCAATACCCTGTTAATCTCCCGGCCTTTTCTTTTCTCTCTCTCTTCTTCTAAAACATTCATCTTTTCACTCTTGCTGTAAAACTGTGACATTTTTAATGTCTAGTGGATACCTTCACTCTAATTTCAAGCGCTAGACTTAGCGTACCTTGACAAGTTTTGCTTGTCACACTTGAGCAACTTGTAAAACACGCACTTTCACTTCCGCATGCCATAAAATGTGCTCAACTGAAAATTGATGCCAAGAAATGACACTTCGTTTTTTGAAAGCTTCATTTACCAAGTCATGTGATCGACATTACAAAAACACGTAATTCGAATCATGCGCTTTATTCATCGACCATATAAATTACATCACTCGGATCATGGATCCACATATAATTTTTTCTAAGTTATGTTGCTACTTCCACTAGGCTGTCGTCGAGCCAGAACTCGGCTTACATATATTTTTGTTAACAAATTTAAATTTATATAACATCGAATAACAGTTTCCCACTCAGCATCTTTATATAGCACAGCCCTGCTGGCCTAATTTTGCACCACCTCCTGCAGGCAATTGAAATCGCAGCCCCTAGAGTTCTGATAATTCTAAGAATATTAATAGAAATCTAGAGAAACTCGCAAGCTTAACTTTCAAAAGATGAACACGATAACGCTATCGGGCCCCGTTCGCACATCGTTATGATATGGTATAGCCTCGGTTCGTTTCTCAGTGGTGGGCAGTTTGGTCATGCCAAAAAGACAGGGACATCTGTGTGAGAAACACAGATCCTTTCAAGGTGTCCATGAATGCCTACTGTATAAACAGTTTCCAATTGCCCAGCTATTTTGTTCTCGACAAATTAGAACAAAAACTCAGACACTTAGGACAACCCCGCAGAACTAGCGCCGCCGCCACAGCTCCGAGGATGGCCACTTACAACGTGATGGTCGATAATGAGGCTGGAAAGAATAATCCAGGAGGCTTGCTTGCTTGGCCCTTGTGGTTTGGCTCTCATCCACTTTGGGAGATTGCCCATGAAACCGGAGTTGTGGCCCAGCACGCCATAATTCTTCCTTTACCAATTTGCAAAGTACCCCTACTCGTTCTTAAGGCAACACGCGCTCATAAGTTGCTTTTGACTTGGTTCATGGTGTAGCTGCTGCTGCCGCTTATCAATTACGACTTAGCGGTTTGTCATTAGAGGAGCATTACAACACCCACTCGTAACGCAACGTTCTGACTACTGGAAAAATTCTACGCTTCAACGCCGCAATACATCTCTGGGTAACGCTCCTCACACTGCATAACTTTCATTTAGTGCTGTTTGTTTGTTTTTTCGCTAATTTTAGAGCATGAATAATGCTCCGTGGTATAGCAGATAAATATATGCGGAGAGAGCCTGCTTTCGAATCGCAATGAAACGTGGGTATTTTTTTTGGTCTCGAAAAACGCTTATTTTTTAACCACAATTAACAGTTCTGACACCAGCATTTCTGCGAATCAAGCTCTTTCACGGTTTCACGTTAATAATTTCAGATGTTTTACGACCAGCAATGGCAATTTGTATAGTTTTGCCCCAACTTCACGTTTTTTCTTCTCGATTCTACAGATAGCTATGTTTCTCTATAGTATCTTTCAAAAAGCACCCTTACAAGCTGACATCTGAGTCCACGTTAGTGTAAAACGGGAACGATAACTCGCCAACATTAAACTAATGGTTCCTGGATCAAAACAGTGACAAAAACAACTTTTTAATGTGTAGAGTTCCTCATCCTAAATTTTTTGAAAACTTGCATAAAAGCCACAGAATGAGCTCTGACATGTCTTCACGTGTTTGCTTATAGAACATCTCGCAATGTGCATGTGTGGGTAACTGCCCAATATTATAGTTGCTCCTGAGGCAAAAATGTCTGATCACGCCTATACAATGCATCGGGGTTTAAACTACTCTATAAAGAAATATCCACGCCAACTACTCCTTGCACTGTAGTGTGAAAGTTGAATTACCAGTTGTATTACTACCAGTACATCATCGTAGTAATGGTCCACATCGGGTATACCTTCCGCAACCTTCCGCATATACCCGGTGTGGACCATTATATACCCGGTGTGGACCATTACATATACCCGGTGTGGACCATTACTACGATGATGTACTGGTAGCCACCAAGACATGGGAAGAGCACCTGAGGTCTCTGGGATTGCTTTTTGAGCGCATACAGAGGGCCGGGCTTACAGTACGCCCCAGTAAATGCGACCTTGGTGTGGAATAAATCGACTTCTTGGGACACCGAGTCGGCAGGGGCAGATTGAAACCACTGGGGTAAACACTCGACAAGATCGAAGCGGTACCACGTCCTTCAACCAAGCGACAAGTGCGCGCCTTCCTCGGTTTGACCGGGTACTATCGGGAATTTATCCCGAATTCCGCAGAAGTCAGCGCTCCCCTTACAGATTTAACCCGGAAGGGCGAAGCTAACTCGGTGAAATGGACTGCAGCCCACGAGGAGGCTTTTTGAAGTCTCAAACAACATGTCTCCACGGAGCCGATACTACGGCTACCAAATTTGCACCAACCATTCGTACTTCGAACGGACGCATAGGACACAAGTATCGGAGCCGTGCTCATGCAGGTCCACGAAGGCAAGCTCCACCCCAAATACAGAAGGCGCTGTCTTGATGCCGAATGGCGTGAAGCGGAACTGATATAGTCCCGATGTCGTCGAGAAGGCCGTCTTCGCTTTGGACTCTTCGGTCAGCGGGATCTGCCAATAGCTCTTCACGAAGTCGAGCTTCGAGAAATACTTCTTCTTTCCCCCTGTAGCAAACACTGCGTCAGTTCTTGTCATAGGTTCGTAGTCGGCCACCAGAACGTTGTTCAGGCGTAGAAAATCGATACACAGTCGATTTGTACCGTCGGGTTTCTTTACCAAAATGACTGGCCAATTATAAGGTGACTCTGATTTCTCAATAATGCCGAGCTTCTCCATCTCCCGCACCTCTTTCTCTACACCTTCCCGCGTTGCAAAGGGAAGAGGGTATTGTTTCACGTGGACGGGGTTACTCGTGGTGAGTTCGAGGTTGCAGTGGACCCAGTCAGTTTTGCCCGGGACATCCGAGAAATTACGAGCGTGTTCCCTGACAATTCTTTGCAGCTGTCCGATTTGCTGAGCGTCCAGTTTGTCGGAGAGCTTCACGTCTTCTTCCCCTTCCACTTTCAGCCAGTCAGGGGTTGGAATATTCTCGTCCTTGCTCGATTCCACAACACCAAATGTCACGTTGCACACCTTGGTGGAGGGGCTGTTCATCTACTCGTATTTTTTCAGTAAGTTGGCGTGGAAGATTTTTCTGCCGCCAGCCGTGTCTACGACGTAGTCAGCTTCACCTTTCTTTCCCGGATTTCAAAAGGGCCCATCCATTGCACCAGCAGCTTGTTCGTGTCGGTGGGAAGTAAAATCAGTACCTTGTCTCCGGGGTTGAAACTCCGCTCCTTCGTCTTTCGATTGTACAGCTTCGTGTACCGTGCTCCGGCTTTTTCCAACTCCTCGTGTGCTAGGTGGCACGTTTCCTCCAAACGGTTTCGAAGGTCGAAGACATGCTGGTACGTCGTCTTAGCTTCTTCAGTCATGTCGGAGTTCGTCCACAGCTCTTTCAGTATCGGCAAGGGTCCCCTCACATGGAGGACGTAGAGAAGCTCGAAGGTTGAAAACCCCATACTGGCCTGCGGAACCTCCTTATAGGCAAAGAGGAGAGGTGCCAGGTAGCGGTCCGAATCTGTCGGTTTTTCGGCGCACATGTGCTTCAACATTAATTTTAAGGTGCCGTTGAAATTTTCCACCAAGCCATTCGCCATGGGGTGATATGGGGTGGTGTAGAGCTGGCACACGGAAAGGAGCCGCGCTACATCCTTCATCAGGTCCGATGTGAAGTTCGTGCCACGGTCGCTCAGTACCTCGCAGGGGACGCCAAATCGAGAGAACATCTCGACCAGGGCTTCAGCCACTCGCTCAGTTTCGATACTCGGGAGCACCACGGCGTCTGGATACCGGGTGGCATAATCCATCAAAGTCAAAATGTATCGGTTCCAATGCTTTGAGGGCGGGTGAATTGATCCCACTATATCGATCACCACTCGCTTGAACGGGGTGTCGATTATGGGTGCCCTCCCCAGTGGAACATGTGGTACACGGCTCTTTGGTACGGTGCTCTGACAAATGTCACATGAGGTGACGAACCTTTTTTACGTCAGCTTTGATGCTTGGCCAAAAGAACACCTCCGAGATCCGGTCCTTGGTTTTCTGCGTGCCCAAGTGTCCTGCCATTATACCATCGTGTGCTGTTTTAGGCACAGCTTCTTGGTGGCAATGCGGAACGACTAATTGGCGTACAAGCCGTCCGTCGGCCTCTTTGTACTGTCGGTACAGCAGTCCCTGTTCTTCTTTATACTCGACGCTTCCCATCTCATTTCGGCATGTTTGCTTCCTGCCGATCTTCTCAAAACACTGTTTGAGTGTCACATCTCCCCTCTGCTCGCAGCCATAGTTATTTCCCGGCAATCCCGCCGTTGTCCCAGGCGTACGAAGCTTGGCAAATTTTTCCGGCTGTGCATGCGCTTGGGAACGGGTGATAGCTGCTGCTACAGGCTCTTCCCTTAACTCATTTGTCGAGACAGGTTTTTCAGTCTCCTTTCTGGGATCATTAGGAGGTCTTACGCCATCGACATTGCCCAGAATGAGGTTACACAGTGGACCTTGCAGGCATAGTGCTGTCAGGTTGCCAGTAAAGTAGGGGGTTGTCAACCTCAATCCATGCTTTGGGCAGCATCCTCGCTGTTCCGTCAACCAAGTAGACGAGTCGGTTTGTACCTGTCAACTCGTCTTCCTTCCCCAACTTCCTCCGCACGATTACTGTGTTGTACCCCGTATCCCGCTACACTGATATGTCTGCGCCTCGGAGG
The DNA here is from genome assembly GCF_043290135.1 of Rhipicephalus microplus. Lineage (NCBI taxonomy): Eukaryota > Metazoa > Arthropoda > Arachnida > Ixodida > Ixodidae > Rhipicephalus > Rhipicephalus microplus. Next base: position 94,908,346 of record NC_134702.1, on the reverse strand, counting down.
GTCCCTGTGGCCACTGGTAGGTTCTCGGCCAGATTTTTCGTCGGTGTCACTTTTGCGGCGTTGACGACGGGGACGTTTTCGCCATTCCTAATCTCGATATACCCGTCGTATATGGGCTACTCACCCGTTTCCCTTGGTGCGTAGAGGCAGGACGCCTGGAGTGAGTTATTTTCTCCTGACCGGCAGTCGTTTGCCCTATGTCCTTTTTTCCCACAGTTGAAGCAGACGATGGCTACATTAGCGGCAGGTCTGTTGCGACACAAGTGCGGCGGGTGATTCCCACGATTGCAAATATAGCACCGTGGTAGTGGTGCGTGGCTGTTGCCTCCTTTCTCGTATTTCCCCGTCTCGTCCGTTATAGGACCATCTTTCTTTGTTTTCGCTAGGCTTGCTCGACCCTGAGCTTCCAAAAACTGGTCTGCCAGCTCAAGCATGTCTCCCAGGGATTCCGCCCTCCTTTCTTTCAAATATAATGCCATGTTAGAACGCCATCCATGCAAAAACCTCTCTCTAATCAACAATGCGCGGAGGAACTCAAATTCTGTCTCACTTTTGGACAGCTCAACCCATCTATTGAAGTAATGTCTTAAGCGAGCCGCGTACTGTGTTGCTGTTTCACCCCCTACTGGCCTCTCCTTATTAAACTTGTCTCGGAACCCATCCGCCGTGAAGCGAAAGCGCTTCAGTAGGGCGGTTTTAACCTTGGTGTAGTCCACTGCATCTGTAGGCTGTAGCCTGTCATAAACACTTAGCGCCTCTCCTGTAAGGCATGTCGAAAGCGCCATCGCCCATTGGCTTTCAGGCCACTTTTATCCTCTGGCAATGCTCTCAAACCGGCGTATAAACGCATTTAAGTCGTCCCTTCCTTCGTCAAAGTGACGAGCAGTCTACCTGCGTGTATTCTCAAATTCGGCTCCTCCCCGGCATCGCCGTGCTCACTGCTGGATCGGTTCACACTGCTAGTCTCACTGAGACGAATCTTTAATTGCAGTAACTGCACTTCCCGTTCTCCGGCTTCCCTTGCCGCTTCTCGTTCTTTCTCCCTTTCTTCGCGTTCTCTCTTCTTTTCTTTGCGCTCTCGCTCCTTTTCTTCGCGCTCTCTCTCCTTTTCTTCGTGCTCTCTCTCCCTTCCTTTTCCTTTTCCTCCCGGGCCAATGCCCGCTCTTCTCTGGCTAACGCCTGCGCCTGTTCCTGCTCCTCCTTAGCCCAGTGTCTTAGTTCGGCGCCCTCGAAGCCTAACTGTTTACCGTGCGCGATCCACTTATCAAAATCCATACACTCCATACTGCAACTGTCACTATAATGCCACTATAAAAACAGCGCAATCATATGCAGGATGACTTTGCTTCAACTGTGCGGCTCTATCCCCACGCTGTCCGCACGGTTATCGTTCACCCCTCACTGCCTTACACTTGTACGGAACGTCCTCGTCGCGGACGTCCTCGTCGTGACGCGGGGTCGCCAAAAATGACCGTCCGTGACATTATTATTATTATTATTATTATCATTATTAATATTATTATTATTATTATTATTATTATTATTATTATTATTATTATTATTATTATTATTATTATTATTATTATTATTATTATTATTATTATTATTATTATTATTATTATTGATTGCATCTTGCTCGGCTTTACGAAAACATCCAACAGAGCTGCCTACTGTCACCTAATAGCTTAACTATTGGCACTTAGATTCTACTAATCAACATTTTATATCTACAGGAAAAGACTGCGCTGCAAAGTTGAAGACGAAAAACAGGACTGTCACAGCGAAAGCGCCTCTGACAACTGAAGTTTATTGAAACAAATAGCAAAAAAGGTGTACAAGGGGGCGAGCACTGCAAGCAAACAACGCATTATATTATCGGGTTGCTATCTATGTCGTAATACACGTGCTTTTATGTGCTATCGGTGTACCATAAATGAATAAATAAACATGTATGTACCAATACAGCCTTGTTTGAGCTAATTTCAGTTCAGAATTCGGCCACTTTCGGAACAAAAAAAAAACTCCTCGTATGTTTCAAAACAGTTTATTACTGCTCTTTAATATGCAATAGAGTTGATATTTAATAATAAATGCATCTAGTGGCTTCATCAGATCTCAAACAGCATTGAACGCGTCCCTGCGGCCATATCCTGAAACCGAGGCACCAAAGTTTAGCAGAATTTGCACCGCCAAACCATACCTACCTTTAAAAAGGGAGTCACTATAAACATTTTTCTAAGTAAAGAGAAAATATGCATACTCCCTCTTTTTCTTCCAGCGAATCGATCATGATATTTAACGCGTGTTTTCTTCCTCTCGTTGTTCAAGCGCTTGATGGTAATATTGACGAAAGCAAATTCACATGTACCATAGTCAAATGTGGCTTATTTGGCACAAGCTCGCTGCAAATAGGCCTTCTTTGTCTTGTTTTTCGAGTGCGTTGATGGTTTTAATAAATGTGGACATCACTACTATAGCTAGGTAAACACGAAAACACAAAGCACGAATAAATATTCACAAAGGAAGCAAGTGAGAAAGAGAAAAAGAAACAGTGGAGAAATTCAAAATACGTAGAAACAAAGATAAACGAGAGAAAAACTTGTCAAGGGAACATTGTATACCAAAAGGAGAAGAAAAGCAAAAAAGCAGGAAGAGAAACGAAAAACGCACAACTCATTGCTAAACTTATTTGGAATGCAAAACATTTTTTTCTAAAAAAATTGCCAGATCCCACGTACAGTGGGAATCGATGACAAGCGAAGCACGAATGAGAAAGGTTTGTATGTCCTTTTGAAATCGGAGATGCACCATAGACGCCACTGGGAGTGGCCGCGTTTCGCAAGCGCTCCGGCAAAACTCCTGTTTCTGACTGCTTAAGTCATTCAATGGCAACTTGAACAAATGTGAACCTTTCTACGGAATCGACCGCATCATCTGAAGTGATTTCAAGTGAGTGATTTGCAGTTCGCATCCACGAAGATCGACTTTTTGGCGCCGTTCGACTACCTCCGTGGGCCTACCGGCTAGGCCTAGCGGCTAGGCCTACCAACATGGTCATCTACGAAACAGAGGGAGAGGAGCTTTTCTCCGCCGAAGCTCTCGACGATGATGAAGGCAGCTGGCATCAAGTGTATGCCAGGGCCTGAAAGCCCGCTTCATCCCCGAAGAAATCAACGTCTGACATCAACACTTCGCAAGAAGAGTCACAGAAACTCTCCCATCGACTCGTTGCACTGCCCCCAGACCCCCTCCACTTCCAGTGGACGACTACAAAATAGTTCTGCGAATACGTGGAGGCCTCAGTTGTGCTGACACTCCACTTCTGAAGCTCGTCCATTCCGTCCTAAAAGCGGCAGCGCTCACAAGCTCCCATGACCAAATACCGCATCAACTCTGTAAGCAACATTCTGCTCATAAGCACACCGGACTCGGCACACACCGAAGCATACCACCGTATCAAATCCATCAAGATGGACGAGCGCAGCTTCGAAGTGGTCCCCCACATTACCTATCCATCAAATACCTGCCGAGGGGTCATCCGTAATATTCCTATAGAACACGCATCAGAAACCATCTTGACAAGTCCGTTGGACTATGACAGACAAGGCCTCATCCTGACCGGACGTCGCATGGGTTCCACAACATCCATCTTGGTCACCTTCAGAGGTACGCGCGTGCGTTTTTACATAAATTATCAATGTGGCATCACCAGATGCGTACCCTATCGTCATAAAACGGAAGCCTGTAATCTCTGCCGCAAGCTTGGCCACAGACCAGACGTATGCCCAGGCACCCCTCAGCCTTCATGTCCAATGTGTGGCATTCCGAACCCACTCCTTGATCACGAATGTGAACCTAAGTGTGTGGTGTGCAACAGTGACCACCCCACCGGCTCGCCCCAGTGCCCACAGCTCTACAAGCCCAAACCAAAGCACGCACCCTCAACTTTCCAGCAAGATGCAGCTCCATTCCTCGACCCAAGCCCATCTTTCAAGAACGCTCCTAGAGGACGCTCACCAAGTATCACAAGACAGCAAAGCCGGAAAAGCCGCAGCCACAGCCGAAGCCGCAACAAAAGCATTCATCAAGACCCCAGCCCTCGGACTGGCCCTGGACACGAGGTGAGCTGGGCTGATGTAGCCTCCCCTGAAAGCTCCATTCAAAAGCAGCTCACACTATTGCAGGATGAGACGGCTAAATTGAGGGCAGAAAATGCAAAACTACGCCTAAAGCTTCAGTCCTTCAAACAACCATCTACCTCCCCACACCTCCCCGCCTCATCTTTCACCCCTAAGCCTATCTCACCAGCACCAGCTCCTCTCTTAACCACCCCTATAGCTAGGCACCCCGCTCAACCATCTGCGCAAAAACGAAAAGTCTGGACTCCCACATTGTCATTCGATGGGCGAGTAGACCAAGTCGAAGCGAAACTAGAGAAGGTTGACAAAGAGAAAGAAAAAGTAACCAAACTTGCGGAAAAACTAGACAATTTTATTACCTTCTCCACAGGTTCCTTGCAGAAGCTACATGAGTCCGTGGCCTCGATACAACAAGCCATGTTACCGATGCAACAAACCCAAGATAGAGTCACGCAGTGGATCGACGCGATCCACGCTAACCATCCAGAGCTTGCCCAACCTAAGCCAAATCAACTTAGCGAAAATGGCTCCTCGTAAAGGCACTGAACTTTGCGTATGGCAATGGAACTGCAGGGGGTTTCACCGAAAAAAGGCAAACCTCCTGCAGTACATCAAATCACAAACTACCTCGCCCCCAATTATTGCGTTACAAGAAACAAATGATGTAGTGCAGCTGCCGGGTTATAGAACGCATCAAAACGCGGCCGATGCCAAACCAAACACTGCTGTCTTAACTCAGAAGCACCTCACAGTTACCTATTCAAAATTTCCTGACATTGACATTGAGCACGACTTTTTCCAAATACTACCTGATAAACTTAACTCGCCATTCTTAAACATTCTTACCGTATACAGTAGACCACTAGAGCAAAGGGACCACTTCGATTCCTTATTTGCCCGAGCTACATCCTCGGCATGCAAACACACCCTCCTCATAGTGGGGGGTTTCAACGCCTCCCACCCAGCGTGGGGTTACACCGCATCTACACCGAAAGGTAGAGCCCTCTGGTCCCATATTAAGGCACATCGTTTTACGCTAAACAACGACTCGAATGAGCCTACTCGTTTGGGGAACAGTGTGAACAAATATACATCCCCCGATCTTACCCTCCCTCACAATGCCCCCACAATGGTTTGGACTTACACCCAAACTTATCTTGGCAGTGGTCATTACATTATTAGCATTACTTTACAACTCAAACACAGACCCATTGCACCTAAACCACTGATGCTCACAGAATGGGACAAATTTAGAGAGACCCGCAGCAGCACCGCTCCCTCACGTATTGCGGGCTTTACCGAGTGGACTCAACAGCTTCAAAAAGATGTTGAAATTCACACGAGAACTCTACACCCCGACACCCCGATAACTACTCTCGACTCCAAGCTTCTCTATATGTGGGAAGCAAAGCAGTCACTTCTGCGACGGTGGAAACACCAGCGCCCCAACAGGAAACTCCGTATTAGGATATCGAAGCTAGACCAACAAATCGAGCGATACACGACTCAATTGGTGGCAAAACAATGGGGTAAGCTTTGTGAAGGAATGCATGACCACCTCAGTAATAAACGAACGTGGCAACTTTCTAGACATCTGCTAGACCCCAGCTCTTCTCACGCACGACGCTCTCACGCTATCACTAAACTGTTACACGAGCACAATGACCATTTAGGACAGCTGTTCGATAACTTCCGCACGTTGCATTTACCTCAATTATGTAAGGATTCTATACCATCTTACACAGGGAAACCTAATGAGTCATTAGATGCGCAGATAACGGAAGCGGAAGTTAGGCACGCCCTCGTAACACTCTGTACCACGTCGGCTTCAGGCCCCGACCGCGTTAACAAGAAATTATTTAGAAATCTTGACCCTATTTCTAATAAAGCTTTGACTGAGCACTTTAATGACTGTTTTCACACGGGCACCCTTCCACCTTCGTGGAAAGATGCCGGAGCCATATTTATACCTAAACCGAACAAATCTTCCTTGGTAGAAAAGCTGAGGCCCATTTCCTTAACATCGTGTCTCAGAAAGACTATGGAGCATGTTGTGCTTGAACGCCTCCAGAGACACGTGGAGGATAATGGACTACTGCCTCCAGAAATGATTGGTTTTAGGGCCTCATTTTCAGCGCAAGATGCGATGCTTCGCCTTCAACACGACATCACAACTCCTAACCAGAGAGAGGATACTCAGGCAATCCTTGGTCTGCACATACATGGAGCATTCAATAGCGTAGCCCACTCGGCTATATATGCTGGCCTCGACTGCATTTCTTGTGGCGCTAAAATGTACTCTTACATCAAAATCTTCCTCACAGACTGCACAGCTACATTTACATTAGCACCAGAACATTCCTCGCCCTATACACTAGGCAGCTTCGGAACACCTCAATGGTCAGTGCTCTTTCCAATTCATTTTAACCTGGTACCGATACCCAACGCTCTTCAACGTATCCCTGACTTGAACTTCTCCAGCTATGCCGATGATATCACCTTATGGGTGAAAGGAGGCTGAGATAAACACATTCAAGACACCCTACAAAGAGCTGTAAATATAATAACATCACTAACATCTCAGATCAATCTCTATTGTACCCCGAGTAAATCAGAGTTACTCCTTCTAACAGCTCATCGTGGGAACAAACACGTTCCAATGATTGAAAGTTAACATAAAGGGTTGCCTTATTTCTAGAGTATCACGCATTCGTGTGCTAGGTTTACTTATCCAAAACAACCGACTTAATACGCACACACTCGAAGCTTTACGTAATACCGTTGAAAACACCCTAAGAATGATAGGAAGAATCTCAGGGAAAAATGGAGGGCTCCGAGAGTCAGAGCTACTTCGCATAATACAAGATTTTGCGATTAGTAAAATCACATATACCCTCCCTTACCTTCACCTTAAATTAGCAGAGGAGGAATCGGTAACACCCTCCTCTGCAGAGTTTACAAATACGCGCTAGGCCTTTCAATCAATAGCTCTAACGCACTACTCCACCAGACAGGAGTCATAAATACCCTATGTGAAATTCGTGAAGCCCATTTAACAGCTCAATACGCAAGGCTCGCGGCCACTAGCGCAGGTCGCCACATTTTATCGTCTACCTGAATTAACTTCACCTCACTCACCAACGCTAAATACAACATTCCCCAAAACATACGCAAACAAGTACTCATACCGTCTCTTCCTGAAAACATGCATCCAACATATTACAATAAGTGTACAATCCAAAGAGCAAAATCTGTTCAGAAAAAATTGCATGGAGCCAATGACGTGCTCTATGTCGATGCGGCAGAATACCCATCCTCCTCATCCTATGCCCTCTCTGCTGTTGACTATAACGGCAACGCGCTCACAACGGCATCCGTCACTGTCAACTCTTCGGAGGAGGCAGAGGAGGCTGCCATCGCTCTAGGTCTATCCATCCCCAATATCACTATGATTGTAAGTGACTCCAAAACTGCCATACGCAACTTCAGCGCAGGTCGCATCTCATCAACTGCCCCTTAAATTCTTAAGAAACATCCTCCCACGCAAGACGTTGCTCTCATAAGGACGCCCGCGCATGTGGTTGAGTGGCAATGAGGCAGTTCATACCTGTGCTCGAGGAATGACCAGCCGAGCGCAGGCCTCTGATGGCGCCTTAGACCACGCGGCCTTTTTCAGCGCGAGAGATTGTCTGTTGACTTTCCACAATATTACAAATCACTACCGCCTACAGCGCACTATATACCCCCCCCCTTACATCATCGAGCTTCGCGCTACCATGAAATACTATGACGCCAGTTACAGACCCGTACGTTTTCTACCCCATCTTTTCGCCATCTTATACACCCTGCAATATACCCCTCCCCTTTTTGCATTTTCTGTCAACAAAGAGTTAACCTAGATCATGTGGGGGTGTACTCGAAACGCACCAATTAATTCTCTACACATTAATAGTAAGGAGCAGTGGGAGGCTGCTATGTGCAGCTCGGCGCCCGAGGTCCAGGACCAGATCTTGGATCGGGCCAAGAGGGTAGCGGAGACCTAGGCTGGGTAGGCTCCTCAGCCACTCCACCACCTCATCTTTCCCTCTAGGGATAAAGTTTTTATCCTCCTCCTTTTAAAATTAGCACAACGTTATGAGATGGAGGTAAATGATGCCATGGCTTCCGTGTGATGATTATCATGTTTGGATGTGCCGTTTCTCTTCGTCATCTATTCACGTCCCGTGATACCAAATTTAGCATATGTGGAGCTATAGCGAAACGACCGCGACGACGCTACTAGCGTGGTATGTTGTCATGTCTTTACATGACACGCGTGTCATGATTATCTAGTTTCCACCAGTCAAATGCTTTGGTTATCCATTGATGTCACTTGACACTGAATTCAAAATATCTCGAGCTAGCAAAACAGCCGCGAGTGCATCATGAAGGGCCCAATATACTCCAAGGTAGCGTTGAAGCGTGCGCACGCTGCATGGGCCAGCGACGCTACTTTAGCGAAATGCGAGAGTGCACTCTATAGTCTGACGCCCGGCGCGACCGGCGCGACCGGCGTCCGTTTACGCGGCCCGACGGCAACTGGTGCGAATTGCGACATGCTGCATTTCGCGCCGATACGTTAGCCTGACAACACTGCGTTTCCCTTTTCTCGTGATGGAGGGACGCCGGACGCGCTGAAACGCGCATGCGTCAAAGCAACGCAGCGTGGCGCGTGCCCGGGAGTATATGGCAGGACCGGCGCCTGGCGTCGCAACGGCGGCGTCACACGTCGAAATGATTGCCGGTGAGCCCGCTCACCGCGCCACGTCTAAATGTATTGGCACCTTGACTGTGGCATGTAGTCATATTCTCACATGACACACATCTCATGATTATCATGTTTGCACTAGACACATACCTTCGTCATTCATTGACGTCACGTAATACTAAATTTGGCTTGTGTGTAGCTAGTGAAACGGCCGTTAGCGCATCATGAGTGTGGCATGTAGTCATGTTGTTACATGGCAAGCACATCGTGATTATCATGTTTGTATGTGTCATTTACCAATGTCGTCCATTCGCGTCGCGTACTACCGAGTTTGGTACATGTGAAGCTAGCGAAGCGGCCGCAAGCGCACCATGAGTGTAGCCTGTAGTCATGTTGTTACATGACACGCATCTCATGTTTGTCATGTTTGCACCAGTATCATACCTTCGTCATCCATTCACGTTCCGTAATGCCAAATTTGGTATATGTGAAGCTAGCGAAGCGGCCGCCAGCGCATCATTAGCGTGGCATGTAGCCATGTTACATAACACATATCTCACGATTTACATGTTTGCAGCAGTAACATACCTTCGTCATTCAATCACGTACCGCAATACCAAATTTCGTATAAGTGGAGCTAGCGAAACGGCCACCAGTGCATCATGAGCGTGGTATGTAGTCATGTTGTTATATGACCCGCGTGTCAAGAGTTTCATGTTACCGTCTGTCGCTTGCGTTCGCCATGCAATCACGTCATATCATACCAGTTTTGCAACATGCCATGGGAACTAAACCACCGCAAGAACAGCAAGACCATGAAATGTTAATCATGACATTCATGACATACAAGTCATGATTTTCATGCGATGACTAGTCTAGTATGCTCGTCATACGGTCATGTTATGTCGTACAAACTTTAGTGTCGATGCCATTATCGAAACGGCCAGGAGAGCTAAAGATCATAGGCGGATAGATAGATAGATAGATAGATAGATAGATAGATAGATAGATAGATAGATAGATAGATAGATAGATAGAAAGATAGATAGATAGATAGATAGATAGTTAGATAGATAGATAGATAGATAGATAGATAGATAGATAGATAGATAGATAGATAGATAGATAGATAGATAGATAGATAGATAGATAGATAGATAGATAGATAGATAGATAGATAGATAGATAGATAGATAGATACGCTCAAAGTCGCCGACGTTCGCTAAGAAATGCTTCGCATTTAAAAGGTACCACCCATCTCATGGCCACTCCGCCTCGGCATACTATATATTGCACCCGGTTCCTAAGGAACAGTTAACCAACCAACCAAATAAAGCAGCCCAGCTTCGCACTTCCTCCAGGCTAAACGCCTGAAGGAAGTGTGAAGTACAAAGGAGGTTTATATGATGATGGTGATCTTCGCGACACGGTGAAGCTGCCTTTTTCAAGACTTTAGTCTTTCTTGGGACCTTCGACGCAAAACTTTTGGTCTGTCTGTCTGTCTGTCTGTCTGTCTGTCTGTCTGTCTGTCTGTCTGTCTGTCTGTCTGTACAATTGTGTGTTTGTCCGCCCTTAACGGTACTGGATACTTTGGTGGTGGTGGTGGTTGTGGTGGTGGTGGTGGTGTTGCAGCAGGCGGGGTTAGCCTGGCCAGCATGGCCGGCAATTGTTCCGTCTGAGCATCTCCTGAATTTGGAAAATGTCACCACGTGTCAGACAACCCAGTGTCCCGCAGGAAGACCAACAAAAGTCGTTGCACGTTCCTCTTAGTTGCCGCGGGTCCTTCAGGAAAGATGACGTCATCAACTGTCCGGTGCCTATGACAGCCTTTTCGCAAGGTGCGAATCATCGCTGCTCTTTGCACATCAAACTGTGGGCAAAGCCAAATGAAATGTTCAATATCCCCGATGTCACCACAGAAGGCACAGAACGGAGAAGCGTATCTCCCAGTCTAGAATTACCACGCCGGGGTGTATGCGGAGCCGGTTTTAATGCGGTACGACAGCGTCGCTTCTTCACGAGAAAGTCCATGAATTACACATGCTTGGTGGGGAAACTTGTAGATCGCCTTGAAATGATTGCGTATCACATCTTTGTTGTTCTGGTAAGTCTTGGGAGTTCTTTCTTTTGGAAACGATGTACGTGCTTCGCATACAAGGGCATCAGCCTTTTCATTGCCCTCATTGCCAACGTGCGATGTGATCCACTGGAACTTTATATTAAAACTCTTGCCATTTAGGTGTTTGATTAGTGCCAGAGATTGCCTGGTGAACTTTTCTCTAGGTAGGCCACGATGCAGTCTTTGTAGCGCGGATTTGGAGTCCATCAGCACTACAACATCTCGTGCAGAAAAGGATCGCAATTTTCGCAAAGCCGCCGTGATTGCACCGCTTTCTACCATTGTGGTCGAAACCACGCGATCCAGGCGGCCCGACCATGATACGCCCAGGCAGGGTATGCAGAAAGCCGCTGCGCAGCTATCCGTCTGTGTGCACACTGATCCGTCGGTGTACACTTGTAGGTGGCCGCGGTACATGGTGCTCAAGTGGTCCAGCGCAAGAAACTTTGCTTCCGCGGCTTGAATGGTGCGCTTCGCTGGTAGATTGGGTACGCTGAAATTGCACGCAACATCCACAAAAGACCATGGTGGGTCCATAGGGCGCAGTTTAGGCAGTTTTAAGCCTAAATATTGAAATGTGTTTAGTGCCGCGTTGAAATGTGAGCCAGTTCTTGCTCTTAGCCACCGGAGAAGCGCCGTGCCTGCGAAGGACTCGCCCAGTCTCGACAGCTGCGTCAATAAGGCCTCAGACGCCAAAAGGCGGAGCGGAAGAGACTCGGCTTCATTGGTGACCTTCGTGTTTGAAGCCGCCTGAGGGACTCCCGTCGCCAAGCGAAGACCCTTTCTGTGCATTGCCTCTAGGCGTTCAAACTGGCTTGGTGATGGTGATATCAGGGGCAGCTGATAAAGAATGCGGCTTGTTATAAGCGCATCATTCAATTTGAGCATGGACAAAGGATTGTTGCCCCAACAGACCCCTGCCATTCGACGAAGAGCGTTGATCCTTTGCACTGATGCAGTGACTATACCATCAACCGCACGTCGCCATAATAGCTTGTTGTCGATGGTAATGCCCAGGAAGCAGACACTTGTTGCACAATGAATTGAGTGGCCTCGAATATTCAGCGACAGACGTGTTGACTTCCGTCGCGCTCCCGGGAACAGCATGAAGGCCGATTTTTCCGCTGATAAAGATAGGCCAAGTGTCAAAAAGTGACGCTCAATGTTTGAAATAGCGCTCTGTGCTATCCGGGCCAAACGTTTGTGCTGGTACCCTGAGATCCAAATGCAGATGTCATCGGTGTAGATAGATATTTCAACTGCTTTCAGAGCTAAGTGCAGAGTGTCGGGAAGGCTGGCCAAGGAAGCGTTAAAAAGCAAGGGAAATAGAACACTTCCTTGTTGGACACCGAAGGAAATGCGTCTCTTTTCGCTCATTACATTTTTAAGCTTAACACGGACACAGCGGTCTCTGAGTTCATGTGTGAACCGAAGAGCATTTCCCGACACACCCATGGCTTGGAGCCCGTTCACGATGCCTGCCTGAAGCACACGATCATATGCCTTGGCAACGTCCATGAAGACGGCGAGTGTCGAGAGTCCGCTGACGCGGTGGTGCTCGATCTGGCTTAATAGGTCCAAAACACTGTCCTGGGCACTCAGTCGTGGGCGAAATCCGGTTTTACACGATGGCAATCGTCTTCCTTGTTCAAGGTATCAAGTTATTCTTGTACCTAATCATCTTTCCATCAACTTAGATACGCATGATGTAAGAGATACCGGTCGATATGACGCAAGGCTCGCAGGATTCTTTCCGGACTTTAGGACTGGCACCACCCATGCTGTCTTCCAAACAAATGGGATCTCTCCCGTGCTCCAGACATGATTAAATAGGTCCAAAAGGGCCCTTTTTCGCTCATATGGTAGATTTGTCAGCATTTGATTGCTGATCAAATCAGGACCCACGGCACAGCGTCTTCTTAATTTGCTAAGTGTCTTATCCAGCTCTCGGAAGGTGAATGGCGTATCCATCGTGTGAAAAAACTGGGGTGACAGAGGGATCGCCGCTCCTGCTGATCTACCAGATATGTACACGTCTGCGAAATCCTCTGCAAGGGTTTGCAAATCTATCCCTTGTTTCAAAGCGAGTGCTTCGAATGACCTGTGTGTTCGGATCTTCCCAGAAAGACTATTTATTACTGTTCATATCTTTGTCAAGGGCGTAAAGGTTGATAAACTCTCACAGAAAGCGGCCCATTGATTTCGTCTTAATTTTTTGTATGACGAAGAATCGCAGCGTTTATCCTGTTATATTCGGTTTTCGCAGACGGGTTTCCTTTTGTTCTCATTATTTCTTGCTCCGCGTGTCGACGTGCTGCGCAGAGGTTCTTCAATTTCAAGTCAGGAGCAGGAAAATGGTCGGGCAGTATCAGCAATGAAGTTGCTCATCGCTTGCTTTGCAACATATCTGCGAACAGCTCACCAGTGGATTTGTCCAACACTTCTGTGTAGGTGTCCCTGCGTGTTAAATTGCAGAATGGTCGACCAGCAGTTCAAAATCCCCGGATATTGGTCAAGATGGGGAAATGGTTGCTGCCCATTTTGCCTGGAGCCATGGTCGATGATACCAGAAGGTACGTGGAGTGAAACGACAAGCTCTATTGCACTCCATGAATATGGTGGCCTGAAAAATGTAGGTTTACCATCATTTGCCACACATAAGTCGGAAGCATCCGCAGCTGCTAGAACTTCCCTGCCTCGAAAACCTACACTCTTATCTCCCCAGAGTGGATGGTGCGCGTTGAAATCGCCACAGAATATTCGAGGAGCGGGACATCGAGTGCAAAAGTCCTTTAGGAAAATCTCCACAGAGACCTTTTTTCGTGGGCTTATGTACACCGATATCACACTCAGTTTTCGGTTTCCCAGGCACACTTGCACAGCAGCAACTTCCAGTGAGTTGGAACAGAGGTCTTGCACTGGTAAGGCGACGTGAGGTATTTCCCGCCGTATGTATATCATTGCGCTTCCATTTGTAAACGACGTTATGCTCGGGTTGCCGTGTCGGGTGTACCCTGGGAGCGTCCTTGCATTCAGTAGACCGGCTTCGGAGAGGCCTAGAATTGGTATTGGAATGTCGCGCAGGAAAAGGTTGAGTTCGCACAGGCGTTTTAGAAGACCGGCGCAGTTCTATTGCATTATTAAGGGCACTTTTGAAGGACGAAATAGACCAGGTGGACGAGACATTGCCATTACTCTACTGTGTGTTTGTGGAAGCAGAGCAAAGTAACACTGACTCTAGAGTCAGGACTGCTTCCAACATATCCTTCGTTGAACTCGCAGGCATCTTAGCGACGTGTGAACGTAGTGCGGTGAACAGAACGCGAATAACGTGCTCGAGGTTTTCTTGCTGTTGGCTTCCAGATGGTACTTGAGGTTGGCTCAGTGCATCAGCGTAGGTGCGCTTGGCGGACTCTTTCCTGATACATTTCTCACCAGCATTGAGCACTTGCGTTGACTCAGTACCAGCTCTTGTCAGATTTAGGCGCGGAAAATTCCCTGCGTACTCGTTATCCGAACCGCCATGTTGTGGCGCGCCGGAAGTCTTCTTTGTGAGCGATTGTTCGTTCACAGTCTTCGGGCCGAGGACAAACGTCTTATTTCTTCGCTGCGCAGCTGTTCGTGCTGGACATCGGCCGTAGCTAGCTGGGTGGTCGCCGCCACAGTTTGCATGCACAAGTTTTTCTTTGCTTGTACCCGTCTTAAAGTCATGTGGCCCCCCACAGCGCTTACACCTTTGTTCCCCACAACAGTGCTTAGCAACATGTCCAAAACGCTGACATTTAAAACAGCGTGGTGGCGTCTCCACGTATTCTACCAGCTCGTGTCTGGTGAAGCCAAGGTTGATCTTCTCTGGACCTTCCGAATTGGGAGCGAATGTGAGAACCACAGAGTCAGTGCGCCTTGATTTCCAATCGGAGGATGAGGTTTGGACCCGTCGTATGATTCTTCTTGCGTGGTATACTCCCTGAGGTCTCAGATAGGTTAACAGCTCTTCGTCCGAGTACCATCTTGGGACCCCTTTTATAATGCATGTATTTTCCATGTAGCTGTGTCGTACACGGGCAGATATGGCAAGGCCGCAGATAGTGTTGGTCTCTAGAAGCATATTAGCTTGGTGTTCTGTCTCTATATCCAAGAGCAGGGCTCCCTGTGCTGTGAAACGGCTCTTAACTGGGGCTTCACCGAGAATCGTTTTAATTTCCGAGTATAGGTCGATAGGATTCACGTGCCTCAAGTTAGCTCCTTCGGATGTTGGAGCAATTAACACAGGAATGCCCACCGTCCTGTCTTTGCGATGTCGCACAAGGCGGAAACCACCCTCGTCCATGTCTTAGTCTGTGAGGTTCGCCCCGTTGTGGTCCCCGACGACAGTTGATTCGTCCTCTGATTCAACGCTGTGTTGTCGCTTGCAGTCAGGTATGCTTGCGCAAACCAGCTGGGGCTTCTGACCTGGTGTCACACCTTGGGAGGTCATGGCAGCGCTCTCCCTGATGCTTGTTTCGTTTCTTCTAGCACCTTTCGACGCGGCGGGCTCCGCAGCACCCGTCGGTCGCCGATACGGCAGGTACCTTTTCGAGTCGTCCGACGTCTTGAGCAGTGCTGAGCCGAAATATAAACAAAAATAAACAATAAATGCAGACAGAGCTACTTAGCCAAGCAGCAGCAGCTTCGTCGTCTTCTTCCTCCTACTGGGTACTTTGAACTGCACCAGTCGATACGCGCAACGGCTGACCCCATCTACAACACCCACCAATGTTGCTCACGATTCAGCGTTCATACTTGTGCGATTTTCAATTAAAAATCAATTATTGCGCATATCAAAGGCACCATAACAATACGTATATATTCCGTATGTGTGTTCTTTACAGGAAAAAGCATGCATAAGTAATTTTAAGGGCCGTAGCATTTATCACGCTGTGCTGACCATGCAAAGCTTGCACAAAAGGCGAGTGTTTCGAACGCTTTGCTAAGACGACATGGTAGTGGCACCTACCCGTCACCTTGCGTTCTACACCTTATCACCTCTGAGACGGGCGCGCACGTCTCAGAGCCGTGCGTTTTGTTTTCCAAGAAAACTGCTAGATAGCGCTCATGTCTCACGTGTGACGTGACTTGATGCGCTCGTTCGCCTCAGCTGCACGCTCGAGGCACTCTAACGCAGCACCTCCAGAATACCATTCACCAATTTTTCGGCGCAGAACGTCAAAGAAATCTCTTGTTCACTCTCTCCACACGCAAGACTATCGTCTTTCGACGACATTTGCAGATTATTTACCATGCAGATGCGGGGCCAATTTTAAAATGTGAAGCATTTCTTAGCGAACTTCGACGACTTTGAGCGTATCTATCTATCTAGCCGCCTACGACTTTTAGCTTTCCAATCTGTTTTGATAATATTATCGATACCGAACTTGGTATGGCATAAAATGACTGTATGAAGAACTTATGTGACTTGTCATAACATGAAAATCATGATCTGTATGTCATGAATGTCATGATTTACATTTCTTGGTCCTGCAGCTCTTGTGGTAGTTTCGTTCACATGGGATGTTGCATAACTTGTATGGTATGGCATGATTGCATGGTGAACAGAAGCGACAGACCCTTACATGAAAATCATGACATCCGTGTCATGTAACAATATGACTACATGCCACGCTCAATATGTGCTCACGGTAGGTTCGCTAGCGTCACTTATACCAAGGAGGAGGAGGAGGAATAAAATAGGAAGGACAGGGAGGTTAGCCAGTTCTCAGACCGGCTGGCTACCCTACATATACCAAATTTTGTATTACAGTACGTGAATGGATGACGAAGGTATGTTTATAAGTGACGCGGCCCTTTCGCTAGTTTTACATGCACGAAACTTGGTATTACGTGAAGCGAATGGACTATACAAGTAAATGACAGATTCAAACATGATAATCGTTACATGCTTGTCATGTAATAGCATGACTACATGCCACACTCATGATGCACTCGTGGCCCTTTCGCAAGCTTCACATATGCCAAATTGGATGACGAAGGTATGTATGACGAAAGTATGTGACTGATGCAAACATGATAATCATGATATGCGTGTCAACATAGAACATGACTACATGCCACAGTCCAGGCGCCAATATAATTCGACGTGACGCGGTGTGCGTGCTCGCCGGTGTTCATTACGTCGCGTCACGCCGGCGTTTCCACGCCAGGGGATGGTCCTGCCATATACTCCCAGGCGCGCGCCATGCTGCGTTGCTTTGACGCATGCGTGTTCCAGCGCGTCCAGCGTCCTTCCATCACGAAAAAAAATGGCAGCATATCCACGGAGTGAATGATGTGGAGTGGGGCGAAGCATTCGCCCGTCCATTCGTTCTTGCTTCCGTCCGTTCCTGCGTACGTCTGTGTAACCGTCCATGCTTCCATCCACCCGTCCATGCGTGCGTCTGTTCGTGCGTCCGTCCCTGCGTTCGTCCATGTATCCGGGCCAGCGTCCGTTCATGCGTCCATCCATGCATCTCTCTGTGTGTCCGTTCGTCCATCTATTCACCACTCCAAGTACCACCATCTGGCATCTTTTCATCATATATTCTCCATATAGAAGCACTGCCATCCATCGGACATTTCAAGGACTAAAAGGGAGGTGGCACATGCACACTTTCTTACGGCTTGCGCTTCGGGTTTACTTCCCACCTTTAACCACCATGGCTATACTAGTTCATGGTATATACTAGTTCACTGTATTCATGGCTATGAGGCGCAACGCTCGCTAAACCTTTCTAAAACCAAGGAGGTTACACCCATCGAGTATAACGTAGCAACCCTTTCTTGTCAGATCGTGCTCAATGTATATGCCAATAGCTGCTAATGGGGATCGCAGCGTGCGCTTTACCTAAAAGCCGAATGCTCCTGTCTCTCATTCTCCCTTAGCAGCCATTACCATGTGCATTGAGCCCTATCTTTTATTGTTCAACAACGCACAGAAGAAATATCTCACAGGAACCACCTTGGAGGTCAAAATCGTAAGGACCGCTATTTCGGCTATGTGCCACTAGTGGTTACGTACTACGACGGATGCACAAGCCACGCCATAAGGAGCTTCGCCCCTAAAAAAGGGAGACGAAGTGTTGTCTGGGTAACGCATCGGCGCGAAATGCAGCATGTCTCGTTTCGCGCCGACGGACGCTGGTCGCGCCTGGCGTCAGACTACAGAGTGCTCGCGTTTTGCTTACGTAACGTCGCTGTGCCGAGCGTTCACGCGTGTGAACGCTACATTAGAGTATATTGGGCCCTTCATGATGCGCTCGCAGTCGTTTTGCCAGCTCCACAAATACCGAATTCGGGGTTACGGGACGTCATTAGATGACGAAAGATATAACTGGTGCAAAGATAATAATCATTACACGCGTGTCATGTAAGAACATGACAACATACCACGCTCATAGCGTGCTTGTGGCCGATTTGCTAGCTACACATGTACTAAATTTGGCATTACATGACGTGAATAGATAACGAAGGAAAATGACACATTCAAACATGATAATCATGACACGGAAGTCATGTACGGCATCATTTGCCTCCCTCTCGTAACATAGTGCTGATTTTAAAGTGGCATATTACATTTCTAATTCCTGCTTCGCATAACATCGATTTCCACTGTACGTGGGATCTGCTTTTTTTATTTTTAGGGGCAAAGCGCATTATAGCGGCACCTGTTCGTCCATCGTAGTCGTAGTCGTAGTGTGTAACCAGTCTTACGCTTTGACCTCCAAGGTGGTGCCGGTGGGAGATTTCTCCTATGCGTTGTTAACATTAAAAAAATCGCAGTGGGCACGTCAACTAAAAGCCGAATTCTTCTCTCTCTCATCCCTTATTAGCAGCCATTGGCATGATCTAGTAGGAAACGTTAAAAGAAGTAGAAGTGTTAAAAGCCGACTTCTGGTGTCTCTCATTCCCAGTAGCAGCCATTGTTTACCTCCAAGGTAGTTTCTGGTGAGATTTCTCCTGTGCGTGAATAAGCAATAAAAACTTTTTGTTCAAAATACCGCTGATTGATTAAATAAACCAATGAAAGATGCCAGATGTTTTCTAAAAGCAAAACAAAAAGACGCCAGATGTTTCTAAGGCGAAATACAAAGAAGACGCCAGCTGCCTAACGAATGACGGCAGGTGTTTTCTAAAGCAATGGTTTTATAATTAAAACCATATCGATACAGGTTTGTAGTTGCCGATACTCGTTGCCGTCGGTGTGTGCTTGTGGTAAAAAAACGCTCCCCTGGAGAGTGTGCGTCATGCTTTGACGTAGAAAATCGGTGTGCGGCTCCGATTTAGTATTTCAAAGTGCGCGGGAATAATCATGATGGTGATAGCGGTAAAACTATGAGCGCGCCTATGCGCGTGCTCGTGAGCGTACCACGTGAAAAGCTCCCGAGCCACGGGGATAGCTCGGCTAACCCCAGAGAGCAGAGAGCAAGGACAAGTTCGTGCCACGCCCCGGCTGCTCGTTCTGATTCTCCGTGTCTGGGCCTCGTTTCGGCGTTGAAGTCCTCGGGTGCGTCCTGGACTGGGCGTCGCCCCACCTCGCCACCCACGTTGGTCTGAAGCGGCGTTCGTCATGGCCAGCTGCTGTTTTGGTCTCGGAGCGAGACGCTGTCCCAGGTCTGTTCACGGCAGTCAGCGGTACGCTGTTTTCAGTGGTGTACAGGCAAGCCCAGGCGTTGACCACCGTACTGGAATGCCCCTGGCGGTTATCTTCTAGACCGGGCCCCGCCTCGGTACGAACTCCGCAAGCACAAGGCACACTGCCTCCTGACTACCAGGGAGCTCAAGGTCAAGCGCAACGTTCACGCTCCAAGAGTAGAACGTGAGTGGACGAACAAGAACATAAACTTCCTTTCACGTAGGACCGTGAACGCGTGTATATATGTGTGAGTTTATGTTGTGTGTATCCCTTTGTCCGTCTTTGTGTATACAAAATGCTCTCGTTGTCCTCGAACGTCCTCTTTCCTCATCTGGCTAACCTGCGCCCACAGTTGCCCGCAAATTTTGGCGAGCCTGCCAGGATAGATCGGCCTTACCTTTTTGCCGAGAGCCAGACGGGCGGGACGAACCGATGGATTTAGAGAAATTACACGCGATCGGAACGGACATGGGTCTAACAGGATCGGCACTGCAGTAATGGGTTGACGCGGAGCGCGTTATCGAAAGGAACCTTCGTGCGCAAGTTCGCGACGAGCGGTGAGACCAGAGGACAAGGAGACGGGGCTCCAATATGCTTCTCGCATAGCAGGTCATTTCGACCGTTGGATGGAGCTGGCAAATGTCGAGAAAACATATGACGCTCTTCGCGATGTAATGATTTCAGAACAGTTCATGAAGGGATGCTCACCCACCCAGAGGGTATTTCTGAAGGAGACGAACTGTAAGAAATTGCACTCTTTAGCGCGAAACGCAGACTGCTTTCTGGAAGCCCAAGATTGTTCAATTTGGGCAAGGATAAGCTATCTAAGAAGAGCTCAGCAGATGCTCGTAAAGCAGAAACTGCCAAGCGCCAGTTCAAGGGCCAAAGTCTCTGTTTCTTGTGCAATAAAACAGGGCACCGGGCATCTGAATGTTGGTCTCGGACAAGAAATAACCAGTCAGCAACAGGCTGGCCGAGTGGCAGAAACAGTTCGTCTGTGGAGACAACTCGAACCCATGAAAAGCAGTTGGCGTCGTGCACGCTGTCACCCAAAAAAGGAGACAACGCTGAGACACCGGAGAAACCGGATGAAGGGTACGTCGTACTCCAGACTGGGGAGACTATCCCGGTCGTGAATATGACGTCGATGCATACGCCAACTGTGGCTGATGTCGGAACTCTGCCTGTAGTGAGAGGATTGCTTGAGGGCAAAACCGTATCTGTAATTCGAGATACGGGATGCAACACGGTAGTGGTACGAGAAAGGCTTGTCCCGAAAGAGAAGTTTACGGGCACTACAAGTCCGGTTTTTCTGCTCGACAGAACAGTGCACAACTTGCCGGAGGCAATCGTTTCTATTGACACACCGTTCTTCACCGGTGTCGTGCGAGTTAAATGCATGAAGAACCCTCTATACGATGTCGTGCTAGGCAACATCGAAGGTGCCCGACCTACAGAGCTAGAATATTCGCCCAAGCCTCAACAGCATCGTGAGAGGCATCGTGATTACAGCGGAGGGAAGGTAGACAGAAAACTCGCTAACTCGCCCGTGCCCATCATCGTGGACGACACGCAAAGTGATGTCGGAAGCGATTCAGGCTACTTACCAATGACAGTAGAGACAACTTGCACACCTCGTAGAACCGCAGTTCAAGTACTACTAGGTTATAGTGCTGCAGCAGTGAAAGAAACACGCGCCACAACCCGGCTACCTGTTCTGAAAGCCACTGCCACAATCATAGATAAAGTGACGCTTGAGGAATACCAAAGAAATGACCCATCGTTACGGCATTGTTATGAGAGTCTTGGTAAAAAGTTAATAGTAAAGAATCGCGAAACCTGCTTCTTTCTTGTAGATGGTATCTTGTACCGGAAACACAAGCTACTCTCGGAGAAGAAACTCGAACAACTGGTCGTACCAAGACAGCTGCGAGAGACTGTGCTCAAACTAGCCCATGAAGGTATCCTCGCCGGACACCAAGGGATATCCCGAACAACTGACCGGATTCTTGCCGAATTCTTCTGGCCAGGTGTTCAATCAGAAACCAAGAGGTTTGTGAAGTCCTGCGATATCTGTCAGCGGACTGTCCCGCGCCATTTGGTTGGTTGGGCTCCGCTAGGTACCATGCCAATCATTGAGACCTCGTTTTCACGTGTGGGCATCGACATCATCGGCCCTTTGTCACCGACATCTTCCAAGGGCAACAGGTACATTCTAACCATGCTGGATTTTGCAACGAGATATCCAGACGCCATCGCACTTCCTTCGAGTGAAAGCAAGGTCGTGGCAGAGGGACTAATAGAAATGCTGTCGCGAGTTGGTCTACCACGCGAAATCGTATGCGACCGCGGGACAAGCTTCATGTCGTCGGTTATGAAGGAGCCCAGCCGACTACTATCTATCAGGCAATTACCGACAACCCCTTACCATCCGATGGCAAACGGGTTAGTGGAACGATTAAACGGCACGTTGAAGCAAATGCTCCGCCGAATGAGTCGGGAAAGCCCGAAAGATTGGTACCGCTACCTCGGCCCCCTCCTTTTCGCGTATCGGGAGATGCCACAAAAGAGTACGGGATACTCGCCGTTCGAGTTGCTTTATGGCCGATACGTTCGCGGCCCAATGACGATTTTGAGAGACTTGTGGACTAACCCAAAGTTAGATGACGTGACCAAGTCAACCTACGAATACATCGTAGAATTGCGGGAACGTCTGCCACGAACCTGTGAAATAGCATCTCAGGACCTTGCGAAGGCACATGTTCGTCAAAAGACTTACTATGATCGCAAGGCGAAGAAGCGGGAGTTAAGCGTGGGTGACAAAGTTCTCGTGCTGCTACTCGCCGATAACAACAAATTGATACTAACATGGAAGGGCCCCTTTACTGTGACAGACAAGAAAAGCCCATTGGATTATGCTGTGGACCTCGGTCACAGAACAACCGTCTTCCACATCAACATGCTCAAAAAGTACGAGCTGCGGAATGCCTCGGACACGTCAACGACGACAGCTGCTGCTGTAACGTCAATCCATCAAGTGGAGTCTACTCTTTATGGACTACGATTTCCACGTACAATACACTCAGGGCTCAGATAATGTCGGTGCCGGCTATCTTAGCCGCACATCTCTTACTACTGACTAGGCTGTCCGAATACTCGTATAGACACACAAAGAACTCATGACGCAGGTAATACGTTGTCTACTCTATGAACATGCCTACCCTTCTTATCCCCACCGTTTCGCTGTTCTTGAACTGGGGGGAAGATGCGGTAAAAAAACGCTGCCCTGGAGAGTGTGCGTCATGCTTTGACGTAGAAAATTGGTGTGCGGGGCCGATTTAGTATTTCAAAGTGCGCGAGAATCATCATGATGGTGATATCGGTAAAACTATGAGCGCGCCTATGCGCGTGCTCGTGCGCGTACCACGTGAAAAGCTTGCGAGCCACGGGGACAGCTCGGCTAACCCCAGAGAGCAGAGAGCAAGGACAAGTTCGGGCCACGCCCCGGCTGCTCGTTCTGACCCTCCGTGTCCGGGCCTCGTCTCGGCGTTGAAGTCCTCGGGTGCGTCCTGGACTGGGCGTCGCCCCACCTTGCCACCCACGTTGGCCTGAAGCGGCGTTCGTCATGGCCAGCTGCTGTTCTGGTCTCGGAGCGAGACGCTGTCCCAGGTCTGTTCGCGGCAGTCAGCGGTACGCTGTTTTCGGTGGTGTACAGGCAAGCCCAGGCGTTGACCACCGTACTGGGATGCCCCTGGCGGTTATCTTCTAGACCGGGCCCCGCCTCGGTACAAACTCCGCAAGCACAAGGCACACCGCCTCCTGACTACCAGGGAGCTCAAGGTCAAGCGCAACGTTCACGCCCCAAGAGTAAAACTTGAGTGGACGAACAACAACATTAATTCCCTTTCGCGTAGGACCGTGAACGCGTGTATGTATGTGTGAGTTACGTTGTGTGTATCCCTTTGTCCGTCTTTGTGTATATAAAAGTCTCTCGTTGTCCTCGAACGTCCTCTGTCCTCATCTGGCTAACCTGCGCCCACAGTAGCCCACAGTGCTCGTATGGATAAGGACGCCGAATGGCGGGCGCGCAGGGCAGCGGCGGCACGCGCTCGCAGACAGGACCCTGAAGTGAGAGCACGCGAGGCAAAAGCGCACCGGCAAGCTGCGCGACGTCGCCGCCAAGATCCTCCTGTACGGGAACAAGAAGCCCCATCAGAAGGCAGCGTCGGCAAGATCCCGCCGTGCGTGAACAAGAAGCTGCAGCGACACGTCAGCGTCAGCAAGATACTTCTGTACGGGAACGAGAGGCCGAGGCAGCACGTCAACATCGCGAAGCAGATCTTGAAAACCTTCGACATTGGGAAGCGGCGAGGAAGCGCGGATATTGCCAGGCGAATTAACGGAAGACAATTTCATGGTATTACTTTCAGGAGCTTCGCCCAATCTCATCGTCATTCACCTCGTGGATCCACCGTCAATTTTAGGGGTGAAACAAAGGGAAGTTTATTGCACTTCTGACAAGTATTCAAATACATAATTCTTCCCCGACACTTATCATGGACACACGTGGTAAACACACCGATGAACAGCAATAGCACATTTAGACTGTACACTACAACAGAAGTGCGATCATTCGAACACTCGTTATACAAAGGTTACAAGAGCGCTGTACGGCCCGCGTGCAAAAGAGCCCATTTCCGTTTACAGGCGAAAAAAAGGGTGCGATAATGGTCGTCGCTGTTCGGGCTCCAGAGAACTAAGGGGCGAATCAAAGGGAAATTTATTGCACTTTTGACAAGTAATCAAATACATAATTCTTCTCCGACACTTATCACGGACACCCGTGGTAAAGACACCGATGAACAGCAAAAACACGTTTAGACTGTACACTACAACAGAAGTGCGATCATTCGAACACTCGTTATACAAAGGCTATAAGAGCGCTGTACGGCCCGCGCGCAAAAGAGCCCGTCTCCGTTTACAGGCGAAAAAGGGTGCAATATTGGTCGCCGTTCTTCGGGCTCCAGAAAACTAAGGGGTTAATCCGTACAGAGAACAGATTCTAGACACATAATTATACAATTGACAGGGTGGGGGCGCATTGGCACTTTCCGTTTGCCGGTCAGGAAACAGTGAGACGCAGTGGGTGGTGTGCGCTTAAAAATGGGTTATAGGCAGGCGTAACTTGCCTTTTTACAGGAGAAAAAACCTCGTATGCCAGCGGCGGAGAAACTTTTCCTCGCCGCTGGCTTCAAGTTGGTCTGAGAGGTGCCGCCACACCATGTGGCGGATACGAGCTACGGTCGGGAAGGCCACTCTGACCGGAGAGCGGCTAACCTCAGCGAAGCACCGTCGCTTCCAGACCACGAACATGGTGCAGAGGGCCACCAACTTTGCAAAGGCACCTTTGTTTCTGTTCAGGGCTGGGGGAGGACGGATTTTAAAATCCCTCGCAGTCAGGCGCCAAACCGGTTTGACCTCTGGGCACTCAAATAAGGCATG
Source organism: Rhipicephalus microplus (assembly GCF_043290135.1). Taxonomy (NCBI): domain Eukaryota; kingdom Metazoa; phylum Arthropoda; class Arachnida; order Ixodida; family Ixodidae; genus Rhipicephalus; species Rhipicephalus microplus. The sequence goes on along the minus strand of NC_134702.1, from coordinate 94,883,171 downwards.
TGCCAGGGTCTCATCCGTGCGGCAATTGGGACAGCGGGGTGTAGGCGTGATGCCAAGCTTGTGGAGGCGCTGGCGGGTTGGGAGGACGTTCCAGTTTTTTCTCCATGCGAAGTCTTGGGCGGAAGAAGGGATGGCACGCCCATCTGTTTTGCTTTTCCGCTTCCAGTTCCGCGACCGTCGTCTCTCCTCGGGGGTTATCTGGTTGCTGGCGAATTCTTCCACAGTGCGAGCAGGCGGGGTCTCATCTACGTCGCACGTAGGGGCCTCCTTTTCTAGCATCCGCATGGTGTGTGCGGCTGCCTTATAGAACGCGGAGGTAGTCTCGGCGAGCGGGGCGAGCTGCCGGTCGGCATTCAGGAACGATGAGTTTGTACTGCACCAGTAACGCATTAGGGGCCTCCCCACGTAATCAGGTGCGCGAAACAAGGCCCTTGCGGTCTTCAAGGCAAGCACTTTGCTCGCCGTCCGGACATGCGGGAGCCCGAGGCCGCCCTCTGAAGCTGGGAGTTGCAGGAGGGTTCGACGTAAGGGCGCGGGTTTGCCGTCCCACATGTAGGCACCGATCATACTTGTCAATTGCGTCGCAGTCTTGGTAGGCATCATTCCTATTCGGCTTACATAAAAGGGAAAGACGCAGATGGTTGTCATTGCGGCTATGGCCCTCTCACGAAGCGTGAGATCCTTCGGTTGAAGGCTTGCTATTGCATCCTGTGCCCGCTCGAGCGCTCGTTGCCAGGTTAGGTCGGCGACGCCGCCGCAGCAAAAGTATATGCCGAGCACCTTGACGGCGTCGACCCTTTTCAACTCTCCCAGAGGGCCGTGAGGGAATGTTCCAAATGGTAAGGCCTTGCTCTTCCTCATGTTGAAGGCCGCGCCTGAGACTTCAGTATAGTGTGTGAATGTTCGCCAAAACGCTTGCAGGCTTGCCGGGTCCCTGACGAACAGGGATACATCATCAGTGTAAGCGAGGACCTTAATGTTGGGCTCCCCCGTTAGCGGGAAGCCGCTGACGTGCATGTTCCGGTCGATGTTCACCAGCAACGGCTCAAGCGAGAGTACGAAGAGGGAGGGCCCTAGCGGGTACTCTTGGCGGATCCCTCTCTCGTATGCAAAGTTACTCGTCGGGGTGCCGTTCAGGACCTTGCGACATGTGAAGTTGCTGTACAGGATGGCCATGGTGTCTACGAAGCATGTCGGGAACCCAAACTGGCGGAGTACCTTGATCATGTATCCATAATCCCGGTCATGGTCAAACGCCTTTGCCTGGTCATGGTCAAACGCACCCGGTCAAACACCTTTGCCTGGTCCAAGGAGACAAAGGCTCCAGACAGGGACTTGGCAGACATGTATTCGAAGGCATCCCTTGTTGCGGTAAGGTTGGCAAAAATCGAGCGGCCTGGAACCGCACAGGACTGCCAGGGAGTGACGATGGATGGCAAGAGGAGCTTAAGGCGGCTATTAAGGATGGAAGCAACCATTTTATAGTTGACGTTCAACAGGGTTATGGGGCACCATGCCGACAGCTCCTTCTGCAGGGCTCCCTCTTTCAGTAGGAGGACAATCCTCCCCTCTCCAAAGGATGCGGGTTTCCGTTGCTTCGTAACCACCATGTTCGACAGTGCGACAAGCACTCTCTCTAGATCGTTGAAAAAAGTGGCGTAAAAGTTGGCTGTGAGACCATTCGTGCCGGGGGCCGAGTTCGGGGGCATGCTTATTATCGCGCCCCTAACCTCTTCTGCAGACACTTCCGTGCTCAGTAAGGCAACCTCCTCTCCTTTCAGCCGTGGGAGGTGCTGGCAGACCTCTCTAATCTTATCTTCTCCGCCAGTTTCTCCGTCGCTGTCGGCGTCCCGAAAAAGGGGCGAAAAGTACTCGCAGAAGACATCGCGGATTCCCTCTGGTTTAGTTGCGAAAGAATCGTTCGGGCGTTTCACTCGGGTAATTCGTATGCTTCCATTCCCAGTTGTGTCACTGGGGTGTGCTCCAAGGTGGTTAATGGGTGCGCCCCGCTCCCTAGGCAGTCTGCGCGCGCGCAGTTGGAGCAGCCGGGCATACTCGACCTCCAGGGTGTTCAGGTAGTCACGCTTGCAAGTCGTCATCGTCTCCGCCCCCCTGACGATGCGTATTCTGCGCAGGATCTCAATCAGTTTAGCGGTTATGCGGCGTTTCATGGCCTTGCCTTCGTCTTGAAGGATTCCCTTTAACTCCACTTTCAAGGTGTCCCACGAGCGTGGGGTTAGGTCCGGGGCGTTCGCCACAGAGGCCCGCAGCCGCGCCCTAATGCGCTCGATGCTATCATCGTCTTGCAGGAGCGCTTGGTCCACTCGCCACCCATGGTCATCAGTACGGAGTCCAGGAGAGCCGCTAAGCGTAGTGACAAGGGGGAGGTGACCTGACCGACTCGCTAGGTCTGCCGGAGGGGAAAGGACTTCGCACACCACGAGCTAGGAAAGGAGAAAGTCGGGGAGATACGTCCGATCTAATCGACTGGCTGTGAGGTGAGAGGCTCGAGTTGCGACAAAAAGGTCGCCGTTGGCGATGAGCCACGCGTCGGATAACCGAAGGTGTCGAAGAGTCTTCACGAGCTCTCTAGCATAGTACGTGGACCCCCCTCGGCCCGGTCCCCTGAGGTCGCGCTGCGAGTCCACGACGCAGTTGAAGTCCCCCAGCAGGACGTGCGGGACGGGTTCCGAAAGAAGGTCGTGCAGCTGTTGAAAGAAGGTGTTTGTGTTCTTCCGCGTCGCCGGGGCGCCCACGTTCACGAACCGAATCCTTGTTTCGCTGATGTAGAGGTCCAACATGAGCGACCTGCCGTCAGCACCGAAGATGCAGAACGCCTTTTGCCGGAAGCGTCGCGTAGTAAAGACCACTCCCACTCCAGAGGCCCTTGACTTAGTTAGGGAGAAGAAAGCGTCCACCTGGAACTCGCGTCTGAAGGTTGAGACCTCTAACGGTGACCGGAAGTTAGTCTCTTGTAAAAAGAGCACATCAATACCCTGTGGTTAGGCGAAGGTCAGAATGTCTCGCTGTTTCGATTTGTCACAAAACCCGCGGACGTTCCAGGTGGCAAACTTGAGAGTTGACATGATCTGCTCTAGTGGGCGTGGGGAGACGAGTTGGGGTGAAGGAAGCGGTGGGGGCGACCGCCTGGGCAGGGGCGGCACGCTCGAAGGAGCCGAGCTTACGTAAAGGCGCGGGCGGTGCGGTTGCTAGTTGGGCTAAAGCCCTTCTTGGTTTAAGTGATGCGTCATAAGAGCCATGGTGCCGATTAGTCGCAAGCGCAGCAGACAGCTGTGCAACAGATAAGCATAAACAAAAACCATTGCCGTGGCTTCGGCTGGCGAAAGGAGCAGAGGGGGAAAGGGAGTAGGTGGCGCGGCCACCGCTGATACCAGAAACAACCGTGGGGGGGGGGGGGGGTGTTGCGTCATGTTAGAAAGAGCGGAGCGGGCGCGAGGAGGCGGAGGGGGGAGGGGGGACCGTGTTGCTGTGTCGCGGCGCCCGCTCTTGTGTTCGCCTTGAAGCAAACACGGAGAAGAAAAGAAAGGGAGGGTGCTTTGGCGAAGAGCCTATCTTTTTTCGCTTGCGCTTGAGGGCAAGTGCCCTTTCGCTGTCGGTACTGCGTCCAATTTCGGCGACTTCGCAATGGGAGGGGCATCGCTGTCGCTGGAACAGACGGGTGCTTTGGAGCGCCGAGGCTTGTTTTCAAGGTTCGCGGGTAGGCTTGGCGGCACGCCGGGTGACTTGTCCTCGCCTCTTAAAGGAGACCTAGATCTCGAACGCTCGCGCCTATCGGTCGGTGCTGCGCCGGCAGTTTGCATCTCGATGGAGGTGCACTGGTCCGTGCTCAAGTGGCCAGTATCCGGCAAGACTAGCGGCCAGAGCTTATGATGGGCACCTTCTCAGGGTTGGGGGGGAGAGCCGTCGGGGGTGGAAGTGGCGGGAAACTAATCTCGTCAAAACCAGAGAATGCAGGCTCGTCGTTCTCGGGGCTCGGCGCCTGTGTTCGCACTTCTTGTTCCTCGCTTGCAGGTTGCTACAAATCCCAGGAGTCGCGGGTGGATTCTGGAGAGCCGGATTCATGGCCGCTCGACTCCTCCAGGTCGCCATCTGAACTAGTATTGCTCGTGTCGTCCCCCGCTTCGGAGCCTGCGTTCAAGGGAGTGGGGGTCGCTGATACGGTGCGGGCGTCTTCCGTCTCTCGGGCTTCTTCAAACTGCCAGTGGTCCAGGACATTCGTTGTCGTGTGGGGCCGAGTCTTGGGTCTTAGGATCTGAAGCCCTGATGTCGGTTCAGTCCCGGTAGGCGGGCGAGAGGCGCTGGGGTGGTCGTTACCAGTAACTGGCCGCGTCTCGGGTGGAAGGCCGCGCGCTGCCGCAAGGTACGAGCGTTTGCGGAAACACTCGCGTGTGCCGTGCCGCCCGCAGCATCTCTTACACTCCTCAACACCCCCTTCGGTGTCATGCCCAAAAACACCACATCTCTTGCAATAAGCGGCTGCGCACGCCGTGGCCATGTGCCCCGGTTCGTTACACCTTGCACACACTCTGCGCATACCGCGGTATTCACACATGACACGGTGCCCCGCAATGGTTGTGAAGTTTGGGACTGGCCTGCTCATTTCCATGCGCACTACTCTAACCCCATGAAGCTTGTTTTGTCGGTTAGAAACTGATACAAAGGAAACACTTATCTTGCCGTACTGTGAAAGAGTGTTAAACAAGACCTCGTCTGGTATATATGCTTGAAAGCGGTATACGTTAAGAAACGTAACTGGGGGTCCTACCCCTCCTACTGTAACGTGCTCCCGGTTAACCTTGAAGCCCTCTGCGACCATAAGCTTTGTGGCCTGAGTCGCGTTTCGGGTACACACAAGGAACTCCGCGCCCCCCATGTGTTGCAAGACTAACACACTATCAGGTCCGGCTGTCTCTTCAACTGCATCTATAAGGTCGTCAATACACACGTCCCCATCGGGGGCGGTGAACAGAAAACAGTTCTACCTCACCGCGAGGTTGCTTGGGCTTGCCATGTCTGAAGGGGGCGTGTCCACTGGTCTCGCGGGCGCTAAGCCGGCGGGACTAGGAAGGGCGACTTGTTGGTCTGGTAATGTGCAGCTTTCTCTGCACTCTAGTGCACAGGGCGGCTCAGAGACCGCTCAGCGTCAGGTGGCACCAGGGCAAAAGGCTTCCGGGGCAGCAGACGACGTCCGAACACCTTGCGATGCCTGGCATAGGGGTGGGAGGGGGGCTCCGGGCGAAAGATCCGAGTCCAGGCGGTGGCGGCCGCTCGCGGTAGGGCGCGACGACTCTGCCACAGGTTGCTTCCTTTTTCCTTGAAGGGGACCGGAGGGGCAACGTCAGCGTGATGTGGCCCCGGGTACAGCTGTGCGACTGGCGCGGCGAAACGGCTTGCTTGGACTTTTATCTTATCGGCACCCGTTCGTCCCTCGTAGTCGTAGTCGTAGTCGTAGTGTGTAACCAGTCTTACGTTTGGACCTGCAAGGTCGTGCCGGTGGGAGATTTCTCCTGTGCGTTGTTGAACAATTGAAAATTTATAGCGTGCGCGTTAACTAAAAGCCGAATTCTCCTGTCTCTCATTCCCCATTAGCCGCCATTGGTATGTACATTGAGCACTATCTGACAAGAAAGGGTGGCTACGTTATACTCGCCGGGCGTAACCACCTTGGTTTTAGAAAGATTTAGCGAGCGTTGGGCCGCAGTGTCATGAATACAGTGAGCTAGTATATACAATTAAGTCGAGGTGGTGAACGGTGGGATGTACACCCAAGGCGCAAGCTGTAAGCAAGTGTGCGTGTGCGACCTCTTGTTTAGTCTTTGGAATGTCCGCTGGATGGCGGTGCTTCTATATCGGGAATATATGATGAAAAGATGCGAGATGGTGGTACTTGGACTGTTGAATAGATGGACGAATGGACACACAGACAGATGCATGGACAGACTCACGGATGACTGCAGCGAAGGATAGACGCATGGACGGACGCAGGGGCGGATGCATGGACGAACGCAAGGACAGACGCACTGATGAACGTGCGGACGCTCGAACAGACGCAGGCATGGACGGGCGAATGGATGCACGGACGGGCGAATGAATGCACGGACGGTCAGACAGACGGACGCATGGACGGACGGATGGTTCGCTCACTCTTCATCATTCACTCCGTGGATATGCTGCCAATTTTTTTTCTCATCTCTATTTTTCTTTGCGTCTTTGTTGCCTTTGTTCATCTCTGTTTCTGTCTCTCTCTATCTCTAAGCCCTGCCTTCTCTCCCTTCCTGCCCCGCCGCGGTGGTCAAGTGGCTAAGGTACTCGGCTGCCGACCCGCAGGTCGCGGAATCGAATCCCGGCAGTGCCGGCTGCATTTTCGATAGAGGCGGAAATGTCGTAGGGGCCGTGTGCTCAGATTTGGGTGCACGTTGAAGAACCCTAGGTGGTCGAAATTTCTGGAGCCCTCCACTACGGCGTCTCTCATAATCATGTGGTGGTTTTGGGACGTTAAACCCTACGTATCAATTTTTTCCCTTTCTGTCTCTTTCTCTCGCTTTCTCTTTGTTTCTGTCTTTGTCTCTAGTTCTTTCGGCTGTCGCTTCTCGCTATTTGTGCCTTTCGCCTTTCTATTTTATGCATTGTTTTCTTCCTGGCTCTTCACCCTGACTCTCCCTCCTCCTCGCTATTCCTGGTAATGCGGTATTCCTGGTATTCCTGGTAATGCGTGAGACATGCGTCGTCATGGTGCCGGAGCAGAAGGCGTGTTTATCCACTCCTGGTTAGGCTCTACCACGAGTACAACAGAGAACAGCAGACAAGATCAAGAAAAAAGCACAGGCACACATAGGCTAATCTTAATATTTCGGAATATGAATGAATTACAAAAAACTGATGTACGAGTTCCGTAGAGCACAATCAAGATCAATGAACGGAGTAGAAAAATATGTACGCCTATGCTGTGCCCTACCAGCGTGCCTGATATCCAATGGTTTCAGATGCTCGCCTATAGATCGCGATAGAAGATAATATGTATATGTATGTATATATTGTTGCGCATACCCGGAAATAAAACGAAGATGGTTGCTAAGCTACCAAAGTTTCTGGCGGTGCTGCCACAGTAGATGACCACAACAAGGCTGATGCGTATTGACGGCCTCGATATACGAAGTGAGGCTGGCAGGTAACTCATTTAGATCCGATCTCACGTAACTTTCCAAAACGTTGGTTTAAGAGAACATGGCCGCTCCAGGTAGACTTTCGGCACCACTTTTTACGGGCGAAGCTCCTTAAAGCGGCACCCATTCATCCCTCGTCGTGGTACGAAACATGTTGTGATGATGTGGATTGTGTGGCCCGTGACGGGGCGAAGAGGGAACGGCAGTTCTGCTCTGCGGTACGCCTTGGAGGCGAAGACGAGGAAAAGGAAGCGCGAGCGGGGTTGCGGCTCGAGCAGTTGGAGCGTGACACAGTTGGAACGGCAGCTGCTGGTCGGCGGTTCGGGTCGCGACATCGCTTAACCAGGCGTCCGGCAGCCTTGCAGACCTGGTGAGCTGGCTTCCTGCTTCGGGCTGCGTCACTCAACCAGGTGTCCGGCAGCCTTGCGGACCTGGTGAGCTGGCTTCCCGCTCTGTGGCCGGCGCTGACACGGGGACCGGCAGCATAGTCTGTTCGTGGCCTGAGGTCCTGGGGCCCGAGTGGTGGCACGAGGTGGCCGCGGCTCATGTTGGCGACGGGCCATTAACCTGCACTGCAGTGGCCTGGTGATCTACCGGCCTGCAGCGCCACCATCACCACCACCACCACCCCGCCACGATCAAGGCAGCGTGACTCCACAAGGAACACTGGTGACGACCGACCTCGCCGCAGCGGCAACAGTCATAACGGCGAGTAGGACAGTTCGTGTGCCGAGGCGCGTAGGACGTTTGGCATGTAAATAAGGAACGCTATAGTGTGTTGTGTGTGAATTGTAAGAGTTATTGGTTGTGTTAAAGTCTGTGATGTGTGTACAGAGTCACCTGACTGCCGGTTTATTTATTCCGGATCCTGGGCCCACATTACACCATCACACATGTCTTACGCTTTGACCTGCAAGGTGGTGCCGGTGGGAGATTCCTCCTGTGCGTTATTGAACAATAAAAAATTCGCAGTGTGCGCGTTAACTTACAGGCAAATTCTCCTGTCTCTCATTTCCCATTAGCCGCCATTGGTATGTACATTGAGCACTATCTGACAAGAAAGGGTTGCTACGTTATACTCGCCGGGCGTAACCACCTTGGTTTTAGAAAGATTAAGCGAGCGTAGGGCCGCAGTGCCATGAATACAGTGAGCTAGTATATACAATGAAGTCGAGGTGGTGAACGGTGGGATGTAGACACAAGGCGCAAGCTGTAAGCAAGTGTGCGTGTGCCACCTCGCCTTTAGTCCTTGGAATGTCCGCTGGATGGCGGTGCTTCTATATGCGATATATACGATGAAAAGATGCGAGATGGTGGTACTTGGAGTGTTGAATAGCTGGACGAATGGACACACAGACAGAAGCATGGATGGACGCACAGATGGCTGCAAGGACGGATGAATGCATGGACGGACGCAGGGGCGGATGCATAGATGGATGTGCGAACGCACGAACAGACGTACGCACGGACGGGTGGATGGACATACGGACGGTCACACAGACGGACGCATGGACGGACGGAAGCAAGAACGAATGAACGGACGGATGCTTCACCCCACTCTCCATCATTCACCCGTGGATATGCTGCGATTTTTTTTTCGTGTTGAGAGAACTGCCCATAGAAGCTCCCGCCTGCTGGGGGGGCTTAAAGCGCGCACTTATTGTTGCAGCGACAGCGCGGCAACCATAAGCGTGCCCCCCTTTCCCCTTGTTCGCTTGCGAAATACGCGCACGCGCAGACGAGCTCCACAGAAAGAGGAGGCGAGTGCATCCTTCCCCGTTTATGTATACATACATATACATTTACGAGAATGATGGCGGCGACGGCGGTGGCGGCAAAAACCAGTTGAGACTGTCTCTATACCTGCTACTGCAATAGTATATTTTACCGCTGATTTGTGTGCACTCTTGCACACAAAATCCAGAAAGTTCTGGCGTGAAGTGACATGGTTACATTACACTATGTAAACCAGTTTTAACCCTGGCTGTTGCTTTGTCGAGTTTATAACTGGCGCTCTACGATAAGGGTGTTTTGACCAAGAAAAACTTCTCTCTCATGGGTGTTTTGAAACACTAAAAGATCCATGATATGATAAATAGACCCTTATTGTAGGGTGTTAGTTATAAACACGGCAAAGCACCCTTAAGGGTGAAAACTGGTTCACAGTGCATATGGCTGATAATTTTCCTTTGTCTGCATCTGAATGTGCTTCAGCCGTCAATTCATTTTTTTTTTCTCCGACTTTACCAATGAAGCTCTTAAATCGGTTCCCTGCGTCCTTGATCTTTAGTACTGCTTCATGTTTTCTATCAGTGTTACTGTAGGAGGTATATCTGAACTTATAAACGGTCTAGAGTTGTCTACATCACGTGGTGTGGACAATAATAATTTCGAAGTATTTAAAAACACGTCCGCTTCGCCGAGCCACACTTTACGCTACAATTTTCAACAGTATTCGTCCACTGGTTAATTTCTCATTGAATCGAAGACTGGAAAAGTCATTACAATATTTAAAGACTGGAACAAACACTCCTCCGGTAACTATAATCCCATCTTGCTAACATGCATCTCTTGCAAGCTGCTTGAACACACCATCGCCTCCCATATTTACAGCGATCTTGAGTCAAATAACTACTTTGTAAATAAAAAAGGTTTTTGCTGAAGGTTATTGTGTGATACTCAACCATTAGAATTTACGTCAGAAATAAATAATGCTAGGAGCAATAATAATAATAATAATAATAATAATAATAATAATAATAATAATAATAATAATAATAATAATAATAATAATAATAATAATAATAATAATAATAATAATAATAATAATATTAATAATAATAATAATAATAATAATAATAATAATAATAATAATAATAATAATAATAATAATAATAATGATAATATATAATGAATAATATAAATCGTTATTATTATTATTATTATTAGTAGTAGTAGTAGTAGTAGTAGTAGTAGTAGTTACAAGCTGCCACTCTAGCGTCGACGGGAATGACAGCAGGTTAGTTCGTTTCGTACGCAAGCAGAGACGATGAAGAGATCAGTGACGTGAGAAAACAAAACAAACTTTACTCTAGTGATATTGCAGCACACGGGATCTAGTACAACACTTCAATACAACTAACAAACTACATCAACACTTGATACAGCTAAAAATACATATAAAAAACAATAAATCAGCTAACGAGAGAGAACTATTACAAACTACACAAACTAACAACAATAGAACTACGGAGGAGAAAGTTCGAAGATATAAACAGGTGAAGGCATACGTGTGATGACCGGCGGCGTTGCGTCCCCGACGATCGGATGCGAGAAGTCGAAGAGAGTTCTGGCACGACTGCGATGTCGGCGGTGTTGCAACGCTGGTGGCTCCGGGAGGCTAGTGCTTGCAGGTGACCTCGGGCAGGTTGAGCTAACTCGTGGCGAAGTCCCGATGTCTAGGTTGCAGACGTTAATATCGCGTCACAACTAGACGAACGGCTAATTTTAGGTGGCCAGCCGATACAGAGCCACACTAAAGACTTCTAGAAGAGATACTTGTTGATCTGTTTCTAAACCATGTTGGTCAGCGACTAGACTGCCTAGCAGGGCAAACTCCTGCGCTTAAATCCCCCTCGTGTCCCCTCGCTCTCTTCCTTAGGGACAAGCAACCTCTACATGGGTCCAATCATGCGCGTTTCATTGATGGAAACTCCGCCCAAAAATATATTGACCCCACCTTTTTTTAATTAGGAGAGGACCCTCAACCAGCGAGAGTGACAACCTGTTGGGGTGCTGTCATACGACTTGGCCACCACAGGTTTTTCCACGGTTTTCCCGTGGGAACGGTCAGACAGTTTGGCTCTCAGCCGGTGCGTCCCGTAGCCTAATCCTTGTCTGGGGTACATCGCGGCCTTCCACGACCCAGCAGACACCGCCGCAGGTACAAAATATCAAACGTCGGCGGCGACGTTTGAAGAAGTGCACCCTATTCTGCTCTTCTCGGCTCTCTTTCATACGCCCGCCGTTCCCACGGTCATCGGGGGAGTACGGCGCCCGTTAATTGCCGTGACGCGGGGTCGCCAAAAATGGCCGTCCATGACATTATTATTATTATTATTATTATTATTATTATTATTATTATTATTATTATTATTATTATTATTATTATTATTAATTTTATTATTATTATGATATTATTGATTGCATCTTGCTCGGCTTTATGAAAACATCCAACAGAGCTGCCTACTGTCACCGAATAGCTTAACTATTGGCACTTAGATTCTAATATTCAACATTTTATACCTACAGGAAAAGGCTGCGCTGCAAAGTTGAAGACGAAAAACCGGACTGTCACAGCGAAAGCGCCTCTGACAACTGAAGTTTATTGAAACAAATAGCAAAAAAGGTGTACAAGGGGGTGAGCACTGCAAGCAAACAACGCATGATATTATCGGGTTGCTATCTATGTCGTAATACACGTGCTTTTATGTGCTATCGGTGTACCATAAATGAATAAATAAATATGTATGTGCCAATACAGCCTTGTTTGAGCTAATTTCAGTTCAGAATTCGGCCACTTTCGGAACAAAAAAAAAAACTCCTCGTATGTTTCAAAACAGTTTATTACTGCTCTTTAATATGCAATAGAGTTGATATTTTATAAGAAATGCATCTAGTGGCTTCATCAGATCTCAAACAGCATTGAACGCGTCCCTGCGGCAATATTCTGAAACCAAGGCACCAAAGTTTAGCAGAATTTGCACCGCCAAACCATACCTACCTTTAAAAATGGAGTAACTAGAAACATTTTTCAAGGTAAAGAGAAAATATGCATACTCCCTCTTTTTCTTCCAGCGAATCGATCATGATATTTAACGCGTGTTTTCTTCCTCTCGTTGTTCAAGCGCTTGATGGTAATATTGACGAAAGCAAAATCACATGTACCATAGCATAGCCTCCTTTATTTTCTGTGCCCGCGCAGTCAGTCCGCCGGGCCCGTTCGGCCGCCTCCCGCATCCTCCTCTCTTTTTGCGTCTGCTGTCCGCCAGGGGCGCTCGCATCCCAGAATCGAGTCGGCGCATTCAGCCGCGGCGACGCATCTCCAGGAAACCTTTGTTCATGTCGCATACGTTTGCAACACCAATTATTTACGACCAAAACGGTACGTAGTACTTTCAGAAAGTATAATTGTAACTGTTGCTTCATTGTGTTGCGTGAGCAGATGACACGCGGCATTAACTGAGTGCGTATAAACAAACAACGTCGTTTGTACCCCGCGTTTGCACGGCCGTTGTCAAGCGCGGCTATCATTTTTCGCGCTTCTTTCTGGCAATACTTTTCCGCGCACCTATCTTCGCAGCGTAGTACTTTCAGCAAGTATGATATTTAACTGTTGCTTCATTGTGTTGCGTGAACAGATGACACGCGGCAATAAGTGAGTGCGTGTAAACAAACAACGTCGTTTGCACCTCGTGTTTGCAGGGCCGGTTTCATGCTTTGCTATCATTTTTCGCGCTTCTTTCTCGTCAGGCTTTTCCGCGCACCTATCGGCGAATTTCGCTAAGTAATCAGGAATGTTAGTTTACGGTTTCTCTCGTTTCTGTCTCGTGCAGCGGCCTACGCACACAAGTCTCCGTGGTTCATTCGGCTGTGATGACCCGCGTCAGGTGCGATGGCGTACTGTTGCGTGCCCGGTTGCAAGTCTTCAAGCAAAAAGAAGGAAGTAGGAATTTCATTCCACGAAATTCCAAGCGACGAGGAGTTGCGGCAAAAGTGGATAAAAGTCATTTCACGAGACAATTGGACGCCGAACACCACTTCCTGCTACTCAACCGTGCGCAGTCGTCATTTCGCTGCTTCTGATTTTAAGCAAGGATGTAAAACACGAAGGCTTATGAAAGGTGTGGTGCCTAGCGTATTCGAAGAATATCCGCGCTACTTGCAGCCTTCGACAAAAGCCCCGAGAAGTGACGCGGCGATCAGAAAAAAAAATTGTGATTGCTAAAATTGTGATTGCTGCTTGTGAACAGTGTCAACGAGGGTACTAAAGCTCGTCAGACTGTGTGCGTGTGAGGAACGTTTCGATCGACGCCCTCTTGTTCGTTTCCGCAGGTTGCGAATGAATTAATACGCAATAAACAAGTTTCTCTACCGTTTCCTTGAAGGTATGGTGTTCTGTTCAATGTGCTATCTTGCGTACTTGTTCTTTCTCTCTTGCATATGTTCTCTCCTAAATATTTAAGTGGCACACGGGAGTGGTATTACACTTTTGTTTTTTAAGCTTGCCGCGCTTACAAACGCGCAACGAAGGACCCACCCGTCAGTGCCGGCGGTAGCACCGGAGTCAGTGAACAGGCTTTGCCGGTTCTGGGAAGGCAGCGCCGCCTGGTGGTGATTGCGGGAACTCAGCCTGACGGTCGGCTCCCTTTGATCCCGGCGGCAAAGCGCAGGCACAGAAAATAAAGGAGGCTATGACCATAGTCAAATGTGGCTTATTTGGCACAAGCTGGCTGCAAATAGGCCTTCTTTGTCTTGTTTTTCGAGTGCGTTGATGGTTATAATAAATGTGGACATCACTACTATAGCTAGGTAAACACGAAAACACAAAGCACGAATAAAAATTCACAAAGGAAGCAAGTGAGAAAGAGAAAAAAAACAGTGGAGAAATTCAAAATACGTAGAAACAAAGATAAACAAGAGAAAAACTTGTCAAGAGAACATTGTATACCCAAAGGAGAAAAAAAGCAAAAAAGCAGGAAGAGAAACGAAAAACGCACAACTCATTGCTAAACTTATCTGGAATGCAAAACATTTTTTTTTCTAAAAAAATTGCCAGATCCCCTGTACAGTGGGAATCGATGATAAGCGAAGCATGAATGAGAAAGGTTTGTATGTCCTTTTAAAATCAGAGACGCGCCATAGACGCCACTGGGAGTGGCCGCGTTTCGCAAGCGCTCCGGCGAAACTCCTGTTTCTGACTGCTTAAGTCATTCAATGGCAACTTGAACAAATGTGAAGCTTTCTACGGAATCGACCGCATCATCTGAAGTGATTTCAAGTGAGTGATTTTCAGTTCGCATCCACGAAGATCGACTTTTTGGCGTCGTTCGACTACCTCGGTGGGCCTACCGGCTAGGCCTAGCGGCTAGGCCTACCAACATGGTCATCTACGAAACAGAGGGAGAGGAGCTTCCCTCCTCCGAAGCTCTCGACGATGATGAAGGCAGCTGGCATCAAGTGTATGCCAGGGCCAGAAAGCCCGCTTCATCCCCGAAGAAATCAACGTCTGACATCAACACTTCACAACAAGAGTCACAGAAACTCTCCCATCGACTCGTTGGACTGCCCCCAGACCCCCTCCACTTCCAGTGGACGACTACAAAATAGTTCTGCGAATACGTGGAGGCCTCAGATGTGCTGACACTCCACTTCTGAAGCTCGTCCATTCCGTCCTAAAAGCGGCAGCGCTCACAAGCTCCCATGACCAAATACCGCATCAACTCTGTAAGCAACATTCTGCTCATAAGCACACCGGACTCGGCATACACCGAAGCATACCACCGTATCAAATCCATCAAGATGGACGAGCGCAGCTTCGAAGTGGTCCCCCACATTACCTATCCATCGAATACCTGCCGAGGGGTCATCCGTAATATTCCTATAAAACACGCATCAGAAACCATCTTGACAAGTCTGTTGGACTATGACAGACAAGGCCTCATCCTGACCGGACGTCGCATGGGTTCCACAACGTCCATCTTGGTCACCTTCAGAGGTACGCGCCTGCCTTTTTACATAAATTATCAATGTGGCATCACCAGATGCGTACCCTATCGCCATAAAACGGAAGCCTGTAATCTCTGCCGCAAGCTTGGCCACAGGCCAGACGTATGCCCAGGCACCCCTCAGCCTTCATGTCCAATGTGTGGCATTCCGAACCCACTCCTTGATCACGAATGTGAACCTAAGTGTGTGGTGTGCAACAGTGACCACCCCACCGGCTCGCCCCAGTGCCCACAGCTCTACAAGCTCAAACCAAAGCACGCACCCTCAACTTTTCAGCAAGATGCAGCTCCATTCCTCGACCCAAGCCCATCTTTCAAGAACGCTCCTAGAGGACGCTCACCAAGTATCACAAGACAGCAAAGCCGGAAAAGCCGCAGCCACAGCAGAAGCCGCAACAAAAGCATTCATCAAGACCCCAGCCCTCGGACTGGCCCTGGACACGAGGTGAGCTGGGCTGATGTAGCCTCCCCTGAAAGCTCCAATCAAAAGCAGCTCACACTATTGCAGGATGAGATGGCTAAATTGAGGGCAAAATGCAAAACTACGCCTAGAGCTTCAGTCCTTCAAACAACCATCTACCTCCCCACACCTCCTCGCCTCATCTTTCCCCCCTAAGCCTATCTCACCAGCACCAGCTCCTCTCTTAACCACCCCTATAGCTAGGCACCCCGCTCAACCACCTGCGCAAAAACGAAAAGTCTGGACTCCCACATTGTCATTCGATGGGCGAGTAGACCAAGTCGAAGCGAAACTAGAGAAGGTTGACAAAGAGAAAGAAAAAGTAACCAAACTTGCGGAAAAACTAGACAATTTTATTACCTTCTCCACAGGTTCCTTGCAGAAGCTACATGAGTCCGTGGCCTCGATACAACAAGCCATGTTACCGATGCAACAAACCCAAGATAGAGTCACGCAGTGGATCGACGCGATCCACGCTAACCATCCAGAGCTTGCCCAACCTGAGCCAAATCAACTTAGCGAAAATGGCTCCTCGTAAAGGCACTGAACTTTGCGTATGGCAATGGAACTGCAGGGGGTTTCACCGAAAAAAGGCAAACCTCCTGCAGTACATCAAATCACAAACTACCTCGCCCCCAATCATTGCGTTACAAGAAACAAATGATGTAGTGCAGCTGCCGGGTTATAGAACGCATCAAAACGCGGCCGATGCCAAACCAAACACTGCTGTCTTAACTCAGAAGCACCTCACAGTTACCTATTCAAAATTTCCTGACATTGACATTGAGCACGACTTTCTCCAAATACTACCTGATAAACTTAACTCGCCATTCTTAAACATTCTTACCGTATATAGTAGACCACAAGAGCAAAGGCAGCGCTTCGATTCCCTATTTGCCCGAGCTACATCCTCGGCATGCAAACACAACCTCCTCATAGAGGGGGTTTCAACGCCTCCCACCCAGCGTGGGGTTACACCGCATCTACACCGAAAGGTAGAGCCCTCTGGTCCCATATTCAGGCACATCGTTTTACGCTAAACAACGACTCGAATGAGCCTACTCGTTTGGGGAACAGTGTGAACAAATATACATCCCCCTATCTTACCCTCCCTCACAATGCCCCCACAGTGGTCTGGACTTACACCCAAACTAATCTTGGCAGTGGTCATTACATTATTAGCATTACTTTACAACTCAAACACAGACCCATTTCACATAAACCACAGATGCTCACAAAATGGGACAAATTTAGAGAGACCCGCAGCAGCACTGCTCCCTCACGTATTGCGGACTTTACCGAGTGGACACAACAGCTTCAAAAAGATGTTGAAATTCACAAGAGAACTCTACACCCCGACACCACGATAACTACTCTCGACTCCAAGCTTCTCTATATGTGGGAAGCAAAGCAGTCACTTCTGCGACGGTGGAAACAGCAGCGCCACAACAGGAAACTCCGTATTAGGATATCGAAGCTAGACCAACAAATCGAGCGATACACGAC
The DNA here is from genome assembly GCF_043290135.1 of Rhipicephalus microplus. Taxonomy (NCBI): domain Eukaryota; kingdom Metazoa; phylum Arthropoda; class Arachnida; order Ixodida; family Ixodidae; genus Rhipicephalus; species Rhipicephalus microplus. Next base: position 94,866,234 of record NC_134702.1, on the reverse strand, counting down.
TCAATTGGCGGCACAACAACGGGGTCAGCTTTGTGAAGGAATGCATGACCACCTCAGTAATAAACGAACGTGGCAACTTCTTAGACATCTGCTAGACCCCAGCACTTCTCACGCACGACGCTCTCACGCTATCACTAAACTGTTACACGAGCACAGTGACCATTTGGGACAGCTGTTCGATAACCTCTGCACTTTGCATTTACCTTAATTATGTAAGGATTCTATACCATCTTACACAGGGAAACCTAATGAGTCATTAGATGCGCCGATAACGTAAGCGGAAGTTAGGCACGCCCTCGTAACACTCTGTACCACGTCGGCTTCAGGCCCCGACCGCGTTAACAAGAAATTATTTAGAAATCTTGACCCTATTTCTAATAAAGCTTTGACTGAGCACTTTAATGACTGTTTTCACACGGGCACCCTTCCACCTTCGTGGAAAGATGCCGGAGCCATATTTATACCTAAACCGAACAAATCTTCCTTGGTAGAAAAGCTGAGGCCCATTTCCTTAACATCGTGTCTCAGAAAGACTATGGAGCATGTTGTGCTTGAACGCCTCCAGAGACACGTGGAGGATAATGGACTACTGCCTCCAGAAATGATTGGTTTTAGGGCCTCATTTTCAGCGCAAGATGCGATGCTTCGCCTTCAACACGACATCACAACTCCTAACCAGAGAGAGGATACTCAGGCAATCCTTGGTCTGCACATACATGGAGCATTCAATAGCGTAGCCCACTCGGCTATATATGCTGGCCTCGACTGCATTTCTTGTGGCGCTAAAATGTACTCTTACATCAAAATCTTCCTCACAGACTGCACAGCTACATTTACATTAGCACCAGAACATTCCTCGCCCTATACACTAGGCAGCTTCGGAACACCTCAATGGTCAGTGCTCTTTCCAATCCATTTTAACCTGGTACCGATACCCAACGCTCTTCAACGTATCCCTGACTTGAACTTCTCCATCTATGCCGATGATATCACCTTATGGGTGAAAGGAGGCTGAGATGGACACATTTAAGACACCCTACAAAGAGCTGTAGATATAATAACAGCACTGACATCTCAGATCAATCTCTATAGTACCCCGAGTAAATCAGAGTTACTCCTTCTACCAGCTCATCGTGGGAACAAACACGTTCCAATGATTGAAAGTTCACATAAATGGTTGCCTCATTTCTAGAGTATCACGCATTCGTGTGCTAGGTTTACGTATCCAAAACAACCGACTTAATACGGACACACTCGAAGCTTTACGCAATACCGTTGAAAACACCAATAAGAGTGATAGGAAGAATTTCAGGGAAAAATGGAGGGCTCCGAGAGTCAGAGCTACTTCGCATAATACAAGCTTTTGTGATTAGTAAAATCACATATACCCTCCCTTACCTTCAACTTAAATTAGCAGAGGGGGAATCGGTAACACCCTCCTCCGCAGAGTTTACAAATACGCGTTAGGCATTTCAATCAATACCTCTAACGCACTACGCCACCAGACAGGAGTCATAAATACCCTATGTGAAATCCATGAAGCCCATTTAACAGATCAATACGCAAGGCTCGCTGTCACTAGCGCAGGTTGCCACATTTTATCGTCTACCTGAATTAACTTCACCTCACTCACCAATGCTAAATACAACATTCCCCAAAACATACGCAAACAATTACTCATACCGTCCCTTCCTGAAAACATGCATCCAACATATCACAATAAGCGTACAATCCAAAGAGCAAAATTTGTTCAGAAAAAATCGCATGGAGCCAATGACGTGCTCTATGTCGATGCGGCAGAATACCCATCCTCCTAATCTTATGCCCTCTCTGCTGTTGACGATAACGGCAACGCGCTCACAACGGCATCCGTCACTGTCAACTCTTCGGAGGAGGCATAGGAGGCTGTCATCGCTCTAGGTCTATCCATCCCCAATATCACTATGATTGTAAGTGACTCCAAAACTGCCATACGCAACTTCAGCGCAGGTCGCATCTCATCAACTGCCCCTTCAATTCTTAAGAAACATCCTCCCACGCAAGACGTTGCTCTCATAAGGACGCCCGCGCATGCGGGGTTGAGTGGCAATGAGGCAGCTCATACCTGTGCTCGAGGAATGACCAGCCGAGTGCAGCCATCTGATGGCGCCTTAGACCACGCGGCCTTTTTCAGCGCGAGAGATCGTCTGTTGACTTTCCACGATATAACAAATCACTACCGCCTACAGCGCACTATACACCCCCCCCCCTTTCATCATCGAGCTTCGCGCTACCATAAAATACTATGACACCAGTTACAGACCTGTACGTTTTCTACCCCAACTTTTCGCCATCTTATACACCCTGCAATATACCCCTCCCCTTTGTGCATTTTCTGTCAACAAAGAGCTAACCTAGATCATGTGGGGGTGTACTCGAAACCCACCAATTAATTCTCTACACATTAATAGTAAGGAGCAGTGGGAGGCTGCTATGTGCAGCTCGGCGCCCGAGGTCCAGGACCAGATCTTGGATCGGGCCAAGAGGGTAGCGGAGACCTAGGCTTGGTAGGCTCCTCTGACACTCCACCACCTCACCTTTCCCTCTAGGGATAAATAAAGTTTTTCTCCTCCTCCTTTCAAAATTAGCACAACGTTATGAGATGGAGGTAAATGACGCCGTACATGGCTTCCGTGTGATGATTATCATGTTTGGATGTGCCGTTTACCTTAGTCATCTATTCACGTCCCGTGATACCAAATTTAGCATATGTGGAGCTATAGCGAAACGACCGCGACGACGCTACTAGCGTGGTATGTTGTCATGTCTTTACATGACACGCCTGTCATGATTATCCAGTTTCCACCAGTCAACTGCTTTCGTTATCCATTAATGTCACTTGACACCGAATTCGAAATATCTCGAGCTAGCAAAACGGCCGCGAGTGCATCATGAAGGGCCCAATATACTCCAAGGTAGCGTTGACGCGTGCGCACGCTGCATGGGCCAGCGACGCTACTTTAGCAAAATGCGAGAGTGCACTCTATAGTCTGACGCCCGGCGCGACCGGCGCGACCGGCGCGACCGGCGTCCGTCGGCGCGGCCCGACGGCAACCGGTGCGAAATGCGACATGCTGCATTTCGCGCCGATAAGTTACCCTGACAACTTTGCCTTTCCCTTTTTTCGTGATGGAGGGACGCCGGACGACCTGAAACGCGCATGCGTCAAAGCAACGCAGCGTGGCGCGTGCCCGGTAGTATATGGCAGGACCGGCGCCTGGCGTCGCAACGGCGGCGTCACACGTCGGAATGAATGCCGGCGAGCCCGCTCACCGCGCCACGTCTAAATGTATTGGCACCTTGACTGTGGCATGTAGTCATATTCTCACATGACACACATCTCATGATTATCATGTTTGCACTAGACACATACCTTCGTCATTCATTGACGTCACGTAATACTAAATTTGGCTTGTGTGTAGCTAGTGAAACGGCCGTTAGCGCATCATGAGTGTGGCATGTAGTCATGTTGTTACATGGCAAGCACATCGTGATTATCATGTTTGTATGTGTCATTTACCAATGTCGTCCATTCGCGTCGCGTACTACCGAGTTTGGTACATGTGAAGCTAGCGAAGCGGCCGCAAGCGCACCATGAGTGTAGCCTGTAGTCATGTTGTTACATGACACGCATCTCATGTTTGTCATGTTTGCACCAGTATCATACCTTCGTCATCCATTCACGTTCCGTAATGCCAAATTTGGTATATGTGAAGCTAGCGAAGCGGCCGCCAGCGCATCATTAGCGTGGCATGTAGTCATGTTACATAACACTTATCTCACGATTTACATGTTTGCAGCAGTAACATACCTTCGTCGTTCAATAACGTACCGTAATACCAAATTTCGTATAAGTGGAGCTAGCGAAACGGCCACCAGTGTATCATGAGCGTGATATGTAGTCATGTTGTTATATGACCCGCGTGTCAAGAGTTTCATGTTACCGTCTGTCGCTTGCATTCGCCATGCAATCATATCATATCATACCAGTTTTGCAACATGCCATGGGAACTAAACAACCGCAAGAACAGCAAGACCATGAAATGGTAATCATGACATTCATGACATACATGTCATAATTTTCATGCTATGACCAGTCTAGTATGCTCGTCATACGGTCATGTTATGTCGTACAAACTTTGGTGTCGATGCCATTATCGAAATGGCCAGGAGAGCTAAAGATCATAGGCGAATAGATAGATAGATAGATAGATAGATAGATAGATAGATAGATAGATAGATAGATAGATAGATAGATAGATAGATAGATAGATAGATAGATAGATAGATAGATACGCTCAAAGTCGCCGACGTTCGCTAAGAAATGCTTCGCATTTAAAAGGTACCACCCATCTCATGGCCACTCCGCCTCGGCATACTATATATTGCACCCGGTTCCTGAGGAACAGTTAACCAACCAACCAAAGAAAGCAGCCCAGCTTCGCACTTCCTCCAGGCTAAACGCCTGAAGGAAGTGTGAAGTACAAAGGAGGTGTATATGATGATGGTGATCTTCGCGACACGGTGAAGCTGCCTTTTTCAAGACTTTAGTCTTTCTTGGGACCTTCGACGCAAAACTTTTGGTCTGTCTGTCTGTCTGTCTGTCTGCCTGTCTGTTGGTCTGTCTGTCTGCCTGCCTGTCTGTCTGTCTGTCTGTCTGTCTACAATTGTGTGTTTGTCCGCCCTTAACGGTACTGGATACTTTGGTGGTGGTGGTGGTTGTGGTGGTGGTGGTGGTGTTGCAGCAGGCGGGGTTAGCCTGGCCTGCATGGCCGGCAATTGTTCCGCCTGAGCATCTCCTGAATTTGGAAAATGTCACCACGTGTCAGACAAGCCAGTGTCCCGCAGGAAGACCAACAAAAGTCGTTGCACGTTCCTCCTAGTTGCCGCGGGTCCTTCAGGAAAGATGACGTCATCAACTGTCCGGTGCCTATGACAGCCGTTTCGCAAGGTGCGGATCATCGCTGCTCTTTGCACATCAAACTGTGGGCAAAGCCAAATGAAATGTTCAATATCCCCGGTGTCACCACAGAAGGCACAGAACAGAGAAGCGTATCTCCCAATCTTGAATGACCAGGCCGGGGTGTATGCGGAGCCGGTTTTAATGCGGTACGACAGCGTCGCTTCTTCACGAGAAAGTCCATGAATTACACATGCTTGGTGGGGAAACTTGTAGATCGCCTTGAAATGATTGCGTATCACATCTTTGTTGTTCTGGTAAGTCTTGGGAGTTCTTTCTTTTGGAAACGATGTACGTGCTTCGCATGCAAGGGCATCAGCCTTTTCATTGCCCTCATTGCCAACGTGCGATGGGATCCACTGAAACTTTATATTAAAACTCTTGCCATTTAGGTGTTTGATTAGTGCCAGAGATTGCCTTGTGAACTTTTCTCTAGGTAGGCCACGATGCAGTCTTTGTAGCGCGGATTTGGAGTCCGTCAGCACTACAACATCTCGTGCAGAAAAGGATCGCAATTTTCGCAAAGCCGCCGTGATTGCACCGCTTTCTACCATTGTGGTCGAAACCACGCGATCCAGGCGGCCCGACGATGACACGCCCAGGCAGGGTATGCAGAAAGCCGCTGCGCAGCTATCCGTCTGTGTGCACACTGATCCGTCGGTGTACACTTGTAGGTGGCCGCGGTACATGGTGCTCAAGTGGTCCAGCGCAAGAAACTTTGCTTCCGCGGCTTGAATGGTGCGCTTCGCTGGTAGATTGGGTACGCTGAAATTGCACGCAACATCCACAAAAGACCATGGTGGGTCCATAGGGCGCAGTTTAGGCAGTTTTAAGCCTAAATTTTGAAATGTGTTTAGTGCCGCGTTGAAATGTGAGCCAGTTCTTGCTCTTAGCCACCGGAGAAGCGCTGTGCCTGCGAAGGACTCGCCCAGTCTTGACAGCTGCGTCAATAAGGCCTCAGACGCCAAAAGGCGGAGCGGAAGAGACTCGGCTTCATTGGTGACCTTCGTGTTTCAAGCCGCCTGAGGGACTCCCATCGCCAAGCGAAGACCCTTTCTGTGCATTGCCTCTAGGCGTTCAAACTGGCTTGGTGATGGTGATATCAGGGGCAGCTGATAAAGAATGCGGCTTGTTATAAGCGCATCATTCAATTTGAGCAAGAACAAAGGATTGTTGGCCCAACGGACCCCTGCCATGCGACGAAGAGCGTTGATCCTTTGCACTGATGCAGTGACTATACCATCAACCGCACGTCGCCATAATAGCTTGTTGTCGATGGTAATGCCCAGGAAACGGAGACTTGTTGCACAACGAATAGAGTGGCCTCGAATATTCAGTGACAGACGTGTTGACTTCCGTCGCGCTATCGGGAAGAGCATGAAGGCCGATTTTTCCGCTGATAAAGATAGGCCAAGTGTCATTAAGTGACGCTCAATGAATGAAATAGCGCTCTGTGCTATCCGGGCCAAACGTTTGTGCTGGTACCCTGAGATCAAATGCACATGTCATCGGCGTAGATGGATATTTTAACTGCTTTCAGAGCTAAGTGCAGAGTGTCGGGAAGGCTGGCCATGGAAGCGTTAAAAAGCAAGGGAGATGGAACACTTCCTTGAGGGACGCCGAGGGAAACGCGTCTCTCTTCGCTCGTTACATTTCCAAGCTTAACACGGACACAGCGGTCTCTGAGAAATTCATGTATGAACCAAAGAGCATTTCCCGACACACCCATGGCTTGAAGCCCGTTCACGATGCCTGCCTGAAGCACACAATCTTATGCCTTGGCACGTACATGAAGACGGCTAGTGTCGAGAGTCCGCTGACGCGGTGGTGCTCGATGTGGCTTAATAGGTCCAAAACACTGTCCTGGGCACTCAGTCGTGGGCGAAATCCGGTCATACACGATGGCAATTGTCTTCCTTGTTCAAGGTACCAAGTTAATCTTGTACATATTAATCTTTCCAACAACTTAGATACGCATGATGTAAGAGATACCGGTCGATATGACGCGAGGCTCGCAGGATTCTTTCCGGACTTTAGGACTGGCACCACCCATGCTGTCTTCCAAACAAATGGGATCTCTCCCGTGCTCCAAACATGATTAAGTAAGTGCAAAAGGGCCCTTTTACGCTCATATTGTAGATTTGTCAGCATTTGATTGCTGATCAAATCAGGACCCTCGGCACAGCGTCTTCTTAATTTGCTAAGTGCGATATCCTGCTCTCGGAAGGTGAATGGCGTATCCCTCGTGTGAAAAAACTGGGGTGACAGAGGAATCGCCGCTCCTGCTGATCTACCAGATATGTACACGTCTGCGAAATCCTCTGCAAGGGTTTGCAAATCTATCCCTTGTTTCAAAGAGAGTGCTTCAAATAGCCTGTGTGTTCGGATCTTCCCAGAAAGACTATTTATTACTGCCCATATCTTTATCAAGGGCGTAAACGTTGATAAACTCTCACAGAAAGCGGCCCAGTGATTTCATCCTAACTTTTTTGTATGGCGACGAATCGCAGCGTTTATCCTGTTATATTCGGTTTTCGCAGACGGGTTTCGTTTTGTTCTCATTATTTTTCACTCCGCCTGTCTACGTGCTGCGCAGAGGTTCTTCAATTTTAAGTCAGGAGCAGGAAAATGGTCGGGCAGTTTCAGCAATGAAGTTGCTGATCGCTTGCTTTGCAGCATATCTGCGGACAGCTCACCGGTGGATTTGTCCAACACTTCTCTGTAGGTGTCCCAGCGTGTTACAATGCAGAATTGTCAACCAGCAGTTCGAAATCCCTGGATATTGGTGAAGATGGGGAAATGGTCGCTGCCCATTTTGTCTGGAGCCATGGTCGATGATACCAGAAGGTCCGTGGAGTGAAAAGACAAGGTCTATTGCACTCCATGAATCTGGTGGCCTGAAAAATGTAGGTTTACCATCATTTGCCACACATAAGTCGGAAGCATCCGCAGCTGCTAGAACTTCCTTGCCTCGAAAACCTACACTCTTATCTCCCCAGAGTGGATGGTGCGCGTTAAAATCACCACAGATTATTCGAGGAGCGGGACATCGAGTGCAAAGGTCCTTTAGGAAAGTCTCCATAGAGACCTTTTTTCGTGGGCTTATGTACACCGATACCACACTCAGTTTTCGGTATCCCAGGCACACTTGCACAGCAGCGACTTCCAGTGAGTTGAAACAGAGGTCTTGCACTGGTAAGGCGACGTGAGGTATTTCCCGCCGTATGTATATCATTGCGCTTCCATTTGTAAACGACGTTATGCTCGGGTTGCCGTGTCGGGTGTACCCTGGGAGCGTCCTTGCATTCAGTAGACCTTCTTCGGAGAGGGCTAGAATTGGTATTGGAATGTTGCGCAGGAAAAGGTTGAGTTCGCACAGGCGTTCTAGAAGACCGGCGCAGTTCCATTGCATTATTAAGGGCACTTTTGAAGGACGAAATAGACCAGGTGGACAAGACATTGCCATTACTCTACTGTGTGTTTGTAGAAGCAGAGCAAAGTAACACTGACTCTAGAGTCAGGACTGCTTCCAACATATCCTTCGTGTAACTCGCAGGCATCTTAGCGACGTGTGAACGTAGTGCGGTGAACAGAGCGCGAATAACGTGCTCGAGGTTTTCTTGCTGTTGGCTTCCAGATGGTACTTGAGGTGGGCTCAGTGCATCAGCGTAGGTGCGCTTGGCGGACTCTATTGTGATACATTTCTCACCAGCATTTAGCACTTGCGTTGACTCAGTACCAGCTCTTGTCAGATTTAGGCGCGGAAAATTCCCTGCGTACTCGTTATCCGAACCGCCATGTTGTGGCGCGCCGGACGTCTTCGTTGTGAGCGATGGTTCGTTCACAGACTTCGGGCCGAGGACAAACGTCTTATTTCTTCGCTGCGCAGCTGTTCGTGCTGGACATCGGCCGTAGCTAGCTGGGTGGTCGCCGCCACAGTTTGCATGCACAAGTTTTTCTTTACTTGTACCCGTCTTAAAGTCATGTGGCCCCCCACAGCGCTTACACCTTTGTTCCCCACGACAGTGCTTAGCAACATGTCCAAAACGCTGACATTTAAAACAGCGTGGTGGCGTCTCCACGTATTCTACCAGCTCGTGTCTGGTGAAGCCAAGGTTGATCTTCTCTGGACCTTCCGAATTGGGAGCGAATGTGAGAACCACAGAGTCAGTGCGCCTTGACTACCATTCGGAGGATGAGGTTTGGACCCGTCGTATGATTCTTCTTGCGAGGTATACTCCCTGAGGTCTCAGGTAGGTTAACAGCTCTTCGTCCGAGTACCATCTTGGGACCCCTTTTATAATGCATGTATTTTTCAAGTAGCTGTGTGGTACACGGGCAGATGTGGCAAGACCGCAGATAGTGTTGGTCTCTAGAAGCATATTAGCTTGGTGTTCTGTCTCTATATCTAAGAGCAGGGCTCCCTGTGCTGTGAAACGGCTCTTAACTGGGGCTTAACCGAGAATCGTTTTATATTCCGAGTAAGGTCAATAGGATTCACTTTCCTCAAGTTAGCTCCTTCGTATGTTGGAGCAATTAACACAGGAATGCCCACCGTCCTGTCTTTGCGATTTCTCACAAGGCGGAAACGACCTTCGTCCATGTCTAGATCTGTGAGGTTCGCCCGGTTGTGGTCCCCGACGACAGTTGATTCGTCCTCTGATTCAACGCTGTGTTGTCGCTTGCAGTCAGGTATGCTTGAGCAAACCAGCTGGTGCTTCTGACCTGGTGTCACACATTGGGAGGTCATGGCGGCGCTCTCCCTGATGCTTGTTTCGTTTCTTCTAGCACCTTTCGACGCGGCGGGCTGCACGGCACCCGTCGGTCGCCGATACGGCAAATACCTTTTCGAGTAGTCCGACGTCTTGAGCAGTGCTGAGCCGTAATATAAAGAAAAATAAACGATAAATGCAGACAGAGCTATTTAGCCAAGCAGCAACAGCTTCGTCGTCTTCTTCCTCCTACTGGGTACTTTGAACGGCACCAGTCGATACGCCCAACGGCCAACCCCATCTGCAGCACCCACCAATGTTGCTCACGATTCAGCGTTCATACTTGTGCGATTTTCAATTAAAAAGCAATTCTTGCGCATATCTAAGGCACCATACCAATACGTATATATTCTGTATGTGCGTGTTTTACAAGAAAAAGCATGCATAAGTAATTTTAAGGGCCGTAGCGTTTATCACGCTGTGCTGACCATGCAAAGCTTGCACAAAAGGCGAGTGTTTCGAACGCTTTGCTAAGGCGACACGGTAGTGGCACCTACCCGTCACCTTGCGTTCTACACCTTATTACCTCTGAGACGGGCGCACACGTCTCAGAGCCGTGCGTTTTGTTTTCCAAGAAAACTGCTAGATAGCGCTCATGTCTCACGTGTGACGTGACTGCTGCTAATGGGGATCGCAGCGTGCGCGTTACCTAAAAGCCGAATGCTCCTGTCTCTCATTCCCCCTTAGCAGCCATTAACATGTGCACTGAGCACTATCTTTTATTGTTCAACAACGCACAGAAGAAATATCTCACCGGAACCAACTTGGAGGTCAAAATCTTAAGGACCGCTATTTCGGGTATGTGCCACTAGCGGTTACGTACTACGAGGGATGCACAAGCCACGCCATAAGGAGCTTCGCCCCTAAAAAAGGGAGACGCAGTGTTGTCTGGGTAACGCATCGGCGCGAAATGCAGCATGTCTCGTTTCGCGCCGACGGACGCTGGTCGCGCCTGGCGTCAGACTACAGAGTGCTCGCGTTTTGCTTACGTAACGTTGCTGTGCCCAGCGTTCACACGTGTGAACGCTACATTAGAGTATATTGGGCCCTTCATGATGCGCTCGCAGTCGTTTTGCCAGCTCCACAAATACCAAATTCGGTGTTACGGGACGTCATTAGATGACGAAAGATATGGCTGGTGCAAACATATAACATTACACGCGTGTCATGTAAGAACATGACAACATACCACGCTCATAGCGTGCTTGTGGCAGATTTGCTAGCTCCACATGTACTAAATTTGGCATCACATGACGTAAATAGATAACGAAGGAAAATGACACATCCAAATATGATAATCATGACACGGAAGTCACGTATGGCATCATTTGCCTCCCCCTCGTAACATAGTGCAGGTTTTAAAGTGGAATATTACATTTCTAATTCCTGCTTCGCATAACATCGATTTCCACTGTACGTGGGATCTGCTTTTTTTTTATTTTTAGGGGCGAAGCGCATTATAGCGGCACCTGTTCGTCCATCGTAGCCGTAGTCGTAGTGTGTATCCAGTCTTACGCTTTGACCTCCAAGGTGGTGCCGGTGGGAGATTTCTCCTATGCGTTGTTAACAATAAAAAAATCGCAGTGTGCACGTCAACTAAAAGCCGAATTCTCCTCTCTCACATTCCCTATTAGCAGCCATTGGTATGATCCAGTAGGAAACGTTAGTAGAAGTAGAAGTGTTAAAAGCCGGCTTCTGCTGTCTCTCATTCCCAGTAGCAGCCATTGTTTACCTCCAAGGTAGTGTCTGGTGAGATTTCTCCTGTGCGTGATTAAACAATAAAAAATTTTTGTTCAAAATACCGCTGATTGAATAAATAAACCAATGAAAGACGCCAGATGTTTTCTAAAAGCAAAACAAAAAGACGCCAGATGTTTCTAAGGCAAAACAAAAAGAAGACGCCAGCTGCCTAACGAATGACGGCAGGTGTTTTCTAAAGCAATGGTTTTATAATTAAAACCATATCGATACAGCTTTGTAGTTGCCGATGCTCGGTGCCGTCGGTGTGTGCTCGTATGGATAAGGACGCCGAAAGGCGGGTGCGCAGGGCAGCGGCGGCACGCGCTCGCAGACAGGACCCTGAAGTGAGAGCACGCGAGGCAAAAGCGCACCGGGAAGCTGCGCGACGTCGCCGCCAAGATCCTCCTGTACGGGAACAAGAAGCCCCATCAGAATGCAGCGTCGGCAAAATCCCGCCGTGCGTGAACAAGAAGCTGCAGCGACACGTCAGCGTCGGCAAGATACTTCCGTACGGGAACGAGAGGCCGAGGCAGCACGTCAACATCGCGAAGCAGATCTTGAAAACCTTCGACATTGGGAAGCGGCGAGGAAGCGCGCATATTGCCAGGCGAATTAACGGCAGATAATTTCATGGTATTACTTCCAGGGGCTTCGCGCAATCTTATCATCATTCACCTCATGGATCCACCGTCAATTTTAGGGGCGAAGCTCCTTATAGCGGCACCCGTTGGTCCTTCGTAGTCGTAGTCGTAGTCGTAGTGTGTAACCAGTCTTACGTTTTGACCTGCAAGGTGTTGCCGGTGGGAGATTTCTCCTGTGCGTTGTTGAACAATTGAAAATTTATAGCGTGCGCGTTAACTAAAACCCGAATTCTCCTGTCTCTAAGGACCCATTAGCCGCCATTCCCCATTAGCCCATTAGCCGCCCCATTCCCCATTAGCCATTCCCCATTAGCCGCCTTTGGTATGTACATTGAGCACTATCTGACAAGAAAGGGTTGCTACGTTATACTCGCCGGGCGTAACAACCTTGGTTTTAGAAATGTTTAGCGAGCGTTGGGCCGCAGTGCCATGAATACAGTGAACTAGTACATACAATGAAGTCGAGCTGGTGAATGGTGGGATGTAGACACGAGGCGCAAGCTGTAAGCAAGTGCGCGTGTGCGACCTCTTGTTTAGTCCTTGGAATGTCCGCTGGATGGCGGTGCTTCCATATCGGGAATATATGATGAAAAGATGCGAGATGGTGGTACTTGGAGTGTTGAATAGATGTACGAATGGACACACAGACAGATGCATGGACAGACTCATGGATGGCTGCAGCGAAAGATAGACGCATGAACGGATGCAAGGGTAGATGCATGGACGAACGCAGGGACGGACGCACAGATGAACCTGCGGACGCACGAACAGACGCAGGCACGGATGGGCGAATGGACGCACGGACGGTCACACGGACGGACGCATGGACGGACGGATGCTTCGCCCACTCTCCATCATTCACTCCGTCGATATGCTGCCAATTTTTTTCTCATCTGTTTTTCTTTGCGTCTTTGTTGCCTTTGTTTATCTCTGTTTCTGTCTCTCTCTATCTCTAAGTCCTGCCTTCTCTCCCTTCCTGCCCCGCCGCGGTGGTCAAGTGGCTAAGGTACTCGGCTGCCGACCCGCAGGTCGCGGAATCGAATCCCGGCCGTGCCGGCTGCATTTCCGATAGAGGCGGAAATGTCGTAGGGGCCGTGTGCTCAGATTTGGGTGCACGTTGAAGAACCCCAGGTGGTCGAAATTTCTGGAGCCCTCCACTACGGCGTCTCTCATAATCATATGGTGGTTTTGGGACATTAAACCCTACGTATCAATTTTTTCCCTTTCTGTCTCTTTCTCTCGCTTTCTCTTTGTTTCTGTCTTTGTCTCTAGTTCTTTCGGCTGTCGCTTCTCGCTATTTGTGCCTTTCGCCTTTCTATTTTATGCATTGTTCTCTTCCTGGCTCCTCACCCTGACTCTCCCTCCTCCTCGCTATTCCTGGAAATGCGGTATGGTATTCCTGGTATTCCTGGTAATGCGTGAGACATGCGTCGTCATGGTGCCGGAGCAGAAGGCGTGTTTATCCACTCCTGGTTAGGCTCTACCACGAGTACAACAGAGAACAGCAGACAAGATCAAGAAAAAAGCACAGGCACACATAGGCTAATCTTAATATTTCGGAATATGAATGAATTACAAAAAACTGATGTACGAGTTCCGTAGAGCACAATCAAGATCAATGAACGGAGTAGAAATCTGTGCACGCTTATGCTGTGCTCTACCAGCGTGCCTGATATCCAATGGTTTCAGACGCTCGCCTAGAGATCATGGGGCCGTGCGTGCTCAAAGACGATGATGATGATGATGATGATGATGACCTAAAAGCACCGCTCACACGCACTCTGGGGGATAGGCCAAGAAACGAGTAATCAGCTAGAGGGGATCACATGGTCGATCTCGTTCTTCTTCTGCTTCTCCTCTTCTCATGGCTCATACCCAATGCAGGGAATTCGCAGTGTTAGGTGAATTTTTCAGGAGCGAAGCATCTTATGGCGTAGGTCGCGTCGCTCTTTCGTATGTATGTATGTATGTATGTATGTATGTATGTATGTATGTATGTATGTATGTATGTATGTATGTATGTATGTGTGTGTGTATGTATGTATGTATGTATGTATGTATGTATGTATGTATGTATGTATGTATGTATGTATGTATGTATGTATGTATGTATGTATGTATGTATGTATGTATGTATGTATGTATGTATGTAGTGGTGACACACACTTGCTCTAAGCGGGTATTTGCCACAGAGGTTGCGAGATGGAAGATGGTGGTACTTGGAGTGTTTACTAGATGGACGCATGGACGGACACATGGACAGACAGATGGACGCATGCATTGACGCGCAGATGGTTGCGTGGACGGATGGAAGCAAGAACAAACGGATGGACGGAAGCACGGACGGGCTGATGGACGCTTCGCCCCACTCTGTGGATATGCTGTGCTTTTTTTTTTTCAGTGTTTTTTCGCAACTTTTCTTCGAATCTCGTTCCACACAAAATTCAGCCCCCAGAATTTCTTCTTTTCTTTGTCTTCATTGCCATCTTTTCTCTTTCTTCCTCTGTACTGGTTGTTTCGCCCAAGAGAGTGATTGCACCGCGTGCTCAAGAAATCGGTGCACGTGTTCTGGGAGCGAAGCAGTAGAAGAAAATCACGACGATGAAGAACAGAACGAGAAGAGCACGTGCTAGTTCATAATAATAATAGCATTCTGTTTCAGACCCACAAAATATGCCCAAAAAACCTCTGCTTTTAAAATTATATTTAAATTTATATAAGTTATCAGCCCAAGTGTTTCACTAGTGTGAAGACAGATAACCAGAGAAGCAAGCGGCTTCGGCTTCGCGTTCAGAGGCATGTAAGGATCATATAGCCCCGAGCACTGAAATTCTTAATGCTTCAAACTGCTCCGAAACTCCCATCGACATCACCAGCACAGCCACTGCATGTGCATAATAGGCGCGCACTCAGGAAGAAAAAGAAGCGTGGGTGCACAAGTGAGGTCTCGATTCTTGGGTTCTATCCTGTGGAAGAAGGCATATCACTTGGGACTACGTGAACTAAGCCGTCTATCTGCGGGACAATGGACAATTCAGCCGCCCATGTAAGCAGTTTTCTTCTTATGCCCTAGTAACAAGGGCATGATTAACTGAATGGTGTTCTACCTTGGTTATCTGGACGCAGTATGACGCCGTGACATGGTGCAAAGAAAAATGTAATTGCGGCAATATTGCAGCTTTCCGCTAATTACGAAGACACGCCAAATCTTTCAGAACTTTGGTGGGTCTAACTGCATTAATGCATTTATTTGCCTTGTCTGGCAAGCTTGTAGCTTATCTCGTCACCAACATGTCTTGTAGAATCTGTGTAGTGTGAAACAAAGGTTAGGTTGACACCCTTGAAGGTCGGCCTGACAACCCGGGTCTCATTTTTGAAAACGGACTACTTTGCCGTCTTAAAACATGACGGCTTAACTTTATATTACGGAAGGGAATGCAAGTGTTTGTGACACAATACGCGAACAGCGCTGCTCATACATTATGCAATCTCGAAGAGAACAGTTGCGTGGAGCGTCTCTAGCTACTGCGTAACGGTGAAATCGACTCTTAATACAATAAGCGTGAACAGTACGGTGACTACAGTGGCCAACCAAAATGTTTTAGACAGCATTGTGGAATTCCACCACCTTGAAAAGCCACTCATCAGCAGCAAACGCAAATTTTTTTGTAGAATGAACACTGAAGTCATCTAAAATTAAACACGCCTTGCCAGAGCTTTACAAAACATTTTGCATATACAGTTCTAGCCTTTCTCTAAGTAACAATGTAATATTTTCAGCTAATGAATTGAAGCTATAAAGCTAAGAAATTTATTTCTAGGGCTGCAAAATTTCAACCTAAACACAGCCTGCAACAAGGAACGCTGCACCTACAAATTCAATTTTATACGAGGTAAGGCAAGCGCCTAAGTTCTGTAGAATCCAACTCGGCTTGACAAAACACCTTCGCACGCGCACACGCACACACACATGACTGTATGTGTGTGATGTGCGCGCGTGCCCGAGTTCTCAGGAGCTTCTGCTAGCTCTAATTCACGAGCGAATAATGAACTAAATTACCATTTATTTCATTTTTTCCACGGCTGGATAAAGAATCATTGAACTTCTCGTTTTCTGAAGGGAAATCCACCACCCTGTGTGCTCAGGCCGCCAAAACAGTCGTCGCCGTCAACTGTACCGGGAACTTCCACTTCCGGAATCACGACGCAACTTGCCAAACCTCCTGCGGCGCGCCTGTGCCATTTAGTTCGCAGGTCCGAGTATGACGGCTATGGGTTTAAACTGATTCCGGCCACGCAGGGCTATCTTCCACGGGTATCAGCCGTAGAACCCGGAAGCCCAGCTGAGGCCACTGGCCTGCGATCCAATGACACTGTCGTTGAGGTGAGACGCCACTTTGTCCTTCTCGACGTTAGATGTAGACTCAAGGAATATTTTTACCACAGAGCACCCAAAAGCGTGTGTCTAAATGTTTCACCTGAACCTTATCAGTGGTCACGTCTGGTGCCATATTTATTAATATTGTTCAACGAAAGTACTCAAACGCAAACAGCTTTGAATAAGAGAATAGGTCATTGCGTGTCCGAAAGCACATGTCTTGCCCGTGCTCTTTTGTTGACCGGTTTGAGTTCTTCCCTACACATAGTTGCTTAGTGTTCTTACTCTGTGTGCTGAAGTCCTGAAGATGTTTATTGTCTTCAAATATGACAAGGCTAATTTTTGACATCCAACTTTTAAATGATTAAAAAATGTATACAACAGCCAGAAGCAAAGAAAACTTCTGTTAATAAGTACCGTGGTATGTCCTTTCATAAAGATTTCTACAAGGTTTACTAAGATCAAGATTGAACATGTCAAAAGCTTACGCGCTCGTGGAGTAACACTGCCTACGGTGAATTCATGCGTTAGAGTTCACCTGTATTTTGTGCCACGCATCTACCAAGCAGGTAAATGGGGTGATCTTGGATGGCCTCGGACATGAAGATGTGGTGCAGCTGGTCAAGTCCACACCTAATGAAGCTCGACTTTTGGTCGTAGACGACGAAACAGCTGCCTGGTACAAGAGGCGCGGCATCGCCCTCCGCGGCGACAACCTCAACGTCGTTCGCACGAGCTCCAAAAAGTCATCGATGAAGGTTCGCTCGAAGGGCAGAACGACATCCGGGAGCATAAATTGGTCATCAGGAAGCCTGACATCAAGCGTAAGCGTTCCATGTCTGACCGGGCAAGTTTATGTCCCCAAGTGCGCTGACCAGTAATTGTAGTGACCAATAGGGCGCTGACTGTCAATCAAAGAACAGTGAGTCAGATAAATAGAGCCGGCGATCTTGAATGCTCGCTTTGAAACGTAAATTTCAAGAATATCATCCAAATTAATGATGGAACTTTCGTAGATCTTACAGAAGGCGAAATCATATCTGTTTCATGTGGCCTTTTAAAAGCCTCCAGTAAGTGCGTTAACCTGCTACTTATCATTGTTGCGGTTCAGCTTTCCTAAACCACACGAAGATTATGAAAGACGTCGTAGCAGATGCTTCTGAAAATTTCGACCACATAGATTTTTCTAACGTACACCTAAGTTCTATACCGGCCTCTAGCCTTCCCGCCTCTACCTAGAGTGCGCCTCGCATGCCCAATATTCATCCCAACAACCTTCAGGTCACCAGTTAAGCACCATAACACCACCATGGTCGTTGGCGCGTAAGCTTGTAACGTTTAGTAAGCGCTAAAACAAACACCATTCAGAGCAACTAAATGTCAACCTGCTGTTGTGTGCAGGTCATCCAGGCTCTGATATACGAACAAGAGACAGCTTTGATGCTCCGCTATAGTAGAGTACTTGTAAAGCGTTTTCACGTTTTCCAAGCGATTTTCCGGCAGTTGTAAGTGAAGTGCTCATCATCAATTTTTGAGCACACCTACATAGGGTTCTTGCAGCGTTCAATTGTAAGTGTTCGAATTGCGCACATTTTTTTCGCTTGCATATTCGTGCTCAATCCTACCACGTATCGACTTCTGTATTTAAATTATCGTTCACAGACGGACATTTCAAAGCTATATGTAGACAGCAACCTCCAAACAACTTTTTCTTTAGAATTACTAAGCTTCGTTTCGATAAATATATAACCTCCAAACAACTTTTTTTTTAGAATTACTAAGCTTCGTTTCGATAAATCCAGAAAACATCAGTATATTCATGTGCCATAGAAGATGCTGCAAACGCACAGTGTTTATTCAAAAGGAGGCTAAGCAGACAGGCTAGAGGCTTACACTGCACAGTTGTATATTAACCTTTATTAGCTAAATAGCGCTCCTATAGGCCGTATTTCTTCATAAAAGATTGCGCTTTCTCTTAAAAAATTGATTGTACCGCATGTTTTCCTAAACGAATACTAAAACTCGCCTATGGAATCAAGCTATCAAGGCATCATGATGTCCGCCATCTCTGCGACCTAGGAATAGACAGTGTGCGATAATCTGCAAGTTGGCTTTCCTGTATGGCTTGTTTTCCAACCAAGAACTCTCGTTCACAGACTGCTTTTCTCGCTCATTGTGCAGCGAAGGCACGCGAGCACGCAAGTACACCAAAATGTCACCTCCTCGAATTCCAGCGAGGCACGCGAGCACGCGACTACATCACAATGAGCGAGAAAAGCAGTCTGTGAACGAGAGTTTTTTGGTTGAAAAAAAAAAACCTTCAAGGAAAGGCGTTTTGCAGATTATTGCAAACAGCCCATTGTGAAGCTTTGTGGTAAGGAATTCTGTGACAGATAGGCAGACCTTCGCGCACTTCCATAAAAATGACAAAATTAAAAAAATAAGTCACAGCTGTGCCGCAAAGCCAAAGCAATGAACACGGCAGCAACAATTTGAAAGGTCGCGCGCCGAATGGAAACGCGCCCCGCGTTTCTCGCGCACAAATTACGCATGAAACGTACTCACAGGTACGGATGCACGCGAATAAGCGTCTCATTTATTACTTCGCTGAGTCTGAAAATCGCGCGCTTTTCGCGAACGGAGACTGCTATGATTGCAGTGACGTTTGCGTGCCCGGTAACTACAGTGAAATTCGAGGCCAGCCAAGGCGTACGATCTTCCCCTCCTCGCCACTGCGAGATAAGGGCGCGCGAGGGAGCGTAGCTCTCCTTTTCTAAGCCAGGCAAAGTACGCGTAGGAGATTAGAGTGGGCCCTGCTGCGCGATGTGGCGACGTGCGTTCATTGCGCCATCTTTCTGGTAATGCTGAAAACACAGCAGCGGTAAGTGGTAGATATAAATTGCTTGCCGTTTGAACGGTTCAGAACGTTCTCCAGGGTGGCTCAGTCGTTAACGTCTCGCTTTCACGGCGCAGAGGTCCCACGTTCGATTCTGCGTGCCGGAGTGCTTTTTCCTGGATCTTTAGCGGCGAAGCTCCTTAAGGTGTAGGCTGTGCGTCCCCTGTATGTACTACCTCTCGTTTAGTTCTTGCAGTGTTCATTAGATGGCGGCACTTGTAGCTGCTGATGAAAAGGCGCAAAATGTTATAAACTAGACGCCGGTAGTTGTTGTTGATGATGGAAGATGTGAGATGTTATAAAGTAGGAATCATGTCACATATGGCGCGTGTCATTGGTGGAAGGCAAACGTTCGATTTCGTGCGGTGACGTATGCTAGGGAGAGCGTTGCAATAAAATCTAGTGGGCAAAATGTACGGAGGATTCATAATTTACCAGGTTTACCTCCGGAGCTTCGCCCACTCATCATCATTCACTTCGTGGATAAGGCGGCACTTTTTTCTTTTTTGCATTTTCATATATATAGATAAGTATGCATATACGGTACAAGACATGGACGCCGACGCTGGCGACAAAATACAGCCACGAGTGTCCATATAACTGCTATCGCAATAAAAGAGAAGTGGCAAGACATAAGTCTAAGTCGAGATCAACCTCGCAATAAGGCAACAGTATAATTTAACGTGAACACAGCTATCCACTGTACCCACTGATTTTTTGTTCTTCCCAAGCCACAGGAAGCGTGTCATAACCACCCCTAATTTACTCTAATTGAAAGTCTACGGCAAATGCAAGAACGTTTCAAACGTGAAAATTATGGTATAGAAGGCAATAGTACCCAGCTGTTCCCTTTGTTTAAATTAATAAATATATGAGCTTATGTGATTTAGCGTAGCTGAATTCGAAAAAGCGCCTTTATTTTACTTTATTGAAAGACTACGGCAAGTACAAGCCCGATTCAAGACTCAAATTTATTGTATAGAAGGTAATTGTAGCACGCTATTCCTGTGTATTTAGAAAAAGTTGTGTGCTTAATTTTGTGTGCTTTAATTTGTTTAGAAAAAGTTGTGTGCTTAATTAAAAGTTGTGTCCCGTGGGCTTAATTTTAGCGCGTCCTAGGCATCAAACAAAGGTAATTGTAGCCAGCTGTTTCTTCTATTTAAATTAATAAACATATGAGATGATGTGACTCAGCGGAGCTGAATTCGAAAACCCAGAAATTCTAGTTAATAACTTGAATACGTGCTCTAATTATATTTCTATATTTGAAGCAGCTGACCGATCGCAAGGCCTTTTAGTTTCACTGATGTACGGGGTTCCAAATAACGTCTGCTACACTTGTTGACACTGTTTATTGGAAGTGAAATAGAGAAAGTACTTTATAAAATAAGACAATGGGAACGAGAGAAATTGTGGAATGAAGTTTGTTTTCAGCTCATGCCTAGAAAATATTTTCTTGTGTTTATTACAGCATTTTTAGATATCTTACTCTAAAACGGGGAAAAACTCATCAGGTCTCGCGCATCGGAGAGGTAATTTATTGCAACACATTGACCAAGTAACAGCTTATGCCATATTTGTGTTTTTTTTGGACCAAATGTTAGCAGACGTATTGATGAAATTGCATAAATTGAGTAGTTGTGCGTATATCGCGGGCTCACAAAGCTGGTACATTGATCTATTAAGTTGAGGGTAGATGTTGGTATAACATCACGTTGGCTTTCACGTTAAAGCGCAGACGTCGCGTTTATCACGAAGATTCGCACATCATGGTGTGATGATACGCATATGGTCTGGTCTAGGGGTTTTAATATGGAAAGTAACTGTCAAGATAGATAGATAGATAGATAGATAGATAGATAGATAGATAGATAGATAGATAGATAGATAGATAGATAGATAGATAGATAGATAGATAGATAGATAGATAGATAGATAGATAGATAGATAGATAGATAGATAGATAGACAGACAGACAGACAGACAGACAGACAGACAAATAGATAGATAGATAGATAGATAGATAGATAGATAGATAGATAGATAGATAGATAGATAGATAGATAGATAGATAGATAGATAGATAGATAGTATGCTACAAAAAGCCCAAGTGCTTCTGGTTCACCAAGAAATGCCTAGTATTTAAAACGATGTTGTGTACCGACATCCTTTTTCAAGCACTATTTTTTTTCACTTCACTAGCCTTCGTTATATACACAGGAGCTTGCGGGGGGTCTTCGCTTGTGCTACCTGCGCAAGTGGCCGGACTATGAGGGGTACGGCTTCAGTCTCCGAGAAGACGAAGAGAACTTCTTCATCACGGCCGTAGTCCCCGACAGCCCCGCCGAGCTTGGTGGACTTCGCAATGATGACAGGCTCATCGAAGTATGCCTACGAGAGATCACGTGGCTTTCTTTCACGGGTCGCCACCTGTGTCTTTTGGGTTTACTGTATATGTTGTCGCGCGTTGCATGACGTACAGATTCCCTCCCATGGCAAGCCTCCTGATTGTCTTGGAAAACTTTTTACGTAAATCATGTAAGGTGCCTATAGTGCGTGGACTTACAGTGAAGGATAGTATTGATGAAAACAATGTTTTAGAGAAAGACGCCTAGTAATACGAAACTTGTTGGAGAACAGATAGGCATAGCTATAAGCTCGCAAACAGCAATAATAGTCTCGAATGCTCCTGATTAAAAAGCTTCGCATGGAATAATTGGGCTGCACTCCTGTTCCCCCTAGAAGGTTTCCCGCTCGGCCAATGTTTAAAGTGCGATTTCTATCACGGTAAGAGATAACACATAGATAACACACTTGCTGGATAAAGGTAAGGCTTGTTCGAAGATGTGCATGGGTTATATAAATTATTAGTCACACTTTGAGCTTAACACGTTAAAGCATGCACTAACAAATATGTGGGAAGGCAAGCGTTTAGCAAAACCGAAGTCCCCATGCTAGTCCTATAATACAGAGCTGTAAATATTGCGAGGTTATTGTTTGCCCCCATGTACTTTGCAACTGTGCAGGTGAACGCGGTATCAGTGGAAAACAGGAGCTACCAGGAAATAATGTGGCGCATAGGCAAGGAACCGGACCAAGTAGACTTGCTGGTCATCGACCGTGAGACAGACGAGGCCTTCGCGAGCCGCCACCAGAAGCCCAGTGGTCAGGCGGACGGTGTCCTGAGGCGCTGGACACCAGCCCGACGACCTCGGTTAACTTTTATGAAAACGAATAAACAGGTATGGCAAGTCATTATTAATATTCCACAGTGATTTGCTTTTCCAATAAATTATATTTATGGTTAACTGAGACATAACAGTAGCTGTACGTAAGTCACAGTTTCAGTGCTGAGCCTCGTGATTTAAGTTCCGACTGTTGCCATGAATCACCTTTTGATACATAGTAACCAAGTGGGCTCATATAAGTTATCCTCGTAGCATTTATTTTATGGCTTCCATCTCTATATATCCTTTTTTTTTCAATTCCAGACGCCCAAAGTGGAAGCCGCAGGCACTGGGGGAATTGTGGTTCCCCACGCCATCGAATCGACGAATGAAGCTGAACATTACAAGGCTATCAGCGAAGAAGACCTTGTCGTGAAGGAAGGCGTGGCCAAACATCATTGGCGACCACATCTTCCTGCCACCCAGTCCATGTTCCTGAACTGCGCCAGTCCCATTCCCACCCCGAGAAAGGACAACACCATTAACAGCGGATACTCGTCCATCAGCGTCGGGTCATCGGAAACCATGTCACCTGCTGTTAGTACTCTGATCTATTTTTAATAATATTAGTTGTTGCACTCTACAGGCATTTGTTAAGATAAAAGCCTTGTGTGCCCCGAGCAAACATCTCCGAACCAGCTGCCACTTTTTTACGGCGTTTCAGCGACTAGAAAAAAAACATCGTTGTTCCCTCCACCATAGGAGCGTTTGTATAAGATAAAAGCGAACCATGTTGTCACAAGAGCACAATTTATTGCTGAATATGCTACGCTGTGATGTATGAGAACATGCACAGTATCTATTGGCTTTTGCCAGCTATTGGACCATTTGTGGTAAATAACGGTGACGCCTTGGAGCATCTACACCCCAATGACTAGGGCCAAATATCATGGCTCCACCCTTGTGTTAACTGAAGTAGACAAAATACATGACAACTATATATGTGCAGGCGTACACACCTTAATAAATAATACGCCCTATTCTGCACAAAGGTGGCATCAGCAACCACATAACACTGGTACTCGCCTTTCGCTCATTAGAAGCGTCGTATTTTGACAAAGGTAACGCGAAGGATTCCGCCCCTGAATAATGGTGTAACCAGCCCATCCGCTCATGCATATGCCCCGCAAGATTTTACGAATGCGATGCAGAGTTCGTAGCTCAAGCCTTGAATGCGTGAAAGCGTTCCGCTTCAAGCTGGCGTTGGGCGCCTAGATGGTAGCGCTGTTTCATGACAAGTAACGCTTCCAGAACTTCTCGTCAAGGATCGTAAACGGTGACACCAGCTAACACCAGCCAGGCATGTTCATTGCGAAAGGGGGAACTTGTAAGAGGTGAAGGGCACGTCGGTGAACATGAGCATTGGTAGTGCAGTGGAAACCGCGACCGCCACCACTTGTCGCTGACCGAAGGCTTGTAGGATCGATAATCTTGTCATTCAAATGAAAGGAACTTTGTAGGTGAAAAGCACTTAAAGCGCGAAGATTGGCCACTGTTCGTTGTCACAGCTACATTATGTATGGCCACGCTCGAGTAACGTGTGCTATTGTCGAAACTTATGTAAGACACAGAAAAAGGTTAGACTCATAATAATCATTCCGACAGAATAATATAAAGCACCTGCAAGCAAAACCCTTTATACTACTGGGTGACTTCAACGTAGCTATTATGGACTTTAAGACCTTGCACCGTCCACTCGTCATGATTCACTTCGTGGGGATACTTCGATTTGTCTGCAATCTGTATTTCATTGACGCACTAGAGAGAAATAAACCAGTTACTTTTATTGCGAAAGCAATTATATTGTCACTCTCTGCTAGATTTTACCGCCGGCGTCGATGTCATGTACTGTATATGTATACGTATATATATATGGGAAAACGCAAGAAAGAAAAAAATCCAGAAAAAAAAACTCCGGCGCGCGAAATTGAATGTGAGATTCCTGCGTCGTGAAAGTGAGGCACTTACCACTAAGCCACCCCGGAGAACGTGCTTCACCGTTTAAACTGGAAGCTATTTATATCTACCACTTACCGCTGCTGTGTTTTTGGCATTACCAGAAAGATGTCGCAACGAGTGCACATCGCCACATCGCACAGCGGCGCCCGCTCTAATCTCCAACGCGTACTTTGCTCGGCTTACAGAAAGGGAGCTACCATCCCTCGCGCGCCCTTATTTCGCGTTGGTGAGGAGGGGAGGATCGTACGCCTTGGCTGTCCTCGGGCTTTACGTGGAACGATTCTGCTGTAGTTACCGAGCGCACAAAGGTCACTGCAATCATTGCAGTCTCCGTTCGCGAAAAGCGCGTGCTTTTTAGACTCGGCGAAGTAACAAAGGAGGCGCTTATTCGCGTGCATCCGTACCTGTGAGTACGTTTCGTGCGTAATTTGTGCGCGAAAAACGCGGAGCACCTTTCAATATGCTTTCCATTCTGCGCGTGACCTTTCAAATTGCTGCTATCGCGTTCATTGTTTCGCCTTTGCGGCAAAGCTATGAATTTTCATGGTAACCGGGAACATGAAGCACCTACAATTTAATACAGAAAAAAGCTGATTTTCTCTCCAGAACAGCTCTCTCGGTATGACTTGTGCGTTCATTTAGTGTTCGCTTCGCTTGGTTTACTTTCGCCAACGAAGTAACACAGAAAGGGCGTGCTACGCAACCATCTTGGTAGGAAGCGCAGCCACTATTACACAAAACACACGACACAAGCGCCTAACTTCAACTAAACGTTTATTGCAAACGTCGAGTTTATAAAGGAGGAGAAAGAGACAATAATAATAATAATAATAATAATAATAATAATAATAATAATAAAAGGCAGACCAACAAAAACGACACGTGCCAGTCCCGTACATTACTTATCTGTTTTTATCTGTCAAACCATCCAAAAAACAAAGTTCTTTCCGCATGAGCGAGATAGAGGGGGCACTAACACACTGAAAATCATCACGTGTAATTTCCGAAGCTTCTACTATCAAACAGGTTAATAAATCTCTGTCCCGATTTACACGCAAGTATTATCAAAATACGGCACACAACAGCACTCCTTACAGTGGATCGCCAAGTGACCATCGGTACCCTTTTGCACTTTCCTGTCGTGCTCTTTTAACCTCTCATTTATGCATCTTTCAGTTGTTCCCGCATAAACAAGACCACATGACAAGGGCACTCTGTAAACAACCGATAGTGCACACTCAACTTATTTATTGCGATGCTTAATTTGGCATCCTCTTTTTTCTTTCGAAACAGGGCACTGTTTGAGTGTGGGAACAGAATGAGAATAGTAAGGAATAGGAGTTAATGGAGAGTACCTTAGTAACCTGCGCTTCGCCGATAACACTGCATTGCTGATTAACTCAGGGGACTAATTGCAACTCATGATTACGGAGTTAGACAAGGAGAGCACACAGGTGGGTCTTAAAATTATTCTGCAGAAAATGAAAGTATAGTACAACAACCTCGGAAAAAAGCAGCGCTTCGAGATAGGTAATAGTGCACTTCAAGTTGTAAAAGACTATGTCTACTTAGTGCAGGTAATAGCCGCGGAGTCGAACCACGAGACTGAAGTAACTAGAAGAATAAGAATGGGGTGGAGCACATTTGACAAGCGCTTTCAAATTAGGATAAGTAGATTGCCACTTTTTCTCAAGAGGAAGGTATATAACAGCTGTGTCTCGCTGGTACTTAGCTACAGAGAAAAAACTTGGAGACTTACAAAAAGGGTTCAGCTTAAATTCAAGGCGACGCAGCGAGCAATGGAAAGAAAAATGGTAGGTGTAACCACAAGAGGCAAGAAGAGAAAATAGTGGATTAAAGAACAAACGGGGGTTGAGGATATTATAGTTGAAATTAAGAAGAGGAAATGGACATGGACCGGGCATGTGGCACGTAGACAGGATAACCGCTGGTCATTAAGGGTAACTAACTGGATTCTCAGAGAAGGCAAGTGGGTTAGGGGGAGACAGAAGGTTAGGTGGGCAGGTGAGATTAAGAAGTTTGCGGGTATAAATTGGCAGCAGCAAGCACAGGACCGGGTTAACTGGCGGAACATAAGAGAGGCATTTGCCCTGCAGTATACGTAGCCAGGCTGATGATGATGATGAATGTACGGGACAGGCGCATGTGCTTTTTATTGATCTGCCTTTTATTATTATTATTTTCTCTTTCACCCCTTTATAAACTCTCACGTTTGCAAAAAACGTTTAGTTGAAGTTAAGCGCACTTGTTTTGTGTTCTGTGTAATAGGGGCGGCGCTCCCCACCAAGATGGACTCATACCAACTGGTTCGATACAATTGTTTATTGTGCTACGCAAGACGCTCAGCGAGGACTGCAATGTACTGGAATGGTATTCTAGTACAGTATAGCTAGGGCCTACTAGGTTTTGTCAAAAACTGGAGAAGTAAGTGACAGGAAAGCAGGCTCTTCAAGCATCAAATGCTGGGTACCACGAGTAGAACGCCTCACCAGTTTCTGAAAGAATGTCTCAGTCTTTAATATATCGGCATGCAAGCTTTCGTTGGCAAATCCTCTTAAGAATAGTGTAAGCGATACTAGTAAATACCTATTTCCTCGCAGAGCTGTGTTCCTTCAAGTTTTCCATTTTAGCAACACTGTCAAACATAACGCATCAGAACCACCTAGACCCTGTTTCTTCGTTCATTTTGCTATAGGCAACGACTACGCAAATGTGCTAGTAGCAGAGTGGGGAAAATTACTCGCATAATAAACAGAATCATTTAGCGCTGGCTGTTTTCAGGTAGCTTCTCCGACTGCCTTAACGAAACGAAAAATCGGCTCAAGCCACCTGTACAGCTGCCGTGCAAACGACACGACACGGACAACAATGGCGTGAAGCTCGTATGTGTTTCACCGTATTTAACACCACCTGCACCAACTTGCAGGAATCTGCGGATGGGCTTCGTCTCTGCCACTTGTCCAAGTGGCCAAACTTCGAAGGCTACGGATTCGCCTTGAAAGCCGAGAGGCTTCGAGATGGCCAGTTCGTTGCACACGTCGACCTCGGCAGCCCAGCCCATCTGGGTGGGCTGCGGAAAAGGGACAGGATAGTCGAGGTAACCTTTTCTTATTATATTTGAGGAGTACAGACTAACATTCTAATGAAATGTCGTTTCAATGCTGCTAAATTGGTTAACGTAATGTATTACAGTCCTGAGTACCTTTCACACGAACGCTCCACCACGTGTCCCGTTGCACTTTTATTGACGCTGACACCACGTGCGTTTGGGTTCTGCTGCCAAGATGCTAACCATACATGCCGACATGCTATCCAAGCCTACCGAGGTATTATCAAGGCAAAAGCGCCCAGCACTTCGCAGCTGGCATCAATCAAACAAGGCCTGGCAACGCATCAAAGTGTTCGTGTTAAAGGTGCTGACGGCTGTACGTTAAGACAAGAATGGAAAGTATCAAGTTGGACACAATAATTGTAGAAGAGTCAAGTGCCGGCTTGCAGTATCTACACATAAGCATCTCAAGAAACCTTCGCCCGCATATCTTGCATCATGATACAAAAGCGATCTACCTGTTACCACCCCTACCTGTTTCTGATTAAGTGGCAGTTTCTGCACCATGATTCTGAAGCATGTAAAAGAGCGTAAAAGACAAACAAGATGAAAATACGAGTGCACAGGAAGAAGACTACACAGGTGCTGCAGAGCATGGTTCTACCTACTAATACATCCTGTGTCCAACTTTGTCCTCGTTTTTTTTCTTTTTGGCGCTGCTTTACGATGCTGTACTGACTAGTTAAGCCTCCTGTACTAAAGTAGGTCAGCACGTTGTCCGCGCAGGTGAATGGCGAATCGGTAGAGGGCGCCAGCTATCGGGATGTCGTGAACCGTATCAAGCTGGATCCTGGCAAGGTCGCCCTTCTCGTCATCGACCGCGAGACTGACGAAGCATTCGCTCATCAGAACCGGACTCCCAACAGCCGAGACGACTGCGTGGTTGAATGCAGGACACCACCTGTGCAGCCACCGCCGTATGCCACAGCTTCAGGCTCGAGAAACCATGTTCTGGTACGTGTCCTGTGTTTTCTTTGTTAAAGCTTGAGACGCTAGATAAATAGAATTGGACGAAGCAACTTGAGCGTCATGTTTTGAGTAACTGAGATAGCCGTTACATAAAATTTATCTCTGCGCGCACATTTATTAACGGGAAAATTGTAGCTGCCTCACTAAAGACAAAAAGTGGCTGTTGGCATCCGCATCAACATGCTTTTAAACGATGGAACTGAAAATCAACCGGCGCGCCTTCTGGCATCTAACGTAAATTAATGAATAAAACATTTTTATTGAGTTCAAGTGGAAAATTGACAATAACCATACTTTAACTTCGGGTAATTAGGTTGTAATAGAACGTAAAGAGCCCTAGAAGTATAGGAAAGCAATCGGTGTTAAATATGTAGTAATTAACAGTATTTGGCAGTGACGTATAGTTATGTAAAGTATGTTCGAGCGTTTGA
The DNA here is from genome assembly GCF_043290135.1 of Rhipicephalus microplus. Lineage (NCBI taxonomy): Eukaryota > Metazoa > Arthropoda > Arachnida > Ixodida > Ixodidae > Rhipicephalus > Rhipicephalus microplus. Next base: position 94,837,092 of record NC_134702.1, on the reverse strand, counting down.
AAGTAAATGCAAGACCACGTAGAAAGAATAAAGACCTTTAAAATATTCAGCCGTAATGACTGCCGCTGTCAAGCTGTCTTCACCTGTCAGTCTTCACATAGTCACGTAGCGCGACCTCTTTCACGTTACGTGCAAATACATCTATTTGTTAGTAGGAAAACCATGGTGCTGCATGTAGCAGACATCTGTAAGCGCAAGATCACGTCAGTCGCAGAAAAGATCATCTTGAAGTCTTGTAGAGATTAGCAAGATTATACATCCTCCGAGACGACTTCTATGTGCCCGCTCTTCTCTGAAGGTATAGCTTTTTTTTTACGTATTATTTGGATGCATCTACTAGCTTCGTCTAAGCTGCACCACCAGAGCAGCCACACATGATGCCACTCTATCTATGCACACATCTTAAATAAAACATGAGTATCGTTGAAAGAGCGAAGAGATTTGTTTTCAAGTGATATTCTTGGTAAGCACATGCCCACTTTCCTAATGTTTGGTGAACGCGGGCGTGAAGTGATAGGCTCATTGCACTGCAATACGGGGCAACACAACTGTCTTATCATTAGTATAGTTTACTTTATTATGAGTATACAATACTTAGCACAAATAAACATATAGGTAACATTATAAGAAGACTCGCAGAACAGTAAAACTGCAATAAATGCACACAACTGCACATACAGTGCACAATGTGACATGGTAGTAGTTCCCACAGAACTTCACGCCGGACTGCATGAACCGAGAAAAGAAAAGAAAAATACTGGCTTACATGGCATTACTGGTTTACATCGCACTTTAACGAAAAATTCACGAACAGTTGCCGCAGCTACAAACGAGAAATTTTAGGTGTCCGATGCAAGTTGTTATCGTGGCAGGATTGTTTATTGAGAAGTTTACGTCCTAGCTTTAGAGAACATATATTTTCTACCTTTACGACTTCTCTCTTATTGCGATCGGTACGAGAGCTTTAAGCAATTTGCGAACGCCACAGATACGGATACTAAGCATAAATGTAATTTTCCCACAATCACACTCATGAGCTCAATTCGAATACTGCATGTACCAGCTCAATGAAAACCTTCAACGTGGGCGGTGACTCACTTTCTCGAGCCAAGAAACGATTTTATCTCAAACGTCCTCTACCGCATTCCAAACGGCTTTTTTTTTTCATTTCAAGCAACCCACGAAAATAATACGCAAAGTGAATATCGATATGTGAGGTTTAACGTCCCAAAATCACCATATGGTCATGAGAGACGCCGTAGTCGAGGGCTCCGGAAATTTCGACCATCTTGGGTTCTTTAACGTGCGCCCTAATCTGAACACAGGAGCCTACAGAATTTTCGCCTCTATCAAAAATGCACCTGCCCCAGGCAGGATTCAATCCCGCGACCTAAGAGCACACAAGAAAAGCTCTCTGCGCCGAACAGCGCAACGTGACAAATGTGCTACTTCAAAGATTCAATCAAGAGTGCAATACGAACATCACTAAGTAATGACGTCGTTCGTACCTAGCAGCAGCCAAGCTGAGAGGCCGACGAAAGAAGCGAATACCACGACGCACGCCGGGCACGTTATCGCACATCTTTTATCGCGTCTCTCCGCTGCTGTCTGTACTCCCTCTTGGCCTTACATATTCATGAATACGGAGCGCGACAACGTTGCCGTCGCGTAGACGCCATGTGCTTGTCTCTCGCATTTGATTCATTGCCTGATCCGGCCCGACGATATCGCACCATCCAAACGCACCGCAATGCCCACCGTCTTGGCGCAAACGATGACGACGATATCAGAGCCACAATGCGGGCAAGTTAAAGCCACATTTGCAGCCACAAAGACACGTAGATGTATAATGTGTACTGGGGAGCTATTCTCACGGTGTCCAATTCGGGAACATATCTAATTCGGCCTCCCATGACTGGCTAGAGCGGGCGAGCAGCGCATCATCTTTTCCCGGTCTTTCTTTCGCAACGTCATTTTGACGCAACGCAGCTTTCACAACTTTCGACACCAATGAGAAAGACGGAATACGTTTGGCCATAACGAGTGCTGCCTCCAGAGAACCGCTTTTGGACGCGCATCTCTGAAGCCATGCATGGACTGCAATCACGTTAGCCCTAGTCTTAGGTTTAACGCGGAAGCCCTCCTAACGCCCCTGAAAAGTCCTTTCGCATTCCTTGTAATGGTCTTCAAACATCTAATTACGTTTGTACGCATGTTCAGACTGATCAAGTTTGTTAAAAAGTCCTCTTACTCTACTATTCGTCCACTCAGCCTCTTTTCGCGTTGAGAATGTGCTAGCGGGTTTGGACGTAGGCAGTCGTGCTATGACGCCATGACTTAATGTTTTTTTTTGGGGGGGGGGGGAACTGAATAAGCTCCGGCAAATTAGACATGTCCGCGAATCGAACACCAAGAGAATAGCTCCTATGGAAAAGGTACTCTAATAAACAACTAGGATGCGCGCTTTTTGGAAGGCAGTGAGTGTTGTGTTGCCATGTTACGGCTGGCGTGAAGCTGCGTAGCGCCGCTGCTCCAGATCAGATATTTACTATCACCGTGTCAACCTCAGGTGCACTTCTGCTCGTAGTCAGTCAGGCGAAACCACATCAAAATGCTCAAAATGTTCTTCTTAAATATTTTTTCGATTATTACTCTTGTGCGCCCTATGTCGTACGTCTTCAGCAGTAGCGCTTATGCGGTTTCGTTTTATGTTATACGTGCTGACAAAAACAGTGAGAGGCGCAAACAACTAATATACTAGTACAGAGCAACTATCGTCTTTGTACCTCTGCATGAACATCGGTTTTCTATACTTTTCCCTTGCGTGGCAGGTAGTTATCAATGAAGTTATTGTAACACCATTTGCTACACTCGCAGCATCGATATGTATCGTGAATATTGCAGGAGACCCCAAAGACCCCACTAGAGTCCGACGTGTCCACCGTCGCTTCCAGCGACAAGCTGAATGACCGGAGTACCACGGCCGAGAAGCCACAGGAAAACAGACTGATCAATTCTTTCTGGCCCCCTAAACCTGCATCGCAATCTGTACCGCTTCTCGTAGCTCGACCAATGAATCTAGTAGCCCCGAAATCACGTCAGCATGAAGACGAAGACGACTCACAGCGTGATCAGCAGCCGAAACATCAGCCGGCCAAGACGAAGCTTCACGGTATTGCGTCGAAGCCCTTCCCCAGCATGTCCAACACCAACGAACCGTCAAGTCTTCCAATACCCGCATCGTCCACTTTTATGACGTCTCATAATCCCGCTTCGGCTGAATTGCACGACAATAGTTCGCCTCTGCAATCTCCCACAAGGAGCGCCTCAGAGTACTTCTCAGCCCAAAAGGTGTTGTCCTCCGTTCCCAGCTCGACGAAGTTCTCTCCTACTGAAAGCTACACTCCGATGGATTCGCCATTACGCCTAATGTCCTCGACAGCCAATCGCACGTCGTCGGCACCTGGTTCAGTGGGTTGCACGTTGAACCAGCATTGCGACCTTCACTGTCCGGTGCAGAGCTGGTCATTCCAGTTGCCTTACGCACCGCTAGAGATGGACCTCCAGCAAGAGCGGACGACTACATACGCTCCTGGTTACTCTGACTTCCTGTCGATGTACTCAGGCTACGCAAGTAGTGAACCCCTCAACAGTGCCACAGAAATGACCAATGCGGACCAGGCAACGACTGAACGTCACTGCACAGAAGACGCCGAAAAATCATGTAACGTGGTGGGCGCTCAGTCAAGCTCTGCGAACACGGGCGTCCATGAAGAGCCATAGCACAACGCTCATGTTGTGTGAATGTGCACGAAGACGAGATAGCGGAAGAGACGGTGGATAAGCTCGACCGGGCTAACGTCGATTAGCAATATTTTTGCCTTTCTCCCACTGTCGTGTACTCAATACAAATAACTGCGCTTTTATCATTTTATTTAATGGCAGCATCGTTTCTGCACTGGCTTCCCACGCTATGCTGCAGTTCGTATTTCTAGAAGTTCTGCTTGTTATATTTAAGGCATTAAGCGACCTAATGAGAAAGCTCTTGGACGACGCTATGAAGTGTACTTCCTCATCGACAACAGCTTTCTCATTATTTATTTCAATAGACCTGATTCCGGCCTCAAAAAGTTCATGTACTGTGATGATACACTATATTGGAGCTGTTCTTTGAATGGCCCGCTGTTCAAGAATTTGTTGGTATTTCGAGCCCAGCACGCTTACTGTTAGCGGCTTGTTGTCGGCATTGCCGCTTTGCCTTTCGCAGGTGAGAGCACTTTCACGTTCGTTTTGATAGATGGCAGAAAAAGTGCGTCGTCTGCAACACCCTTCTTTTCCATCGTCATCAATGTCATCGTCATTATCATAACAGGTAGCGGGCACCTTTCATGGGCTGCGCCATGATGGCCAAGTGGGATTGGAAGCGTGCTTATTGGTCATCGTGGTCGCTTATAGTGAATGCCTTGCATGTGCTGTGACTTGTTGGCAGCGTCATTGCCATCGGGCACCTCGCATGTGCTAAGGCGCGTATTCTATCGCGCTGTCGAAGCGTATCTCTCTAAGTCGCGTAGAATGAAGCGCGTAGTTCTGATCTTTTCCGCCTGAGTCACTCTATGGTGTATTAACTGCCACGTAGACGCGCGCATCGAGGAAGCTGCTCACAGGAAAATGGTCTGATGTTCGGGCGAACCGATGGGCCTTTTCTGGGTACAGTAGTGTGCGCACGCGTGCTAGCCTCGAGGAGGCACGTTTTTGGTGGCTGATAACGCGACGACACGTGCAGACCAAGCGACATCTCGTGCCACAAACATGCGATTATTGGTCTCCAAGAGAGGCGTAAATGAAGGCCTCCGAGATTGCGTACCTACATGTGGCGGACAGTTTCAGAGTCCAAAAGCCACCAGTTTTGATTTCGGCGACCTCCACTCTGGGTGCTGTTCGGACTAGGAAAAAGCCCATTCAATCAATTTTTATTTTTTATATTAACAGTTGTTTATCCCTGATTCGAAGTCAACTTATGCTCTGATATGCATCCAGCATAAATGTCTATATGAATAGAAGACTTCGATTTCTTGCAAGTTTGACGCTTCGAGCACAGCGCTTAGGCCCCCGTTCCTGCGCTAGGTGGCGTCACCGTTGGTGTAGGCGTAACCAATAGATCGAACGAAGACAACATACAGCGAATGCGGAGCCATCACGTGTCCATCAACATTGGAGGGCAACACAACAGCATATGAAAAATCGAACAGCATCGGCTTCTGCATTATGGACATTCGCAGTTCGTTCCTCAAATACTGATTCGTAGCAGCCATGACAGTAGCTATAATTCATAACTGTTTTGTGTAGGATAGGGTGGGGTAAAATACGACGAAAATTTGAAGAAAGCGCACATTTCTTCCATTCCACTCATTGGTTGTGATTGTAAACATGAAAACTTTCGTTTGGGTAAAACTTGTGCGCTGCACAAATAGTACCATATTGCCCTAGTTGAAAGGGGCGTTTTCAAAATAAAAAATGCACCATATGTCTCATTTAGCCCTAACTTGCGGAGAAAAAACGAGACACAGCGTGGGGCAAAACGAAGCAGTGTGAAACAATTTCATCTCTTCAGATTTTCGAGCAGCACCACTTGAAATTCACTCCATTGGCCCACACACGGTCTTTATGAGCCTAATCATTGCACTCAACGCAATAAATCAAGACAGAATTCGGCACTGTGTTGCTCCAAAACTCCTAGCAGATCAAGCACACACACACCCCTCTTTCTTTGTGCCAATAGTGTATTTTAGTGAATTCTTGCACTTCAATAAATTATTCAATGATTGAAGGCTAGATATTGCCAGAAGGCTGTAGTGGGATTGGGGCATAAAGAGGTAGACGGTCTCTGTCTGGAAGAAACGATTACGAAGTGGATTGAGACTGGCCCCAGCCCGCCAGTGTGCCAGGCATTGTCGTCGCGTGTAAACGTCGTAAATGTCTGCAGATATACGTTTCCTTGTAAGAATATCTTCTGACGCATTATCTTCGCCTCTTTTTGCCGTTCTGATGCAGAACTGCGCGGGCATTTCGTGACTTTATATTTCGTCTGCCACGCTTTGTGAGGCGATGGATTTGAGATTTTCTGTCGCTTGTTATTTTCAAGATTTCGGTATGAAACAAATATCATTAAAAGTCAATTCCAAGACGTGTTTGTGATCGGTTTGACTTTGATATTCTTTCGTTTTTTTTCATGCGCATCTTGAGAACATCCTTGGGAACGCGGAACAGCTTCGATGTAGATCGTATGAAGTCAGGGTGGAAGGGGTCAACAGCAGTCAATGACTTTTTTACGTCGTTTTCCACCCATGAAGCTCTATATATTAATTTCATGCACGTCCGAACCCTCCTAAACATAAAAATAAAATAAGTAATAGTAAACGGTGCACATAATAAGACACTAAAACATTTCGATGCCTTGTTTGTCTCCCACACGCCTGAATACAAAAAAATATATCCGCTATGGCACCGTCAACCAAATAAAGCAATCATTTGGTGGTATGTAGCTAGTAGAATAAAGTAACAGAATGAATATGTAAGCTGATGTACTGACGTCAGCGTAGCTTCATGCACGGATCCAAAATTTTGCCCGAGCTGAATTTCGCCCCTTTTTTGGCGGATAACGAACACATCGACACCAGGCGCGTATTTTTTTTCTACGCGAATGCTGTGAACAATAACAAGCTTTTACGCATAAAAAGATTAAGAACTACCAGCACCTATTGCTGAAATAGAAAAACAAAGAAACGTTTTTTTTTTGTATTAGCAACAGAAGTCAGAAAAATCTAAATGTCGCGTTTTGCCCCATGTCTCATTTACCCCACCCCACCCTATCTATATATATGCGTTCGTTTTCACCGTCTTTCTTTGTGCTGCAGCGACATGCGAAAAAGGGTGAGAGTAAGCCTTATTTTGGGGGAAATTTAAAAAACCACGCACTTGTTTGCAGTGCTAAATTTATCACGCTGCGTGTCTGTTTTCTTCTGGTAATGTAACTTCTTAGCATCGTATTCACTCTTTTGCCCTATTGGCTAAACTGTGGCTCTTTCTGTTCGTCAATAGATTACTCTTTGTAATCCTCATTTTAACCCCCTCTATACGCAAAGCCCCTTAGCCTGAGTCATTAATGTAATAAAGTGAAGTGAAGAGAAGTAAAGAGGCAAAACAAAAGTGTTTCTTAAATTTGTTGGCCCTAAATATTCCGAAATTCATTACATACCATTTAAATAGACACTTTTTTAACTGTAGCAGGCCAGTAGTGCCAGCCTGTAGGTTCTAATAGAAAATACCGCTCTATGTGACGTCGTCAAAACAACAAAAAACGACCTGCCTGCGCAGACTGCGCAGCACAGTTACAGCGATAGCTAGAAGAGCGGCCTTTAAGAACACTTTTCTAAACACTGTTGGGCATGCTACAAGCACACTGCTGGGTACCCACTACGCCATTAATAATCACATTTTTGTCTAGTAAGCCCGCATTCATATGCTATTTTTCGTTATTCTTCCGAGAAGCGTGGTATCCTCTAAACACTATAGCTTACAACGAATGTTGTGCGATTTTTTTTTTGTGCAGTGGCTGACGACGATGAAGAATATTACTGAAGTGAGTATGCGCCACAGTTAATAGGTGAGGAAGAACAAGTTTTCTAAAGGGTTGGAGCATTGAACGGCCCACTCGTTACGCAATTCGCATTGCGTGACGCCTGGCTGTTTCTTCGATGTTTGCATGCTTTATTACTCATATTAACCTGATTCTTTCCCCGGCATCAAGCCTGCCTAAGGCCAGTTTAAAAACGAGTTCCAAGCACTGGCGTGGCTTAGTGGTATAAAATACTTGGCTGGCACGCAGCTGACCAGGGTTCGAATACCATTGTGTCATTGGTGTTTTTTTATTAACTGACTTTTTTTCGCTCGATACTAGTTACGGACACCGGTGGTGACGTTGACGGCGGACAACTACGGCACCGCACGTGACCCGTGTTCGGATCTCGTAACAGCTTTCGCTGTAAAACTTACAGCATATTCACGCAGTAAATGGTGATAAGTGGAGTGAAGCGTCCGTCCGTCTGTCTTTTTTTTTTATTGCGACAAAAGCTTGCCTTGAGGGCATAAGGTTTTTTTTGGTAAATGTGTGCTGTTAGGCCGGTGTTGTGTATGAAGTGAGGTAGTCTCTTGTGGAATCTGTTTTCATGTATCCAGCGGTTGTAACTGTCTGTGTCGCCGTAGCGAAGGCCGGCTTTAAGGAGGTGGCGGGAGCGTTTTGGCTGCAACCCTTTGCATTTCCATAAAAGGTGGTATGTATCTGCTTGCATCGCTGTAGTGGGGCAATACGGACACGTATCACCGACTCGTAAATGTGACCAGTTCCATGACGACATAACGGCCGGTGTATGTGGATATGCTGAGCAGGCGACGCTGGAGGTATGGGCTGCCCTTGACCATAACGAGCTTCGACGCTAATGCCCTATGTTCGGTTTGTGTTAGCATGCCAAAGTTATCAAGAAGAAGAAGAAGAAGAAGGTGCTTGCTACCGATGTGCGCAGTACAAACGCCCGTTCGCTTTCTCTACGCGGCAGATATACAACTGATAAAGGCGAGTATTTGCTGGGTGAAAGACGCAGTTAGTGATCCAGTGTGTGGCTTGTACGAGATAGCACACAGACAGCTTTTTCTTTTTGTATCAAGTGTTGTCGGTTGTCGTTAGGTCACAGAGGCTGGCGCAGATTCTCCTAAATCACACTTGAGCCAAAAAAGAGAGCATAAGCAATTAGATATTGGGATAACCTTGATATGCCAAAGTGCATTCAAGATTTCTTGAGCTCTTTCCTCCTCAGTTCAGATTAAGTTACGCTTAGAATGGCAGGCATATTTCACAGTCCTTTATTAAGGCCGCAGTATCTATTCTCCCGGCAACCGGGATAATTCTGTAAAAAAGAAGTTCTCCTGGTGATCGCCTCTCATTGGCTCTCATGTCACGTGACTAACTGCCATGAGTAGAAGAGAGTGAGTGAAACAACTTTATTGACGATCCGGCATAAAGGGGGAAGGGGTAGGGGGATTAAAGCGAGACACTAGCGTGCTCGGACGTCCCGGAGCAGCAACCTACTCGCGTGAAACCCGTGGGGGCGCCGCTTTCGGCCGCTGGCGTTCCAGGATGCTAAGCACGTGCTGGACCACGTCTCTTTGGTTGCCTGGCTCTCGGCTGATGATTTTGCTGCTTATGGCAGTTGGCAATACTTCTTGGTTACCCAGCGGTGGTGCACAGTCCCAGAGGAGCTGTCTCTGGGTGGCTCGCGCCTTCTTGCAGTGTTGGCATACATCAGTGGTGTAAACCTCCGGGCAAACGTGCTTTGCCCAGACGAGGAGAGGACGTTCACTTACATCAAAGATTTCCTGACCAACCGCACCACACGGCTTGTGGCAGGAGAACTACAACTACCGCTCAAGAAGCTGGGGAGCACGGGGACACCGCAGGGCTCGGTGGTCTCCCCTCTGTTGTTCAACCTTGTCATGATAGGCGTCGCAAGAAGATTGGAACGCGTTAGAAACATCAAGTACACGATCTACGCGGACGACATCACGCTGTGGTCAACGGGAGGAAGCGACAGCCAGATCGAGGCAGCCCTCCAAGAAGCCGTCGCCGCCGTAGAAGAACACCTACGACCCACCAGACTCAAATGTTCACCAACCAAGTCGGAACTGCTAGTGATCTCACCGCGAAGTGCGTGACGCCCGACAACGCAGAACATCAACGTGGTAACCCAAGACGGAACGCCGATACCGCACGTGCAGACGCTCAGAGTTTTGGGGCTGCACCTCCAGGACAAGGGTAGAAGAGAAAAAACTGGCTGCTGCGGGACAGATTGGGCGTACGCAGCCTAGCGTGCGTTAGATTATGTTTGGCTGCGAGACAGACTGGACAGACTTGGCCTAGCGTGTGTTGGGTTAGGTTAGATTGCGTTATGTTATGTAGAATAGGTTAGGTCAAGTTCTACCGGCGTTCAGGAGAATTATACAAAAAAAATTATCCCGGCAGTTTGTCACGTGACTTATGAGATCCAATGGGAGGTGACTGCCGGGAGAAATTTTTTTAAACAATTATCCCGGTTGCCGGGAGAATAGACACACCATGTTATGGCAGTACTCGGTGGCTATTAACAACCCTCAAGAGTGCTCTGGCATACCATAGTTTGTACTGCGGTGACTATTGAATCAGTCAAAATTCAGGAAATGATGGGTGCCTGACAACCGCCGCTTCAGTGCAGTGGTAATATCTTAATTGGTAAAAACTCACAGTATCCCTGTCCGGCTTGTACATGCATAAGCTTTGTCTCCTTTCATCAGTGTGTTCATCATTTCAATACTTACGGTACTTTTTAATGTTCCCCAAGCAAATTCATTCATTTATTTTTGCTGCACGTGGATGAAACTCACTAACAACCGAACTCGTCGGCTAATTCCGCCATTTTCGCCCAAACGCATACATTCGAAACGCCGTAAGGCTAGTATCTAATATTGCAGGTGTGGCTGAAATTACAGCAAATGAAGGACATTCATCCTTTCTTTTCACTTTCAGTGTATTGCTGCCCAGCTGCTGGTGTTGGCGCTGACGGGACGCCTTAGTGCTTGGCAGCTATGGTTAACGCAAGAAGCAGTACACGTAAGTAGGCATTGCAGCGCAAGATTGCATGAACGTCATTGTAACTTTGAGATCGAGAAAACAAACAAAAAAGCATAAATGTGACATGAACCGACCGTGGTGGAATCGTCTGGGCAGGCTAAACGAATACGCCTGGAAAACATTCCTGTAGCATTTGCGACACTAGTCGAACTTGAACAGTTTTGCGTGATTAACGGTGGGCAGTTCGCACAAGAACAAGAAGCAGTCACGTCATAAAAGCCAACTCTTTGGGGAGCGCTTTGCTTTAAATGCAGCGAAGTACTGGTTAATTCAGAAAGTTTTCTTTACTACGAAGGTACTCTGCTTGAGCAGAGGCAAATGAAGGAAAGCACGAGCAAACAAGCATGGCGCTGCGTCTCTCACTGCATGTGCTTCTTATCACCCTCATCTGTTTGCGCTGAGGATATTCTTTAACATGAACCAATTAGTATATTGCTATATCCCTTAACTTGGGCCAATGCGAGTACATACATACATACATACATACATACATACATACATACATACATACATACATACATACATACATACATACATACATACATACATACATACATACATACATACATACATACATAGCCCCGCCATGGTGGTCTAGTGGCTAAGGTACTCGGCTGCTGACCCGCAGGTCGCGGGTTCGAATCCGGGCTGTGTCGGCTGCATTTCCGATGGAGGCGGAAATGTTGTAGGCCCATGTACTCAGATTTGGGTGCACGTGGTCAAAATCTCCGGAGCCCTCCACTGCGGCGTCTCTCATAATCATATGGTGGTTTTGGGACGTTAAACCCCACAAATCAATCAATCACTCATCAATACATACATACATACATACATACATACATACATACATACATACATACATACATACATACATACATACATACATACATACATACATACATACATACACTTTGAAAGATACCATCACGCGTGATTGCACCATTATGTACCTCGCAGCACCCCCTCATCAAACTTGCAACACGACCGACCAGTGCACGGCCATCGACCCGATAATGTCATGCTCTGACCACCTGTGCGTGTGTCCCTCCTCCCCCGGCGAACCAATGATGACCGATGGAGGGCTCTGCAACTCCACAGGTGAGAAAGACACTGCTGCCATCAATGCGATGGCCCTACAAGGCTGGCTGATAGATCTTCCTGGAGGATACTTGGGACGGAAGTGGAAAGGCTTCCAGCTTCTGAATATTTTTTACTGTTTGAAATGGTGCTTGTGCGGGCTTGTTAGTACGTACACATAGTTGTTCCGAACAGCGCTAGGGTATAACTGTATGTTTGTAGTTGTTCAGCCGGCTTCGGTAATGATATGCATAAGACGTTCTATTGCGCGCGTTCTCAGCTTTAGAGAGGGGGCATCCGGGCCTTCTAAAATGACGCGGCGACCATACTCAGACACACCGCATCCCAACACTCATGGGCAGCGCTGATGAAAGACATGGGCTTGAAAATGATGGCGCAATGCACCTACCAACTTCAAAGAGTGGCAGCAGCAGGGCCCTAAAAGGATGCGTCTATCAAAGCGTCCTAGGTATGCCCAGCACACATGTTGGGCCGTACTTCATTATACGAGCAATTACAAAACAATACTAATATTGTGACTAATGCTACCATATTCTTACTGCGTTTCACAGCAAGGCTCTGCGAGTCGTCCTAGCCTATGCTCTGTGTAAAGAGGTAGTTATTTTTACATATATAGAACGCAGTGACCCCTGTCTTCCATGTGCGAAGTCTGTGCCTGTGCAAACTTATAAGATCAGACGATCCAATTACTTGGATAGAGGTATTTGGGTTGTTCAATCGACATAAGTTGTAGAGTGCATTTTTCCCTTTAGTGGTCTTAACGAGTCGGTTTTCTTTTTCATTGGTAATTTTGGGCCCGCAGTGATTCAGTCAGATACGTTTTGGCAGACTGAGTGTCTTAAGGTAGTGTAGGTGGCCTCATTGTTCTGATGCATTGCAAGCTGTTAAAGAGATTCTGTGCTTCGTGACACCAGCACGCTGAAAAAAAGCGTTCCACGGTCATAGTCATGGCTAGTGGCAGCACTCAAAAAATTTTTAATGACCATATATATATATATATACATATATATATATATATATATATATATATATATATATATATATATATATATATATATATATATATATATATATATATATATGTGTGTGTGTGTGTGTGTGTGAGAGAGAGAGAGAGAGAGACGCTATGATGACTTTCTGCACTTCTTCCTTCTCTGCCTCTACCAACCATCGCTTCATACCTACCTTGTTTCCCCTCCTCCCGAAAGATGGCACCGTTTATAACCTACAAAAAATTAAAGAAGCCAATATGTCCAAATGTCCAAATTCGCAGTATCACGTCCCGACGGAGTTCCACAGTCTCTTTAAATCTTCAAGCCCGAGGGAGCAGTCCGGTGAACTCTATAACAACTTTGGTGGGCGAGGCTGACTGTTGCGTTCCGGACAGAGCGGGATACACGTGGATACTGACAGTACTGCTAGAACTCTTGTTCGGGCTGACCAAGGTTGGAACGCCTTGTTGCATCGGCAGCTCGAATGTCATCGGGGTTGTATTTTTCGCCGTGAATGGTGCAATCCTGATGCTTCTTGCTTGCGTGCTTCTCGACAGACTGTGATGGAGTGCCTGAGTGCTTGTAGTTTGCAAGCAGTGCTTCCGCGTCTCTCTCGGCGCTTTCTGTGGTGTTGCAGTCGGCGGAAAAGCAGGCGCTGGGAGCGTTTCTGGCGACTTTTTTTTTTTTTTGTCCGAAAGTGTCTGACGTCTTGTTGGTTTGGAGATCCTATTTTTTGATGTTCTTCAACTGGTGAACGCGCTTCCATTGAATTTTGCGTTTGCTGATGCCCTTGTTGCAGTCTCTCTCGTTGTTTTCTGAGTTTGTGAACTTCGTTTTGCTTGCTTTGCTGGTGCTGCTCAGGAGATGGCTGTAGTGGCGCCCCTTCAGGAATCGGGCATTCATTTCCTTCAAGGTTTGACGCGTCCTGTAGACAGCTGATGCATGGTGAGCTGGTGCCTTGCTTATCGGGCATAGTTGGTAATGTGCCATCATTATGCTCTTCAAAGACTTCAGTAAGGTGTTCCAGTATGGACGCTTCGGACAGACAGCTGCGTGCGAGGTTTGGTGTATGTATTACTTCTGCATTTTTTCGGTTCCTGGAGCTGTAAGCGCTGTATGGGGATACCACAGGTGACGTGGCATTACTAGGTTTTAACTGCAGATTTTGGCAAGTCTGTGGTGCCGCAGAAACGACACGAAGCTCTTCAGAGGCTTCTTCGCAGTTCACTGCGAGTGGTTCTTGCGCCTGGTAGCTTGCGACGTTCGATGCGTCTGAGCCTTCTGCTTTGCTTCGACTGTCTAGTGTGTGTGCACCGCACGGTGATGAATGAACATGTCCGGAAAGCATGGCTCGACAGGGATTTTTGTGAAGCGTTAGGTCGTCTACCGAAGTCGCGGCGTCCTGATGAGGCGAATGGTGAGCGATAGGAGCGCTTGAAAAACCGCGTGATGAAAACCCGGGTGGTGGACCACGTATGCGAGACAAAGAGTGAAGGGCATCAGGTGGTTGAGAAACGTCTCGGGTCATATGCTGAAGCGATGACTTCGGAAATGCTGACTTTCGCGCAGAAGGGAGGCGCGCTTGACGGTTAGGTTTTTCCCAATATACGCATCGACTTCTGTAAGTAAACTCATGTGCCACTTCGTCTTGAGGCAGTTGTCGATTCGCGCTGGGCTTTCGAATGGTTGAGGACTGCGTAAGGAATTGACGATAGGGTGCGGTTGTCCCTAGATGGTTGGCATTAAGCAGGTCTTGGTCATAGTCGTTAAAACGGGTAATCAGCTCCTCTTTAATTTTTCGCCATGACTCGTCGTTCTCGAATATGTGGGTGAGGTAAAATTTGAATGCCTCACCTGAGATGTAGTCAGTGAAGTTGATGATCATCTCCCGTTCCGACCAAGATGCAGCGGCAGCGTGGAGCTCGAATGGGTTAAACCAGTCCTGTACGGGTCCGTCGTCCGCTGATCCGGTGTACTTGGGGATGTCAAGGTCGTCTGATGGTGCTGTCATGATGCTGGTCTTGGTGTAAAGTTGGGATGTACTTTTGTGGTCCACGTTCGGTCACTGCGTCTTGCTGAGACGTTCGAAGATGGTGGCCGGTTGATGAAGTGGCCGCCAGGTCTTCATCCTGTCGACTGGTGTGACGCTACGATGAACGGGTGACGTACTCGCTGAAGTTCGTAACCGGACTTCTTCATTACCGACCATCTGCATACAACCACACTCGTCCGTCACAGTCCACGGTTATTTCTCAAGAAACGAGGCGTTCCACCAGGTTTCTCTTCACGAAAGTCGGCATTTCCAAAATCGCGGCACCAACATACGACACGAGACGTCGCTCACACTACTGATGCCTTTCATGCTTCGTCTCGCATACATAGTCCACCACCTGGTTTTCTACGACGCAGCTCTTCAAAGGCTCCTAACGGTCACTATTCGTGTGATAAGGACGCCTTGTTCATGGTAGACCAGCCGACACATGGGGAAAATACCAAACAACGCCAAGATCACTCAAAGAGTGAAAATCAGTCTTCACGCATTGGAGCAGCTTACTTCCCATCTCGCAGACTTGGCCCGCCTCCTCGTTTTTCATCGCTTGGCTCTTTCGTGACTCACAATGTCCATCTCACATATAGCACGCTCACAATGGTCGGGATAGAGCTGCGGAGCTCGGACGATGCTACGCCAAGCCCTGCACTTACCACCCAGATTCATGCGCCAGAACAGCTCGCATCGTTAGTTGCACAGAAAGAGGGCCATTCACAACTCAAACCTTACCTAACTACCCCTGTTGCGGTGTTGCCGTCCAGTGCGCAGCCACGAGAAACTCCAAACACAGAAGGCTCAGACGCATTGAACGTCGCATGCTACCAGGCGCAAGAACCACTCATAGTGAGCCATGAAGAAGAAGCCCCTGATGAACTATCTGTCAACTCTGAATGTTTTTGTCGCAAGAGTTCATTTCCACGACACCGCAGACTTGCCAAATTTGCATTTTCAACCTTGTGATGTGACGTCACATGTGGTACTCTCATGCAGTGGTGACCAATCCAAGAATCGAATCAATTCAGAAGCAAATCATACATCAAACCTCGTACACAGTTGTCTTTCAGAAGCGTCCGTAATTAACCACGTCACAGACGCTCTGAAGAGCAGGCTAGCAATGATGGCGCACCACCGACCATGCCCGATAAGCAAGAAACCTGTTCACCATGCATAAGCTGTCTACAAGACGCGTCAAACCTCAAAGTAAATGAATGTCCCATTCCGAAAAGCTTGCCACTACAGCCATCTCCTGAGCAGCATCAGCAAAACAAGCATAGCCAAGCGCGCAACCCCATGAGACAACAAAATAGACTTCAACGAAGGCATCGACGAACGCGAAATTCAACGGAAGCACACTCACCAATTGAAGAACAGCAGAAAATAAGATCTCTAACCCAAAAAGTATTCCAAGACGTCAAATTTTCTCGCACAGAGGAAAGTCGCCAGAGATGCTCCCTGCGCCTGCAATTACACAGACCGCAACACCACGGAAAACGCCAAGAAAGATGCGGAAGCACTTCTTGCATACCGCCAGCCTGCAGGCATCACGCCGTCACAATCCGTCAAGAAGCACGCATTTTAGAAGCAAAGCGTCTTGTCGCAGCCACGACTCAGAATCCAACGCATGAGACATCCGACCTTCCAACACTACAAGGACTCCCAACCTTGTTCGTTCCTCAATACTAACCAGGTTGTACCATCATCATTTTTAACGCTGAAGGCATGGTTATGCTCACCAGAACGCAACAGCCAACCTCGCCCACCTGAGGTCTCCTAGAGATCACCGGACTGCCTTTCCTGTGAACATTTTCGCCGTGTGGCATGGAACTACTGCATTTTCTGGCATTATTTTTTATTATAAGACTCCATTTGTTCATGCTTTCTAGATTGTAGCTCGTGCATTCTTTCGGGGGGAGGGGGAATCATGTGACGTAAGAAGGTAGCGACGGTTGGTAGAAGCAGAGGAGAAAGAAGTGACAGCAGAGTAAACATGCGGTATGAGCCGGGCCACATGGCCAATACATCAGAGCTTCACATACCTAATGCGCTTATCGTCAGGACACCAAATCATTTTGGTGTTTTTGGCGTTGTTTTCTGTCTCTGGATAACATTTCGAGAAATTAGTAGCCACTGCTGCTATATTACTACTCATAGCTTAGGTGTGTACACGCATATATATATATATATATATATATATATATATATATATATATATATATATATATATATATATATATATATACACACACATTCTATAAGTCAGCTGGGGCATGACCACCACTCAAGCTCAGTTGGCCGAGCATTTCATTATTGAAAGGTCGCAGATTAGTATCCTGTCAGCGACAGGTTATATTCTCTTTCGCCCACTTTTTTTTCACATTGACATAATATTACCTAAAGATAAGGTCCCCTAAACCTAAAGTTTTGTTGACTTTATTTTATGTTAGTTCTAGTTAATCTTGTGGTTGACGAAGAAAAACTAGCCTTGAATAACCCCATTCTTGTACAGAAGCCTTACAAATGTAATATATAAAAGTATCTTGGTTCCTGTTGGTTAGCGCACATTAACTTGAGTGCCCTCTGAGCGAAAAAGGAGTACGTTTTACATGTTTCGGATAATACCGATTTGCCATGTACTTTACATTCCTTAAAGAGGAACCTTTACAAAGATGGTAGAAAAAATGCGACACAGTAATCAAGGATGAAGGCCCGCAGGAAGCACGTGCCTGAATTCAAGAGCTGAATGAATAGTTTTTTTAACATGATATAACTACCGCACTCGCAGAGTGAGTACTTAGTCAGATCTAAGAGTGAATACGTGTTGTAAGGAGTCAAATTTTCAAATATACACATTGCCCAACGTCGCATTTGCAACAGTCATGTTTGCTTCGCAATGTGCACAAACACTCTCAGAAGCAGATTGTATTGAAATGCTCATTTGCACCCTAATGCTTTTCTCCTACACAGTGAGCATATAGACGTGATTGTTATGCAACCTATTCGTGCATAAACTTCTTTTTTATGTTCGCACTCACCACATGACAGCCACTGCCTTGCTGCCGCCTTCTCTGGGTGCGATGTGCACTGCCGATGCCAACTGCTCGTCCTCGGCTCTGTGTCTGGCCGGCCAGTGCAGCTGTCCGCCAGGGTCCCGGCCGTGGGATGAGCAGAACTGCACCACCATCGAAGTCACACGTGCGTCTAGGGAAAAAAAAACCTCTTTTATTTCTGCATACAAGACTTTTGTGCAATCTGACGGGCGTACTGTTGAACGTAGCCAGAAAATACTGCTGATCGGTATTGTAGGCTCCTGTGAGCAGTTTAGCCACAGTTCATTGCACAGCAATGAACTGTGGCTAAACTTCACAATTATTCACAAATTTAACAAATTCACATTTTCATAAAAAATTCACAATAAATGGTCCTATATGATTCGCTTGCTATTCGTTTGATAAATTGTCTTATATACATAAATCAAGTGAGTCGCACAAGCATACAACACTACCATAAGCTGGCTTGAAGACCGCAATCCGCATAACTACACAGTAAAAATTTTTAGACCCAAAAGGGTGCAAAAAGGGTGCTTTTACGAGAAAGCACCCTTTGCAACACCCTTTAACACCCATAAATGGTCGATTGAAAAAAAAGCACCCATTTGTTTGGGTGCTCGCCTCGATAGCACCCTAAAATAGGCTCTAAGGGTGCTTTTGTGCCTGAGAAGGGTGTAGGTGACGATTCATCAGATGGAATATGCAGCATAAGAAGAACACATAATTATAATATTTGGTATTTTACGTCTCAAAAACCTCGATATGATTA
The DNA here is from genome assembly GCF_043290135.1 of Rhipicephalus microplus. Classification (NCBI taxonomy): domain Eukaryota; kingdom Metazoa; phylum Arthropoda; class Arachnida; order Ixodida; family Ixodidae; genus Rhipicephalus; species Rhipicephalus microplus. Next base: position 94,818,419 of record NC_134702.1, on the reverse strand, counting down.
TGAGGGTCGTCGTAGTGGAAAGCTCTAGAGATTTTGACCATTTGGTGTTCTTTAATGGGCGCTGATATCGCGCAGTGCACAGGCTTCTACCTTTTCGCCTCCACCTGAATTCGACTGCCACGGCCGGCATCGAACCCGCGACCTTCGGATTGGCGGCCGAGCAGCGTAGCTACTGCACGAGTATGTGGACCTTGCGTTAAATGACGGCCTAATTGACTTAGAATGTGTGAAGGTGCTCTCCGAATACAGCAGAATGCCAGCAGAAGCAAATCACGTTTCATCTATAATGGCAATTAACTGCAATCCACGTTACGAAAGCTCACCTTAGCGTTGGTTATTAGCTACATGCTTGCTGTGGATTATATGCAGGAACATAATGTTCGCCCGAGTATGGGTGTGTGTGCGTGAGCCTGCGCATGTGTTCGCGTGTAAGCGCGATTGTGTGTACACCCGTGCATGTGTGCGTGCGCGTGTATGTGCGAGTCCGTGCTTGTGTTAAGCGTGCCTGTGCACATGTGTAGGCCCATGCATGCGTGCGTTTACGGTCGCGTGTGTGTGTTGCCATATGTGTGTATACGTGTATGTGTGTGCGCCTGTGAATAAGTATGCGTGTGCATCAGCCCGTGCGCCCTCAAATTTCGTGTGTGTGTGCGGGGGGGGGGGGGCACTGCTTTTTATTGTTTAAGGTCCCACACCTGTTCAGACTGGGAGTCTATATGGGAGGTGGCTTAAGAAATGGCGGTGGTCAAGGCACTGTACACTAACTATTCAGTACATGGAAAACAGCTGCACATTTTCGTACCTCATCATTGCTTACGAACTTGCTGTGGTAACTAACTAGCTCCGTTGAGGCGCTTCTACGCTCGAAAACGTGGGTTATGACCAATTCACACGGAAAGCTGTCACTGCACTTATGCACAACCATCGTTTATATTAACAACGTTTAACAAGAACGTGCACTGCCTTTGCTACAGGTGCTTAGCTAGCTCATTGGGCAACCATATGGAATTATGTGCTGATTATGTGGTCAGCAAAAAGTTTGTTATAACAACCTCGGCACGTTTCGTGGTATATGACAAGCCTTCTAACCATCCGCTACTGTGGATTAATTTGTTCCAGCTTCGACTACGCATTCAGTGTTTGCGGCACCATACTCGGAATCGCCTGACACAGACAATGCAAAAAGAAATTTCTCTGGAAAAAGGTGTAGCGATGCTCTCCCGCTAATGCCACCGAGGACGAAATAATTATTGTTTCTGGCCATTCCATGGTGCACTTTGTTTTGCGCAAGTTTTGCTTCACTATTTTTCGCCCACTGCAATCGCGTTCCGTCAAAATACTCAAAGAACCCGAGGCTGGTAAATAACCTGCGTCGCTGTGCGACTGGCTGGAAGGAGAGTGGCCGTTTACAAGGAGTCATTCCGCGTTGAACGGCCGTCCGCCGTATGCGCCATAGCGTTTGCCTTTCGGCGCCGTCTTGGCGGGTTTGCCGCTCCTCCCCCCCCCCTCCCCTGCTCAACCCGGCCAGCGTTGCTCCCACAACGGCAGCGTAGATAAGCGAAGAGTTGCGTCACCGAGCATCTGCGTCGACAGCTGCGGCGCCGCCACGCCGCCGCCAGTGCCTCCTCCTTCTCTCTCTCAGTGTTGCCCTCTCTGTCTCATCAGTCTTTCAAATGCGTTGCGTTGGTCAGGGGTCTTGGTCGGTGTGTGTGTTCTAGCGAACAGGCGCATATTCAATGGTGGTCACGCATGACACCGTGTTCGAAGTGACGCTCGGATTAAGGAATATTCATGGAGTGGCGGACACGGACAACGTGGGCCTGTTAACGGTGAGTGTACTGTTTTCGTAGGTAGTAATCATACAGCGCTAGCTGGGCGCCTGCAGCAGCTCTGCCGAAGTAGGCTGCCAGCCATTTACAACAGCATGCGTTCGCCGGCCTGTTGCAGATGCCCGATCAAACGTGGGACTTAACGAGTTCACACTGCTATGCGCGATGTTGTGTAAGTGCCTGCATCACTCATACAGTGAGTGATGTGATCACTTAACAAGGGCGGGATTAGTTGCTGATCGCACATTGTCTCTACACTGCACAAAGTGATTGATATTGTTTTAAGATGTTCTTTGGGCTACATCGTAATAACATTTATATTAATACTCAAATGTGCAACATGCTTCTGTAGGTGTAAGCGCAAAAAAAAGAAAGAAAAAGCAAAAATTATGTACAGAGGCGCACTGTACGGAATGGCTTTTTTCTTTTTTTGCTTAAAGACGGTATAGTTGGAGGTGCTGATATGCCGCGATGCTCCCAGCACGTGCGCCTCGGTCTTTTAAGCTATTTAGGACAAGTGCCACCAGCAACGGGGAAAGATCTAGCAGACTTCCAAAGGCGCGTTGTTGTGGCCATCGCCGTGCGTTGTTTTCCCTCGTTTCTGTTTGCTGTTTTCGTGCTTCGCTTTCATCTGCGATAATGCTCGGCGTTATAACAGAATCGAGAGAGTATACGTGACTGTTGGAGCTATGTGCGGTTTCTCTAGCATAAGTCATGGCTGCTGCAACGTAGTCGGCGTCCGCGCGCGTTGGTGTCGTTCGAGCGCTTTTACTTGCGGGATTGTGTTTAACTGAGTATTTAGGCACGGGTTACGTTTGTATATCCCGTATTCAATAATCGCTAATAGCGTGCCCCTGATTGCCATCAGAGGATGGGCTTGGTTGTCGAAATATGCCAGACGCTTTTTCTGAAAGCAAGCTTTGAATTTTTTTTAAGAGAAGTACTTTCATACGTGCAAGGCAGTGCCTATTGCAGGCCCGCAACTCTTTAAAATCTAGACGAGCTATCACATCTTTTATCAAATTACAATGAATTAAGATGATTGAATTATAGATGACGAATTTCTGTGCTAGATTAGGTGCACAAAACACATGTTCGCAGCCCTACGTCTAGAAAGCAGGCAAATAGGAAGCACAGCGTCAAATTTGGATTATATTCCATTGACGGAGCGTCTTGTGAGAGTAGAAAGAACGAGAAAATTGTTCGTTTTTGATGCCCTTATAGAGGCAGTCAGAATTGCACTGATTGGTGACTTGTAACAATTCCTCAGATTGTTAGAGGCGTGATTAAAGTCAGTAAATCTTTTACTTTTTTTTTTTGCAGACCTCTTCGCTAGTGCCACGCCCAAGATCATTTGTTCTCATGTAAAAGAGAAAGCAGAGATGTCTTCACTGTTTGTACATGAAGAGGTAAGTTTCTTGTGCGTTTTGATTAATGCTACATGTTCTAAAAGTTGTACTTTAAGAATTGTTTTTCACACTGGCTCACTACCCTAGAACGAATTTGATTCTTAAGTGAGTTCAGGCTTTCGTAAGTGCCATTTTTGAGCTGTAGTCTTACACTTCACCTCATTTCGGGAATTCGCTGTATGCTGGAAAACTCTTATCTTTATCATACGAAATTATTGGAATGTATGGGTTGTTTGCTTCGAGTTCAGTGTAATGTCAATTACACGCCATTTCGAAGGATACACACTACGCATTCTTTATATATGGTGCTGCCAGAACAGCACGAACATCCTTTTATGAGAAGTCATATTTGCTCTTATTACAGGATGAGAGGGTGCCGCTGACGTCCTGCGTAGTCTACCCTGGACCCAGCTTAGAGCAAGCCTTCCAGAACCTCCACATGGATAACCGAAAAATCTTCCGTGTCAGTAATGACGAAGAAGGAAGGAGTGACAGCACTGATGAGTTGATTTTTTTTTATTTTCAACATTGTCTACGGCCGCAAGACCTTTAACAACCACCGTGATTGAGCGGCCTTTTCTCGGCGTGAGTTTGGAAGTGTGGCAGCTTGGGCTAGTTGGTATGGCATGACGATAGTTATCAGAGTTTATCAAAGAAGTTGTTCAGGCAGTACGACGCTGAAAATTTGTGTCACAATGCCTGAACAACTTTTTCTAGTGTGTTCATGGTAGATGAACAAATATTGTTATTTGTGTAAGTTATTTTGCTTAAATATAGCTGGACCATTCCATGCCAAACGTCCCAGCCACTTTGGCGACCATCTGAATTGTATTTGAAAAAAAAAATGTGCTGACTTACTGCGTTGAAAACAGTGAACTGCTAGAATACTTCAGCGAGAAAAAAATTTTTGTTCATGTGGCTGGCTTATAACTTCCTGGCATAATGCCGTCTGTGTGCTGTTTGTGGAAAATTTCGTTTTAAAACTACCGCTTATTTTTTCTAAAGCAAATTTGGTCTACCTGTTAAGTAAATGTGCTTCTGTAAGATATTTGAAGCTCAATCATAATAGTGCAATTTTTTTGCCACATTCGCTTTCAAGAATAAAGCCAAAATGTGTTATGTTTGCATTTTTGTTGCAATATTGCACTTTGTATGAATATCTGAGCAGTGAATACTTACTCCACAGAAGGTTTATACTTACTCCACAGAAGGCTTACTCCACAGAAGGAATACTTACTCCACAGAAGGTTTAACATTTGAAGCATGCTGTCTTGCTTGATCATTGAAGCATTGCCCAGTTTGTCCTATGTTTACTTTTCCACGTGTTAGCGGTATCTCATACACATTAGATTGGCATTCAGTAAACCTATTCTAGTGACGAATGGTGCAAGATTGACTATTCCTGTTGCTGTAAGTACATGCACTTTTGAAAGCTTGCAAGAGGTGGAAAACAACGTCATATCTGCTGGCTCTTTTCCTAAAATTGTGAGACACCTTATGTACGTAGTACCTTGTGACATGCAAAGGTGATTGGTCATTCTCTTTTTCTTTTGGTCCTGTTTCCTTTAGCTTTACTTTCTGCAGAAGGGTTTCGCAAACAAGTGTGATGATGCTGTTGGGGTATTGGCTGGTGCTATCAGCCCAGGAGTGCTAAGAATGTTCTGCCTTTTGATAGTGGGCATTCAAAATTAATAGAAAGAGGAATTGATACCACATGTATTCAGGCCACCCTTCAGAAGTCATGTTAGCACAAGGGTGAGGTCAGGCTTAAAAACCAGATTAAAAGACTAAAAGATGCTGGGTATCCCAACAGAATCTTCACACCCGTTTGCAAAACCCTCCTGCAGAAAGTAAAGTTAAAGAAGACAGGACCAACAAAAAACAATGACCAAAACCTTTGCATGTTATACCACATCACGTGTCTCACAACTAGAAAAATAGCCAGCAGATATGATATTAGCGTGTTGTTTTCCACCCCTTGCAAGCTTTCAAAAGTGTGTGTACTAAACAGCAACAGGAATAGTCAATCTTGCCCCATTCGTCACGAGAATAGGTTTACTTAATGCCAATTTAACGTTTGTAGAAATATTTTTTATCCGGTAAACCAATGATCAGTGCATCACTACACGTTCACTTATCCTTTCCGAGAGGGAGTATTCTTTTCACAGTTAAAATTATTTTGTAGTGCTCACACGTGTCGTCGCGCATGAACACGGTTCTTGTACTCCGTATAAAAGCGCTCGTAGCACATTCTTAAATTCAGTTGACAGTCTGTGCTCTTTCCTGTCCTTTCTGTCTCTTCCTAAAGTTGTCGCGCTGTGACTAGCACACAACCACGATGAACCAACTCTCCCAAATTAAGCTCTTGTTACGTAACACGTAGACGGAGTTTCGTATGGAAAGAAGGAGCGGTGCTTTTAAAATAAAATTTTTCACATACAACACCTAGACGGCATTTCAGAAAGTTCAGAAGGCAGCCACGTGACCAAATATTTTTCCTCTCCTAAATATTCCAGAAGTTCACTATTTTCAATGCAGCACGAGTTTTTCGAATACATTTGAGATGGTTGCCAAAATGGCTGGGACATTTGGCATAAAGTGACCCAGCTGTGTCATTAGCCATAATTATGCATTACCTCTTTTGTTTTTTGTGTGTCCTGACTCAGTTGTGTGTTCGTTTTTAGCATATTGTGTTTCTGATCATTGTATTGGTTTCTTAAGTATTCGCTAAAGTTATATGTGCGAAAACCCGTATATGATTGCATGTACATCATTTCTCATAACCAATTGTTATACATTCAGGAATACAAAGCTTAAACCACTGTGATTGTATACATTTGAAAACACTATCAATATATATTTTTGTGTGCATCACTTCTTGGGAACGATTGTGTACATGAAGGCGTATATAGTGAAATCATGGCGATTGTATATATTTGAAAAATTCATAAGTATATATTTGCCTGTATTTCATTCCTATTAACCGATTGTGTACACGAAGGAGTATTAAACTGGAAACCACTGGGATTGTAGATACTTGAAAGAATTATAGGGATATATTAGCGTGTATTTCATTTGTAGTCTCTATGTACTTGAAGCAGTATACTAAACTGAAACCAGTGTAATTGTATGTTGTAAAGAATTGTCAATAAAGTGAAACTGAAAAAAATATAATAAACATTTGAGGTGTTGCATGTGTAGTGTACGTATACAAGAACGTATATCTGGTGAAAAAGTTGTGTGGCAGAAGAAAAGTTTATGTTTTATTTGCCTATTAAATAAACGCAATATGCAAGGGCAGCAAGGCTTCATTTTCTGTAACGCACATTATGCATATACACTGAAGTATATATAGATCCAGCACAAGTTCATACACGATTGTACGCGTTTATATTTTTGCCCACACGCAATGAATGGAGCTCGACAGGTGGTGCACCATCGATAATCAGGACCACTTTCTTCAAGTAGTGTTTAATCAGTGCATGCTGATATCTATTGGTGGCAGTATTCGCCACCCCTGCCATGGGCACTCAACACCCTTGTGCACCCTTCTCGCACCCTCCACAGAGGGTGCTAAAAAAGTGATGGACATCGAAGGCACCCTTTCTTAAGGGTGTTTTTTAACACCCTACCGTTTTTTTACATGTACACCCTATTCTAAGGGTGCATGGTAAAGCACCCTTTTTGGAAGGTGCTGAATTAACACCCTTAGGGTGTCGTCCACGGGACAAGCTTATTTACACCCTTCTGGGTGTAAACTTTTTTACTGTGTACCACCATAGAGTTTCCTTGAAGCACACTAGAACTCTGTCACTATAGTTTCTATGGGAGCTTCTACACACTGCGCCTCAGATATCGTGGGAATTATGTGTAGTACCAGATTTGTCTAAGCTTCGTTCTTTCGGCCCCATTCGGGCCCATCTACCCTGAAGGTGCTTTGTCGCAACACGAAGTTAAGCGATTGTGCAGGAGTTTCACATTTCCACCTAAAGCTTTCTTGTTCACCAGTTCAAATCGGCTTACAACGCTGACAACCATATCCGAAACAAACGTCAGAACACCCCAATAAACGAAGTCAAAAGCGTGTTCGAAGCTGCAAGCGCTATGATCAGGAAAATATGTGTACTGCTTATCATTCCCGTGGTTGCTAAACGGTCGCAGCGCCAGAGTGCCTTCTAGTTCACACTGGGAAACTATATGCTTAGTGCAGCCACTCCGGTGTGCTGAGACATGCCCCCACCGCACCACATGACGTCACAGTCAAGTGAGCCCGAGCACGACTTTCGTACGTCAGCCGCGTGCGCTTTTAAAGAAACCGATAAAGCGCTACCTTTCACACACCCTCTCCGGCTAGCATTGAATATTCTCACTGGGATGAAAGGACAGCTTGACAGTAACTTGTCTTTACAAATCCACTCGTACTTGGTGGATTAAAAATATTGTTGCTGCAGAGATGGTGCGAATTGGGAAGACTGCGAAGACTGTGCGCCGTCTTCAGGCATAGTGGATGGGTGAAAGTGGTGGACACTGTGGAAATCCAAAGCCGGGCGGTTGTAAGAATCGCAACCTCCACCAAAAAAAAAAAGTTGTTACAGGGAGTATTTCTGTATAGCGGTTGCTAGTCAAGACCAGAGCAAGATGATGCTGCACAGCGCACGCAATAAAAATGAGTAGAGCAACCCAGACACATCCATGAAACAACGTCACTGTCCATTCGGTGCCATTTCAGTGGCTCTGGCAGATCAGTATTTTCATACCAGTGACAATATGCTTATATTGGGTAGTTCACGTGGCAGCATGTTTAAATAGCGATGTCATCTCTTGGCTACATGGAAAAGTGTAGAGGGGTTACTCAAACACGCTGCTACTACAATGTGTGCATGTGTGCTCAGATTTGGGTGCACGTTAAAGAACCCCAGGTGGTCTAAATTTCCGGAGCCCTCCACTACGGCGTCTCTCATAATCATATAGTGGTTTTTGGACGTTAAACCCCACATATCAATCAATCAATCAATCAAATCTACTACAATGCGGAAGCTACGATGCAGCCAACGTGGCGTATTCGCTGCGACGCATAACCGGCTTTATTGCCCCAACGATACGACCGAAACATTCTTGGCATTTATGTCAGTACAATGAGAGAACACTTGGCACTTTCTCCAAATGCATATGCGATGTCATCTGTCTCGGCTGCCGTCGTACTGGTACTACCGTATGGCGGCTTAACGTTTGTAAGAGCAAGCCGTTTTACTGTTCGGGCAGTGTATGCGCGAAACTAGATTAAAAATTCCTTGGTCTGTACTTTGCTAACGTGTTGGTTATGCTGGTTCTCGCAGTCATGCTGGTTCTCGCATGCTGGTTCTCGCAGGCATGCTGGTTCTCACAGTCTCGACAACTTACCCGGAACCTACAACACAGTCCCATTGTCACAAATATTACTTCTGCGGGGAAACTTATTGTTCGTTTTGCGCGAACTCTGCGCGGTGTTAAATGAATAGTGGTATCATAATGCTGCCTCAGTTAAGAGATAAAACGAAAGGAGTTAGGAAAGCCGCTTTGAGTTTGAGAAGTGCAAGTGCAATAAATAAACAATCATTATGAAATGCAAAATAATATGCGCATGGAGGAGATTCGAGTTGTTTAGAAGGTGCCGTAGCCTTTACAAGAATGCCTGCCTCGGACAAGCTGGCCGACATTTCGATAAGGGGACATATCCACGTCAAATGAGCCTCATTAGGCCAGTTTAAATTTGAAAGGGTTAGACAGTGACATAACGTACCGCACTGTTCTTCTGGGACAGAGTACCATGGTATTCATTTCGTCATGTTCTTGTCTGAATTACTGTGGCATCCACTTGAACGCCCCACGACGACAATATTGCCCAGCCCTTTCGATATTAACAAATCAACGATGATGAAGTGCCTTTCGTGAAGATAGGTACCTATCCGAATTTCGGCCAGCCTACCTGAAACACGTATGGCTGTTCATACAACCTAAACAGTATCTTGTATTTCTTATCATTAGTTTCAACCTGTACTTTAGATAGTCTTTAACAAGCTTGACGTGCTGCAGACCACATAGCGGTTACTGACTTGTAAATAATTAAGTATTTTGCGTCACTTTACATATGTCAAAGGTAGCAGAATATGAATGTTGTCTTCTCACAATCACTACAGTTGTCATTAAGAGTTATAAGTCATCTGGCTCGGAACTACTTTGCTTGCTATTTGCTCGCGAATGCGTGTCTTCACCATTCATTGCCTACCTTGTTTATACAGCGAGTAATTCTCTACGTCATTCGTGTGGTTCCTCTCCCTAGGTCCCGCGACCCCCTGGATAAGCACTATCACGCTGGTTTGTGCCGCTGGGCTCATCATCCTGTTCGTGTTCTGCATCTGCGTCCTTGTTCACAGGTTGGCGGTCTTTTGCCATCTGTATGACTCTTGAAACTTCAAGCTTAGCACACAGCGCCTAAAGAGGAGCAGTATTTATATATCTCTATTCTAGAAATCGGGAGTATGTCACTGTGATCATGCTAGTAACTCAAGAATCATTTATATCTCTCTAGTCTAGAAATTGGGAATATGTCATTTCGATTACGCTAGTAACTCAAGAATAAACACATGTTGAACTACAAAGTCTACAAGGAGTGTAAGCCCATCGCTTCACGACCATGAAATGTACTGACAGTTGCGCTATCGAACCTAAAAGCTTCTCCTAATAGCGACTGCGATTGTCAGGTGTACTACTTGGCCATTAGACCATATTCAATTTGTATGTGCTCTCCGGAGCATAGCGAATTACGCGCCCCAGATGGATGAACGTAATGTGCCTTAATTTACGGCGGGCCACTTTTACCGTGGGCCACCGTCTGATCCTTCACATCTGGTTTTCAAAAGTTTTCAGAGCACAAAAAAAACTGAATGCTGCAACATCAATAAGAGAAATGATAATTGGATAACCATTTTTTTACCTAGCCACTCAATCAGCAACCAATCAGTTTTCGTAAATAATCCGCCCCATTACATCAATGTCAAATCTGGTGTCCCTCAGGGTTCCATGCTCGGATATATGCAGTTTTTATGTTATAACAATGATACTGCTAACGATATGTGTTCTACGGTGAGATAATTCACAAGAACATTCATATAGATGCCATGATTAGCAAAGCATCTAGGACACTTCACATTGTTCATCATCATCATCATCATCAGCCTGACTACGTCCACTGCAGGACAAAGGCCTCTCCCATGTTCCGCCAGTTAACCCGGTCCTGTGCTTGCTGCTTCCAATTTATACCCGCAAACTTCTTAATCTCATCTGCCCACCTAACCTTCTGTCTCCCCCTAACCCGCTTCCCTTCTCTGGGAATCCAGTCAGTTACCCTTAATGACCAGTGGTTATCCTGTCTACGCGCTACATGCCCTGCCCATGTCCATTTCTTCTTCTTGATTTCAGCTATGATATCCTTAACCCCCGTTTGTTCCCTAATCCACTCTGCTCTCTTCTTGTCTCTTAAGGTTACACCTACCATTTTTCTTTCCATTGCTCGCTGCGTCGTCCTCAATTTAAGCTGAACCCTCTTTGTAAGTCTCCAGGTTTCTGCTCCGTAGCTAAGTACCGGCAAGATACAGCTGTTATATACCTTCCTCTTGAGGGATAGTGGCAATCTACCTGTCATAACTTGAGAGTGCTTGCCGAATGTGCTCCACCCCATTCTTATTCTTCTAGTTACTTCAATCTCGTGGTTCGGCTCTGCGGTTATTACCTGCCCTAAGTAGACATAGTCTTTTACAACTTCAAGTGCACCATTACCTATCTCTAAGCGCTGCTCTTTGCCGAGGTTCTTGTACATTACTTTCGTTTTCTGCAGATTAATTTTAAGACCCACTTTTCTGCTCTCCTTGTCTAACTCCGTAATCATGAGTTGCAATTCGTCCCCCGAGTTACTCAGCAATGCAATGTCATCGGCGAAGCGCAGGTTACTAAGGTATTCTCCATTGACTCTTATCCCTAACTGTTCCCATTCTAGGCTTCTGAAAACCTCCTGTAAGCACGCGGTGAATAGCATTGGGGAAATTGTGTCCCCCTGCCTTACACCCTTCTTGATTGGTATTCTGTTGCTTTCTCTATGAAGCACTATGGTAGCAGTTGATCCCCTGTAGATTTCTTTCAGAATGTTTATATATACTTCATCTACGCCCTGATTCCGCAGTGTTTGCATGACGGCTGATATTTCTACTGAATCAAACGCCTTCTCGTAATCTATGAAGGCTATGTATAGTGGTTGGTTATACTCTGAGCATTTCTCTATTACCTGATTGATAGTATGAATGTGGTCAATTGTTGAGTAGCCTGTTCGAAATCCTGCTTGTTCCTTTGGTTGATTGAATTCTAATGTTTTCTTTACTCTGTTAGCAATTACCTTTGTAAATAGCTTGTATACTACAGAGAGCAAGCTGATTGGCCTGTAATTCTTCAAGTCCTTGTCATCTCCTTTCTTATGTATTAAGATGATGTTAGCGTTCTTCCAAGACTCTGGTACTCTTCCCGTCAGGAGACACCTCGTAAACAGGGTGGCTAGTTTTTCTAACACAATCTGTCCTCCATCTTTCAGCAGATCTGATGTTACCTGATCCTCACCAGCAGCTTTGCCCCGTTGCATGCTCTCCAAAGCTTTTCTGACTTCTTCTATCATTACTGGTGGGGTGTAATCTGGGTTACTGCTAGTTCTTATAGTATTAAGGTCGTGGTTGTCTCGGCTACTGTACAGATCCCTGTAAAACTCCTCCGCTATCTTAACTATCCTATCCATATTGGTAGTTATTTTGCCTTCTTTGTCCCTTAGTGCATACATCCGACTTTTGCCTATCCCAAGTTTCCTCTTCAATGCTTTGACACTTCCTCCGTTTTTCAGAGCGTGTTCAATTCTCTCCATGTTATACCTTCTTACATCGGATACTTTACGTCTATTAACGTCTATTAACTATTACGTCTTTACGTCACATTGTTCGGTGAAGCCTAAGTTTAGAGAACCACACCATTAAACTTCTTGCTTACAACAATTTGGTACGTTCAAAAATTGAATATGCATCACTAATCTTCAACCCGCATCAGGCACACCTTATTCATAAATTATAATCTCTACAAAATAAACTGCTTTCGTATATTACTAAAAACTACCAGTGAACATCAACTATAACCGAAATTAAACTTTCAATTGATCGTGTTCTTCTGGAACCGCGTAAGCTTGCCACAATTCTTTCTTTTTTTCATAAAATTTATCACAACGTGCCATCACGCACTGGTTTTATCCCAAAGAAGCTCATTGTGCATTATCACGATTTGATCATCAACGTAAAGTCGAGCCCATCTACGCCGGTATCAATCTTTTCTTTAACACCCCGCTACTACGAGCCATCCATTACTGGAATCAGCTTCCTGCTTATATTAGAGTTATAACTAATCATAATGCATTCGTAAACAGCCCTAAATGTCACTTTAACACTTAAATTCTTCCATGTCAAGCTTCACCTTCGCTTTTTGTTTTCTTTTCTCGATTGATTGATCGATATGAGGGGTTTAACGCCCTAAAACCATCATATCTTTATGAGAGACGCCGTAGTGGAGAGCCCCTGGAGTTTCGATCACCGGGGGCTCTTTAACGTGCGCCCAAATCAAAGCACACGGTCCCAAAGCATGTTCGCCTCCACGTAAAATACAGCCGCGATTGAATCCCGTGACATGCTTTCTTTTTTCTCTACACGTTGCACATTATAGGGTTATTCTTAATTTTTTTGTTCCTCTTTGCAATAAAATTTTGTGTGTATTTATTACTCAAGCATTTTTATATATCCGAGAAGTCTGTATAACTGCGGTTTTCAATTTTGCATATTTATCTACCTTCAGAAGATATGTTAATATTGCTTCATCACAAGTATTATTGTACCTTTTTATCTTTTTCCCCGCTTAGTTCTGTTGAAAAGAACTGTGTCAGTCGTTCCTTGGTTGCTTATGTTAGAGCGTTTTCAAATGTCTGACGGGTTTGAAATAAAAACTGTATTTAGTCATCATCATCAGCCTGACTACGTCCACTGCAGGACAAAGGCCTCTCCCATGTTCGGCCAGTTAACCTGGTCCTGTGCTTGCTGCTGCCAATTTATACCCGCAAACTTCTTAATCTCATCTGCCCACCTAACCTTCTGTCTCCCCCTAACCCGCTTGCCTTCTCTGGGAATCCAATTAGTTACCCTTAATTACCAACGGTTATCCTGTCTATGCGCTACATGCCAGGCCCATGTCCATTTCCTCTTCTTGATTTCAACTATGATATCCTTAACCCCCATTTGTTCCCTAATCCACTGTGTTCTCTTCTTGTCTCTTAATGTTACGCCAACCATTTTTCTTTCCATTGCTCGCTGCGTCCTCCTCAATTTGAGCTGAAGCCTCTTTGTAAGCCTCCAGGTTTCCGCTCCGTAGCTAAGTACCGGCAAGATAGAGCTGTTATATACCTTCCTCTTGAGGGATAGTAGCAATCTATCTCTCATAATTTGAGATTGCTTGCCAAATGTGCTCCACCCCATTCTTATTTTTTCAGTTACTTCAATTTCGTGGTTCAGCTCCGCGGAAATTACGTTTCCTAAGTAGACATAATCTTTTACAACTTGAAGTGGACCATTACCTATCTCGAAGCGCTGCTCTCTTCCGAGTCGTTGTACCTGACTTTCGTTTTCTGCAGTTTAAATTTAAGACCCACCATTCTGCTCTCCTTGTCTAACTCCGTAATCACGAGTTGCAATTCGTCCCCCGAGTTACTCAGCAATGCAAGGCCATCGGCGAAGCGCAGATTATTAAGGTACTCTCCATTAACTCTTGTCCCTAACTGTTCCCATTCTAGGCCTCTGAAAACCACCTGTAATGATTGATTTGTGGGGTTTAACGTCCCAAAACCACCATTTGATTATGAGAGACGCCGTAGTGGAGGGCTCTGGAAATTTCGACCACCTGGGGTTCTTTAACGTGCACCCAAATCTGAGTACACGGGAAACCACCTGTAAGCACGCGGTAAATAGCACTGGGGAGATTGTATCCCACTGCCTTACACCCTTCTTGATTGGTATTCTGTTGCTTTTTTATGAAGCACTATGGTAGCAGTTGATCCTCTGTATATTTCTTCCGAGATGTTTATATATGCTTCATCGACGATCTGATTCCGAAGTGTCTGCATGACTGCTCATATTTCTACTGAATCAAACGTCTTGTCGTAATCTGCAGAGAATTGACCACGATCTTAAAAACGAAGGAAGCGTCAAAGCAGTGAAGAAAAAACTTGGGATAGGCAAAAATTGGATGTATGCGCTAAGGGACAAAGAAGACAAAATAACTACCAATATAGATAGGGTAGTTAAAATAGCGGAGGAGTTTTACAGAGATCTGTACGACCTTAATACTATAAGATCTAGCAGTAACCCAGATGACACCTCACCAGCAATTATACAAGAAGTCAGAAAAGCCTTGAACAGCATGCAAAGAGGCAAAGCTGCTGTTGAGGATCAGGTAACATCAGATCTGCTGAAAGATGGAGGACAGATTGCGTTAGAAAAACTAGTCACCCTGTTTACGAAGTGTCTCCTGACGGGAAGAGTACCAGAGCTTTGGAAGAATGTTAACATCATCTTAATACAAAAGAAAGCAGATGAGAAGGACTTCAAGAATTACAGGCCGATCAGCTTGCTCTCCATAGTATACAAGCTATTTACAAAGCTGATTGCTAACACAATTTTAAGACAACCTTAGAATTCAATCAGCCAAAGAAACAAGCAGGATTTCGAAAAGGCTACTCAACAATCGACCACATTCATACTATTATTCAGGTATTATAGAAATGCTCAGAAAAACTGTACTTATTATTTTCACGTTTATTCGGTTCATAGGACATTTATATTGATGCTACGAAGATAATGCTGTACTATCTTAGATGCCTGTTCTGAAGCTGTGCTACGCTGTACTATTCATATTTTTGTCTCCCCTATGTGATGCTTTCAGGTTTTTGGGGTTTATAAATAGATAAACGAATAAATAAATAAATAAGTAATTAAGTAAATAAATAAATAAAACGGCAGAGGCAACCAATATGCGCTTAAACAATGCGTTACAACTGTATATGTAGATCTCACGCAAGTAATGTGCTACTTTACCCTTTGAGCAACTCAATTCTACCCCGACCTTCTGCTTTACTGGAATAACTTGCAATTTTCTCTTCTATCAAAGAAATCTTTCTTATGTTTAGACATTGTGTATAAGTGACGTTTCGTTGATTATCTGCACTCTCTGCATTCCTTACTTGTAAGCTGCGCGTGTTGATGGCACCTAAACGATGACCATCCCAGGAACTTCGCCAGGCGTTGGACGAAGTACTACGACGGCAGCAAGCAGTCTACAGCAACTTTTGTAGTCTGGTCACAAGGAAGCTCCGTTGACGGAACCTTGCCTCTTCATCAGGCAGCGTCGTCGCAAAACACGGACTCGGCGGGCGCGCAAAAGCAGCCAGATAGAGCCATCTCTGGCGACAGCAGCCCGTACACTTACGATTTGAGAGAGCCTCAAGCGACCGACGACCATTCCTCGGAAATGACCAACCAACTGACCGACCAGCGAGGCCTGCACACTGCACCCGACGAGTCCTTCGTGCGGCCAGTGCTGAGTTGCGAGGAAGCGCAGGTCAGGTACCCACACCTACGGAGCGCGCTTCTGGCGTCATCCGCGGTCCAGCAGGAACACGGCGAAACGTCACCGTTGCCTGAACCACCGGATCACCCCGAGTTCATGAACGCCAGCGTGGTCGAGGTGAGCGTGAGTAACGACACTTGGCTTTGCCCTTCGTGTGCTGCTATGAGGCTTAGGTGTCGCATACTCGTGCCACAAGCAGCAAAAACGTGACAAGCTGCACTCAACAAGTACAAGCAGTTGAGACACAAACTCCTTAGTTATCTAGTCCTTTAGACTCATTTAGGTCGTGCAAAATATGACAATTTCCTTACCCCGTGGCTGTATGACAACAGGCGTGCGCACTATTGTCTGTTAGATTGTAGGTGGTAGCAGATGTTCTATTCTAGTTCTTTCCTACCTTAACTTTGGGCTGTCTGATAGAAACAAACTGCGCAATGAATCAAGAGATTGCGTGTTCTCATAACGGCCTGCTACTGGTCCCCGGAATTCTTGGGGTAAACGTAAGGAGTAAAGTGTTCTTCGAGCGGAACATACGCATCATTTGCATCGGTCACGATTATCGTCAGCAAAAAAAGCCTGGCCATAGTCTTGCGCCTTAAACTAATGTGAAATGTCAGGCCAATCAGAAGTATCCTGTTGTCAATTTTTCCAGTGTGTCTGTCTTATTTTTTTTGCACTGCTTGCTGCCATAGATCTATACCAGCAGGCCCAGCTATACACTTTTCCTAATTTAGGGTGCTTGGAACGGGCACCCCTTTAGATGACTGGAGGTTCGGCACTTCAGTTGTCATTGCGGATTCAGTCCCCGATCACGATGGTCGCATTTTTTGTGTGTGTGCACGTAATGTATTAAAATCTAGTAATCAGATTTATGGGTGCACGTTAAAGAGAATTACGTTATATCATTCCTTCAAGACCTCAAATACAGTGTTCTCAAAATCATGTCGTCGTCATAACACAACTATATGGTTTTAAACAGCGTAGTTAGTACTGCAGACTAAACGAGTTTTTTCCAAAGCTGTACTCGTTTGTGAAGCTCTCTTCCTGTGCCAGAAATCGATCTTTACTTCTTGCCTACCGCGGGATTCAATCCCGGCCGCATTTTTCATGAAGCTCAAAGGCCAGAGTCGTGTACACGTAGATTTCGTTTCATGGTTTAGGAAAATTATTTCTTAGCTCTACGAAGCTGTTTTGGTGCGGTGCTTTGCCGTGTAGACTTGATTGTGTGGCCTTACCGCTTTTTCGATTCTGCAGTTCGGAAGCAAGAGTGATCTGCCGTCTGCGCTGTCCACATCTACTAGAAGGCGCAAGCGACCTCGGGGTGCAGAGGCAGTCACCAGGCACGTGGTTTTCCCGGCTGAGCCAACCACGTCTTCTTTGACGGTGGTTTACTACGAAGGTGAACACGAGCCGTCCATACCAACCCAGGTGAGTAAAGTCTCTGCGTGCAACACCAGCAGTGAGTCAACCTCGTATAAACGTCATTTACAAAGGATAAATCTAACTGCAGCTTCTTTCTACATAATCGGCTTAGCATGGAAAGCACCGTTTCTTGAAATAATTAGGCGGTATTTCTCAAGGACGCCTCGAGGCGATTCCTAAAGTTTTAGCATTCGATGTGAACATTACCCTGTTCCACGTAATGTAATACGGTGTAATACGGTGGCTTGTCGGGACCTATGTTTCTTACAGTGCAATGTTAAACAATTGAGGCCTCGTGTGCCTCCCCAGACTCGAAAATCGTCCGTGAGCGACGTCAGCGTCCAGCAGCGTGGCCGGCAGCACGGTTGATCAGAATGATCACATCACACAACGATTTCACTCATCCGCGAAGTGTTGGGTGCCGTTGTGGCGTCACTTCACGTGGCCTCACCTGAAGACGTGTTCACATATCTTTGTCACTTGTTCAATGGTGGGCCAGTCAAGGAGGCAGTGTGAAATCAGGTGAAGCACATAGGATGCCATGCCAAACCACATACAGATGCAGAAAGCTTTCGAAGAGTAAGGTTAGAGATACAATAAACTGGCTTACAAAAAAAAGAAGATAGCTTTAACCTTCGAGTCGTCTTAGGTGACGGCACAAGGTATTGTGTCAATTATTTTTCACTGTATTTTTTCTCGGGTTTTTTTTTTTGTCGCTCTGTTGAAGCGGATCTCAAAGGTCACGTAGAAGGAAACGTGTGATCGAGATCTCTTCTGTCAAGGACCCCATTTACCCAGCTACTTACAAGAAAGCCATCTGTTCTTTCAATGAACTAGTTAGCTTACTTTTCGTTAACTATGCGTAGAGTTTATTGGTTCTTAATTTAAGTGAACTGTAATACTAATATATTATGCACACATCGTAATTGTTCACTTAACCAGACCCTTCGATGGCGTGCCAGCTTTATTCTACACGAGACTTTTTCTTCGTATTCAAAAGGGAAGAAGTTTAATCCTAAGAACTTTTTTTTGTTAGACACATTAATAATGATGACACCCAAAAGCACAAGGGTATCACGTTGGCTTATTTAAACATTGTCAGCCGTCGACATTCTAAGAAAAATAAATGTAGTTTTTGGATAGCATTTCTGCCACACAACTATAATCGTCATCATCTGGTTCGCTCACGCTTTCTTCGCTCGCATCTTCCCTGTCAAGAATTCTTCGTCACGCTGAAAATGGGTATGCCGTTCGTCACTGGTATGCACGCAGACCGTGGTTATAATGCTTTAGTAAAGTACGCGAGGGAGACGTCGAATATTGTTAAGTGGTAGAAATAATCCTCAAATACTTGATTTATTTTTACCCTTCAGTTACCATGGCGACCGGGGCGTGACCCAGTGTTGACGCATCGTGCGCCACCAAGCATGCCACCACCGCGGGCTCAAGCGAAACAGCGAAGTGCTCAGAAAGTCATGGACGCGTGCCAGCAGAGTAGCCAATTTTTTTCGGGGGGTGGCGTGAATTACGTTGTGTACGTTCCTGCGTGCGTTTGTATGTTGACATGTATAGGCATATATACAAACACACCAAACAATTTGGGCGGGAGGTACTTGAACTCTTCCGCCTGCCTTATCTATGCCCGTGACGCGTGTGTACTTGGGGACGCAGTTCGTTCGTCGCTTCTGAATTTCCTCATGTCACCTTTAGCATGCAGCGCGCTCACTGGTGCAACGTGAAAGGGTAAGTGCTTAGAGCTATCGACAAATCCCCATTACTCAGCTTGTACTGAAAGAAATATATATATATATATTTTTTGATGGAGTTGATTCGCCAGGCAGTAAAGTTTGTTACTGGATTAATTTGGCTAACTGTTTGGACAAGTGGTGCAAAGTTCGCTTTAAAACATCGCCATTTGCGCTTGCGTAAACAGCTGACGCGAACGTAACTCATATGACATTTTTATACCTCTCAAAGTCTGTCGACACGTCCAACCTGCCGTGGAGCTCCTTCGGCAGTTCCCTGGACTCGCTGCTCGTGACACCCGTGGTTGCCCGCGTCCGGACCACCACGGACGACGCTGCGCTGCACAGGACGCTGAGGACTGGCAGCGAGGACCCGTCGTTGCCTTCGCCGATGATAGGCACGAGATGATCAGCGTCAACTTTAGAATACAGCAGACGCGACAAGAAGACAGCGTGTCGGTGAAGGCTTCGGAACGATTGGCGGGGGTTTGCTTCAGAATTTCGAGCCCTGAAAGAGCCTTCAACGTGCAGGACGTGCTCGCCAGAACTGTGATTACGACACTTATCGCGTTTTTTATTATTTTTTCCTATTTCGTAGTTACATATTGTCATGAGTGGGGCGTTATGTTTACACGCCGACGACCTTTCTTCACTACAAATGATAATTCATTCTTTACCTGCTTGGTGTTGGCGTACTTGTAGCATTTGATACTCATATTAGCGCACGTTTAAACGATTATATTTGGAAACCATGAATTTAGAAATTATCTGTGCTGCTTTCCTTTCATTATTATAGAAAAGTAGTCATAGATCAGAAAATAAAGCTATGTATTGCAGTTCTCCCTTGTGCTACGTTGCTTATAATCCTCAAGTGTTAGTGGCTTTTTCTGAGTGAATTGATGAACATAATATGACCAAATTAAACACAAGCTGGTTTGTACAGGTTAATCAGCAGGTGCCACGTTGGTAGCGCTATTCTGGTATTAAATTCCAAACAATATATTTGCGTGGATTAGGCAGTGCCAAGATGCCCTAGTTTGCTTTTAAGAAGACATCTGTTTCTGAGTTATTACGAAATGTGAGTAACCTTGCTTACGGAATTATCAGCTTTTGACAAGCTTGAAACAGCGCATTGCTTAATATTATTTGTATATTACAAAGTTCTGCTCTTGCCTTGAGAAAGACAAGTCCGCTTGCAAAAACGTTAGCTCGACACAACCACTGTTTACGAATTTTCTATCGCAAGCTTTCATTTTACCCTTCTTACCACTTTTTTAGGGTACATAGCTCACTTGGTTTGACGCCAGGGGTGATCGTATTCCCTGCCGAATGATAATATAGAATTAAAATTAGCTAAAATTGCTACTTGGCTCACGTTTAATGTCAATTTATTAGTGCGAAAATAGAACTCTTTTTTTTATTTTTGCACTAGTAATTATATCTTAAACAATCAATATTAGCACGACGTCCTTTTAGATTTTCATGTTTATAGCACCTGGGTTCATCCTTTATTATTAGAGATAAAAAGTTGTTTAATAATGAATTTTTCTGTATAATATGTTGGTGAAGGTTAGTGCGTGCTTTTATAATTATAGTGCAATAAATGTGGGCGATGCTTCAGCGTCTCCATTTGAAGTTGAACGCAATAGCTTTATCTGGATCTATCCTCATCGAGCTTTGTGACACATGCACGCAGCATAATATAGGTATGCAGTCTGCCTGCCTGTCGCGCAAAGAGCCTGGCTTCAATCCAACCACGAGAGGGCCATTTTCTGTTCTTTCCCGCCCTGCGAATGTTTCAGTCACGGATAGTGATGGCTTTTCGCTCACAGTCAATAAAGCCACTACCGATACTGCGTTGTTTTCGATACGGAATCTTTACTTTAAAAAGGGTATTCGGCGAGGATTGGTGTTTGCTTCTGTCAGGTTAAAAGTGTTCTTGATGATCTTACACAGCTTGATTGATTGATATGTGGGGTTTAACGTCCCAAAACCACCATATGATTATGAGAGACGCCGTAGTGGAGGGCTTCGTAAATTTCGACCACCTGGGGTTTTTTAACGTGCACCCAAATCTGAGCACACGGGCCTACAACATTTCCGCCTCCATCGGAAATGTAGCCGCCGTAGCCGGGATTCGAACCCGTGACCTGCGGGTCAGCAGCTGAGTACCTTAGCCACTAGACCACCGCGGCGGGGCGATCTTACACAGCTGGTTGCACCGGCAATAACTTTGTTATGCAAAAGTAAAAATAGGAAGTTTCGTCGAACTATTATAGGCTAGAGTTAGGCTTTACGTATTCCAGCATTTTAAGAGCGAACGTGTTAAACAGCACATTTCGCAGAACTTCGGGTGTCAGCGTCCGCCTTGGAGTCGGCCTCATTGGCTGTGAGCGAAAGATCATCATTTTGTCCGTCACCAAGTAGTGGAGAGAGATGCTAATAAAATAAAGAAAAAATATTTCCTGACCCTTGTGAGCGTTGAATACAGACCGTTTGCGTGGCCCGCCGTTGTTCATTTACAGAGTCACAATATTTCTTAAAAACTGCTTTATAAAAATGCAGTGTATCTATTTTTATTGTTATTTATTTCTTTATTTCCTCATTTACTAGTACCGTAAATGCCCCGTGAGGGGTATTACATGAGGGGTGGGGATAACTAGTGCATGATGACTTCAATATATGCCTTGAAATATGTATGGCTGGAGTGGTTCAACACGTCGGCAAGAAGATAATTCCTGTCCTTTGCAGACCGAACGAAAAAAAATGATTTCATGTGGGCTGTATAGTGCAGGCTGCCAGGGTATAAACTGGTTTTGGTTGGTTATGATGGCATGGAGAACTGCGCAAGCGGTTCGATATGAGCCTGTCACGTAGAAGGTGATGGAACTTACGAAACAGGCATACATCTTGCACATTACTGGCGCTGCTCGAAGATTTGAAGATAAAGAAATGATTAAAGTTCGGGGACACTTATTTGATAAGAATAGTCCAAAAGAACAAACATAACTGCACGATTTTGCATGAATTACAGCAATAATGAGAGGTTAGTTTGATGTGGGTTTCAAACACAGCAAGCCTAGTCAAGTTTTGCCATTTGGCCAAACAAGTGTTAAGCATGCTATTACTGTATTACCGGGGGTGAAAAAAGGCCCCTCTTGACGGCGCAGATATTGAAGTACGCGAATAGCCAAGTATGTGACGATAGATATCTGAAAAAACCAAGTAGATATTGTTTAAGTTAACATCAAGCTACTTGTATGATGAAACTGCGCTAATTTTCAAGCCACAAATTGTGAACTTAGTGAAAATACATATTGACAACTATGAAAACTTAAAATGGATGGTTTTTTCATGTTTAGAGACATGAGCACCTTACTGCACTAAGATTTTAACGGAGAAAGGTCAGACTGTGAGGTGAGGATGATTGATTGATTGATATTTGGGGTTTAACGTCCCAAAACAACCTTATGAATATAAAAGATGCTGTGGTGGAGGGCTCCGGAAATTCTGACCACCTGGGGTTCTTTAACGTGCGCCCAAATCTGAGCACACGGGCCTACATAATTTTCGCCCCCATCGAAAATGCAGCAGCCGCAGTCGGCATTGATCCCGCGATCTGCGGTAGGTGAGGATGTCTGCGTTGTTCAGTATAGGACGATTAATTACAGAGTCAGCACCAAACAAAAGGATTTTAGACGTACAACAGTTAGGTAAATCATTCATGTATATTAGAAAAGAAGCAACAGTCCCAAGGCAGTGCCTTGTGGCATGCCGGAGTCAACAGGGGATAAAGAAGACCGTTGGTTAGCTTATACATATTGCTAACGGTCGGATAAAAAAATAACTGAGTCAATTGTAGACAGGCGGATGGAGATCTAATTGGGGATGTTTTACAAAGTTTCAGGAAAAGTCCTTTATGAGGAACCTTGTCAAATGCAGTTTGAAAATCTAGAAAGAGGGAATCAACGGGTATATTTCGATAAACGTAACACGGTATTTCATGGACGAAAAGGGCGAGTTGAGTCTCGAAGGCCCGCCCTCTTCAAAAGCATGCTGATTATGATTGAAGAAATTACAGGATGCTAGAAACTTTACCACATAACGGTAAATGATGTGATCCACAAGTTTGGTACAGACACCGGTGAGGGAAGTTTGATGATATTTACTACATGAAGACGATGAGCCTTTTTTTTTTTGGTACTGCGATTACCTTGCCAACTTTCCAGTCTTGAGGCACCCCTCAATATGACAGCGATTGCTTAAAGATACAACATATAAGAGCGTACGGGGTACGTGTTCAGTATTGTTTAGCAGTTTCGAGTAAAAGACAGTGGAAGACTCTAACATAAGCGTGTTATTTCGCTCATCACTACCATTTGCTTTAACCATCATATCGGACACTGGTGAGTGAGGTAAGCGCATTAAGGAAGCTGTGTACAGGGCTCAGTAGTCAATATAGCTTAGGCTACGTTATTGTCGAGTATACGCTCGTTATGTATGAATGTCATTTAACGAAATCAGTTTTGTTCAACTCAGGTGATAATGCGTAGCATAAGCGTAGTAACGCACCCGGTCTTAAAACATGTGAATTACTTATAAGTGTGGCAGCTTCGGCTAGTTGGTATGGCATGACGATAGTGTCCTTCGTGTCCTTCTAGTCTCTGTGTTGTCGTTTTGTTCTCGCGCTATAACTATCGTTGCGTGAATTACGCAACGATTGGGTGTTTTTTTGTATGCGCACCCTTTACAAAGCGCTCCCCTATATTTATTCAACCTCATCTGCAGAAGCATCATCTGCAGAAGGACAGAAACCGCACTTGCCGCCTTGAATTTTTCTATAAATCAATAAATAATTGTTTAAATATTGACGCTGCAGACATCGATCGGTATTCTTCCGGTTATGCAACTCGCAAGTGACATAGTAAAATGATAACTGCTTTACGTTCACTGATTAACTGCTACAAGTATTCGTTCTTCCCTAGAACTATTATTGTCTGGAATAGCCTGACAAATGATGTCGTTTTACACAAGAAACTGTCCTTGTTTAAAAACAGCATTACCTAAAGCACCACTACACATTGCAATGTAATATTTGTTTTATTGTAATTGTGTTAGTCTGTAACCCGTATTCTACGTGTTACGTTGTTATGTGTTATGTTATTCGAAACATTTGTTGAAATAAACGTTTTGGAACCTTCGTCTTCTATCCTCACATCGTGATATATATTGTGTTTTCTTTATTTCTTTGTATGTACCGATTCTCGAACATTTTTTCCCACCCTGCCATGATCTTTCAACTGAAGGATCGTAGTATTTATAAATAAATAAGTGAATGAAAATCAACAAAAAGGTCAGCTGCGTAGGTTCGGGTGTTGCGTTACAGATGCGTAGTAGGCCCATCGTTGGTTCGAAAAGGAAATATTTGTGGTGTAGTGAGCACTTAAAAGCTGTATCTACAGCAGTCATTCAAGGACACTAGGAGACAGCTAATGCTACACGCACAAGTGACACTTTCAGTACACGTCACAGTTGAGCCATGCACAGCCAACCGAAGCCAGGCTTAGGAATGAGGAACAGCACTTCGACCACCGCACCTAATTCATGCGGTGGTCGATGGAAGAATTTCGGTGAGCCCTTTGGGATGAGTTGAAAGCTTTGAATGGCCTACTCGTTACGTATTTCATGTTGTTTGACGCCTCGTTTGAGAATTGCATTTTGTGATGACTGGTTATTATTTAACTATTTTATCATGCTATAAGACACAGCTCAACGCGTTTCTTTCCCCAACAAAAATGGAATGCCATTTCATCATCACGCAGATAACTTTTTTTTAATCCAGCGGGGAATTACGCAGCACCGGCATACCGACCATGGAACTCCTCCACTTGAGGCTGATACTCTAACCATAAAGTTTTCTAAAATTAACTAGAGGAAACTCTGGCGCTGCGATCGTTCAGCGACCATGGGAATGATGGGTAGTACACACATACGTCTAGTCTTCGTACTTGCGGATGGCGAATCGTACTTGCGGCTTCGTTTATTGCTGGTTACGGTTTTGTTTTGGAGGAAAGAACGAACCCTTTTGAACTTTGTGACTCGATTAGAATGATAAGCCTAAAAGAAGGAGAATGTGGAGCGCAAACGCTGAATATTTTCTAATTTTTTTGTGAAAAAACAGTTCTAAGCCACACGAACACACAAGGATCCAGAAGCAGGCCAGAAGTACGAAAATTAGACAAATGTGTGTGCTACCCATCATTCCCATGCTCGCTGAAGCGCCATGCATTGTAGCTCCCCTAAACACTACCGCCAGAGTTTCCTCTAGAATAGATTAGGAAACTCTATGACTCTAACCACTACGCCATCATCGCTACTTACGGTACCCTGAGCACATGTTGCAACGTAAACCTCACAGGGACGCTGTGGGTACGGGATGTATTCTTCATTAAAGGAAAACCTTACTGCTCGTATTTGCCGTTCATAAAAAAAGGTCATTCCACATCCAAAGCTGCTATCACGCACTCTATATTCGTTCTATATCATTCGCTCGTCTACGAGTTCTTCCGAGCCACAAAACAAAATTGAAAAAGATTTAACCCATGCGTTGTGGAATCCATGAGAGTGTAAACGTTAGGGCTTCTTGGCCGTGTTCTTGTCAGTTTTTTTCTCGCCCTGTTTTTCGCCGAGCGTTGAGCTTTCAGCCTTGTTGTCGTTGTCTTTAGACTTCACCGAAGGCCGAGAAGCAACTCTCTTGGTCGACTTGGAACTCGACGCCTGCAACGACGACGTAGATGCTGCAGAGCCTGGCCTTTGTTGTTGTTCTCGAACCACCCGCTGCCTTTCGCGCCGATAGGACGAAGGGCTTGCCTGATGGAGTGGCTCGGAACTAGCATAGCCCGGGTAAGGCGCGAAAAAATCCGAGTATCCCGGTGCGTACGTGCTGGTGTACCCGTAGAACGGCCCCGACATAACCGGCATAAGGGCCCCTTGGTAGGGCGCCATCTGTGGCCAGTAGAAGTCTAGTGGGTGGTACGCCGCGAGGACGTTGTAAGGGTCGTAGGGCGGGACTTCGTACTGACTCGGGAAGGTTGGGTGTGCCCCGTACGAGGCTGAAAAAGGGGTCGGGGCGACCGGATAGTAGCTTTCCGAGGGCCATGCAAAGGGGTCCTCGGCGTCTGCCATGTATCCGTCAAGATAAGCTTCGTAGTCGTTTCCTTGCGGTGAATTAGATATTGGCGGTGAACCAATAGTGCTTTCGGGAGACCTGACCGAAAGCCAACGGACCTGATGCCTGCTAGTGTTACCGCTACGGCGGCCTGTGGTTGTGGATGGCTGGTTCAGGGGGATCTCCGGCGCTTCAATATTTCCGCGTCTAGCGTTGCTCGTTTGTGATGCACTGCCACGATCTTGGTCGGTGTTCTGTTCAGCCGCCGTGCGAGCTTGCTTGTGCTTTTGCAGCAGACTTTGCTCTGGTTCAGACATAGTAGCCGCTGGTCCCAGCGAAGCCAGAGGCTTAGCATTTTTGACCGGTGGTCTAGGCACCTTTTTGGCTTTGGCCTCCTTGCCATACAGGATGAACTCATCACTGCTGTCGCTTCCAGATGGCTCCTCTATGGGTATAACAAGACTGCCTCTCCTGGAGCGCATCGTTGATGGGGGCTGCGAAAGTTTCAAGACGAACGGAGTTTGTCCTTTTTGCGCTGGCACACTCTTAACGCTTTCAATTTACAGTACACTTATTTGTAATGGCGTGCGTGGTCAGATATGAAATTTTCACACGCAACCATACTTGCTGGGCGTTACCTACGAAATTAAACGAGCCTTGATTAAGTTACACTGAATAATAATAATAATAATAATAATAATAATAATAATAATAATAATAATAATAATAATAATAATAATAATAATAATAATAATAATAATAATAATAATATAAAAATACTATTATTACTATTGCTCTTATATTTTTAATTTTAGTAGTACTAGTAGTATGTAGTAGTAGTAGTAGCAGCAGTTTCTGGCGTTTAACGTCTCAAAGCCAGGATATAATACACAAAACGACGATGATACACAGAACATAGCACGGCTCCCAAAGTTTTAGATTACGCTACATGGCGCGTTCATGCCATGAGTGCAAGCTCACGTGGCGCCTCGGGGTATTTGGTACAGCAAGTGCAGAATAAACGATTGTTCCCAATGGCCATATTAACCGATCACTGCACACACCTAAAGCACGTCAAGCACATACTCGTCGAAGTTGTTTTCCAATCTACAAAACAGTTGCCCATCTAAGCATCCACAAAATATTAAGAGGGAAAATAGCTCAGGTTCTACAGCGATGATGAGAGAGTACACAAAGAGCATGAAGAAAAGCACCTGCGCACGTCCTTTATCATGCCAACTTTTAGCTCTTTTTTGGCCTTTCAGAATAGAGTTTCAACTCCCACAATGATTTTAATTTGTATCATGCCTCACAACGGTGCTGCTGCGACAGAAGCGTTTCCCAAGTAACGCGTAGCCACAGTAATCAATAAACTGCGTCCGATGTTTTGCCACCGACATATTTCAGACTACAATAGCGTCCATCTTTATGTCTATTATGTTCATAACCTAGTAGTACTTATTGACATAACTTGCTTATATATACAGCACTCGTGAAGTGCACACTGTACACGCGATCAATCTTCATCATAAAAGAATTAGAAACGGGACCTCACTTTACCTCGTGTTAACCTAATCCGCTCGCAGCCAATCCGGCCGTTAAGAGTAATGCTGCTTCAGATCAAAGTGCTCGGATCATACTATGCCCCTACGACGCCAACTGTGCAAGCTGTAAACGAAAGTACGCGCATAACCTAGCACAAGTTTTCGTGTTTAAATGCGTGAATACTACAAACTTGCACACTTTGCAGAGCATGTTCTAAGTCTCTTTACAAGCACAGCACATTAATAATAATAATAATAATAATAATAATAATAATTTTTATTTCCATCAGCGATGGAGGAGACTGCGGGTAAAAGTTGCTTGAAGGCACAAGCAACTTGACAGAGGCACAGTGCAGGCAGCGATGGCAAAACATTCACATAGCAAAAATCACAAGAAACACATATTCGGAATACAGATATGTCTAAAAAAAAACACATCAGTAAGGAAGAATGAAAAAAAGCAATATTTTACACTATTTACTATGTTAGCATGAATTGATGAAATGCTCGCGCAGTGTTTGTGCAGAGGTTATTTTCAATTCAATGTGTAATTTATGAAATTTATTAACACCTAATCACGTTTGATTTTTATGAAATCAAAACCTGGTATAGCAGATCCGCGCCATAATCGGTTCTTGCTCTTCAAAACGTGAAACTCTTCACCAACACACAAAATAGATTGGCAGCATTTTTTACACATATTCTTTTTTCGTTAATTTCTTTAATGCTTCTCGTACATATCCATCTGCGCTCACGCCTGGCACCGAGGACTCAGCGAAAGGGTTTCGTAAAACCTACCTTGGAGCTTTTCTCCTTGGTCGTTTTGCCCTTGACCGGTATCGACGTGGCGGAGCTTGGCCGGAAAATACCCGGCGCGTCGCTAGAGAAACTCATGCCATGCTCTTTGTACGTGGCCACTGTTTCCTTGTTCGTCACCAGGAGACGCACCTCCTTAGTTGACGACTTAATGCGGTCTACCACGTCCCGTTGGCTGTAGCCGATCACGCTCTCCCCGTTCACCTGGATGAGCCCCAGTGGAGAGATCTAATTTGCACAAACTTGTGGTACCAGCGGTGGCAGTGGTGAAGGGGCACAACCACTAAAGTACTGTAGCGAACGACGCCAACAAGATGTGACTATGTGCTGCTCAAGTTGCCGCGCTGCTCGAGAGGCTAGAGGGTCAGCCTCCGATGTGGGAGGCACTCGGCTTGATTCCAATAGCCACAGCATAGGCAGAAGTTTTTTTGCCGTGGGGGGGGGGGGGGGGAAGAAGAGCACTTTTTTGTTATTGTAAATTTTGTTGCTCTGAATGCCATGACTAAAAAAGTTTCAAAGAAAGGGGGGGGGGGCATATGGGCTCGGTGTGCTACTGCATGACCACCAGGCATCCGTTGTTGTTGTTTTCGTTGTTGTTGTTCTTGTTCTTGTTCTTGTTCTTGTTGTTGTTGTTGTTGTTGTTGTTGTTGTTGTTGTTGTTTTCGTTGTTGTTGTTGTTCTTGTTCTTGTTCTTGTTCTTGTTGTTGTTGTCGTTGTCGTCGTCGTCGTCGTCGTCGTCGTCGTTGTTGTTGTTGTTGTTGTTGTTGTTGTTGTTGTTGTTGTTGTTGTTGTTGTTGTTGTTGTTGTTGTTGTTGTTGAAATAATTGCCCCCGGCATAGGTCTCGTCATGGTGTTTTGGGTACTCATGCCTTCGGCAAGCTAGCTTCTAATTTACGCTCCTCTCTTCCGCTCTCTTTCAACCCCTGCGCCACCTACTTGTGTGTCGCACAGACATGCGTCGTTTCTAATTTGTGAGTGCTGTCTGTCTCACTAACTGTATCAAGCACTCCAGCAAAACACCGAAGGCTGACTAGCCCAAGGTAGGTGAATGTCACTCTATGTAGTTTTTTTTTAAGGACACGTGTGAATTTACTGACACAAATCGCACGCTCGCAGCACTCTCGTGGTGATACAAGTGATAGGCAAGGCGCATACAATACGGTAATGTCACTCGTTATTTCATGCACTGCTCTGATACACTCGATTAGTCAAATGAAATCAACTGATGAGTCAATGGTTGTAAGTGGGCCAGGACTCTCACTTGCTGCCTTCCCAACACTACTGGTAACTCATAGCCATCTACTTAATAATCTAATTACGCTCTTTAAAAAACTGCTAATTATCTGTGTGAATTGTAGTAAGTAACCTTAAGGCTCCACTAGTATGTACAAACAAAACCTCAATTTCCAATTTCACTCGACAGTGTGTTCATTTCGACATTTTCTATCTAAACTTATCGTTATTCGTTTAACTTGCATTAGTTATGTGGGTGGTTGATTATACCCTATCATGCAATAAATTGCGCTCCTCTATCATATCTGTCACATGCCACGTTTATCAACACCTCCTCGTGTTTTCTTAGTTTCATATTGGTACTTGTTTTTGAACTTACGTAGAACTCCCCTAGGTGGTACATTACGACTGCTCCGCAAGGAACTTCACGTCCCTAGGCGTTTACGCCGTAATATTTGCTCGGCCCGTGTTTTTTACGGTTCCGAGTCAAAAGGAATTGAATAGGTGCTCCTTCCAATCATCATTGAATGAAACTTGAAGGGAACCCAATAGTATACCAGGATACAGGAACGGCGGCGAGTCAGTGCCTAGAAGCCTAAGTCCAGGATTACGGTCACCTCCAATTATTTTGTCAGTCTTCACTGATAAACCTCTGGAAATATATAATTACGCCACATCACCGATCCCTTATTTTCTGCAGTTCAGGATGTGTTTACCTGTACAATGCAGTCTTTGGCGTGGAGTCCTCCAGCCTCGGCGGGTCCTCCCTTTTCCACGGTGGTCACGGTGGCCAGCTTACTCTTCTCGTCGACAAGTATGCCGAAACCGTAGCCGTCAAAGTCTGGTCGGCGTACCAGCTTACACAGACGCACGGGCGCGGCCGCAGTGACCGAGGATGACGAAGCAGTTTTCTTCACTGTCGAAGATGGGCCCTTTTTCGCTGGGTCGGCTTTACCACCGTCATCTTTCTAAAGTGTAGAGATACGTTTTAAAAAATGGTCTCCTTGTGTATAAACAGCCTTTGCTTGGGAAAGTTGAAAAGTAGAAAGAAAGCTTTGAATGTGTTTTTGCTGAGGCTATAAAAAGCGGGCGACGAAGTTTTTTTGTTATAACATGCACGCAATGCCGGGCCATGAAGCAATGTGCAAGACGTAAAGATTAATATGTATCGAGCGTGCTCCAGCCAACTATTTGGACGGGGACAGACAGACAGATGACACTCCACTGATATGTCTTTGTGTTCTCGTCGAAATAGCTGGTTGGAGCCCCCTTTCAATGTGCCAACAGTGAGCTCAGGCAAGCACAATTCTCAGTAAAGTTTACTTCACGCCGCGTATTGACCAGTTATACTACTTAATACAATAAAAAAGAGTGACTCTTCCTGGAATTGTGAAGAAATAAATGTACCTGAAATAGTATACAGGGATCATAGTGCTAACCAAACAGAAGGGTATTGCTTTCGGGACCGTAGAGCGTCGGCCTTATCTTAGCCTCGTCAGGCCTGCGTAGTTTATCGATCTGCGCTGCTCAATCTACGTAGAAACTAGAAGCCTCTTCAATTGACGTGACAAAAGCCTCTTCCATTGACGTGATAGTACTGCTAATGTCTAGACGGCAAGCCTTGCTCTCGGAAATTCAAACGCAAATTCATGATCTAATTTACCTTGTTGGAGCGCGATGATGAGGCGCACATTGCTTGCGTGCTCCTGACTTGCTTCTTGTCCCATAGCGCTGACCCACTACAGGGTAGTGGTGATTAATTCCGGTGGCTAGACAGGAATGCAACACTTGAATGTTAGGGTAAGCATAGGTCATGCGCAAGATGATAAAAAACAGGAGTGCTTTTGAAAGGAAGAAATGTAGTAATTTTATGTGGATATGTGATTTAGCAGTATTCTAGTAACTTTACGTACATGCTATTTAGTTTTGTACGTATACAAGTACAATGAAATTTATTGAGGACCTACCGAAATAAAAAAGTTCTGATTTCCAGAAATTCATAACGTTTTCCTCTCGTTGTGTCTGTGTTGTGCACACTTGTCGATCGTCTCTTTGTTCAGGTGCCCCTGTAGTAGGTTCTCGTTGAAGGGATCCCTGAGTGTAATGTATACAAGAATTACATAGCTGAGCTAAAAAATTGGGAGGCCGTCAAGCATCACTTTTAAGATTTGAACACCAAAGCGATATCCGGTTTTAGTGCTTACTTGAAACGCTTGGTGCATCAAATTTTTTCGAACTTGCTATGTACCCAGTACCTGGAAGAGCAATGGCATGGCAACGCGGGTCTTTGGCGGGTGACTGGCTTTAAAGCATGAAGTCATCATGGTAATGCATATTTTGATCTTCGATGGCGATGCACGCTTGTACCACGCATCATCACACCAACAATAAATGTTGTATTGTGAAGCACGTAAACAGGACACATGCGTTTGTAAAACATGGGTTACTTTCACTGAATAGCTAAGAACAAGAAGTTGTTTTCACATTATCCACTAGCAGACGCTGGCTGTGTGGTAGAATACTCTCTTGCCACGTAAATGACCCGGGATTGATCCCCATATAGACTCAGAAGTTTTTATACATATTTGCATCTTTCTCGACTTTACGGTCATGCACAAGATCATTATTTTTCGATCACAACCAACGACACTGGCACCGACACCAGAATTTCTGCGAAACGATCTGTTTAACGCTGTCGCGTTAGAGAATTCAGCCAACGGACGCATCCCCGAGCGGCGTTCAAAGGCTATAGGCCCAGATGTATGAAAACTGATCAACTATGATAGCTACCCTGCCATCTGGACGTCGGCATTATGGCAGTTGTTTCTAAATAGGGATGTGAAATAGGGCTTTCGTATCTTTTAAACCCTTCTTCAGCAGAAGTAGTACATTCAACTGAGCAGTTATTTAATGTCGAGATTAATCCCTGCATAGCGTAGCACAGCTGATAGTAGGTGTCTGACATAGAAACTGGGCGAGCTCTACTGTTCACCTCTACCCCACTAAGAAGTAGGTGCGAATAACAACCCTGAAGGGTTGGTCCCCAGCAGCTTCTCATTGGAACGTGCTAAAAATTGGACACACCGGGCTATTCATATCCAGCCCATTAAAGCACCGTAAAGCTCTATAGAACTAGCCCAGCGGGTATCTACCACTGACACTTGGCAAACTTCACTACTTTCCACCAAATATAATAAAAAAAGAGCGTAGTTTACGCTAGGCAGCGCAAGACCAATTCGCAGCGAAGACGGTTCACCTCGTGATTTTCTGTAGTATACTGTCGTTGTACTTGCTGCTTCAATAATACACTGATGTGGTACTTGACTACTCCATGGTCGAACTTCACTGTTCGGGGTTCTGTGTAGTCAGAATTGGCAATTTCTTGCCGGTTTCTCTTTCGGCAACAAGTTTTTGTTCCTCAGCAAGTCGTAGTTCCTCAGTTATGTAGATCCCTGCGGACGACCCGACCACCGGATTCGGTGCACGACAATGGTAACTTTAATCAAGTAACTTAAATTGTTCTCTTTGGAATCTTTGCCCCTTGGGATATGTATCGAGCAAGACTTGAATGCCATGCTTGCGCATGCGCCATCAGCACGCGCAACGCTGCATAGACACAGGAGCCTGCAGTTTTTAGCACACACTATTTCTTAAATCACACCGTTCACGAAACTAGAGTTTCAAAACGTTTGGTATGCCTAAATATTTTTCATCTTTTTAAAAAAGTCCTATTATATAACCTTAGACCTTTTTTTGCTGGTTTGTGCTATTTCTAATGGTTTTAGAATATGTGCGTGTGGCTTGGCCTGCACCTATGAATTTCCCACTGACAACTCGTTGTAGCTTTATGAGCGAAGCTTCTCTTACTCTTACATTGTCCAGCGTCCGGCGTAACCGAAAGTATCTCCCGAACACTATAATACATGGTGCTGTCTTATAGACGCACATACAAACTGCAGTTTCGTGAGGATATTCTAGATGGCACTTTACCGCTACTCTCCGATTGGCTCCTGCGCGGGCTGTACCTGGCTGCCCGAGTGACGAATACCTCTCTCTGTATCCTGATCGTCATCATACGTGTCGGATTGGTGGTGGGACATGTACACAGCGTAGCGGAGGGCGCGGAGGGCCGCGGCGGCTCGCGCTCGTCGCCGCCTGGGTGCGCCGAGAACTAGTGCCACTTTCTCTCTCCTGAATCGTCGCCGTACGTGCTGGATCATAGATGGGGCATGGACTAAGCGGCGGAGGGTCGTGGCCGCTTGTGCTCATTGTCAGACATACATTTAATTTTACCAGGACTTGATTTCAGTTATTGTCATCGAGAAATAATTTTAAGTGCACCGCAGTATGTGATGACGCTGGCACTCTCATTGACCAACTTGGTCCGTTACAACGCTGAATACACCGCAAAAGGAGAAACTGAAGCAGTCACATAATGCCCCATTAGTTTTTTTACGTGCAGCCTTCGGCTGCTTGTCGTTTCGAACCATAGATTTAGCACACGTAATCAATCAATGCACCCTTACGTGACACGGACTAAAGCATAGTGCGACTTGAGTTTGATATGGATCAGGATTGATAATAACATCCTAATTTATGAAGAAGAGAGCTTTATGAACCCATTATCAATAGAAAAATGTAGCGAGTGCATATTCACTTTATAATTTGAGTCACTGCAAAGCTGCAAACTTCGGCAGCAAAAAAAATATGATAACGGAGTGTCACTCAAACCCCACTCGGCTGAACATCCCATCTGGCTGGAAAGTGTGTTTCGCAGTGGTTCATGCCGTCACAGTCACAGCTTCCTGGCCACCCAGCGGAACTGGCGTCGCAATGGAAGGTCTCCAAAAAACGCCGGTCAGATCGGGCCATGTCGTTGCACACGTCCTTACCGTCGGGCTCTCCGCACTCCAGGAAACACAGCATGCGGAAAAAGATTCTGTGCAGACCCATCTTCCGGTCGGCTGCTGCTTCCTTCATCACCCTATAGGCCGCGGCAGAGGGGGCTTCGTTGTTATCGCTGGCTTCTTTGACATCTCGCTTGAACTGTAACAGCCAAGCGAGCTGCGCTGACCAGCGTGCCCGCACAAACTTCTTGGCCCACATCGGTTCCACCGGTCGACCCAGCACCAACGATGCCGAAGCGGCGAAGCACAGGTCGACGTAGCTGGGAGCCCACTCGGGGAAGTACTTGGCGTCAGAATCGAAAATTGAGCGCAGAATTAGTGCGCCCATTGTCGCGTATCTTGCCGCTGCAGCAAGCGGAAAGGGCCGATTTTACATCGATGCAGCGTAAACCGCAAAAATCGTTAAGCCGTTTCTCCACTGTGCTCTGTGCAACGCACACGGAGGGAAATTGATGGATACCTCGAGTTGACTATTCCATTGCTACAACTTATGTTATAGCACAATGGGAATAATCATATTCTGGTGCGCTATCGACAGACAGCAATGACGCAAGAATCTTGTCAGAAATAACCTTTATGCTGCGAATATTAGTAAGAAGGTGCCCAATTATACGCCTACTTATGCTTCCAGAGCTTTGTGAGTACGAGCCCGGTCACCAAGAGTGGGGAATCGTTTACAACTTACGAAAGCACAGCTTTATGTTGTTGGTTGACATAAGTGTGGTGATAAACTATGACCCTAAAGTGGCCTATTTTATTACGTAGGCAAGGTAAACTTTTAGAAATCTGTGAGCAATGGTGCAGACACTTTTGACATTTAAAGACGACCGTGCATGTGGTCATCGTCGTCCTTAAACGAACAATATTCATGTCTGCTTGATTCTTAATCGAGCTAATGTGAACAAATAGTTGCCCGAATAATGAGTCAAGCATTAATACACTTGTTAAGTACGTGACTGCTTTGCGTAACCAGTTCAGTACACAAGAACTCATGCTGGCTGAGAATGCTAGTGCGGCTAATTACTGACCATGAATCGAGGAGCATCTGCTACAAGGACACAATAGTGACACAAGTGATCCTATTTGATATAGCCTGCTGGTTCGCTTGCTTGTCAAATATAAGAAGTTTGCTTGTTCCTCACATCGCTGAACCTTGTGGTTGAGGGAGGCATGCGCGAAAAGGCTGGTTCGGGACAAGTACGCCGAGCTGACCAAAAAGTTGCCGTCGACGTGGTAGCCTATGTGCCCGCCCAGCTGTGGGAGCCAGTAATCGTCCGGAACAGTATCCTCCAAGCCCACCCTCGCAGCTGCTACAAAGGCAATGTTTAGAAGAAAATGTGGGCCCAGAGTCGCCGCCAACGGCTCTTGAGGCAGGCTGGCACCGTCAGTTTCACCTGTGGAAACAATGATCGGCAGAAAACGAAAGCGTGACTGTCCGCGACGATCATAATTGCCCGTTGTAACTCGCAAAAACGTTTTACCACAGACTTTCTTCGAATTAAAGTTGGCTGGAAATCCCCTAATGGTAACTTATAACACGCTACGGTAGTGCCCAAGCATCAAGCTTATTAGAAAAATTATGACTGAAACAGGAAGCTCGTGGTTAATTCATTGATGTAACGTTACGCGCCTTTATTCCTTCCCTTTAAGTACTTTTGGGGTCTATGTGCAATGTCATAGTGACGCAGTATAGCAATACTATAAACATTGTAATTCTACAATATTCTTGGTTGTAATGGCACATTCTAGTGAAACTGTTGTCCTGTAGCAGCAAAGGTGGGGAAAGAAAACTACTGTTCATTCCCGGGCAGGCCTGTTTCTCACACATCGAATAATATTGTCAAGATTTCTAAAGGGGTGAGGGCAAGTTTTGTAATCGATAAAAATTGAATATGGTACCGAAAGGTCGCTGAGATTGAAGAATGTTCGTATATAGTTGCTTTAGGACGTTAAACTCCACATATTAATTAAGATTAAAGAACGCACACCCTTTCTTTTAATGAAGTGCTTTATTGAATACGTATGCATACGGCAGTTTCATCCTCCGGAGTTGTGTGAATAAACTCGGGGAATGAAACCGGAAAAACGGTTAGAGGGGAGAATACGCATATTTGGAATCTCCCTAAAACTGCCATTACCATATTAGCGGCAACCAGTCACCGGTCATCGATAATGTGCATCGTCGGTAACACAGGTTTACATACATCAAGTCATATTTCAGCGTTATGATTGTTGCTTGCGTGTCCCAGACGAGCGCGAAAATCATATCTCTAAGCCAGCGTCAAATAACGTGCACAGTTACGATATAGTGAAAAGTGGGACCCGGCAGCCCGCTTTTCAATAGGCCAAGTAGCCCCACCCCCCCTCCTACGTCCTTCAATAGCGCAAATTTGCCGCGCAAAACCTGAAAGGTTCAAGAAATCTGGACAGCCGACGTGCCCGCCACTGCCAGACGGCGTGCGGGAACTATAAAGTTCTTAACAAAGCATCCAGTACGGTGTAAACGAATGAGTCATGCAAAGAGTCTGAAACCACGGTGAAGCATAGCGAACGGTAAGTCAGCCTGTGAAGCAAAAAGTATTCTGTAAGGACTTTGTGAAAGGAGTTGGTGAGGACGTGTCGTGTTCTGGTGTATTGTTGTCAATCGGTTGGTCTAGAAAGAGCTGTGCCGTGATCCAGTCTGGTAAGTGAAGGTGTGATGAGAAGGAATGTGAGAAGTCTCTCAGACAGGGGTGCCGAGAAGAGAGATGTAATCGGCAGAGCGCCGAATAGGAAGCCGAGCCAGCGATACAGTCCACGTGGCCCCATGTGCGTGAGTGTTTTCGGAAGAGGCAAGCACCAATAAATCACTAGTTATTAGACAGGACAAGCAGGTGAATATGAAAGTACCTTAGTTGTTCTTGATTATTTTCTAACGCCTGAGTTATAACTTGAGGGCATTAGGAATAATTGTTTTTCACTATCACTAAATCTGTATAAGCTGTATTGTGATTTCAACCAAACAAGTGTACTTATGTCAAAACATTTGTAGAAAAATATTTTTGTGTGGTTGTCCAATGCCTCTGACCCAACGCCTCGGCCAGGGGTACCCATACATCAGCTCTGGAAACTGTCCGTCGAGTGCCTTTCTTCAACAGGTTCTGGCAATGTGTTTCTTACAAATAAACGCAACTACTCACGACGCACGCGATCTTATCTGCACTATATAAAACGATCATAAAGCTTCACCCATTCAGAGGCGCACAGTGGCGGCCGTTATCAACAGGTGCAACTATCATCATCATCATCAGCAGCAGCAGCAGCATCAGCTTGACTACGCTCACTGCAGGGCAAATGCCTCTTTCTTGATCCGCCAATCAACCCGGTCTTGTACTTTCCCTTGCCACGTTATACCTGCAAACTTCGTAATCTCATCGGCCCTCCTAACTTTCTGTCTCCCCTTCGTACGTTTGTCTTCTCTGGGAATCCGGTCAATTACCCTTAATTACCAGTGGTTACTCTGCCTACGTGCTACGTGCCCAGCCCATGTCCATTTCTTCTTCTTGATTTTAACTATGATATCTTAAACCCCGTTTTGTTCCCTGACCCACTCTACCTTCTTCTCCTATCTTAATGTAACAACTATCATTTTCCTTTCTATCGCTCGATGCGTCATCCTCAAGTTGAGCCGAATCCTCTTAGTAAGCCTCCAGGTTTCTGCTCCGGCCGCAGGTAAGTACTGGCAAGATGCAACTGTTATATACCTTCCTCTTGAGGGTTAGGAACAGATTACTAATGATCTTTTGAGAATTCTTGCCGATTGTTACCCAACGCATCCTTATTCTTCTAGTTATTTTACTCTCATGGTGCGGCTCCGTGGTTACTACCTGTCCTAAGTAGACACATTCCTTTACAACTTCCACCATCTCTCCACCTATCGCAAAGGACTGTTTCCTGCCGAGACCGTTACACATTACCATAGTTTTGTACATATAAATCTTCAGACCTACTTTTCTGCTTTCCGTGTCTAGTTCTGTAATAATTAGTTGTGTTTCGTCCCCTGAGTTACTCATCAAAGCAATTTCATCAGTGAATCGCAGGTTACTCAGATCTCCATTAACTCCTATCCCTAACTCTTCTCAATCTAGGGTCCATTATTTGGAATTAAAGGTGCAAGCGAACTATCACTTGTTCCTAAAAAAGCAAGCACTCGTAATATAGAGCGGTGCTGTAGTTTACTGGCTGCTTAATTTTTTTTAATAATACTGTAAACCCTCGCTTGAGGGTCATAACAGGGAGAGAGTACAATATGAGTACAAACAGAACACCTAAAAAAACCCCTAAGCAATAAACACAGGAAAACAGAATGGGTAGTACTTCAACCATTACCAAAATAAGCATCAATTTCTCTGTCGAAAGTTTGTACATCGGTACTATTAATAACATGTTGGGGTAAAGAATTCCATTGTTCTTTAGCATCCGGGAAAAATGACCACCGAAAGGTGTCAGTGCGAGCGTTGAAAGGTTCAATGGGGGCATCATGATTCAATCTAGTGCTACGTTTTCCGGGAAGGCGTATGTACTCGTCTTTAGGTATTTTGAATATCCCTTGAATTATACGAAATAATGTTTTAAGTTTTTGTTTCCGTCTTCGAATTTCCAGTGATTCTAAATTGCACGAATTTAGCATATCAGTTACTGAATCCCGCCTTCTATATCTAGAGCCCACAAACCGAGCTGCACGCCTCTGAATACGTTCTAACTTGGTGTCCAAGTGTTTCTGGTGAGGACTCCAAACCACAGAGGCGTATTCCAGTCTAGGTCTAATATATGTGTAGTATGCAAGCAGCTTTACGTGTTTCGGTGTTTTATGCATATTTGCTCGTAGAAAACACAGTTTTTTAAATGACTCAGAACAAACCGATTCAATGTGACGATGCCAAGTTAGGTTGCTCGTAATTGTCACCCGTAAGTATTTAAAATGGGGTGTTTTACTGAGTTTATTGCTCCCGATGTTGTACTGGAAATTGAGAACATTTTTTCTTACTGGTTATGTGTACATATGTTGTTTTTTAAATTTAATTTGCATATCCCATTCGCAACACCACAATTCCAAATCTTCAAGGCACTTATTCAACTCGAGTTGATCATCAGTACAGCTTACAGGCATATAAATCAAGCAATCATCAGCATAAAGTTTCATCTTAACAGGTGGCTTTACAATAGTACTTATATCATTTATGTAGAACAAAAACAACAGCGGGTCAAGCACGGACCCTTGAGGCACACCTGAAAACGCATCTAGCGCAGCTGAAAAAGAACCATCAATCCTCACTGCTTGCTTGCGTTTACTCAGGTAGGCGCCAATCCAATTTAAAATTTCATCACTGAATCCCATTTTACTCAGTTTAAAAAGCAGTTTAGTGTGGTTTACAACATCAAAGGCTTTAGCAAAATCAATACAAATTACATCACATTGTTTGCGATCGTCTATAGCCGAGCTGAAATCATGAATTGTTTGAATCAATTGCGTCACTGTGGACTTCCCACTTCTAAATCCATGCTGACAGTCATTAAGTAATTGATTAACCTTCAAGTGAACCATGATAATGATTGATATGTGGGGTTTAACGTCCCAAAACCACTATATGATTATGAGAAACGCCGTAGTGGAGGGCTCCGGAAATTTAGACCACCTGGGGTTCTTTAACGTGCACCCAAATCTGAGCACACGGGCCTACAACATTTCCGCCTCCATCGGAAATGCAGCCGCCGCAGCCGGGATTCGAACCCGCGCCCTGCGGGTCAGCAGCCGAGTACCTTATCCACTAGACCACCGCGGCGGGGCAAGTGAACCATGATATGCTTTGCTATTATATGCTCTATGACTTTGCAGCAAACAGATGTCAGTGACACAGGACGATAGTTGCTAATAATAATTCGGTTGCCGGCTTTAAACAAAGGTATGATAATTGCGCAGAGCCAGTCCTGAGGAAGAGTGTGAGTTTACTAAAGATTTTTTGAAGGTAATAACAAGGAAGA
This sequence comes from Rhipicephalus microplus, assembly GCF_043290135.1. Taxonomy (NCBI): domain Eukaryota; kingdom Metazoa; phylum Arthropoda; class Arachnida; order Ixodida; family Ixodidae; genus Rhipicephalus; species Rhipicephalus microplus. The sequence continues at coordinate 94,777,596 of NC_134702.1, read as the reverse complement.
CCCATTCTCCGTATCTTTTCAGAAAAGCAGTTGGTATCTTGTCCGGACCGCTAGCCTTCTTTGCATCCAGATTTAGACACCGAGAAAATACACCTTCTTGATCAAACAATAAGGGTTCCATAGGACATGCACATGAATAATGCAAGTTGCTATCACCGCGCACGTTTGATGGCATCGTGAACCCGGACTGGAAAAACCTGTTAAACTCGTCTGCTATCTCAGTCTTTTGCGTCACTGTTCTCGATCCGGCAGTGATCCGTTCAATTTTTTTTCTTTTCTGCCACTCATATAAAGCCAGAACTTCTGAGGCGCACTCTTCAGAAATTCTGCGAGGGTATGTTTCAAAAACTTACTCTTTGATTCGGACAAGGCTTCTTTAAGGGTTTTACGAGCTTGAGATAATTCAATAGTGTTCCTCCCTTTTTTCCGTAGTCTTTTAATTTTTCTTTTCATGTGAACTATATTCCTGGTTATCCATGGGCTGCGTTGTTTTACCTTTTTAAGACGAGACGGGATGAATCTATGTACACAGGTGTCCACGATTGCCTTAAATCGATTCCACAATGTCTCAACGGACTCGTATTCTGAGGCAAACTGAAATTCGTCAAAGGCGACTTCTAAACAATCTGAAATAGAAGTGACGTCCGCTTCTGCAAAATTTTTAACTTTTACACGCGAAACAGACTTTGGACGATCGCTTTTCTCTGTGGCAATGTTGATAACAACTAGCCGTTGGTCTGATATGCCCTCTTCCACTGACACCATGTAGCCATCCAACTGGCTTGTTACGAACACAAGGTCGAGCAATGACTTCGTTTCCGTGGTTATTCTAGTGGCTTCCTTCAAGATTTGTGTAGGATTGTGTGAAAACAATAACTTTAATAATTTATCTCCGCTTGCAATTTCGATATTACCAGGCATCAGGGTTTCCCAGATAATATGGGGAAGGTTAAAATCACCAGCCATTACCATCCGTGTGCTATCATTTATATTGTTGCAAAGAAAAGTATTTAGATCATCTAATTCTTAATAAACACTCATCTAAATGATTAACTTAGTTGAGAGAGATGAATCATCATACCAGAGTTCTATTGTTCTAATGTCGCCACCGAAGGTTATTAACTAGAACACAAGACTACTGTCGAAGTTTCGTGTCTGACTTTTGCGCCGAACAACCATGGAAGCTCATAATCACGTGACATCCGTAAGACGAGTGTCGCTACGTAAAAATACTTTACTGGACACTCACTACAGGCCTGTCTACTACAGCATATACGTACCGTACACGACCAGCTGCGCACTGCTAAGCTTGTTTGTATCAATCAGGACACCCTCGTTAACCTTGCTGTCATTGTGGAGCGCAGATGTTATGTCCTGGAACAGCTTCCGTACCAACGCGACCTCCTCTTCACTCTGAAATGTCTTGGCCACCCAGAGTGGATACAGCTGGCCGAACGTCGATGCTGTGAGGTGGAGACACCTCGACACGCTTGAGTCATCCACGAAACTCACTGGCCACTCTTCTAGGTACGGGGCGTACTTCATTACCTGTGTCCAGGTATGAAAAAGAAATAATTATAAAAAAACTATGCGAAGACATTCCTCTCCACGTAATTCTTGTGTGAACCAGAAAGGCGTCTTGTAAGTTCGTTAGGCCAAGTGACTTGAGGGCATGAATAGATGTGATTACTCTTTAAATTGTGCGAAGAATATATGGGCTGTAGGCACGCTTTTTCTCGCGTTAAGCTTTGTGTATTTAGCCTGACAGATTTTTGAGACGGAGAAAAATATGTGATTAGGAACTTGTGACAACACTTGTTTTCCTCCTTACCCTAGAAAACACAAAACACTCTTCCTTATTGTGAAATTTAAAACCACCTGTTCACCTTCAAATCTGGTTGGGTATAAGCCATTACAGAAAATTTATAAAAACGAAATATGTTGGTGGAAAGATTACATATTAGCCATCAATATTCCCTACTATATATAGGTGAACTTCGCCAGAAAAAGCTCCCGATGTTTTCTTCACAATGTTTCCATGTTTTCATTGGAATCAGGAATTTTAAATCTGGCACACAAGAAATAATGCATCCTGCGTGCATAATTTGCATAAAAATATAGGTTTATGGTAATACATCCAGCTTCTATGTCTTCTGAATCGGACTGAAATGCTACAGAAATGCTATATGGCGTCTGAAATGCTACAGATATCACATCACACTTGATCACATTTTAACAGAAAAATTCGAAAATGCTACCACCTGCGCAAGCAAGACCACCAGGGAGTACATGCTGGCATGTCGTAGCGGCAGTTTCCTCAGGTGACCAACGATGCTTCGGATTTCATGCACGGCTCTTATCAGCACCGTCATCTGACTCCGACCATTACTGCTGAACCTGGAAGGCAGTCCTCGTTCTAAGGCGTCTTCCCAGTCAATTTCAGTTGCGATATACGCAAGATCGTTGGGACTTTTCAACGGTGGTGACCTCTTGCCGTTGCCCTTCGATCGCTCGTTGTCGACGACAAGGTCGATGGCGAAGAGCGTGGAAGAGTTTGGCCAGGCCGCTGACGACTGAATACCGAGATCGTATAGGGTTCGCGCAACAAACATTCTCGCCTTGTGAAAGTCACGAGCAAAAGTCGACGCCAATGATTGTCCTACGTCGAGGCGGAATGTCCGGTTTGCCCAGTACTCTACGCGAATGAAAGATGGAAGGCCGCTCCTGAGGGTCGTGCTGACTGCTAAATCTAGCAGTTCGGCGAAGCTCGACACATTCATCCAGGCCGAAATATCACTGCCCGTCGCCTCGAGAACAGCGGAGGTGTCACTCGTCTCGCTTTGTCCGGTGGTTGCCCTGAAGCAGCTGGCGTGGAACAAGGCCATTTGAGTATCGAGGCTTTCTGCGCTGCTCGAGTTTTCCGAGTCGAAGGTCGCCTTGGTCACAAGGGTGTCGGAAACGCGGTGGTTGAAGGTCGCGACGTATTCCTCCAGAAAAGGACGCCTGTCGGGATTTTTCGCTCGCCACCACCCACACACACTGTCGTAGAAATCTGCGCATGGTCGTGCGTCGGGATTCATCGCGTTCAACATGTACCTGCGGGATGGAAGTGGGGAAGAAAGATTGTCGTTTCATGGCATTACTAGTGATGATTACAAACCTCATTGCAATGTATAGATTTACATTATAATTTCAGTGCTCTAGGCTGCACAGTGGTTCTTTGTATTGGCTAAGATAGAGTTCTTTGTTCTCTAACATCGGCTATTCGTTCCCATCGCGTCGCGATGACCATGCAAGTTCAAAGTCAGCAATCTTATCAAAACAAGCGGTGAACTTACAAGAACAGACTGTTGGGAGAGCTGTACATACAGAATAAAAATAAAAATAATTGTTCGTACGGGCTTGTCCTGTAGGTTTATTAGTCTTGTACAGCGTTTTTTTCTTCGTACTATAAAGTATTCTTTACTCGCGCACAGTCTAAACCTTTATGTTAAATTACTAGTTGCTCAGGCTTATTTCCGTGGTTAATGCTGCTAGAAGTATTCAGAGTGACACAAGAACCTTTGGTAAAGCCAAGGATTACGGTAAAGCTCCTTCCAAGTTTGCGATGGACGCGATGGAAAGAAGCAGCTTAGACGCGATAAAAAACAACGCTGCTTCCTCAACTGGCAAAGTTAATTCCTCGGCAAAAACCGAACAAATTCTGAAATGTCGGATCCACCTAAACAAAATGTAGCTGATCCACCTATATAGTAATCGTAATAACCCTAAAGTGACACGTGTATTTACAGGGGTAGATTAGCGTTTATTATGCATTGTTTCAGCAACACAAACAAATTTTGAAGCCACGTCATGAATGGCAAGCAGCTCGAAATATACAGCGCACACCTCAAGCAGAAATCACGCACGAAATTAACATACACAGGACGGGTGCGGGCCAAGAACTGTCACAGTTCGACACTTATAGTGCGCTGTTCAAACAAAGAAGCACAAAACGAGTGCACAAGTATAAGCAGGACAAGGGCGAACAGCTGCGATAATTCTTCCTGCGTCTAGTCTCAGCCGCGTGCTAAATGACTGCCGGCTTCTCTGCAGAGACTCTTCATTCAGCTTATCAGACTTGTCATTTCATGGAATGACGAGTCTGATAAGCGCACGCGCCGGAGAGACCCCGCTCCGGGGAGGCAATGCCTCATGAGCCCCGTGTACATGTACGGGACGGGGGCGGGCTGAGTTGAGTGGCGGGTTCAGATTACCTCGACGCGCCCGAGTTTATATGAACTCGCACGGACGAGTTGAGGTGAGCGGTGATCGCAGCGACGCTTGGCGTCGAGGCGAACCGAAAGCCCGTCTTCCGGTACCGGTTTCCGCTTCTCCAAGCCTGCGCTCTCGCCTCTCGCCGCTGTGGGCTGCGGTTGTTTACGCAGTTGTCGCTCCGCCACCACGATGGCTGTCTTGGTATTTTTTCTCAGTTTGCACCAGCTGTACTTTATGGTTGTATTGGTGTCTTGGCTAAAACTGCACAACGCGATGGCAGCAGTGGTTCTGTTGCGGCACAGCGCTCGCTGCAGGCGTATCCACAGCCTGACGCACCGTCTCCGGTTCACCCCTGGCTGGTCTCTCCAGGAATTCGCCGTGATTCATGGTTTGTAACGCCTTTCATTTGTGTACCTGATGCTGGGGAAAATCCTTTGAAGCCCTACACGCGAGTCATTTTTTGCAATAGTTGTGGCTTGTCGCTAATACGAATTAAGCAGCGCCCTGAACCTCGTTGAAAATTTTAAATTGAAAACATTAAGCAGTTTTTAAATGAAAATGACTAAAGACCCTCATCGATTGTTGGAACAAAGTGTACAGTTTCACCACAATTAAGTGCACCATGTTCCTCTTGCCTCATACGCTCACCCTGTTGGCTAATCTGATTTCTGGGGTTTTTGGACTGGACAGTGAGATCCTTACACGATGAATTTTTAATCTGAGGGCTTGTAATTTCAATTGGAATGCAATATACATTTTTGAGCAAAATTTCTATCGGCTTACGTAAAAATTCATACGGCCGCATACCATTTCGCCGTAATTTTACACCTCTATTTCTGTTGTGCCTCGTTTATGCTTAAAAATGAAAGTAATTTGCTATTTTTTTATATTTCCTTGCAGGATTGGAGTGTACAGCACCAGCGACCAAGCGGGCCGTGTGGATGCGAGAACGGTGCCAAGATTGGTGGGACCGAATTGTGGCTAACAACTTCAATGACAATAACTGGTGGGAGAATTTTAGAATGTCGAGGCACAATTTCTGCCACATTGTTGCTGCCACTTCCACTTTGACGGCTCCCCGCCACTTTTGCATAGGAGCAGGCGTTCCTGCGAATGCCAAAAAAGTCATTAGAAATTAAAGCGCCTGAAAACTTTTCGAATCAAAGCGAACAGAAAGGTACTTACAGCCGTGAAGCGTTTCTTTAAATTCTTCCAACAGGTCCTTATTTGCTTCCACGTCCACGTCAGGCCCTGTTCCTTCAAACATCTTTCCAGGTCCATGAATATGTCCTTATTTTTTTGCCGCTTGCTATCGAGCAAATCACTCAGTTTTTTCTCGTTGACTAAAGCTAGCAACGTCGTTATTTCATCATCTGTCCACATGGTGCGTGGAGCCCGAGAGGATGTCATCGTGCCTAGCGCGCGCGTACCGGTCGACAGAGAAAGAGCAACGTCGGAGTGATGGGGACAGGGCAAGCGGAGACCGCGACGGGCGGGAGAGGTCATGGGCCGTCAACTCAGCGCGACCGGTTATACATGCCCTTTCTGAGCGCGGCGAGTTCGGTGAACCTACCCCCTGTCTCCGCGTCGACGGGACTCACCGCGACGACTCTCCGCCCCGACGCGTCCGCTTATACATGGGGAGGGCGAGTCCAGAAAACCTGTTTATTTCGACTCAACGCGCTCTCGTCGGGCCATTGTAAACGGGCTTATGGAGGCGACGACCTTTAGAGCCCACCCAACGTGAGCACACGCGCTATCTCGCAACTGATAAGGCAAATGCGATAAGTTTTCGAATCTCTGAGGACTGCCAAATGGTGTAGTGTGCATATAAATTGCTTGACGTTAGCATTCTTGGCAATGTGCACTCCATGGCATAGTGAATAGCGCTGTGCGCTGGGAATCGAGAAATTCCTGGTTCGATTCCACGCGACAAACTTTTGCCGTCTGGCTTTTTTTCTCCGCAATGTTTAGTATACATCTTTTAACATCACTTCCGTGACAGAAGTACGTCAGCAGAGCCATTGTGGAACCGTGATAAAACACTTTAGGGTTAAAAAACGGCGCTCTGATCACCCGCCGAAACGCTGACGTCACCCGGCGCAACGCTGGCTCGAAAACGTAATCCACAAGCGCCGACACTGCGCCATAGCACGCGGCTGACAGTTACACATGGGGCACGAACATTCTTCTGTAGCAAGTGTAGTTCTAAATCCTACGTTCCGCTGCTATGAAACCTGAGAAACTGCGTGGCACGGGCCCCCAGCGGTTGCTGTTCGTACGATTCCTGCAGCTGCGTTTATCGAACATTCGATAACGGCAATGTTTGAGGAAGCATGCGAGCTTTTTTTTTCTCTGGTATAGCCTCGTTAAGTGCATTCAACGACTCGGCATTCAGCTTTCATGCTACTTTGCGTCGGGTTTTACTGAGATCCTACTTGTTACGTCAATTGAGATACGTGCTGTGTAAGTCAGTTTCGTCGGGTTTTTTCTGCCTTCAGGTGCAGCGAAAAAGCGCCGGAGAAGCACCGGCGTGAGAACGAAGCAGGATGAATATTCTTCTTTGACAAGAAATAAAATTAATCGCGCTTGGTGAGGCCGTGATGCCCTCTCTCGTACGGCACGAGCGTTAGCCGCTTGTTTGCCAAGTGTATTCAGCAAACTTATGGTAATTATAGCAAATAGTTCTAGCCTATTTTAGTTACAGTAGTTTAGACTTTCTTAGTTTATTTTACCCAGTTCTTAGCATTCCAAAGTTTGTTTTAGCTCACTTTTAAGACTTCACTGGGTACCTGACCACGCCACATGGAATCTATGAATGTGCAAGCCGAGCCGCTTAAGTGCTACGTTCTTTAAAAAGGATGCGTACAACACGTCGGCGCAAGGAGAATGAATTTCTCGGTGACATTGTTGGTTATACTGCGAAAGCGTTGGCCGTGGGTTACGCTGCCTTCCAGTATCAGCGAGATGCCACCCGATCGGCGATCCGAGGATCCCGTTTACATGAGTCTTCCGAGCACATTATTACAAAAACAGTGCGTCGCCCCACCGCGGTGGTCTAGTGGCTAAGGTACTCGGCTGCTGACCCGCAGGTCGCGGGTTCGAATTCCGGCTGTGGTGGCTGCATTTCCGATGGAGGCGGATATGTTCTAGGCCCATGTGCTCAGATTTGAGTGCACGTTAAAGAACCCCAGGTGGTCGAAACTTCCGGAGCCCTCCACTACGGCGTCTCTTATAATCATATAGTGGTTTTGGGACGTTAAACCCCACATATCAAATCAAAAACAGAGCGTCAAGTTTTTATTCGTCTCTAAGCAAACAGCGTAGCTGTCAGTGTTTGCATTTGAATCTGCTTTCGCCGTTTGTGTATCGTACCGTAGTTCGGGTCGCTTCACAGCGGATCTCGTAATGCAGATGCCGCCATGTCCCGCGGTGTCCACTCGCGTGTTATTACGGAAAACTATGGACCATCTCCCCGAGAGGAATTCTGATAGGATGAGAAGCCGCAGCCCTGTGCTTGACGTTGACCTGGTTGAAACGGGCGTGAACGCGAGAGCTGGAAGAGCGGTTTTAGGCGAAACTCGGTGTAGCGTTTAGTCGAGTGAACGTTTGTTCGAAACGCAAAGACACGGGAAGCGGGAGGCGTTAAAGAAGCTTGCGCTCAGCTTCTTTGTCTCGCGTCTTGTCGGTGTTACTCTCGCGCCATCTTTATTCTCGAACACGGTCGCCGTTCTTCACTCGCACCTCGTCTGTGTCGCTGGTATTCGACTGCCGACGCTTGCACTCGGCTTCCCAGGCTCGCACCTCGTCGGTGTTGCCGTCGCCATCCGCGAACGTGATCGAATTCACTAACCCTCGCAACACCGGTGACAGCCGGGAAACGTACGCGCACATTAGCAGGGAGCATGCCGCAATGGCGTCCCGCCCATCGGTGCGATTGCGTGGCAAGCAGCGGCGTGCTATTCACGTTAGGGAGTTTTAAAATAGCGCACCGCGAGCCCTTGTAGTGTGGTCACTGCCACTGCACATGCGTCATAACGTGAGTCGCCGTTCGCGCTCGCCGCCCGCCCGCAGGAAATCCGAAATAGCGGCCGCGAGTGGGGCCCGCATGGGGCCAGCAAACGCTATGGTTTCGAGGTTACGGTGACGCTGCGATAGTGCGTTGCGGTTTGCGGGAGGGCAAACGCTATTCTAAAACTCATATGGCGCCTGCGGTGCCGGCGACGCCCGCAGCGCCTGCAAAAGTTATTCTTAAGCTCGCCATTAACAGAGCTCTTCCTTGCTTGCACAGGGCTGAGGTGCTCCTTGAGTAAATCGGAGCTGCTTCTATACAGGCCCAATAGAAAAGGAGCCAGGCCAAAAAACTGGAAGCCTTTATCAGAGGTAGACATTGTACTTCACACCGGAAGTGGCGCCCCCATTCCGAGAATGCACGCTATTAGACTGCTGGGCATGATTATAGAGTCACACGCGTACAACGGACACGCCATCGCTAAGATTTGAACCAAGACCGAGAGCATGATCAGGTTAATTAATAGGGTTTCGAACAGAAAGGGGGGACTTGGAGAAGGCAATCTACTGAGGCTCTTTCACGCATTCCTCATGAGCCACATAACATACGGTGCTGCCATGCACTCTTGGTATGGATTCAAAAAGAAGAAGCTGGAAACTCTGATCAGGAAAAGCGTAAAGAGGGTGTTGGGCCTCCCCGTTCGAACAAGCACTGAACGGCTTATGCAGCTAGGAGTTCATAACACCCTAGATGAGATCATTGAAGCCAAAGAAACTGAACAGCTAATGCGCCTGTCGTCTAAGCCGCCTGGTAAGAAGATTCTGTCCGTCCTAGGCCTCAGTCCGGCGCTCGTAGAGGATCACCGTCTCCAACTACCAGATGAACAGCGTACTGCTATCCAGGTCTCTCCATTTCCGCGAAACGTCCATCCTCAGCACAACGTAGGAAGGCACCGTGATAAGGCCTTCACACTTCTGAAGAACATCAGGAACGATCCTCATTCAGTTTGTTTTGTCGATGCCGCTCAGTACGGTCGCTCAGCTAGGATTTCTGTTATTTCCGTCAATCATATGGGCTCTATTATCAATGCTGCGTCAGTTAGGCACTCTACTCCCTTAAGAGCCAAACAGTTGGCTGTAGACCTTGCCCTTTTGGATGACAATAAGTCGCAAATCTTCACCGACTCAAGGTCAGCGGTCAAGGCTTTCGCCTCTGGTTCCGTCTGTACTGAAGTATTTAGACTACTTGAAAATAGGACACTTTCTCCACATACCATTACCTGGTTTCCTGCCCATCTCGAACCTCTACTGGACTATCAAATAAATCTGAATGACACTGCTCCCTCCTACGCGCGTGCTGGGGAGGACGTAGGTCCGCAGGTTGGCAGTGAGATGTTCAGGGACGCTTTACTTACAATCAGTGAAGTGACTAAACACTAGCAGTTGAGTAGGGGGTCATTTGCTCCACCACACAACAAGTTGTCTAGACCTCAAGCCATCACGTTTAGAATGCTCCAAACCAGGTCCTATCTAAGCCTATTTTTCCTCAGCATAGTCTCCTCAAAGGCTTTTGACTCTACCTGTCCTGATTGTGGTGAGGTTAGTGACTTAGCACTTATGTTCTGGCAGTGCCCCTCGTTACGGGGCCCAAGTCGGCTCACAGAAGAAGATTGGGACTCTGCCTTACGAAGTTCAGAGTTGCTACCACAACTACGGGCTGTCCAGAGAGCCCACGACGCGGCGGTGAGGCTAGGCCTCCCCGTTCCTACGTGGGAGCGGCCCGCGACGTTGCTCTAAAGGAGCAGCGTTTCTCAAGACCCAATAAAGTTCTTTGTCTGTCTGTTAAGCTCGCTATTGTCGGCGCCGTGAGATCGTCAAGGCACGCGCAGCACGCGCAGCACGCGCACCCGCCGGCTCGTGGCTTTTTCTCGTGGACAGATGGAGAGAGGTGGTGCGGGTGAGATGATGCCCACGTGAGGAATAGGCTCGAGCGTTGTGAGCGGCGGATAGGATGAAGCGAGGAAGTTAGTGGCTAGAAAGGCGCCACTATAGAGAGAGAGCTGACACGCGGCGAGCTAGAGAGAGTAGAGAGAGGAGAGACGTCACCCCCCACTGCTAATAGGACTGTCACGGACGGCTATTTTCGGCGACACCGCGTCACGGCAATTAAAGGGCGCCGTACTCCCTGACTGACCGTGAGAAACGGCGCACATGAAAGGGAACCGATAAGTGCAAAATGGGGTGCTCTCCTTAGAACGTCGCCGCCGACAGTTAATCCTTTTGTAACCGTGGCGACATCTGCAAGGTCGTAGAAGGCCGCGGTATACCCCGTACAAGGATTAGACTACAAGACGCCCGGCTGAGAGCTAAGTGGTTGACCGTTCCCACGGAGAAAAGCGTGGGAAACGCTCTGGTGGCCAAGCCGTATGACAACAACCCGACAGGTTGTCACTCTCGCTAGTTGTGGGCCCTCTTCCTATTAAAAAGGGAAGGGGTCAAAATATTTTTGGGGCGGAGTTTCCCCTCAATTAAACGCGCATGATTGGACCCAGGTAGAGGTCTCTTGTCCGCAAGGAAGAGAGCGAGGAGACACGAGGGGGATTTAAGCGCAGGATTTTGCCCTGCTAGGCAGACTAGTCGCTGACCAAGATGGTGTAGAAACAGATCAAGAAGCATCTCTTCTAGAAGTTTTTAGTGTGGCTCTGTATCGGCTGGCCACCTAAACTTAGCCGTTCGTCTAGTTGTGACGCGATATTAACGTCTGCAACGTAGACATCGGGACTTCGCCTCGAGTTAGCTCAACCTGCTCGAAGTCACCTGCAAGCACTAGCCTCCCGGAGCCACCAGCGTTGCAACACCGCCGACATCGCAGTCGTGCCAGAACTCTCTTCGACTTCTCGCATCCGATCGTCGGGGACACAACGCTGCCGGTCATCACACGTATGCCTTCACCTGTTTATATCTTCGAACTTTCTACTCCGTCGTTCTATTCTTGTTAGTTTGTGTAGATTGTAATAGTTCTCTCTCGTAAGCTGATTTAGTGTTTCTGTTGTATATTCCTTCAGTTGTATCGAGTGTCGATGTATTTTGTTAGTTGTATTGAAGTGTTGTATTAGATCCCGTGTGCTGCAATATCGCTAGAGTAAAGTTTGTTTTGTTTTCCCACGTCTCTGATCTCTTCACTGTCTCTGCTTGCGTACGGAACGAACCAACCTGCTGTCATTCCCGTCGCCGACTTCGCGCTGGCGACGCTAGAGTGGCAGCTTGTAACAAAACTGGCGTCCGCGAGACAGGACGTTCCGTACAAAGATTAAGACAGTGAGGGGTGAGCGAGAACCGTGCGGGCAGCGTGGTGATTGAGCCGCACAGTTGAAGCGGTTGTATCCTGCATAAGATTACGCTGGTTTTATAGTGGTATTATAGTGACAGTTTGCAGTAGGGAGTGTATAGATTTGGATAAGTGTATCGCGCACGGTAAACAGTTAGGCCTCGAGGGCGCCGAACTGAGACAATGGGTTAAGGAGCAGCAGGAACAGGCGCAGGCGTTAGCCAGAGAAGAGCGGGCACGGGCCCGGGAGGAAAAGGAAAAAGAAAGGGAGAGAGAACGCGAAGAAAAGGAGAGAGAGCGCCAAGAAAAGGAGAGAGAGCGCCAAGAAAAGGAAAGAGAACGCGTTGAAAGGGAGAGAGAACGAGAAGCGGCAAGGGAAGCGGCTAGGGAAGCCGGAGAACGGGAAGTGCAGTTACTGCAAATAAAGATTCGCCTCAATGAGAGTAGCAGTGTGAGCAGATCCAGCAGTGAGCATGGGGATGCCGGGGAGGAGCCGAGTTTGAGAATACACGCAGGTAGACTGCTCGTCACCTTTGACGAAGGAAGGGACGACTTAGATGCGTTTATACGCCGATTTGAGAGCATCGCCAGAGGGCAAAAGTGGCCTGAAAGCCAATGGGTGACGGCGCTTTCGACATGTCTTACAGGAGAGGCGCTAAGTGTTTATGGCAGGCTACCGCCTGCAGATGCAGCGGACTACACCAAGGTTAAAACCGCCCTCCTGAAGCGCTTTCGCTTCACGGCGGATGGGTTCCGAGACAAGTTTAATAAGGAGAGGCCAGTAGGGGGTGAAACAGCAACACAGTACGCGGCTCGCTTAAGACACTACTTCGATAGATGGGTTGAGCTGTCCAAAACTGAGACAGAATTCGAGTCCCTCCGAGCATTGTTGATTAGAGAGAGGTTCTTGCATGGATGTGGTTCGAACCTGGCATTATATTTGAAAGAAAGGAGGGCGGAATCTCTGGAAGACATGCTTGAGCTGGCAGACCAGTTTTTGGAAGCTCAGGGTGGAGCAAGCCTAGCGAAAACAAAGAAAGATGGTCCCATAACGGACGAAAAGGGGAAATACGAAAAAGGAGGCAACAGCTACTCACCTTTACCACGGTGCTATATTTGCAATCGTGGGAATCACCCACCGCACTTGTGTCGCAACAGACCTGCCGCTAATGTAGCCATCGTCTGCTTCAAGTGTGGGAAAAAAGGACATAGGGCAAACGACTGCCGGTCAGGAGCAAATAACTCCCTCCAGGCGTCCTGCCTCTACGCACCAAGGGAAACGCGTGAGGATCCCATATGCGACGGGTATGTCGAGCTTAGGAATGGCGAAAAAGTCCCCGTCGTCAACGCCGTAAGGGTGACACCACCGAAAAATCTGGCCGAGAACCTACCAGTGGCCACAGGGACCCTCCGAGGCACAGACATATCAGTGTTGCGGGATACGGGGTGCAACACAGTAATCGTGCGGAGGAAGTTGGTGAAGGAAGACGAGCTGACAGGTACAAGCAGACTCGTCTACTTGGTTGACGGAACAGCGAGGATGCTGCCCGAAGCACGGATTGAGGTGGACACCCCTTACTTTACTGGCAATCTGACAGCACTATGTCTGCAAGATCCACTGTATGACCTCATTCTGGGCAATATAGAGGGCGTAAGACCTCCTAATGATCCCAGAAAGCAGACTGAAAACCCAGCCGCGACAAAGGAGTTAAGAGAAGAGCCTGTGGCAGCAGCTATAACCCGTTCCCAAGCGCACGCACAGCCGGGAAAATTTGCCAAGCTTCGTACGCCTGGGACCACGGCGGGATTGCCGGGAGATAACTATGGCTGCGAGCAGAGGGGAGATGCGACACTCAAACAGTGTTTTGAGAAGATCGGCAGGAAGCAAACATGCCGAAATGAGAAGGGAATCATAGAGTACAAACAAGAACAGGGACTGCTGTACCGACAGTACACAGAGGCCAACGGACGGCTTGTACGCCAATTAGTCGTTCCGCGCTGCCACCGAGAAGCTGTGCTTAAAACGGCACACGATGGTATAATGGCAGGACACTTGGGCACGCAGAAAACCAAGGACCGGATCTCGGAGGAGTCCTTTTGGCCAGGCATCACAGCTGACGTGAAAAGGTTCGTCGCCTCATGTGACATTTGTCAGCGCACCGTACCAAAGGGCCGTGTACCACATGTTCCACTGGGGAGGGCACCCATAATCGACACCCCGTTCAAGCGAGTGGCGATCGATATAGTGGGACCAATTCACCCGCCCTCAAAGCATGGGAACCGATACATTTTGACTTTGATGGATTATGCCACCCGGTATCCAGACGCAGTGGCACTCCCGAGTATCGAAACTGAGCGAGTGGCCGAAGCCCTGGTCGAGATGTTCTCCCGATTTGGCGTCCCCCGCGAGGTACTGAGCGACCGTGGCACGAACTTCACATCGGACCTGATGAAGGAAGTAGCACGGCTCCTTTCCGTGCGCCAGCTCCACACCACCCCATATCACCCCATGGCGAATGGCTTGGTGGAAAAATTCAACGGCACCTTAAAATTAATGTTGAAGCGCATGTGCGCCGAAAAACCGAGAGATTGGGACCGCTACCTGGCACCTCTCCTCTTTGCCTATAGGGAGGTTCCGCAGGCCAGTATGGCGTTTTCACCCTTCGAGCTTCTCTACGGCCGCCATGTGAGGGGACCCTTGGCGATACTGAAGGAGTTGTGGACGAACGCCGACTTGACTGAAGAAGCTAAGACGATATACCAGCATGTCTTTGACCTTCGGAACCGTTTGGAGGAAACGTGCCGCCTGGCACACGAGGAGTTGGAAAAAGCCGGAGCACGGTACACGAAGCTGTACAATCGAAAGGCGAAGGAGCGGAGTTTCAACCCCGGAGACAAGGTACTGATTTTACTTCCAACCGACACGAACAAGCTGCTGCTGCAATGGAAGGGCCCGTTTGAAGTCCGGGAAAAGAAAGGTGAAGCTGACTACGTCATAGACACGGCTGGCGGCAGAAAAATCTTCCACGCCAACTTACTAAAAAGATACGGGGAGAGGGACAGCCCCTCCACCAAGGTGTGCAACGTGACATTTGGTGTTGTAGAATCAAGCGAGGACGAGAATATTCCAACCCCTGACTGGCTGAAAGTAGAAGTGGAAAAAGACGTGAAGCTCTCCGACAAACTGGACGCTCAGCAGATCGGACAGCTGAAAAGAATTGTGGGGGAACACACTCGTATTTTCTCGGATGTCCCGGGCAAAACTGACTGGGTTCACTGCAACCTCGAACTCACCACGAGTAACCCCGTCCACGTGAAACAATACCCTCTTCCCTTTGCAACGCGGGAAGGTGTAGAGAAAGAAGTGCGGGAAATGGAGAAGCTCGGCATCATTGAGAAATCAGAGTCCCCTCATAATTCGCCAGTCATTTTGGTAAAGAAACCCGACGGGACAAATCGACTGTGTATCGATTTTCGACGCCTGAACAACGTTCTGGTGGCCGACTCCGAACCTATGACAAGAACTGACGCGGTGTTTGCTACAGTGGGAAAAAAGAAGTATTTCTCGAAGCTCGACTTCGTGAAGGGCTATTGGCAGATCCCGCTGACCGAAGAGTCCAAAGCGAAGACGGCCTTCTCGACGACATCGGGACTATATCAGTTCCGCTTCATGCCATTCGGCATCAAGACAGCGCCTGCTGTATTTGCTAAGTTGATGCGGAAGGTTGCAGAAGGTATACCCGGTGTGGACCACTACTACGATGATGTACTGGTAGCCACCGAGACATGGGAAGAGCATCTGAGGTCCCTGGGACTGCTTTTTGAGCGCATACAGAGGGCTGGGCTTACAGTGCGCCCCAGTAAATGCGAACTTGGGGTAGAAGAAATCGACTTCTTGGGACACCGAGTTGGCAGGGGCAGATTGCAACCACTGGGGAAAACACTCGACAAGATCGAAGCTGCACCACGTCCTTCAACCAAGCGACAAGTGCGCGCCTTCCTCGGTCTGGCCGGGTACTATCGGGAATTTATCCCGAATTACGCAGAAGTCAGCGCTCCCCTTACAGATTTAACTCGGAAGGGCGAAGCTAACTCGGTGAAATGGACAGCAGCCCACGAGGAGGCTTTTCAAAGTCTCAAACAACATGTCTCGACGGAGCCGATACTACGGCTACCAGATTTGCACCAACCATTCGTACTTCGAACGGACGCATCGGACACAAGTCTCGGAGCCGTGCTCATGCAGGCCCACGAAGGCAAGCTCCACCCCACAGCTTATGCCAGTCGAAAGCTGCTTCCACGGGAGGCTTCCTATAGTACCATCGAACGCGAATGTCTCGCATTGGTATGGGGAATTCAGAAATTCTCCATGTACTTATATGGAGTACATTTTTGTGTCCAGACAGACCACCAGCCTCTGAGTTATATCCAACAGGCGAAACAGCTGAACGCTCGAGTACTTCGATGGAGTTTACTACTCCAAGAGTACCAGTTCACCATTACGCATATTAAGGGTAGTGAAAATGTGGGAGCCGATTACTTGAGCCGGATATAGTTCTTGAGGTCTATGAGCATGTTTTTTTTTCCTTCCGTCGGTTGTTTTCTGTTTGTATGTACGTGTTTCATTGTATAAGAAGTGTATTTTGAGTTATTTTCTTTTTGCTTGGTGCATTGGTTGTTTTTACTTGCTGTAATGCACATTGAAGGATTGCACTACAGTTGAGGAGCACACCTGTTCCGTTTTATTTTGTAGTATACATTCGTGCAGTGTATTCTATATTGATGGCTGCCGTACACGGCTATTTCTTCTTGTTGTTTGTATGGCGCATTGATGTTGTTGCGTGTAAATGACGCTGGTACTCTAACCATTGTTTGTTTTTCCTTTTGTTGTTACTTTGATGCACTCTGCCTACTTATGTTGTGTATGAGAGGGACAGTCCTCATGTCTCCCTTGTTGGTGGTGTTTTGTTCCTTGTTGTCGGAAAAATTCCCCTCCGTGCGAACAAATGTTATGAATAACATTCTGAAAGTGGGGGGCAATGTCACGGACGGCTATTTTCGGCGACACCGCGTCACGGCAACAAAAGGGCGCCGTACTCCCCGACTGACCGTGAGAAACGGCGGCACATGAAAGGGAACCGATAAGTGCAAAATGGGGTGCTCTCCTTAGAACGTCGCCGCCGACAGTTAATCCTTTTGTAACCGTGGCGACGTCTGCAAGGTCGTAGAAGGCCGCGGTATACCCCGTACAAGGATTACACTACAAGACGCCCGGCTGAGAGCTAAGTGGTTGACCGTTCCCACGGAGAAAAGCGTGGGAAACGCTCTGGTGGCCAAGCCGTATGACAACAACCCGACAGGTTGTCACTCTCGCTAGTTGTGGGCCCTCTCCCTATTAAAAAGGGGTGGGGTCAAAATATTTTTGGGGCGGAGTTTCCCCTCAATTAAACGCGCATGATTGGACCCAGGTAGAGGTCTCTTGTCCGCAAGGAAGAGAGCGAGGAGACACGAGGGGGATTTAAGCGCAGGATTTTGCCCTGCTAGGCAGACTAGTCGCTGACCAAGATGGTGTAGAAACAGATCAAGAAGCATCTCTTCTAGAAGTTTTTAGTGTGGCTCTGTATCGGCTGGCCACCTAAACTTAGCCGTTCGTCTAGTTGTGACGCGATATTAACGTCTGCAACGTAGACATCGGGACTTCGCCTCGAGTTAGCTCAACCTGCTCGAAGTCACCTGCAAGCACTAGCCTCCCGGAGCCACCAGCGTTGCAACACCGCCGACATCGCAGTCGTGCCAGAACTCTCTTCGACTTCTCGCATCCGATCGTCGGGGACACAACGCTGCCGGTCATCACACGTATGCCTTCACCTGTTTATATCTTCGAACTTTCTACTCCGTCGTTCTATTCTTGTTAGTTTGTGTAGATTGTAATAGTTCTCTCTCGTAAGCTGATTTAGTGTTTCTGTTGTATATTTCTTTAGTTGTATCAAGTGTCGATGTATTTTGTTAGTTGTATTGAAGTGTTGTATTAGATCCCGTGTGCTGCAATATCGCTAGAGTAAAGTTTGTTTTGTTTTCCCACGTCTCTGATCTCTTCACTGTCTCTGCTTGCGTACGGAACGAACCAACCTGCTGTCATTCCCGTCGCCGACTTCGCGCTGGCGACGCTAGAGTGGCAGCTTGTAACAAGGACACTACTGCAAAACTTGGCACCACTGCAAAACCTATATGAGGGGAGTGGTACGGACGGAGAGACAGTGTTACACAGGCTAATCAAAGAGCTGCTTCGCAACTGAAAACTTGGAAGAGGACTAATTCATCCATTACTTACAGGGTAACATTATGACATCCCGCGTGGGAATCGTTGTCAGCGCAGGCATTCGCCAACTCGGGTGCTGCCTTTATTGCAGCTGCCGTTGAGTTCTTGCTTTCCGTTAGGTAGTAAACGGTAGCGAACACTATGGCGATGATGACGGCTAGGATCAAGAATACGAGGCAGCCCAGGGTCTCGGTTGAAAAGGGGAACTGCCTAGGCGGTGATGGGCTGCTCGGTGTCGCCTCCTGTTTCGGTGACTGCTTATCGGACGGACCACCGGGATGTTTTGGGGAGTCATCCTCGGGAGTGCAATGATTCGGTGAGGTAGCGTGATGGTCGGGCACTGTGGGTACCAGTTTTGGTGGCGCAGACGCCTGACCTGCGCAAAAAAAGAAAAAAAAACAGAGTCCGGAGTGGCTCAAATGCATATCTACGTAACTCTAAGCTCAAGCAAATTTGCTTCCAGTTTGCATTGAGGCGAATGCTTCTAACTTACAGTAGCCTAAAGTCACGAACCACGAGATGGTGAACTCGTGAGATGCACTTACGCTATACATTGATTCTGGGTGCAATTCGCTAGCCTCTAAGTTAGTTATGGTAATATCTAAAGACCGCACTTTAGGCAAAAGTTAATTTTGTTCCGCTCCTATCGTAGCCCTTTGACATACGAGTATGAGTTATATCGTTAGAAGGGGCTTTTACAGTGTTGTTATAGTGTTTATTATTGCCTATTTTGGCATTTGTGCCTAAATACCTATACATGCCATTTATTATATATGAAGGCTATTATATATGAAAGTCTTATGTTTCACTTTCAGGTGCTGTTAATAATCATGTTATTGAGCAAACGCGTTTAAAAATCTAAGATGTTCAACCTCATTCTTTACAAAAAGGTCCCGTAAAACAGCTGCTACAAGTAGGGAATAGGGGTGCATCGGCGAGAATACGCGGCTGCGATAACAAGGCACGAGCTGTTGTCGAATAAAACCACGAAAAGCCTTCACGGGAAAAGCTATTGAAGAACAATAGAAGGGAAAAAATGAGCTGCGCAAGTCGCTTTTCTTCTGTTTGCACGTTACTTTTTAAAGGGACCGTGAAACACTTCTTTGAGTACCCATGAAATTAATTCACTGGAAAAGCGTATTGCCTCGAAAACACGACGCCACAAAATTTTTAAGCATATGTCCGGTACGAGTGGAGTTATAAAGATTTGTCACCCGCTGCAATCGCATCCTCTCTCGTCCTGACGAAAGCGCTGGAAGCTAAACAGGGAGGAATGGGAGGGGCTAACAAAAAACGTCACACGCGCCTCCGGACCTTAAGCACTTTTCTTTCTTTTCTTTTCTTTTTTTTAATGCGCGGGTTTTTTAATGTGATTGCGCGCGCACGCGTGGACAAGTAGCGTCCTCCCGCGGCAATGTCTGCAACGACCAAGCGTGCTATGTTCAATTCAGGCAATGGCCGATACGCCCAAGATATATGGGCTTACTACGAGTGATTTTTGGGCTTATTCCGTGATTTGTCGGGAGAAAATAAAGCTGTTTATACCTGACTATGATACTTTATTGTGATTTCCAGGCCACGTGCTGCGCTATAATATTTGGCTCCCGTGTTGTCAGAAGCCTCTACTACCAATCGGCAGCGTTTTCAGACCATGCTCAAGAAGTGTTGCAGGCCCAGCGAAGAAACTGTTTGTGCACGATTGAAGCCTACCAATGGGAGGCATGTATGCCTCCCTTCTCACATCTTAATGATCTGGCTCTCTGCCCTTGTACGGCCCTTCTAAGACGATATAAAGAAGGAGACCAATCCACGTGTTTTTAAGTGGTGAGCGCTTGGCGTCTGCGCTGCCACAAAATTTTTCCGGCACAGCAAGAGCGCGTACGGCGTTGACACATATCTCGTGAATCAAGCGCAGAAATTCTCTCTTGCAAGATTACTTCCCCTGAATTGCGATCGCATAAAAAATAAAGCGTCGCCAAACGGGGGATGTCTTCACAATTCCATGCATGCAGCTGAGTTATTCGATGTCTCGCCAATCCCGGCCTGCTCAAGGCGTGGCAGGTTGGAAAAGTTATTGCAATAGCAACGTACCAGTCTGCGCAGCGTCCCTCAATAATATTGCAATGATTTACTGATTACATGAATGTGCTATGAATACATGACTATGCATACATAACCTGCTATCAATCCTCCTCACCTTATCATCACTCGTCACCCTGACTTCCCTTTCCCACTTCTTGCTTTAACATCTAATGGTTGCATGGCTATTTCATGCTGTGCTATAGGAGCTGCTTGGCACGTTCTCGCTTTACCCATTTCCCTCTTCTTTCTTTCCTACACGTCCTGACATCACTCCAACCCTCACTTCTCTTTTCCTTTGTTATACATTACGCATACCTGTGTTACCCTAGAAGCTGCATGGCACATAGACGATTTCTGTGGCACATGCCTACTTTAGTGCAGACATCAACGGCCTCGTCTCCGGTTTTAACAGATGCGCCGTTAAAAACCAACCCCTTGCTTATACATTTCAGCGTCAATTGTTTCTGTACAACTTAACATTACTTTTCATGTATTCTTTCCTGGCATCGTTGTATGTTACTTGCCCACATAACGAACACATCAAGACGCACTGCGGAAGGTCATGATCTCAAGGTATTTATTTGCAAAAGCAGCTGGCTTACGGGACGGTGACGTCGGCTTTTGGGATACCCTAAGCGAAGCGGCAGTCGTCGCGGTTGTTGCGTCATTCGCTTCGGTTTCCTCGCCCCCCACCGTGCTCGCTGTAGTCAGTGCCTCTTTCGACGCGACCTCCGGCGCCTGGAGTTGCGCCTGTCTCTTCGGAGAAGTAGCAGCGCCATCGCTCGAAGCGGCCTTCTTGCTGGACGTGATGTAGCCGGGAGCCCTGCGCAAACAAGCAGTCGCATACAACGATGTTATGCACTCTTAGAAAGGCGTAGCAGTACGTGCTACCTTTTTGGTAGTAATGGTTTGTCACATATATACTACAACCCTGCTAGTAAGTACAGATAATCACGACGAGGGTGGTAACAGCTATTACCTTTGCCGTAATTACCTGTTACCGTTACTACCCTATAGCCGTTACAAGCGATAAGAAGTAACTTTCAAAGGTTTTAAGAAAAAGTTGTAACTGGCACTACCGTGCTTCTTTTGCGATGTTATTTCTTTATTGTTAATGCTGGTCAATTGATGTCTTATCGCAAAACAACTTCGGGTAACCTTGCATGGTGTGACATGAGCGTGAAGAATACATACACCTAACAAGCTGGCTACACTACAGTACCGTAAGCGACTACCAGAGTATACAAACAGGAACTTTACTTGTATGCAGAATGAACAGGCAAATATATTGAGAAAGGGAAGTTTATTGTACACATAACTTGTGCATACACAAACGAAACATAAAAACTAGTAAAGACAGTGTATACATCTTACAAATGAGCACCAAAATCTAATTGATCACTGGCTATCACATTTTACAGAATAGCACGTGTGTATGCGTACAATAGTTGGCGCATGGCTAGTACGAAACAACTGAAACTCCGGCTGTCCCTCTCTTACTCTTAAGGAACGTGTGTGCCATCGTCGAAGGAAAGCCTATTCGCCGTGCGTTTTCAGCTGCTGATTTGTTTAGAAAAAATTTTTAACGATTTCGAGTACTTCGTCCTCAACGATGGGAGAGCTCTGAGCCGTCCCACTAAAAATGCTGCTGAGAAAACGCTGTGGTTTATGTGTTTAGAAAAATTTGGGAACGATTTAGAGTACTCGGTACTCTACTATGGGAGAGCATAAAGTTGTCCCGAGGAAATAATCAGTGCACACATTCACACTTAACTTTGCGTGAGGGCTGAGGCATGAACATTTTGGATCTGGGTAATTCCCATGAGTAACATGAAATAAACAACTGCGATGGTCTTAGCGAAGCTCTGAGACTATGAATCTACTTTGAAGACGCATGTATGACACAAGTGAGCTTTTCTGTTTCAGGATGAGTTATAAAAATGCGAGCTTAGAACACTATACTATAATACTTGGTTATGCGTGTTTTGGGACGTAGCACAAGATTTTTAATTAGCCGTACTCATACAAAATCACCTGTCATACCTATTGATAAAAAAATGGCCACAAGAAAGCAATATATACAGCGGCTGAAACAAGGTACTCAATTCAACATAGTGTCGATGAATTTGAATATTTTGCAGTGTTATTATATTGATGCTTAAAAGGTAATAATTGTTCCGAGAGTTTTACGTGCCAAAAGCACTATATTGTGAGACACACTGTATAGTCCGAAACTACGGATTAATTTTACTATCTGGTTTACCTTGATCCGTCTGTCTTGTTAGTTTGTAGTAAATTACAAGGTTAGTTGTAATTATTCATTGCAGCATGTGTAATGTGTAACACTTGTTTATTGTTCATTAACTTGTACTTCAATGTTTTGACAATAGCACAATGGCTCTCAGAAAACTCGATTCCACAATGCAAGAGCAGTGTTTTTTCTTGACCCATGGATACCTTTCGTGTGGTTTTTTTTTCGTGTAAACATGATGAGTCATGACAATTCTTCCTAAAAATAATTACAATAGATATAACTACCATTTTAGATGAGATAGTTGACGGCTGGGTTGCAAAAAGGTAGTAACGGGGCAAGGGAGATAGTAAACTATGAATTACTACACTTTTAGTTACTGTGTACTAACCTAGGTAGTAAACTTGTAGCAAAACGTTAGTAATGATTGCAGCCAGTAACTGTTTACTAATGTAGTAAACAGGTAGGAAAAGGTTAGTAATGGTCCAAGAAAAATATTAAGCACAACAGTTACTATTCATTTGCTTGAAGTTGCTACCTTTTTACTAAACTTCTTTCAGATTGTAGGCATGAAGTTTTTCAGTTTTTCCAGCTGTCATCTTTGATCTCTTTCCAATGTAGAGGCTCATTAGGCGGCTTCTCAGAACGCGATGGATCATACAAAAGCGATACCCATACCATTAGAAGTCGCTCACATTTCTCGTTCGTCGTGTTGAACGGCACTGTTTACTGTTGTAACGAAGCAATCAGACAAATGAAACGCAAGCGATGAGTTTGACGACATTTCACGGCGGCCTTTACTTCATTCGCGCACCTGCCGCGAAACGACGCAGCTTCGTATCGCGTTCTCAAGGTGGCGCTGGTTTGGACTCTCTTTGATGGTGGTCGCATGGTCGATTTTGAAGGCGGTAATACAAGCGTGGTGGCGTTATCTATACGACTGACCGTAATTGGCTTCACGTTCTTCATCAATGTGGTCTTTTATATGATGCAGTGAAACAACTTTCGCAATGTCATGTCTCTTAACCTTCTCCGCTAGCGTTAGAGCTCATCTTCTTCAGCGATTATTTTATATTTATGTTGTCTTCAGACTAAAAGTCCCCTAATGCCGGACTAGTTAACCTTTAGATGAGTTTATATAGATACATCATAAAACACTGACAGCATGAAATATAGGAGACGAGACAGAACAAACAGGAGACTTAATTTGGTGAGAAGAAATGCATATATAAGAGATAAGAAATGAGAAAAAGATAAGAAAAGGCCAGCACAGCACTCCCACCACATCTGTTATGCTTCAAACATATATACTTTTGGGCTCCGACCTCATTAATAATTTCTCCATTCGAAAGCGACAATGTGCACAAAGGCGTATTTCAGCCAGCTTATTTGCCAATTGCACTTTCATAACTTGTGGGGTTAACTTGAACATCTTTCTCTCTGCTCGTTCCGTCCTGTTTCCTGTCGCTATATCTGCTGTCGCTTTGTTCTAACGTAATCTTACCCGAAAGCTGCCATCAGAGCACCAGTGGACCCCGCTAAGTCATAGGCCGGGGCTGGAGTTGTGGTGCCGGCCACGTGACTGCCTAATGGGCTCCGACTGCCGGACACTGCAGGCGTTCGGGGCGGCGTTCGCGTCGGCGTTCGGTTCGGCGTGGTCACCTCGCGCGGAGAGCCCGTGCGCCGTGGACTCTTGTCTCCAGGACTGCGTAGTGCCGAGCTGCCCGGCAAGTGAGCGGTGGCCCACGAACTTGCCGCGCCTTCCGATGGCTTAACGCGTTGAGGTGAGTGGGACATTGTTAGAGAGGTCAGCCAAGACCGCGAATGAGGACGCAGAGAAGAGAACTGTGGGAGGGGCCAATGATCGGCTTTCGATTACGGTGATGACGGCTCCCCGCTCGTGACGCTTCTTCTACTTCGGCAACGATTTGTTGGTATGCGACAGAGACGTGGTTCATACCCACGACGAGATATTGGTTGGGAAAGTGAAACGTTAATTTAACGTTAAAATTCGGTACGTCATATGAGAAATGATTGGACGTAAAGTAAGAAGGCAAAACTACGTGTTCAATAAAGAGAACCAGCCAAAGAAAAAACTGGGTTTTTTTGTTACTCTATTGCGCAAAAGAAACAAATTGAACAATAGGAAAAAGATCACAGCCTCGTCGTAAGGGTGAGCAACAAATGTGATAGCAAGAAATTGATTGTCGCGCGAAGAACGACAAGCAGCTAGGTACTTACAGTGTGCATGTCGCTAAAGCACTGAGAAGGACGCTCGAAAAGAACTCACAGGTACACAAAGGACAAGCCTGAACTGACAGCTGTCACAGTTGTTACGTCTGTGTGTTTGAGCAACGCACTTCAATTGTCGACCACACAGACGACGACGACGACGACGACGACAATGATGATGATGATGATGATGATGATGGTGGTGGTGGTGGTGGTGGTGGTGGTGGTGGTGGTGGCCGAAATTGCATCATCATCATTGGGAATTTCTAAAATTTTATCTTTACTAGCACGCAAAGTATTAATCGTGTTCGGAAAATTTAATTCAGCAGCAAAAGAAGTTTTGACCACGCTAAGACAAGCTAACCCAAGACCAACAACCCACAAGACCAAAAATTACAATAATGATACTGTTGTACGTATCCACAAGGAAAGCGAATACTAGCGAACGTGACGGCTACCCCGTCTTAGCGTGCAATAAAAGGATATAATCAACTCTAAACTGCTAAATAATACTGAACACGTCACTGGTACATTACAGCGAAAGGTGTTATAAGACCACAACTCAGGTCACGCACAACGCCGTAGTAGTACGCTGCTGCCACCGCCGGTGTCCGCAACCACATCGCGCGAAATTAGAAAAATAAAGCCTAGCACCAAAGACACAGAGGGGCTCAAAGCCGGGTCCACTGGGTTCCAGCCCAGTATTCTACCACTCCTACCAATGACAAATGACTCTTACCAATGACAATGACAATGAGTATCCTACCAATGACAAAAATAGCATAACGAATGCCGGCCTACTACCCAAAATTTTTTATTATTAATGCTATAGTGGGTATCAAGCAAGTGTGCTTGTAGCAGTTACCCAATGAGTGTTTAGAAGAGGCTCTGAAAAGCTGCTCTTATAGCTTTCGCTGTCACTGTGCTGCGCCTTCCACGCAGGCCTGGCGTTTTTTTTTTATGGGACGTCTTTAGGCACTCTCTGCAATCTAATATGGCGTCGCAAGATTGAAAAGTGCGCAAGATAATCCCCGTACCTATAGAATTCATAATTTCATTCAATAAGTACCGTCTTGTTTCCCTCCCCTGTGTTTGTTCTAAACAAATAGAGCTTCTTATTTCTGCGGTCGAAATGAGCAGGATTTTCAAAAAAGTGCGTTCTACGACATTAAACTCGTTCTCAATATCAATGACATATCATCTCACCTCGATAAAAACATACCGGTTTATACCCTCTTCCATCACTTCCAAGGGGCATTTAAAATAATTCCTCATACACGGGTTCTCCCACAAGTCTCGTGAATAAATTTCGACCCTGTTGTTTACGAATGGCTCTGCGACTTTTCGATACTATCAGTCATCACCCATTTCTCATATAGCCTCTAGTCTCAGGCGCGCCTCGTGGAACTTTGAGAATTTCTAAGATTTGAACATTGGCCAATGAACATGCATTTTACCATGCCAGGCTCAAGCACGCAGGCATCGTAAACCTGCAGTTCAACCTTTCTCTCATAGGCTTACTTTAACAAGCAACTAATATCTGTAAACGTGAGTAAAAGATCCCTTCAAGCTTTCTATTGTCCTCAATCGTTCGTTTCCACTAAACACGTGATAACTGGCTCGAGAATACGAGCAATGTAAATATACACCTGCATTGGTGTGCCGTAACGTTACTTGGTTTGTTCACATGTCAAGCATCTGTGATACAGCTGATTGCTTCTTTGGCTATTTGCATCGTAACCTGCACCATCGTAACCTGCACATCCTCCGGTAAAACTACTAGCATGCTTATTACATCTACCAAAGCTCGAATATGTATGCTCAGTTCGGGATTCACATCACGCTAACCTCTCAACCACTGTGGAATCCGTACTAAATCGCGCAGTTTATTTATTTATTTATTTATTTATTTATTTTGAATACCTCAAAGGCCCCAACTGGGGTATTACATGAGGGATGGGTATTAATTACAGAATAAAAAAGTGATTCGAGGGCAATCTTGAATTGATGTGGGCCAGAGTGGTGCACGGTAGTTGCAGGCAGACGATTCCAGTCCCGTGCGGTTGTCACAAAAAAGGAGCGAAGATGTGCGGTGCTTTGGGCTGGTGGAGATACACTGCGCTTGAATGGTTTGTGCGGCTTGATGAGCGATGGACTGGCAGGATGGCTGGAACTTCGATGGGGACATGATAAAATATGTGAAAAAGGCATAGTCGAGATATGTGATGTCGTGATTCTAGATTAGAAAGGTGAGTACGAGTTTTAGATTTGGAAACACTGGAATTGTAGGTATACTCAGAGTGGATAAAATGCGCAGCACGGTTTTGAATCGATTCGAGAATGTTGGAAAAGTGGGATTGGTGGGGATCCCAGACAGAACATGCATACTCTAATTTTGGACGAACAAGTTTGGCATACGATATCAGTTTAACTGATGGGGGCGCAAGTTTTAAGTGTCTACGTAGAAAACCCAGAGTGCGATTCGTGGAGTTGGCTATGTTAGTCACTTGGGCTGACCAGGAAATGTTACTTGAAAATGTGACACCAAGATATTTGTATTATTCAGCGGGTGAGACTGCAGTGCCGGAAATGGTGTATTCTGCTGACTGGTGATGGGGTCTGCGATGAAAATTATTTGATTGATTTGTGGGGTTTAACGTCCCAAAACCACTATTTGATTATGAGAGACGCCGTATTGGTGGACTCCGGAAATTTCGACTACCTGGGATTCTTTAACGTGCACCCAAATCTGAGTACACGGGCCCACAACATTTCCGCCTCCATCGGAAATGCAGCCGCCACAGCGCCTGCGAAGAAAAGATACCAATGAAGTTTTCTTTATCTTTAAAGACATTAACCACTTATCACACCAGGATACAACTAGATTGAGGTCATTTTGAAGTGTAGTATTGTCTCCGCTGTTTGCTATAGGACGGTATACGACGCAGTCGTCTGCAAAGAGGCGAATGCTTGAAGATATGTTTGATGGAAGGTCATTGATGTAAATGAGAAAAAGTAATGGTCCGAGTACTGTATACCTTGCAGCCCACCAGAGATTACAGAGGAACGGTTAGATGAGACGGAGTTAGCATGCGCGAATTGTTGGGGATTGGTAAGAAAACTGCGAATCCAATTAAATACACTTGTATTATTGTTTAGATGAGAAAGCTTTAGTAGTAGCCGTTGATGCGGGACTTTGTCGAATGCTTTTTCAAAGTCTAAGAAGAGGGCGTCAACAGGTATATTTATGTCAAGGCTGGAACTGATATCATGATAAAATAAAGCTAGTTGTGTGTCACATGAAAATCTTGAGCGAAAGCAGTGCTGACTGGAATGAAAATAGTTATTGCTTACTAAGAAATTGACGATGTTGGAGTAAATCACATGCTCCATTAGTTTGGAGCAAACGCTAGTAAGGGAAATGGGGCGATAACTGCTGCAAAGAGATAAAGGACCTTTTTTAGGCACTGGAACAATCTTGCCCACTCTCCAATCTTCCGGCATCACTCCTGATGGTAGTGACTGCTGAAAAATGTGACAGAGTAGTGTACTAGCAATTTATTTCGTGTTTTTGAGCAGTTTCGCGTTGATACTATGGATGCCGCATGAAGATGTGAGTTTCAGTGAGTCGATTATTTTGCGATGCCGTTTGAGCAGAATGTGATGTCCGGCATCTCACCATGCTTGAGATTAAGAAATGAAGGCATGTTGTCGACAGGTTCAACGGTAAACACGGAAGAAAAAAAGCTGTTAAGTTGTTCGGCGGCCTCGTGATCGGGAATCAGATGATTTTGACCGTTGTGCAGTACTAAAGGTTGGAAAATACTGGGGTTAATTGTGCGCCAGAATCTTTAGGGGTTGTTGCTTAACATAGCGGGCAACTTTTGTGAAAAAAATAAACGTTTTTCTTTGTTAGCAACTTTATCGAATTCTTCTTCTGCAGCGTAGTACCTGTTCCACGCACATGCGCCATTTGACCGCTTTGCCAATCGAAAGGGTCATTTCTTTTTGTTATTTAGGCGTTTTAATGTGATGTTAAACCACGGGGATGACTTTTTCTCCTTTACAGTAATCGTGGGCACATGCTTGGTGAATAGATCTAACATTTTGTTTTTGAATAGCAGCCAATCAACTTCGACCGAACGCTCTGAAAGGTCGATAAGAAAGAAAGCAGCGAATTGCTCGAGATCTGAGTTTATAGCGGAATAATTGCCTTTATCATACATTGGTATATTTTTTGTTGTTTTTGTTGAATGATGTAGTTTACAAGAATAGGACGCATGGATTACTAAGTGGTCACTGAGTCCTGGTAGGAACGTCATCTGGGACACTCTTTCAGGCTCAGAAGCGAGAACAAGGTCAAGAATATTAAGGGAGTTATCACTGTCGCGCGTAGGTTCATCGACTAATTGCGCAAGTCCAAACGTTAGACATGAATTGACGAAATTGCTCTCTATACTGTTTTTTGAAGTAACACATGCTAGGTTAGTCCAAGCTATTACTGAGAAATTGAAGTCACTGAAAAGCAGTATCGGAAAATTTTGATAAGATTCAGTTAAGGGCGAACAACCCCGTGGAATTCAGATACAAAAAGGGGGTCACTACCAGGGGAACGATAGCAAACACTGATTATTGTGGGGGGATGAGAAGCATTACAAGGAATAAACATCATTTCTAAGCACGATGACGCCTTAATTTCGCTACACTGAAGATCTTTATGGCTACCTATTAGTACGCCGCCACCCCGTTTATTAGTACGATCACGTCGAAACACATCGAAATTTGGAAAAAGCTGTAGCAACTTAGTGTCGGTAATAGAAGGGTTAAGCCATGTCTCTGTAATCGCGAACAAATCGGACTCCGTTGTAATAATTAGGCTTTGAAAAGTGTCGGCTTTTGGAAGGATGCTTCTAATGTTGGTATATAAAAACAAAAAGGACTTTCTTCGCGGAGGGGCATGGTTGGGGCTTAAGCGTTTAAAGGGCGCTGTACCTTTTGTGCGTTGTGGTCGCACGTGTAA
Organism: Rhipicephalus microplus; assembly: GCF_043290135.1. Lineage (NCBI taxonomy): Eukaryota > Metazoa > Arthropoda > Arachnida > Ixodida > Ixodidae > Rhipicephalus > Rhipicephalus microplus. Next base: position 94,748,096 of record NC_134702.1, on the reverse strand, counting down.
GTATTCTTACCAACAATTAACTTGTCATGTCGAAGTCTGAACGATTGCCGTTGAGCTATTCTGACTTCAGCAAGATGTTTCCTTGCTTGTAGTGTGTTGGGGGAGAAATCTTCAGATATTCGGTAATTGGAACCCTTCAGTTTATAGGCGCGCGACAGAACTTTATCTTCAGTCTTAAATTGAGCAAATCTAACGTTGATTGGGTGGCTTGTGTTTAAATTGTATTTCCCGAGTCTATGGGCTCTCTCGATTTCCATATGTTCAATAGTGGTGTTTAGTTCTTTGCTGCAGAATTGCAGCACTGAAGCCTCAGATTCTGCCCATGTTTTACGCTCGCGATCCGGAAAACCAAAAAATACGAGGTTAGAACGGTGCGCTCAGTCTTCCGAGTCGTCTAATCTCACCCTGATTGTTGCTATATCTTTTGCATTTTTATCAGAAAGTAACTGGATATCGTCGATTTGCTCTTTTATGCCCATTATCGATTCACAATCACTTTCTATTTTAGTGAGCCTTTTATTAATCTCTCTAATAGCCTGGTCGTTCTGGGATACGTTCTGCTGAATGGATTTTAGTTCTTGCAGCATGGAAACTTGACCAGACTGGAGTTCTTTAAGAACCAGGAGTAAGTAACCGGATGCTTGCGTCTCACCAGAACGAGTGGTAGGACTTGTGTTTAGTCCTATGTCACCTGATAGCGCTAATATCTGTTTGATGTCATGTGCACAATTGACTGCAATTTCTAAACAGCACTTTGGGCGCCGCATAACGAGGGCGACGTGGATACAATGAATATTGATTTTTACCTGCAATACGAAAAGGTGTCGCAGGTAAGTTGCCGTGACCATGGTTGCGGTGTTGCCAAGTCAAATGGGGGCCGCGCAGGGCATGCATGAATATTAGTTACATTTGTTCATTCGGGCTACTTTCATCACACAAGTGTCACCAAACCTATGTCAAGCTTTGATCTTCAAACTCTTGAGCAGGGTCAAATAATCCGAGATTGTGCCTTCTTCGTAAGTTCTAACACCTTCTACGCCATCAGCCTGACTGATATCGAACTCTAGCTTAGCACTTTATTCTGCATGGTCACCCAAAAGGTAGTTTATCCTCCAGCAGCCCGCACTACCGCTTACATGAAATAATACTTTGTTTAGACCGTACAGTACTTGCATTGTCTTCGTGCCAACGTTGTGCAACACTCCAGCCGTACATCTTTGAAGACACCCTTCCATACCATCATCGACTAATTTACGCACTCGTTGTGTAACACTTCCTGATAGCGCGTAGAGGTACTAATAAATAGACTACAGTGAAAACCGTTTCGAGACTTTTAGGTACAAATAAATAAAGTCACGCTGGTGGCCCACAAGAGCGTCAGCATTAGGGTAAAGCCCTACTCGGGCTAGGCGAATACCGCGTCCCTCAAGAGCACTATGTGGGAGACTAGTGTGAGACCATTGAGCTTCATCGCGCGAAGGTCGCCAAAAAGGCACTCTGCCACACGGAGGGTGTCCAGTCTAGTGCTACAAGCATACTAGTCCCTACAAAGTTGTAGCCCACCGCTGCAAGTCATGCGAATGCGCCGGAAAGAAACTTTACCACAGTGACTTCGCATAAGTGTGATCGGAAAAGCCTACATAACGGCTGTTTTCTTCCGTTCATACCTCAGGAAATTCGATATGTACGATCGCGTACAAAAAAAACGAGACACCACAATTTTTTTTCTTTGTTTCCGTATAATCTGTAAATGTGTGACATGCAAGCAGTGCTGTTACAGGCTATATGTGGCACAACGAATGATTTCGGTATCAGGTACTGATGTGCGGCTGCCAATAACTCCTACTGCTGCTGCTGTTCCCTGAGGACGTGTGTATGCGTATACTCCTCTACGATGGCCTCTCTACACGCGCACTGTGCCAAAAAGTCACGTGTAAAATAGCGGCAACCTTGCCGCAGCGAACTGCATCTGAGCGTGGTTTAGTGTCCTGATGCAGCGCATGGTGTTCGGGTTAGTCCACAAAATGACACTTGGCTGCTCCAGAAAATAAGGAGTACAGAATCACTGACGACGTGTTATTGATGGCGTGGTTGGGGTTCAGTTAACCTTGAAGGATTCCCATGCCCAATGAAAAATAACATTCGAAACCGCGTCAAAGATTCGTTCATTTTAATAAGTTTAGCGAATACAACTTTTCTCTTACCCACGCGTAAATTCAATTGATTGAAATAGTATGAAATTACATACGTACAGCCGCAGCCACGTGTGTGTAGAGCGTGGAAGCGGTTGATTTTTTTCTCCGCGCCGCGACACCTTGAGGCAGTTTTCGCCTCTGACGTGGTCGCCCTATCTACTAGGCTGCGCACGCTCCTGACACAACACATCAGACCCCGAAACTGCATCAACGTGTCGCCCCGCAAAGCAGAAACCTGCTACTGGCGCGCTCTATACGTGGCCGCAGCTGTACTACATGAAAAATTGCAATCGCTGGCGGCCGCGACGCATGGAGGTGTTTGGGACAGGCATCGAGCTCAAGCCGCTGGTACAATGCTAAGGTTATCAGAAAATATCCAGATAAAATGCTAAATGCTACAATACAGAAAACAAAAAAGGCGATGCGTCAAGGGCGGGTTCTTTTTTATTCGACACATAACCAAACCCATGCAGACTATGTCGCCGAGGAACGTGTGGTGACCATAGTGAAGATATAAAAATGGTCAAATAGATCCCGAAGTGACAGTTTTTGGGCAAAACGTCCGATTCTTTAGGAACACACCATTTTTCAAACAATCCCAGAACACCGCGCGGCCGTAGGAGAAGTGTGGTAGAAGTGTGGCAATGTGGGAAAAGTGTCTAGTTGAACGAGCCGGCTATTTCGTTTCTGACAACTTGGTGGCACCGTTGTAGCATCAAAAGTGTGGCAGCAGCACAAGTGGTTGAGGTAGTGCGTCGAAATTCACCGGGAGATTCTTGGTTGGTTTGCTCCGAAGCTTTTGCTATTTTGAGACGCAGTTTACGATTGAGGCACTGGCACTTCCATCGCTTAGGCTGCGTCTACTTTCCCACATATGAAGGAGATGCCGGTCAACAACCGATGCTTTCGATGTAATGAAGGCTATTCATTTATAAACGTTAACATACACATCACAGAAATCACTTGCCCGTGTGTTGGCATCCTCAAAATTGTTCGGTGATATCGGTATTTTAGGGGCGAAGCTTTTTATAGCGGAACCCGTTCCTCTCTCGTAGCCGTTGCAGTATGTAACAATTATAACATTTTGACCACCAAGGTAATGCCGGTGAGAGATTTCTTCTGTGCGTTGTTGAACAATTAATAAAAACTAGTGCTCAATGTACAAGCCAACGGCTGCTAATGAGAAATGAGAGACAGGAGCATTCGGCTTTTAGTTAATGCGCACGCTGCAATTCTCATTAGCAGCCATTGGCATGTACATTGAGCAATATCTGACAAGAAAGGGTTGCTACGTTATACTCGCCGGGCGTAACCTCTTTGGTTTTAGAAAGGTTTAGCGAGCATTGGGCCACAGTGCCATGAATACAGTGAACGAGTATATAGCATGAAGTCGAGGTGGTTAAGGTGGGAAGTAGGTACGAAGCGCAAGCCATAACACAGTAAAAGCCGAATTCTCCTGTCTCTCATTCCGCATTAGCAGCCATTAGCATGTACCTTGAGCACAATCTGACAAGAAAGGGTTGCTACATTGTACTAGCCGGGCGTAACCTCCTTTGTTTTAGAAAGGTTTAGCGAGCGTTGAGCCGCCGTGCCATAAATACAGTGAAGTAGTATATGCCATAAAGTCGAGGTGGTTAAAGGTGGGAAGCAGGTACGAAGCGCAAGCCATAAGAAAGTGAAAGCTGAATTCTCCTGCCTCTCATTTACCATTAGCAGCCATTTGCATGTAAGCTGAGCACTATCTAACAAGAAAGGGTTACTACGTTATAGCCGCTGGCCGTAACCTCCTTGGTTTTAGAAAGGTTTTGCGAGCGTTGGGCCGCAGAGCCATGAATACAGTGAACTAGTATATACCATGAAGTCGAGGTGATTAGTGGTGGGAAGTAGACACGAAGCGCAAGCCGTAAGAAAGTGTGCGTGTGCCACCTCATGTTCAGTTCTTGGAATGTCCGCTGGATGGCGGTGCTTCTATATCGGGAATATATGATGAAAAAATGCGAGATGGTGGTACTTTGAGTGTTGAATAGATGGACGAACGGACACACAGACAGATGCATGTACGGACTCACGGATGGCTGTAGCGACGAATGGACGTATGCACGGATGCAGGGGTGGATGCATGGACGAACGCAGGGACGGACGCACACACGGACGTGCGGACGCACGAACAGACGCGCGCACGGACGGGCGAAAGGACACACGGATGGTCACACACGCAAACGCACGGACGGACGGAAGCAAGAACGAATGGATGGACGGATGCTTCGCCCCACTCTCCATCATTCACTCCGTGGATAAGCTGCCATTTTTTTTCTTATCTCTGTTTTTCTTTGCGTCTTTCTTGCCTTTGTTTATCTTTGTTTCTTTCTTTTTCTCTATGTCCTGCCTTCTATTCCTTCCTTCCCCGCCGCGGTGGTCTAGTGGCTAAAATACTCGGCTGCTCACCCGCAGGTCGCGGGATCGAATCCCGGCAGCGGCGGCTGCATTTCTAATGGAGGCGGAAATGTTGTAGGCCCGTGTGCTCAGATTTGGGTGCATGTTAAAGAACCCCTCGTGGTCAAAATTTCCGGAGCCCACCACTACGACGTCTCTCATAATCATATGGTGGTTTGGGGGCTTTAAACCCTACATATCAATTCTGTCCCTTTCTGTCTCTTTCTCTCGCTTCCTATTTGTTTCTGTCTTTCTCTCTAGTTCTTTCGGCTGTCACTTCTCGCTATTTGTGTATTTCGCCTTTATATTTTATGCTTTACTCTCTTCCTGGCTCCTCACTCTAACTCTCCCTTCTCCTCGCTATTCGAACGTTTGAGGTTTATTTGCCAGATCTGGTAATTCGTGAGACATGCGTCGTCATGGTGCCGAAGCAGAAGGTGTGTTTGTCCACTCCAGGTTAGGCTCTACCACGAGTACAACAGAAAACAGCAGACAAGATCAAAAAAGCACAGACTCACATAGGCTAATCTTAATATATCGGAATATGGATGAATGACACAAAACTGATGTACGAGTTCCGTAGAGCACAATAAAGACCAATGAACGGAATACAAATCTATACACGCCTATTCTGTGCTCTACCAGCGTGCCTGATATCCAATGGTTTCAGACGCTCGCCTATAGATCATGGGTCCGTGCGGGCTCGAAGACGATGATGATGATGGTGGTGATGATGATGATGATGATGATGATGATGATGATCTAAAAGCACCGCTCACACCCACTCTGGGAGACAGGCCAAGAAATGAGTGATCAACTAGAGGAGATCACGTGGTCGATCTCGTTCTTTTTCTGCTTCTCCTCTTCCCATGGCTCATACCCAAAGCAGCCGATTCGCATAGAGGTGAATTGTTTAGAGGCGAAGCGTCTTATGGCGTGGGTCGTGTCGCTCCTCCGTATGTATGTATGTATGTATGTATGTATGTATGTATGTATGTATGTATGTATGTATGTATGTATGTATGTATGTATGTATGTATGTATGTATGTATGTATGTATGTATGTATGTATGTATGTATAGTGGTGACACATACCCGCTCTAGAGCGGGTATTTGCCACAGGGGTTGCGAGATGGGAGATGGCGGTTCTTGGAGTGTTTACTAGATCGACGCATGGATGGACGCATGGACAGACGGATGGACACATGCATTTACGCGTAGGCGGATGGAAGCAAGAAAGAACGGACGGACGGAAGCACGGACGGGCTGATGACGCTTCGCACCACTCATCATCATTCACTCCGTGGATATGTTGTGATTTTTTTTTTCAGTGTTTTTTCACAACCTTTCTTCGAATCTCGTTCCACACAGAATTCAGCCCCCAGAATGTCTTCTTTTCTTTGTCTTCATTGCCATCTTTTCTCTTTCTCCCTCTGTACTGGTTGTTTCGCCCAAGAGAGTGATTGCATCCCGTGCTGAAGAAATCGGTGCACGTGTTCTGGGAGCTAAGCAGTAGAAGAAGATCACGACGATGAAGAACAGAACGAGAAGAGCACATGCTAGTTCATAATAATAATAGCATTCTGTTTCAGACCCACAAACTATGCCCAAAAAACCTCCGCTTTTAAAATTATATTTAAATTTATATAAGTTAACAGCCCAAGTGTTTCACTAGTGTGAAGACAGATAATCAGAGAAGCAAGCGGCTTCGGGTGCGCGTTGAGAGGCATATAAGGATCATATAGCCCCGAGCACTGAAATTCCTAATGCTTCAAACTGCTCCAAAACTCCCATCGACATCACCAACACAGCCACTGCATGTGCATAATAGGCGCGCACTCAGGAAGAAAAAGAAGCGTGGGTGCACGAGTGAGGTCTCGATTCTTGGGTTCTATCCTGTGGAAGAAGACGTATCACTTGGGACTACGTGAACTAAGCCGTCTATATGCGGGACAATGGACACTTCGTCCGCCCATGTAAGCAGTTTTCTTCTTATGGCTTAGTAACAAGGGCATGGTTAACTGAGTGGTGTTCTACCTTAGTTATCTGGATGCAGTATGACGCCATGACATGGTGCAATGAAAAATGTAATTGGCTACAACATTGCAAGCTTTCCGCTAATTACGCAACTATCTTTCAGCACTTTGGTGGGTCTAACTGCATTAATGTGTTTATTAGCCTTGTCTGGCAAGCTTGTAGCTTATCTCGTCACCAACATGTCTTGTAGAATCTGTGTAGTGGGAAACAAAGGTTAAGTTGACACCCTTGAAGATCGGCCTGACAACCCGGGTCTCGTTATTGAAAACGGACTACTTTGCCGTGTCTTAAAACATAATGGCTTAATTCCATAATACGGAAAAGGAATGCAAGGGATTGTGACACAATACGCGAACAGCGCTGCTCATACATTATGCAATGTCGAAGAGAACAGTTGCGTGGAGTGTCTCTAGCTACTGCGTAACGGTGAAATCGACTCTTAATACAACAAGCGTGAACAGTAGGGTGACTACAGTGGCCAATACAAATGTTTTTAGACAGCATTGTGGAATTCGACCACCCTGAAACACCACTCATAAACAGCAAACGCAAATTTTTTTTTTGTAGAATGAACACTGAAGTCAACTAAAATAAAACACGCCATGCCAGAGCTTTGCAAAACATTTTACATATACAGTTCAAGCCTTTCACTAAGTAACCTAGTAATATTTCCAGCTAATGAATTAAAGCTTTAAAGCTAAAAAATTTATTTCTAGGGCTGTAAAATTTCAAACTAAACACAGCCTGCAACAATGAACGCTGCACCTACAAATTCTATTTTATACTAGGTAGAGCTAGCGGCTAACTTCTATAGCATCCAACTCGGCTTGACAAAACACTTTCGCACACGCACACGCACACACACATGACTGTGTGTGTGTGATGTGCGCGCGTGCGCGAGTTCTCAGGAGCTTCCGGTAGCTCTAATTCACGAGCGAATAATGAACTACATTACCATTTATTTCATTTTTTCCACGGCTGGATAAAGAATCATTGAACTTCTCGTTTTCTGAAGGGAAGTCCACCAGCTTGTGTGCTCAGGCCGCCAAAACAGTCGTCGCCGTCAACTGTAGCGGGAACTTCCACTTCCGGAATCACGACGCAACTTGCCAAATCTCCTGCGGCGCGCCTGTGCCATTTAGTTCGCAGGCCCGAATATGACGGCTATGGGTTTAAACTGATTCCGGCCACGCAGGGCTATCTTCCACGGCTGTCAGCCGTAGAACCCGGAAGCCCAGCTGAGGCCGCTGGCCTGCGATCCAATGACACTGTCGTTGAGGTGACATGCCACTTTGTCCTTCTCGACGTTAGATGTAGACTCAAGGAATATTTTTACCCCAGAGCACACAAAAGCGTGTGTCTAAATGTTTCACCTGAACCTCGTCAGTGGTCACGCCTGGTGCCATATTTAATAACATTGTTCAGCGGCAGTACGCAAATGCAAACAGCTTTGAATAAGAGAAGAGGTCATTGCGTGTCCAAAAGCACATGTCTTGCCCGTGCTCTTTTGTTAACCGGTTTGAGTTCCTCCTTACACCTGGCTGCCTAGTGTTTTTACTCTGTGTGCTGAAGTGCTGAAGGTTTTTATTGATTTCAAATCTGACAAGGCTAATTTTTGACATCCCACTTTCAAATGATTAAAAATATATACAATAGCCAGAAGCAAAGGAAAATTCTGTTAATAAGTACCGTGGTATGTCCTTTCATAAAGATTTCTACAAAGTTTACTAAGATCAAGATTGAACATGTCAAAAGCTCATGCACTCGTGGAGTAACACTGCCTACGGTGAATTCATGTGTTAGAGTTCACCTGTATTTCGTGTCACGCATCTACCAAGCAGGTAAACGGGGCGATCTTGGATGGCCTCGGACATGAAGATGTGGTGCAGCTCGTCAAGTCCACACCTAACGAAGCTCGACTCGTGGTCGTAGACGACGAAACCGCTGCCTGGTACAAGAGGCGCGGCATCGCCCTTCGCGGCGACAACCTCAACGTCGTTCGCACGAGCTCCAAAAACTCATCGAGGAAGGTTCGCTCGAAGGGCAGAACAACCTCCGGGAGCATAAATTGGTCATCAGGAAGCCTGACGTCGAGCGTAAGCGTTGCATGTCTGACCGGGCAAGTTTATGCCCTCAAGTGCGCTGACTGGTAATCGTAGTGACCAATAGGACGCTGACTGTCAATCAAAGAACAGTGAGTCACACAAATGGAGCCGGAGGTCTTGAATGCTAGCTTTGAAACGTAAATTTCAAGAATATCTTCATTCAAACTAATGATGGAACTTTCGTAGATCTTACAGCAGGCGAAAGGATATCTGTTTCATGTGGCCTTTTAAAAGCCTCCAGTTAGTGCATTAACCTACTACTAATCTTTGTTGCGGTTCAGCTTTCCTAAACCACAAGAAGAATATAAAAGACGTCGTAGCAGATGTTTTTAAAATGTCGACCACCTAGATTTTTTTAACGTACACCTAAGTCCTATACTGGCCTCTAGCCTTCCCGCCTCTATCGAAAATGTGCCTCGCATGCCCAATATTCAACCCAACAACCTTCAGGTCACCAGTTGAGCACCATAACCACACAATGGCCGTTGGCGCGTAAGCCTCTAACGTTTAGAAAGCGCTAAAACAAACACCATTCAGAACAACTAAATGTCAACCTGTTGTTGTGTGCAGGTCATCTAGGCTCTGATATACGAACAAAAGACAGCTTTGATGCTCCGCTATAGTAGAGTGCTTGTAAAGCGTTTCCACGTTTTCCAGCACCTGTAAGTGAAGCGTCCATCATCAATTTTTGAGCATACCTACATAAGTTTCTTGCAGCGTTAAATTACAAGTGTTCAAATTGTGCACATTTTTTTTCGCGTACATATTCGTGCTTAATCCTACCACGTATCGACTTCTGTATATAAAGTATCGTCCACAGACGGACACTTCGAAACTATATGTAGACAGCAACCTCCAAACAACCTTTTCTTTTTTAGAATTACTAAGCTTCGTTTCGATAAATCCCGAAAACATCCGTATATTCGTGTGTCATATAAGATGCTGCAAACGCACAGTGCTTAATCAAAAGGAGGCTGAGCAGTCAGGCTAGAGGCTTACACTGCACAGTTGTATATTGACCTTTATTAGCTAAATAGCGCTCCTATAAGCTGTATTTCTTCATAAAAGATTGCGCTTTCTCTTAAAAAATTGATTGTACCGCATGTTTTTCTTCAAAGAATACTAACACTCACATATGGAATCAAGTTATCAAGGCATCATGATGTCCGCCTACTCTGCGAGCTAGGAATAAACAGTGTGCGATAATCTGCAAGTCGGCTTTCCTGTACGGCTTATTTTCCAACCAACAACTCTCCTTCACACACTGCTTTTCTCTCTCATTGTGCAGCGAAGGCACACGAGCGCGCAAGTACAACAAAATGTCACCTCTCCGAATTCCAGCGAGGCACGCGAGCACGCGGCTACAACACAATGAGCGAGAAAAGCAGTCTGTGAACGAGAGTTTTTGGCTGGAACAAAAACCTTGCAGGAAAGCCGTCTTCTAGATTATTGCAAACTGTCCATTGTGAAGCTTTGCGGTAAGGAAATCTGTGACAGATAGGCAGACCTTCGCGCACTTCCATAAAAATGATAAAATTAAAAAAATAGGTCACAGCTGTGCCGCAAAGCCGAAGCAATGAACAAGGCAGCAACAATTTGAAAGGTCGCGCGCCGAATGGAAACGCGCCCCGCGTTTCTCGCGCACAAATTACGCATGAAACGTACTCACAGGTACGGATGCACGCGAACAAGCGTCTCGTTTGTTACTTCGCTGAGTCTGAAAATCGCGCGCTTTTCGTGAACGGAGACTGCTATGATTGCAGTGACCTTTGCGCTGCCGGTAACTACAGCAGAATTGTTCCACGTAAAGCACGAGGCCAGCCAAGGCGTACGATCCTGCCCTCCTCACCACCGCGAGATAAGGGTGCGCGAGGGAGCCTAGCTCCCCTTTTCTAAGCCGCGCAAAATACGAGTAGGAGATTAGAGTGGGCCCCACGGCGCGATGTGCCGACGTGCGTTCATTGCGCCATCTTTCAGATAATGCTGAAAACACCGCAGCGGTAAGTGGTAGATATAAATTGCTTGCCGTTTGAACGGTTCAGAACGTTCTCCGGGGTGGCTCAGTAGTTAACACCTCGCCTTCACGGCGCAGAGGTCCCACGCTCGATTCTGCTTGCCGGAGTGTTTTTTCCTGGATGTTTAGGGGCAAAGCTCCTTAAGGCGGGGGCTGTGCGTCCCCTGTATGTAGCCACCTCTCGTTTAGTTCTTGCAGTGTTCACTAGATGACGGTACTTGTAGCTGCTGATGAAAAGACGCAAAATGGTATAAACTAGACGCCGGTACTTGTTGTTAATAATGGAAGATGTGAGATGTTATAAAATAGGAATCAGGTCACACATGGCGCGTGTCATTGGTGGAAGGCAAACGTTCGATTTAGTGCAGCGACGTACGCTAGGGAGAGCGTTGTAATAAAATCGAGTGGGCAAAATGTACGGAAGATTCATGGTTTACCAGGTTTATCTCCGGAGCTCCACCCACTCATCATCATTCACTTTGTGGATAAGGCGGCACTTTTTTCTTTCTTGCGTTTTCATATATATAGATAAGCATGCATATACGGTGCAAGACATAGACGCCGACGTCGAAGCCGGCGGCAAAATTCAGCCGAGAGAGTCTATATATTTGCTATCGCAATTAAAGAGAAGTGGCAAGACATAATTCTGGGTCGAGGTCCACCTCGCAATAAAACAGTATATTTTAACGTGAACACAACTATTCACTGTACACACTAATTTTTTGTTCTTCCCAAGCCAGAGGAAGCGTGTCATAACAACCTCTAATTTACTCTAATTGAAAAGCTACGGCAAATGCAAGCACGGTTCAAACCTCAAAATTACGGTATAGAAGGTAATGGTACTCAGCTGTTCCCTCTGTTTAAATTATTGAATATATGAGCTGATGGTATTTAGCGTAGCTGAATTCGAAAAAGCACTTTTATATTACTCTAATTGAAAGACTACGACAAGTACAAGCACGTTTCAAGCCTCACAGAAGGTAATTGTAGCCAGCTGTTCCATCTATCTAAATTTATAAATATATGAGCTAATGTGATTTGGCGTAGCTGAATTTGAAAACCCGGAGATCCTAGTTAAAAACTTGAATACGTGCCCTAATTAGATTTCGATATTCAAAGCAGCTGAAGGATCGCAAGGCCTTTTAGTTTCACTAATGTATAGGTTTTGAAATGACGCCTGTCACACTTGTTGACATTGTTTATTCAAAGTGAAGATAGAGAAACTGCTTTATAAAATAAGACGATTAGAACAAGAGAAATTGAGGAATGAAGTTTGTTTTCAGCTCATGTCTAGAAAATATTTTCTTGTTTTTACTACACCATTTTTAGACGAAAAATCATCAGGTCTCGCACATTGCAGAGGTAATTTACTGCAATGCATTGATCAAGTAGCAGGCCCGCGAGGTGGTGGTCAGGCAAGGTCTTGACGTCCCCACGCGGGAGACCTAAGGCCCGGTTGGGGAAAACTCTGCCGGACTTCCAATAAAGCTGTTACAAACCAACCAATTGATCATGTAGCAGCTTATGCCTTATTTGTGTTTCTTTGGACCAAGTGTTAGCAGGCGTGTTGATGGAAGTGCATAAGTTGAGTAGTTGTGCGTATATCGCGGGCTCAAAAAGCAGGTACATTGATCTATTATGTTGAGAGTACATGCTGGTATGACATCACGTTGGCTTTCATGTTAAAGCGCGGACGTCGCGTTTATCACGAAGATGCGCACAACATGGTGTGATGATATGCATATGGTCTGGTCTAGGGGTTTTAATATGGAAAGTAACTGTCAAGAAAGATAGATAGATAGATATATGAACAGATAGATAGATAGATAGATAGATAGATAGATAGATAGATAGATAGATAGATAGATAGATAGATAGATAGATGTGTGAGGTTTATTGTCCCAAAACTACCACATGATTATGAGAAACGACGTAGTGCAGGGCTCCGGAAATTTCGACCACCTGGGGTTCTTTAACGTTCACCAAAATCTGAGCACACGGGCCTAAAACATTTCCGCCTTCATCGGAAACGCAGCCGCCGCACCGGGATTTGATCCCGTGACCTGCGGGTCAGCAGCCGAGTACCTTAGCCACTAGACCACCGCAGCGGGGCCAGATAGATAGATAATATGCCACAAAAGCCCAAGTGCCTCTGGTTCACTAAGAAATGCCTAGCATTTAAAACGATGTTGTGTACCAACATCTTTTTTCTAGCACTATTTATTTTTTTTACTTCACTAGCTTTCGTTATATACACAGGAGCTTGCGGGTGGTCTTCGCTTGTGCTACCTGCGCAAGTGGCCGGACTATGAGGGGTACGGCTTCAGTCTCCGAGAATACGAAGAGAACTTTTTCATCACGGCCGTAGTCCCCGACAGCCCCGCCGAGCTTCGTGGACTTCGCAATGATGACAGGCTCATCGAAGTATGCACACAAGGGATCATGTGGATTTCTTTCATAGGTCGCCACTTGTGTCTTTTGGCTTTCCTGTATATGTTGGCGCGCGTTGCACGACGTACAGATTCCCTCCCGTGGCAAGCCTCCTGGTTGTCTTGAAAAACTTTTTATGTAAATCGTGTGAGGCGCCTAAAGTGCGTGGATGTACAGTGAAGGATAGTATTGATAAAAACAATGTTTTAGAGAAAGACGCCTAGTAATACGAAACTTGTTGGAAAACAGAGAGGCGTAGCTGTAAGCTCGCAAACAGCAATAGTAGCCTCGAATGCTCCGGATTAAAAAGCATCGCATGGAATAATTGTACTGCGCTCCAGTTCTACCTAGAAGGTATCCCGCTCGGCCAGTGTTTCAAGGGAGATTTCTTTCACGGTAAGAGATAACACATGGAGAATACATGAGCCGGATAAAGGTAAGGCTTGTTCGGAGATGTGCATGGGTTATCTAAAATATTAGCCAAACTTTGAGCTTAACACGTTAAAACATGCACTAACTAATAGGCGGAAACGCAAGCGTTTAGCAGAACCAAAGTCCTAATGCTAGTCCTATAATACAGAGCTGGACATATTGCGAGGTTATTGTTTGCACCCATGTACTTTGCAACTGTGCAGGTGAACGCGGTATCAGTGGAAAACCGGAGCTACTAGGAAATAATGTGGCGCATCGGCAAGGAGCCGGACCAAGTAGACTTGCTGGTCATCGACCATGAGACAGACGAGGCCTTCGCGAGCCGTCAGCAGAAGCCCAGTGGTCAGGCGGACGGTGTCCTGAGGCGCTGGACACCCGCCCGACGACCTCGGTTAACTTTTATGAAAACGAAAAAACAGGTATGGCAAGTCGTTATTAATATTCCACAGTGATTTGCTTTTCCAATAAAATATATTTATGGTTCACTGAGACATAACAGTAGCTGTACGTAAGTCACAAGTTTCAGTCCTGAGCCACGTATTTAGGTTTCGGTTGTTGCCATGAAACACCTTTTGACACATAGTAACCAAGCGGGCTCATATGAGTTATCCTCGTAGCATTTTTTATGGCTTTCATTTCTATATATCCCTATTTTTTTTTTCAATTACAGACGCCCAAAGTAGAAGCCGCAGGCACTGAGGGATTTGTGATTCCACACGCCCTTGAATCGGCTAATGACGCTGAACATGACAAGGCTATCAGCGAAGAAGACCTCGTCGTGAAGGAAGGCGTGGTCAAACGTCATTGGCGACCACATGTTCCTGCCACCCAGTCCATGTTCCTGAACTGCGCCAGTCCCATTCCTACGCCGAGAAAGGACAACACCGGTAACAGCGGATACTCGTCCATCAGCGTCGGGTCATCGGAAACCATGTCACCTACTGTTAGTACTCTGATGTATTTTGAATATTTCTAGACATTCGGTTCCACTCTGCAGGCATTTGTTAAGAGAAAAGCCTTGTGTGCCTCGAACAAACATCTCCGAAACAGCTGCCACTTTCTTTTTACGGCGTTTCAGCGACTAGAAAAAAAAACATCGTTGTTCCCTCCACCATAGGAGCGTATCTATAAGATAAAAGCGAGCCATGCTGTCGCAAGAGCACAATTGATTGCTGAAAACGCTATGCTGTGATGTATGAGAACGTGCACAGTATCTATTGGCATTTGCCATCTATTGGACCATTTGTGGTAAATAACGGTGACGCCTTGGAGCATCTAAACCACAATGACTAGAGCCAAATATCATGGTTCCACCCTTCCGTTAACTGAAGTAGACAAAATACATGACAACTATACATGTCCAGGCATACACACCTTAATAAAGCATACGCCCTATTCTGCACGAAGGTAGCATCAGCAACCACATAACACTGGTACTCGCCTTTCGCTCATTAGAAGCGTCGTATTTTGACAAAGGAAACGCGAAAGATTCCGCCCCTGAGTAATGGTGTAACCAACCCATCCGCTCATGCATATGCTCGCAAGATTTTATGAATGCGAGGCAGAGTTCGTACCTCAAGCCGTGAATGCATGAAAGCGTTCCGCTTCAAGCTGGTGTTGGGCGCCTAGGTGGTAGCGCTGTTTCATGACAAGTAACGCTTCCAGAACTTCTCGTCAAGGATCGTAAACGGCGACACACGCTAACACCAGCCATGCATGTTCATTGCGAAAGGGGGAACTTGTAAGAGGTGAAGGGCACGTCTGTGAACATCAGCATCGGTAGCGCAGTGGAAACCGCTACCGCCACCACTTGTCACTGACTGGAAGCTTGAAGGTTCGATAATCTTGTCATTCAAATGAAAGCAACTTTACAGGTGAAAAGCCCCTAAAACACGAAGATTGTCCGCTGTTCATCGTCACCGCTACATTAGGTATGGCCACGCTCGGGTAAAGTGTGCTATTGTCGAAACTTATGTAAGACACAGAAAAAGGTTAGACTTATAACAATAATTTCGACAGAGTATTATAAAGCACCTGCAAGGAAAACCCTTTATACTACTGGGTGACTTCAACGTAGCCCTTATGGACTTTAAGACCTTGCTCCGTCCACTCGTCATGATTCACTTCGTGGGGATAGGATTTTCCTGAAAGCTGTATTTTACTGACGTACTAAGAAATAAACCAGTTACCTTTACTGCGATAGCAATTATATGGTCACTCTCTGCTTAATTTTGCTGCCGGCGTCGATGTCATGCACCGTATTTGTATACGTATCTATACATAAGAAAACGCAAGAAAAAAAACCCAGAAAAAAACACTCAGGCTCGCGGAATTGAACGTGAGATTTCTGCGTCGTTAAAGCGAGGCATTTACCACTCAGCCATCCCGGAGAACGTTCTTCGCCGTTTAAACGGCAAGCTATTTATATCTACCACTTACAGCAGCTGTGTTTTCGGCATTACCAGAAAGAGGGTGCAATGAGTGCACGTCACCACATCGCACAACAGCGCCCGCTCTAATCTACTACGCATAACTTGCTCGGCTTACAGAAGGGGAGGTACGCTCCCTCGAGCACCCTTATTTCGCGGTGGTGAGGAGGGGGGGGGGGGTCGTACGCCTTGCCTGTCCTTTTAAGGGCAAGAAAGGCGTACGATCAACTTAAGCGTCATCATTTCGACTCAACATATTTATTGCGATGCTTAATTTGGCATCCTTTCTTTTCTTTCGAAACAGGACACTGTTTGAGTGTGCACTGACTGTTTTTACAGAGTACTCTTGTCATGTGGTCTTGCTTATTTGGGAACAACTGAAAGATGCATATATGAGAGATTAAAAGAGCACCACAATAAAGTAGAAAAGGGTACCGATGGTCCCTTGGCGATCCACTGTAAGAAGTGCGGTTGTGTGCCGTATTTCGATAACACTTGCGTGTTATATCGGGACAGAGATTTATTAAAACGTTTGATAGTAGAAGCTGCGGAAATGGCACGTGAAGATTTTGAGCGAGTTAGTGCACCCTCTATCTCGCTCATGTGGAAATAACTTTGTTTTTTAGATGGTTGTTTTTTAGAAGACGCTCAGCGAGAACTGCAATGTACTGGAATACTATTCTAATACAGTATAGCTAGGGTCTACTAGGTTTTGTTGAAAACCGATAATAAGGGACACCAAAGCAGGCTCTTCAAGCATTAAATGTGGGGTACCACGAGTCGAACGCCTCACAAGTTTCTGACGGAATGTCTCAGTCTTTAATATATCGGCACGCAGGTTATCGCCGGCAAGTCCTTATAGGAATAGTGTAAGCCACACTAGTAAATACCTATTTTCTCGCAGAGCTGTGTTCCTTCAAGTTTCCCATTATAGCAACACTGTCAAACATAACGCATCAGAACCATCTAGACCCTGTTTCTTCGTTCATTTTCTTATTGGCAACGACTACGCAAAAATACTAGTAACAGAGTGGTGAAAGTTACTCTCATAATAAATATAATCATTTAGCGCTGGCTGTTTTCAGGTTGCTTCTCCAACTGCCTTAACGAAACGAAAAATCAGCTCGAGTCACCTGTATACAGCTGCAGTGCAAACGGCTTGACACGGACAACTACCGTGAAGGTCATACGTGTTTCACCATACTTAACATCACCTGCACCAACTTGCAGGAATCTGCGGATGGGCTTCGTCTCTGCCACTTGTCCAAGTGGCCAAACTTCGAAGGCTACGGATTCGCCTTGAAAGCCAAGAGGCTTCGAGATGGCCAGTTCGTTGCACACGTCGACCTCGGCAGCCCAGCTCATCTGGGCGGGCTGCGGAAAAGGGACAGGATAGTCGAGGTAACCTTTTCTTATTATATTTTAGGAGTAAAGACTAACATTCTAATGAAATGCCATTTCAATGCTGCTAAATTGGCGAACGTAATGTATTACAGTCCTGAGTACCTTTCACACGAACGCTCCGCCACGTGTCCCGCTGCACTTTTATTGACGCTGACACCACCTGCGTTTGGGTTCTGTTGTTAATATGCTAACCATACATGCCGACATGCTATACAAGCCTACCGAGATATTATCTCGGCAAAAACGCCCAGCACTTCGCAGCTGGCATCAATAAAACAAGGCCTGGCAGCGCATCAAAGTGTTCGCGTTAAAGGTGCTGTCGGCTGTACGTTAAGACAAGGATGGAAAGTATCAAGTTGGACACAATATTTGTACAAAAGTTGAGTGCCAGCCTGCAGTATATACATCTCAAGCATCTCAAGAAACATGTGCCCGCATATCTTGCGTCATATTACAAAGGCGATCTACCTGTTACCACCCCTACCTGTTTCTGATTAAGTGGCTGTTTCTGCAGCATGATTCTGAAGCATGTAAAAGAGCGTAAAAGACAAACAAGATCAAAATACGAGTGCACAGGAAGAAGACTACACGGGTGCTGCAGAGCATGGTTCTACCTACTAATACATCCTGTGTCCAACTTTGTCCTCGTTTTTTTTTTTTTGGCGCTGCTTTACGATGCTGTACTGACTAGTTAAGCTTCCTGTACTGAAGTATGTCAGCACGTTGTACGCGCAGGTGAATGGCGAATCGGTAGAGGGTGCCAGCTATCGCGATGTCGTGAACCGTATCAAGCTGGATCCTGGCAATGTGGCCCTTCTGGTCATCGACCGCGAGACTGATGAAGCATTCGCTCATCAGAACAGGACTCCCAACAGCCGAGATGACTGCGTGGTTGAATGCAGGACACCACCTGTGCAGCCACCGCCGTATCCCACAGCTTCAGGCTAGAAACACCCTGTTCCAGTACGTGCCCTGTGTTTTCTTTGTTAAAGCTTGAGACGCTAGATAAATATAATGGAACGAAGCAACCTAAGCGTCATTTTTAGAGTCACTGATATAGCCGTTACATAAAATTTATCTCTACGCACATGTTTATTAACGGGAAAATTGTCGCTGCCTCACTAAAGGCAAAAAGTGACTGTTGGCGTTCGCATTAACATGCTTTTAAACGATGGAGGTAAAAATCAACCGGCGCGCCTTCTGGCATCTGACTTAAATAAGTAATAAAACAATTTATTGAGTTCAAGAAAAAAATTGACAATAACCATAACGTAACTTCGGGTAATTGAGTTGTAATAGAACGTAAAGAGCCCGAGGATTGTAGGAAAGAAATCAGTTAAAATAGGTAGTAGTTAACAGTATTTGACAGTGACGTATAGTTATGCAACGTACATTCGCGCGTTTGGAAGTAAATGCAAGACTACGTTTAAAGGATAAAGACCTTTAAAATATTCAGTCGTAATGACTGCCGCTGTCAGGCTGTCTTCACCTGTCAGTCTTCACATAGTCCCGTAGCGCGAGCTCTTTCACGTTACGTGCAAATACATCTATGTATTAGTAGGAAAACCATGGTGCTGCATGTGGCAGACATCTGTAAGCGAAAGATCACGTCAGTTGCAGAAAAGATCATCTTGAAGACTTCTTCTAGAGATTAGCTAGATTATACAGCCTCTGAGACGACTTCTATGTGCGCGCTCTTCTCGGAAGGTATAGCTTTTTTGTACGTGTTGTTTGCATGCATCTATTAGCTTCGTGTAAGCTGCACCACCAGAGCGGCCAGCACATGATGCCACTCTGTCTATGCACACATCCTAAATAAAACATGAGTATCGTTGAAAGATCGTAAAGGTTTGTTTTCAAGTGATACTATTGGTAAGCACGTGACCACTTTCCTAATGTTTGGTGAACGTGGGCGTGAAGTGATAGGCTCATCGCACTGCAATACGTCGCAACATAACTGTCCTATCATGGGTATAGATTACCTTATTATGACTATAGAATACTTAGCAGAAGTAAACATATAGGTAACATTATCAAAAGACTCGCAGAACAGTAAAACTGCAATAAATTCACACAACTACACATACAGTGCAGAATGTTACATGGTAGTAGTTCCACAGAACTTCACTCCGGATGGCATGAACTGAGAAAAGAAAAGAAAAATACTGGCTACAATTACTGTTCCACTTTCGCGCAAATTTTTTCCTGCAGTTTACATCGCACTTTCACGAAATGTCACAAGCAGTTGCCACAGCTACAAAAAAGCACTTTTACGTGTCTGAAGCAAGCTATTAACGAGGCATGAGTGTTTATTCAGAAGTTTACGTCCTAGCTCTAGATAAAATATATTTTTCTACCTTTACCGCTTCTCTCTTATTCTGCTCGGTACAAGAGCTTTATTGATTGATTTGTGGGGTTTAACGTCCCAAAACAACCATATGATTATGAGAGACGCCGTAGTGGAGGGCTCCGGAAATTTTGACCCTCTGGCGTTCTTTAACGTGCGCCCAAATCTGAGCACACGGGCCTACAACATTTCCGCCTCCACCAGAAATGCATCCACCGAAACCGGGAATCAAACCGGCGACCTGCGGGTCAGCAGCCGAGTACCTTAGCCACTAGACCACCACGGCGGGGCGGTACAAGAGCTTTAAGCAATTTGCGAACGCAACAGATACCGATACTAAGCATAAATGTATTTTTCGCAAAATCTCACTCATGGGCTGAATTCGAATACTACATCTAGCAGCTCAATGAAAACCTTACGTGAGCGGTGACTCATTTTCTTGAGCCAAGAAACGATTTTATCGCAAACGATCTCCACAGCATTCCAAACGGCTTTTTTTTTTTTTTCGTGTGAAGTAACCCACGAAAATAATACGCCAAGTGAAAGCACAAAATATGGATATGTGACGTTTAAAGTCCCAAAATTACCACATGGTTATTATACCACAGACGCCGTAGTGGAGGGCTCCGGAAATTTCGACCATCTGGGGTTCTTTAACGTGCGCCCTAGTCTAAACACAGACGCCTACAACATTTTCGCCTCTATCACAAATGCACCTGCCCAAGGCAGAATTCAATCCCGTGACCTAAGAGCACAAAAAAAGCTCTCTGCGCCGAACAGCACAACGCGACAAATGTGCTGCTTTAAAGATTCAATGAAGAATGCAATACGAACGTCACTAAGTAATGACGTCGTTCTTTCCTAGCAGCAGCCAAGCTGAGAGGCAGACGAAAGAAGCGAATACCACGACGCACGCCGAGCACGTTATCACACATCTTTTATCGCGTCTCCCCGCTGCTGTCTGTACTCCCTCTTGGCCTTATATACATATTTGTGAATACGGAGCGCGACGACGTTGCCGTCGCGTCGACGCCATGTGCTTTTCTCTCAAATTCGATTCATGCCTGATCCGGCCCGACGATATCGCACCATCCAAACGCACCGCAATGCCCACCGTCGTGGCGCAAACAATGAACACGAATTCAGAGCCGCAATGGGAGCCAGTTAAAGCCACATTCGCAGTCACAAAGACACCTAGATGTATAATGTGTACTGGGAAGCTATTCTCGCGGTGTCCAATGCGTGAACATATCTAATTCGGCCTCCCATGACTGGCTAAAGCGGGCGAGCAGCACAACGCCTTTTCCCGGTCTTTCTCGCAACGTCATTTTGACGCCACGCAGCTTCCACAACTCTCGACACAAATGAGAAAGACGGAATACGTTTGGCCATAACGAGTGCTGCCTCCACAGAGCCGCTTTTGGACGCGCATCACTGAAGCCATAGATGGACTGTAATCACGTTAGCCCTAGAGTTAGGTTTAACGTGGAAGCCCTCCTAACGCCCCTGAAAAGTCTTTTCGCATTCCTTGTAACGGACTTCAAACATCTAATCACGTTTGTACGCATGTTCAGACTGATCTAGTTTGTTTAAATGTTCTCTTATTCTACTATTCGTCCACTCAGCCTCTTTTCGCGTTGGTAATGTGCTGGCGGGTTTGGTGCACAGACGTAGGCAGTCGTGGTATGACGCCATGACTTACTGTTTTTTTTTTTTTGGGGGGGGGGGGGGACTTATGAGCTTCGGCAAATTAGACATGTCCGCGAATCGGACACCAAGAGAATAGCTTTTATAAAAAAGGTACTTTAATAAACAACTAGGATGCGCGCTTTTTGGAAGGCAGTGAGTGTTGTGTTGCCATCTTACGGCTGGCGTGAAGCTGCGTAGCGCCGCCGCTCCAGATAAGATATTTACTATCACCGTGTCAAGCTCAGGTGCACTCCTGCTCGTAGTCAGTCAGGTGAACCTACATCAAAATGCTCAAAATGTTCTCCCTAAATATTTTTTTTTTCGATTGTTACTCTTGTGCGCCCTATGTCGTACGTTTTCAGCAGTAGCGCTTATGTGGTTTCGTTTCATTTTATACGTGTTGACAAAGATAGTGAGAGGCGCAAACAACTAATATACTAGCACAGAGCAGACTATCGTCTTCGTACCTCTGCATGAACCTCGGTTTTGTATGCTGTTCCCTTGCATGGCAGGTAGTGACTAATGAAGTTATTGTAACACCATTTAGCTACATTCGCAGCATCGATATGTATCGTGAATATTGCAGGAGACCCCAAGGACCCCACTAAAGTCCGATGTGTCCACCGTCGTTTCCAGTGACAAGCTGAATGACTGGAGTACCACGGCCGAGAAGCCACAGGAAAACAAATTAATCAATTCTTTCTGGCCCTCTAAACCTGCATCACAAATTGTACCGCTTCTCGTAGCTCGACCAATGAATCTAGCAGCCCCGATATCACGTCAGCATGAAGACGAAGACGACTCACAGCGTGATCAGCAGCCCAAACATCAGCCGGCCTAGACGAAGCTTCACGGTATTGCGTCGAAGCCCTTCCACAGCATGTCCAACACCAACAAACCGTCAAGCCTTCCAAAACCCGCATCCTCCACCTTTATGACGTCTCATCATCCCGCTTCGGCTGAATTGCACGACAACAGTTCGCCTCTGCGATCTCCCACAAGGAGTGCCTCAGAGTACTTCTCAGCCCAAAAGGTGTTGTCCTCCATTCCCAGCTCGACGAAGTTCTCTCCTACTGAAAGCTATACTCCGATGGATTCGCCATTACGCCCAATGTCCTCGACAGCCAATCGCACGTCGTCGGCACCTGGTTCAGTGGATTACACGTTGAACCATCATTGCGACCTTCACTGTCCGGTGCAGAGCTGGTCATTCCAGTTGCCTTACGCACCACTAGAGATGGACCTCCAGCAAGAGCGGACGACTACATACGCTCCTGGTTACTCTGACTTCCTGTCGATGTACTCAGGCTACGCAAGTAGTGAACCCCTGAAGAGTGCCATAGAAATGACCAATGCGGACCAGGCAACGACTGAACGTCACTGCACAGAGGACGCCAAAAAATCACGTAACGTGGCGGGCGCCCAGTCAAGCTCTGCAAACACGGGCGTCCATGAAGAGCCATAGCACAACGCTCGTGTCGTGTGAATGTGCACGAAGACGAGATAGAGGAAGAGACGGTGGATAAGCGCGACCGGCCTAACGTCGATTAGCAATATTTTTGCCTTTCTCCCACTGTCGTGTACTCAATACACATAACTGCGCTTTTATCATTTTATTTAATGGCAGCATCGTTTCTGCACTGGCTTCCCACGCTATGCTGCAGTCCGTATTTCTAGAAGTTCTGCTTGTTATATTTAAGGCATCAAGCGACCTAATAAGAAAGCTCTTGGACGACGCTATGAAGTGTACTTCCTCATCGACAACAGCTTTCTCAATATTTATTTCAATAGACCTGATTCCGGCCTCAAAAAGTTCATGTACGGTGATTATACAATATATTGGAGCTGTTCTTTGAATGGCCCGCTGTTCACGAATTTGCTGATATATCAAGCCCAGCACGCTCACTGTTAGCGGCTTGTTGTCGGCATTGCCGCTTTGCCTTTCGCAGGTGAGAGCACTTTCACGTTCGTTTTGATACATGTCAGAAAAAGTGTGCAGTCTGCAACACCCTTCTTGTCCATCTTCATCAATGTCATCGTCATCATCATGACATGTAGCGGGCACCTTTCATGGGCTGTGCCATGATGGCCAAGTGGGGTTGGAAGCGTGCTTATTGGTCATCGTGATCGCTTATAGTGAATGCCTTGCATGTGCTGTGACTTGTTGGCAGCGTCATTGACATCGGGTACCTCGCATGTGCTAAAGCGCGTATTCTGTCGCGCTGCCGAAGCGTATCTCTTAAGTCGCGTAGAATGAAGCGCGTAGTTGTGATCTTTTCCGCCTGAGTCACTCTATGGTGTATCAACGGCCGCGTAGACGTACGCATCGAGGAAGCTGCTCACAGGAAAACGGTCTGATGTTCGGGCGAACCGATGGGCCTTTTCGGGGTATACTAGTGTGGGCACGCGTGCTGGCCTCGAAGAGGCACGCTCGGGGATTTTTGGTGGCTGATAACGCGACGACACGTGCAGACCAAGTGACATCTCGTGCCACAAACATACAACTGTCCGCCTCCAAGATAGCAGCAAATGCAGGCCTCCGAGATTGCCTACTTACATGTGGCGCACAATTTTGGAGTCCAAGAGCCACCAGTTTCATTTCGGCATCCTCTACTTTGGAAACTGTGCTGTCTAGAAAAAGGCCCATTCAATGAATTTTCATTGTTTACATTAACAGTTGTTTATCCCTCATTCGAAGTCAACCTATGTTCCGATATGCATTCAGCATAAATGTCTACATGAATGGAAGACATCGATTTTTTGCAAGTTTTACACTTCGAGCACAGAGCTTAGGCGCCCGTTCCTGCGCTAGGCGGCGTCACCTGGCGTCAGCGTAACCAATCGATCGAACGAGGACAAAAACAGTGAATGCGGAGCAATCACGTATTCATCAACATTTGAGGGCAACACTGCAGCATATGAAAAATTGAACAGCGTCAGCTTCTGCATTCTAGACATTCGTAGTGCATTCCTGAAAAACTGACACGTAGCAACTACGACAGTAGCTGGTTCATAAGTGGTATGTGTAGGATAGGGTGGGGTAAAATATGACGAAAATTTGAAGCAAGTGAATATTCTTTCTTATTTCACTCATTATCAGTGATTGTCAATGATTGATTGATTGATTTGTGGGGTTTACGTCCCAAAACCCCCATATGATTATGAGAGACGCCGTAGTGGAGGGCTCCGGAAATTTTGACCACCTGGGGTTCTTTAACGGGCACCCAAATCTGAGCACACGGGCCTACAACATTTCCGCCTCCACCGGAAATGCAGCCGCCGCAGCCGGGATACGAACCGATTGTCAATGCACAAACTTTCATTTGGGTCAAAGTTGTGCGCTGCACAAATAGTACCATATTGCCCTAGTTCAAAGAGGCGTTTTCAAAATAAAAGTTCACCATATGTCTCATTTAGCCCTACCTGCTGAGAAAAACGAGACACAGCGTGAACAAAACGAAGAAGTGTCAAACAATTATATCTCTTGAGATTTTCCAGCAGCACCACTTGAAATTCACTTCGTGGGCCCACTCGTGGTCTTCATGAGCCTACTCCTTGCATTCCACGCAATAAATCGAGACAAAACTTGGTGCTATGTTGCTCCAAAACTTCAAGCAGATCAAGCACCCCCCCCCCCGTCCCGCTTTCTTTGTGCTAATAGTGTCTTTTTTTTTAATGCTTCTAGTTCATTAGGTTATTCTATGATTTAAGGCTGGATATATTCCGACGCATCATCTACGCCTTTTTTGCCGTTCTGATTCAGAACTGCACGGGAATTCCGTGGCTTTCAACTTCGTCAGCCGGGCTCTTTGAGGCGATGAATTTCGAGTTTTCTATCACTTGTTATTTATACGATTCCACCATAAAACACATTACATTAAAACTCGATCCGAAGATGTGATTGGGAACGGCTTGACTTGGAGGTTCTTTCACTTTTTCGTGCGCCTCTTGAGAGCATCCTTGGGAACGTGGAACAGTTTTGATGTAGCGCAAATGAAGTGAGGGGGGAAGTGGTCTGCATTAGTCCATATTTTTATAGTCGTTTCCCAGCAATGAAGCTCTATACTAGTATGAGTAAGTGGTTCACTCAATAAGGCACTCTCTAAGACTGTTTGTTACCATTTGGTCTTCCACATGCCAGAATTTAAAAAATCCGCTTTGGAACCGTGCACGAAATAGAAGAAACATTTGTTGGTATGTAGCTAGTAGTATAAAGTAGCAAAATAAATACGTAGGGTGTTGTACTGACGCCAGCATAGCTTCAGGCATGGATCAAAAGATTTTCCGAGCGGAACTTCGCCACCTTTTGGCAGATCACGAACCCATTGACAACAGTCGCGTAATTTTTTCTACGAGAACACTGTGAGCAATGACCAGCTTTTACACATAAAAAGGCAAACAACAACCAGCACTAAATACTGAAATAGAGAAGCAAAATAAAGTACTCCCTGTATTAGCTACAAGTCAGAAAAGTCAATATGTGGCACTTGCCCCGTGTCTCATTTTACGACACCCTACCCTATACTTATGCGTTTTTTAAGTATCACTCTTTGTGGTACGGCTGTGTGCTTGAAGAGGGGGGGGGAGTGAATGTCAATAAATGAAAATAAAAGAAAAGTGAACCCCGCACCGGTTTGCAATGCCCAAAGTATCAAGCTGCTTGTCACTTTTTTTTCTCATAATTTAATTTCTTCGTATCGTATTCACTGTTTCGCCCTAATGGCGAAACTGTGACTCTTTTTATTTGTCGAAAATTCACTTTGTAATCTTCATTCGTCAACCCACCCTTTACGTAATACCCCTTAGCAGGAGCCATTAAGGTAATAAAAAAAGTGAAGATATGCAAGAAGGCAAAAATAAAATATTTCTTAATATTGTTGGCCATACATATGCCACTATTCATCACTTACCCTTTAAACAGACAGTTTTTAACAGTAGCAGTCTAGTAGCGCACCTGTTGATTTTAACAGAAAGTTTCAACCTGTTATGAAGTAAAAAAACGCCACGTCTGCTCGGAACGTGCAGCACAGTCACAGTGAAAGCTAGAAGAGCGGCCTCTCAGAGCCTTTTCTTAACACTCTTTGGGATGTTACAAGCGCACTTCTGATTTGATTTGTGGGGTTTAACGTCCCAAAACCACCATAAAGCGCACTTCTGGGTATCCACTACGCCATAAATATTCATATATTTTGGCATTCTCTGGAGAGTCGTGGTATCCTCTAAACACTAGGAACTAATTTTGTGCGATTTTTTTTATGTAGTGGCTGACGACGATGAAGAATATACCTGAAGAATATGCGCCACAGTTCATAGGTGATCAAGAGCAAGTTTTCTAATAGGTTAAAGCATTGCATGACCAACTGGTTACGCAATTCGTATTGTGTGACACCTGGCTGTTTCTTTGATGTTCTAAAACGCTTTATTAATCGTAATAATGCGATTATAATCCCGACATCAAACCTGCCTAAGGACAGTTTAATGACGACTTCCTTCCACTAGCGTGACTCCATTGTAAAACACTGGGCTGGCACGCAGCGTACCCGGGTTAGAATCCCAATGTGCCATGGATGTTCTTAATTACTGACTTTTTTTCTCATTCGATATTGGTTACGGACACCGGCGGCGACGGCGGACAATTACGGCGCAGCGCATGACCCGTGTTTTGATCTCATAACAACTTTCACTGTAAGAATCACAGCATATCCACGCAGGGAATCATGGTTAGTGGGGCGAAGCGTCCATCCGTCTCTCTGTCTGTCTGTGGATATGCTTTGCTGGCTACGCCGGAAGTATGGTCTGCCCTAGACCATAAGGAACTTCGTCGTTCATACCATATTCAATCATTCCAGCGACTATAGGCGGCGCGGCAGTAGGTCAAACTAGTGGACGAGACGGTGCTGATGTGCGCGTCTCAAGCAGCAAAGCTCGTCAGGCCCTCTAGTTTCACTGCAGAACACACTTTCTCTCGCTAAAGAGACGCATAGATGTTTAAATGAAAACGAATTAGCGCTTATGAATACTGCGAGACCGAACTGTGTCACAGACGTATCACCGTGTGCCAGGTTCGGAGGAAAGCCACGTGGCGCCACCTGCTTCACTGGAATGACCGATTTGCGTTAGCATGCCGAAGTTAACAAGAAGAAGGAGAAGAAGAAGGAAGTGCTTGCCATTGATGTGCGCAGTGCAAACGCCCGTTTGTTTTGTCTCCGTGGCAAATATACAACTGATAAAGGCGAGTATTGCTGGGTAAAATATGCGGTTGGTGAGCCGGTGTCTGGCTTGAACGAGATAGCACACAGACGGCCTTTGATTTTTGTATCAACTGTTGTCGGTTGTTGTTAGGTCACTTAGGCTGGCACAGATTCTCCCAAATCACATTTGAGCCAAAAAAAGACAGCATAAGTAATTATATATTGGGGTAGCCTTGATATGAAGAAGTAGATTCAAGAATTGTTGAGCTCTTTCCTCCACTGTTCAGATTAGGTTACGCTTGGGATGGCAGGTACACTTGAAGGTCCTTTAATATGACAGTGCTCACCAGCTGTTAACAAAGCCCGAGAAAGCTCCGACATACCATAGCTCATACTGCGGTGGCTAGTGCATCAGTCAAGGCCCAAAAATGGTATACGTGCCTGACAACCGCCGCTGCCGTGCAGTGGTAATGTCGGAAATTGTAAATTACGCACAGTATTCTCGTCCGGCTTAGTAGGCATAAACGTTGTCTTCTTTCATGAGTGCCTTACACATATCAATACTTACAGTACTTTCGAAATGTTTCCCAAGTAAATTCAGTCATTGCTGTTTGCTGCACATGCATAAAACTTGCTAAAAATGAAACTCGTTGGCTACTACCACCAATTCGGTCCGCTCGCATACATTCGAAACACCGTATGGCTGGTATATAAAATTGCAGGTGCACCTTAACTTACCGCAAATGAAGGACGTTCTTCCATTCTTTTCACTTTTAGTGTATTACTGCCCACCTGCTCGTGTTGGTGCTGGCGGGGCGCCTCGGTGCGTGGCAGGGATGGTTAACGAAAGAAGTAGTACACGTAAGTAGGCACACGCAGTGCAAGTTTGCATGAACGTCATTGTAACTTTGAGATCGAGAAACGAAACAAGGAAAGCACATATGTAACATGAACCGACCGTGGTGGAAGCATCTAGACAGGCTAAATGAATACGTCTGGAAAATATTTCTGTAGCGCAAGCTACACAAGTCGAGGTTTAGCAGTTTTGCGTGACCTGTGGTGAGCGGTTCTGCACAAAAGCAAGAACCAGTGACGTCATAAAAGACAACTCTTTGGGGAGCGCTTTGCTTGAAATGCTGCCAAGTATTTGTTAATGCAGAAACTTTTCTTACTACGAAAGTACTCAGCTTGATCACAGCAAAATAAAGGAAAGCGCACGCAAATAAGAATGACGCTGCGGGTCTCACTGCATGTGCCTTTATCACCTTAATCTATTTGCGCTGAGGATATTCCTTAGCATGAACTTTAGCATGTACCAACCAGTATATTGATAAATCTTGTAACTTGTACCAATGCAAGTGCACACATACACACGCACGCACGCACACACACACGCAAACACACACACACGCAAACACACACACACACACTTCGAAAGATACCAACGCGCGTGATTGCACCATTATGTAACTCGCAGCGCCCCCTCATCAATCTTGCAACACGACCGACCAGTGCACAGTCATCAACCCAATAATGGCATGCTCGGACCACCTGTGCGTGTGTCCCTCCTCCCCCGGTGAACCGATGGTGACCGATGGGAGGCTCTGCAACTCCACAGGTGAGAAATCATCAGGTGTCGCCATCATTGCGATGACTCTACAATAATGGCTAATGGACCTTTCTGGCGCATACTTGTGAGCGAAGTGACAAGGCATTCAGCTCCTGAATACTTTTTCCGTTCGAAATGGTGGTTGTGCGGGCTTTTTAGTACGTACATATAGTTGTTCGAAACAGTGCTTGGGTATAACTGCATGTTTCTAGTCGTTCAGCCGGCTTCGGTAATGATATGAATAGGACGTTATATTGCACGCGTTCTCCGCTTTAGAGAGAAGGCATCCGGGCCCTCTACAATGGCACGGCGACCATACTCGGGCAAACCACATCCCAACACTCATGGGCAGCGCTGATGAAAGACGTGGGCTAGCGAAATGGCGGCATGCCCCTATCAACTTCAAAGAGTGGCAACCGCAGCACCCTAAGAGGAAGCGTCTATCAAGGCGTCCTAGATATTGTCGCTAGGTGAAAATAACAGAGTACAGGACGAAGGTGCGACCAGAAAAACGAGGTCTGTACTAACAGAACAAAAGAGCAGCCACTTCGACTTCTTCTTTCTCAGAGGAATCGTGGGTGCTGTCCACGCTCATCACTTCGTCGTCCTCTGTCTTCTTGCCCGGCCTTTAGCCGTGACATTAGCCTCCCATTCAAGAAAGCATCGTCTCGATGCTTTATAATCAAAGCGGTTTGTACTCGTTGGAAACGCATGAGTTCATTCGGCGAAATAAGGCTTCATGCGTACCACGTGCACAACTTCTGGAGCATACCTTCGACGCCTTGAAGAGTGCGCATTATCAGGAACAACCTCATAATAATGTCACTGAGACGTCGCAGAACTTTATAGGGACCGAAGTACCATCTTAACAGTTTTTCTGAGAGGCCACGGCGCCGAATAGGTCTCCATATCCAAACTTTCTCTCCTGGCTCGTAGGAGACTGGTCGGTGACGAAGGTTGTACCGTCTTGAATCGTAGTCCTGCTGGCGACTAATACGTAGGCGTGCAAGTTGTCGGGCTTCTTCGGCCAGCTGAGTGATATAATCAGCATCCGTTTCAGCGTCTTCGCACTCGTGCGGCAGCATAGCATCCAGCATAGTGGTGACTTCACGACCATGAAGAAGGCGGAATGGCGTTGTTCTTGTTGTTTCTCGATAAGCCGTGTTATAGGCGAACGTGACATACGGCAAGATCTCATCCCAGTTTTTATGCTCCACATCGACGTACATGCAGAGCATATCCGCTAGTGTCTTGTTGAGACGTTTCGTAAGACCATTCGCTTGCGGATGATACGCCGTTGTTCGCCGGTGGGATGTGCCACTAAGTCTTAAAACTGTCTGTAATAGTTCGGCTGCGAATGCAGTTCCCCTGTCAATTATTATCACTGATGGAGCACCACGCCTCAGCACCACATTCTCTACGAAAAATCGGGCTGCTTCACTTGCCGTGCTCCTCTCCAAAGCCTTGGTTTCGGCGTAACGAGCGAGGTAGTCGGTGGTTACTATAATCCATCTGCGACCCGCTGATGAGGTTGGAAATGGGCCCAAAAGATCCATTCCGACTTGAGCGAATGGAGTAACAGGCACGTCAATGGGATGGAGGAGGCCTGCTGGTTTGACGGGTGGAACTTTTCTGCGCTGGCAATCAAGGCACGTCCGAACCTAGTGTTGAACGGTTGCCGTCAGTCGTGGCCAGTAGTATTTCTGCCTTACTCTGCACAACGTACGCGTGTAACCCAGGTGGCCGGATGTTGGTTCATCGTGGCATGCCTGTAATACTTCGCTCCTTAGAGATGTTGGGACGACGAGTAAGTAGTTGTTTCCGTGTGGCGTGAAGTTCATCTTATACAGGACGTCGTTGCGCAAGCAAAATGACGAAAGCCCTCTCGCAAACAGTCTAGGTACAGCTGAAGTGCGACCCTCTAAAAAACGTATTATGGGTTCTAGTTCGGGGTCGTCTCGTTGCAGCTGTGCGACAGTTGCCGTGTTTACAACTCCGACAAAGGCTGTATCGTTATCTTCTGCCGTCGCAGGTTCGTATGGCGCACGAGAAAGGCAATCAGCGTCTGAATGTTGCTTCCCCGATGTGTAGACCACCGTCATGTCAAATTCTTGAAGCTTCAGGCTCCAGCGCGCCAACCGTCCTAAAGGGTCTCTTAAATTCGTCAGCCAGCAGAGGGAGTGATGGTCGCTGACAACATTAAAAGGACGACCATACAGGTATGGGCGGAATTTTATAACCGCCCACACCACCGCAAGGCACTCTTTTTCCGTAGTGGAATAGTTTTCTTCCGCACGTGAAAGAGTTCTGCTCGCGTAAGCAATTACTCGTTCGGCGCCATCCTGCCACTGCACGAGTACAGCTCCTAAGCCGACATTGCTAGCGTCGGTGTGCACTGTTGTCGGTGCGTCATCATCAAAGTGTGCGAGGACTGGTGGCTTCTGAAGGCGTTGCCGCAGCTCGTCGAATGATTTTTGCTGCTCTTCATTCCATACGAATGCGACGTCTTCTCTGGTAAGGCGAGTCAACGGCGAGGCAATGCGCGAGAAGTTCTCAATGAAGCGTCGGTAGTAAGCACACAGTCCTAAAAACCGTCTGACGGCCTTTTTGTCAGTTGGCGCTGGAAAATTCGTAACGGCAGCTATTTTTTCAGGGTCAGGCCGCACACCTTTACTGCTGACAAGATGCCCCAGGAACAGAAGCTCTTCGAAGCCGAAATGGCATTTTTCCGGCTTAAGTGTTAGTCCGGCGGAACTGATAGCTTGAAATTCTGAGTGCAGTCGCCTGACGTGTTCGTCTAATGTGGCAGAAAATACGATGACGTCATCTAAATACACTAAGCACGTCTGCCACTTGAGGCCTGATAGTACGGTGTCCATTAGCCGCTGAAACGTTGCCGGTGCTGAGCACAAGCCAAATGGAAGTACCTTAAATTCAAAAAGGCCATCAGGTGTCACGAAAGCTGTTTTCTCCCGGTCTCTTTCATCGACTTCTATCTGCCAATACCCACTCCTTAGATCCATCGACGAGAAATAACGCGCGTGCCGTAGTCGATCGAGTGATTCGTCGATACGTGGAAGTGGGTAGACGTCTTTTTTTTTTGTCACCTGATTCAGCTTGCGGTAATCCACGCAGAAACGTAAGGTGCCGTCTTTTTTCTTCACTAATACAACCGGCGAAGCCCAAGGGCTTTTCGACGGCTGAATAACGTCGTCTTCAAGCATCTGTCGCACCTGCTTTTCGATGGCTTCACGTTCTCGTGGAGCTACCCGGTTCGGGTTTTGCCTGATGGGTCTGGTCATGTCGTCCGTTATAATTCGATGTTTCGTCAGCGGCGTTTGACGGACCTCGGAAATTGAAGAGAAACAATCTTTAAACTTGTTAATAAGCTGCATGATACTTTGCTTCTGCGCCGGCAGCAAACTTGGGCCAATATCAACAGATAGAGGTGCAGGGGTGAGATCAGTTGAATGATCTTTTTCAAGAGTTAGGCAGTCTGTCATCTCGGCGAGCTCTTCCACGTACGCGACTGCCATGCCCCTCGTTAGATGTCGGCGTTCAGAGCTGAAGTTCGTAATAAGGACGTGCGTGTGTCCGCATTTTATGCTTACGACACCTCTTGCAATAGATAAACCGTGGCTGAATAGCAGTGTTGGAATTTGCTCGGCGATGTTTTCAGAATCGCTCGACGTGTCACATGTCACAGCCACGAGTGCACTCTACCGCGGTGGGATGGTCACGTCGTCTTCGAAGACACGCAAAGGCTGACGTCGCTGCTGGTCTGTACAGGGCACATCCGAAACTGGATCTGGGGCCGTCAAAAACGTAACCGATCTCTCAGGAATGTTGATAATGGCACCGTATTCACGCAAGAAGTCCATGCCCAAGATCAGGTCTTTGCAGCACTCCGGTAAAATTACGAAAGTAGCGACGAAATCTGAACTGCCGATATTAAGTCGAGCTGTACATTTGCCTGTCGGCATCACCAATTGACCCCCTGCGGTTCTAATGTTTGGTCCCGTCCATATTGTTCTTACGTTCTTTAGGCAGTCGACGAGTTTACGGCTGATAATAGAGAAGTCCGCACCAGTATCTACCAGTGCTGTTATTGGCCGTCCGTCTATACAAATGTCTAAATTGGCGCTTACGATTTCCGTTGATGTCGGGGACGTCGTATCGTCCTTGGTATCGTGCGTCGTACGATCCATGGTATCATTCGTCATATCACGTCGTAGAGAAGATGTTGGGGGTGTGTTAGCATCTCGACGGGTGGCAACCTTCGCCCCAAAGGTCGCAGCTGTTAGTTTCCCCGACGAGGGCTAGGAGATCTGCCCCGGAGCACCTCGGGGTACCTGCGCTGCGGCGGCGAGTTTGGTGCAGGTGAAGGAGAGCGGGGTCGACGATACGGCACTTCGGGTTGCTGTGCTTGTGGGCCTGCACTGCTGTCACGGCGGTTATCGAAATAGGCACGAGGGGAGGTTTGTAGAAAGTTATGATGTCTACGGTCACGGTACGGGCAATGGCGGAAAATATGGCCGGCTTCTCCGCAATGAAAGCAAAGTGGTCGACGGTCGACGGTGTGCCACAAGTCCGTCTTACGGATGAATGGTCGACTGGTGGGCATACCTTGCGACCAAGATGCAGATGTCGGCGGAGTGTACGTTGGCGCCGTTTGCATAGGCACGTTGGACTGTGGATACGGCTGTGGCGGATTGGGAGCTGGGGCCCACGGCTCGTTTAAGGCCCTTGGCTCACGTCACGATAAGCCAGTGGTGACGAGTTGTAGGACATTGGAGTGTGTCGACGGACAGCTGATGCGTAGCTCACAGACCGCTGGTCTCAGGGCGATTCGGGCAACGAAAATGCTTGGCGGAGTTCTTGCCGCACAACTTCTGCAACGCAAGCCATAGTATTTTCTTGCGGAGTCACAAGGAGGTTTCGGATCTCCTCCCGAACGACCTCACGAATGAGTTCGCGCAGAGAACACTCACTCCCGGAACTCAAAGCAGAGAGACTGGGAGATGTTTTGATTGGTTGGTCATGGTATCGGCGCCGTTGCTGCAGTGCTCGCTCGATTGTTGTAGCCTCTTTGACAAATTCGGCTACGCTTGTTGGTGGGTTGCGTAGGAGACCGGCAAACAGCTCTTCCTTGACGCCTCTCATCAAATGTCGGAGTTTTTTACCTTCAAGCATCTCGGGGTCGGCCCGCTGAAATAGGCGGGTCATGTCTTCCGCAAACATGGCGACGCTCTCGTTTGGTTTCTGTATGCGTGCCTCGATGAGCTGCAAAGCAGAATCACAGCGGTCGGTGTTTGCGAATGTCCCGAGAATTTGCTGCCGAACTTCTTCCCACGAAGACAGCGTTGACTCGCGGTTCTCGTACCACGTACGAGCACTGTCTGCCGAAGCAAAGTAGACGCGCGATAGCTTTTGTTCAGTTGGCCAGCGGTTGGCTTTGGCGACTCGCTCATACTGGGCTAACCAGTCCTCAACGTCTTCATAAACCTCACCATGGAAGGTCTCAGGAATTAGAGGCTGATCAACAGTAAGCTGTGAAGGCCCTCCCGTAGCCATTTCTCCCGGTACGGTGTGTTGCTGGAGAAGTTCGAGCGGGATCACCTCGGGACTAAGGCCTCGCTGTCGGCGACTGTAGCGGTGGACAGGAGTATCCACTGCAGGAACGGATTGCGGTGGTGGACTCGATGTGCTAGGGCGCGGAGGTGTCCCAAGCATCAGTTGGAGAAGTCCAGCACCTCCACCAATGTTGCTAGGTGAAAATAACAGAGTACAGGACGACGGTGCGACCAGAAAAACGAGGTCTGTATTAACAGAACAAAAGAGCAGCCACTTCGACTTCTTCTTTCTCAGTGGAATCGTGGGTGCTGTCCACGCTCATCACTTCGTCGTCCTCTGTCTTCTTGCCCGGCCTTTAGCCGTGACAATATGCATAGCGTTGATGTTGGGCCGTACTTCATTATACGAGCAAGTACAACACAATATTATTATTGTGACTAATGCAACTGTAATGTTACTACGTTCCACAGCAAGGTTCTGCGAGTCCTCCTAGCTTATGCTCTATGTAAATAGTTATTTGTACACATATAGAAAGCAGCGACCCCTGTCTTCCATGTGCGTGCGTGTGTGTGTGTGCGTGCGTGTGTGTGTGTGTGTGTGTGTGTGTGTGTGTGTGTGTGTGTGTGTGTGTGTGTGTAACAAACTTATAAAATCAGACGATCTAATTACTTGAATAAAGTTATTTGGGTTGTTCAGTCGACATAAGTTGTTCATGGCATTTTTTACCCCTTGTTTTTCTTAACGATTTGCTTCGCTTTTAATTGGTATTTTTGGGCCCGCAGCAATTAAGTAAAATACTTTTTGGCAGACAGGGTGCCTTAAGGTATAGTGTACATGGGATTATTGTCCGGATGGGAGCTGGTAATGAGATTCTGTGCTTCGTGATGCGAGAACGCAGAAAAAAAAGCGTGCCACGCACAGATTGATGGATAGCGGCACTGACTAAAGTTCAAATGCTAATATATATACCCTATAGGTCAGCGGGGGCATCACCGTTACTCTGGAAAAGTTGTCAGAGCATCGGATGCGTTAGACGAAGGCCGCAGATTAGTTTCTTGCAAGCGTCAAGTTGTCTTTTCTTTCGCCCACTTTTGTATTCACATTTACATATTAATACCTACAAATGAGGTCTCCTAAACTTTCCTTGACTTTATTTTCTCTTAGTTCTCGTAATCGTAGGTTTCACGAAAAAAACTAGCCTTGAATACGCCCCTTCTTTCGTTGAAGCCGCAAATGTATCATGTAAAAGTGCCCAGACTCCTGTTAGTTAGCGCCGAATAACTGGAGTGCACTCTAAGAAAAAAAAAAGAGTACGTTTTACATGTTTTGGTTGGTACTTACATAACAAGTATTTGACAAAATTGGCTGCACAGTTATCGAAGATGAAGGCTCGAAAGAAACACGTACCTGAATTACATGGCACGAGTTGGGTAAAAGGTTTTACAACATTCTTCAGTTTGCAACTGCCACACTTGCGGAGTACTTATTTACTGAGATTAAAGAGTGAAGGGGTGTTGTAATGAGTCGAATATACACATTTCCAGACGTCGCCTTTGCAACAGCCACGTTTGCTTCGCAATGTCCACAAACACTCTCAGGAGCAGATTGTATTGAAATGCTTATTTGCACCTTTATGCTCTTCTCTAACACGGCGAAAATGTATGCGTGATTTCTATTCAACCCACGCGCCATGAACTTCTTGTTTGCGTTCATACTCACCACATGACAGCAGCTGCATTGCTGCCGCCTTCTCTGGGTGCGAGGTGCACTGCCGATGCCAACTGCTCGTCCTTGGCGCTGTGCTTGGCCGGCCATTGCAGCTGTCCGCCAGGGTTCCGGCCGTGGGATGAGCACAACTGCACCACCATCGAAGCCACACGTGCGTCTAGGAAAAAAAAAAACATTCTTATTTCTGGATCCCTGATTTGCACGTAATCTGGCAAACGCACTTTTTGAACATGGTCAGAAAATGCTGCTGATCGGTATCCGAAGTTCCCGTGAACTGGTGAATGACAGTTAATTGCGCGGTCAAGTGAGCCCGAGCACGACTTTCGTACGTCAGCCGCGTGCGCTTTCAAGGACACCGATAAAGCGCTACCTTTCACACACCCTCTCCGGCTAGCATTCAATATTCTCCCTGGGACGAAAGGACAGCTTGTGAGTAATTATCTTTACAAAGTGGGCTGCAGCAATTAGGCGTCTTTTTTCTTTCCTCTAATCACTACCACTACCTTGACAAATCCGCTCGTTCTTGGTGGATTAACAATATTGTTGCTGCAGAGATGGTCCGAACTGGGAAGACTGCGGAGACTGTGCGCAATTTTCAAGCATGGTGGCTGGATAAAAGTAGCGGACGCTGGAGATCAAAAGCCGGGTGGTAGCTTAACGTTTGCAAGAGCAAGCCGTTTATACTGTTCGCGCAGTCTATGCGCGAAACCAGATTAAAATTTCCTCGGTCTGTACTTTGTTAACATGTCGGTACCCAGAGCATGCTGGTTCTCGCTGTCTCCACAACTTACCCGGACCCTACAACCCAGTCCCAGTGTCACAAGCATTACTCCTGTGCGGAAACTTGTTGTTCGTTTTGCACGAACTCTCTGCGGTGTTAAATGAATAGTGGTATCATAATGCTGCCTCAGTTAAAAGATGAAACGAAAGGAGTTGGGGAAGCCGCTTTGAGTTTTAGTCGGGGAAGTGCAAGTGCAATAAATAAACAATCATTACGAAATGCAAAATAATACTTGCATGAAAGAGAGTCGAGTTGTTTAGAAAGTGTCGTAGACTTTACAAGAATGCCTGCCTTGGACAAGCTGGCCGACATTTCGATAAGGGGCCATATCAACGTTAAATGAGCCTCATTAGGCCAGTTTTGAAAAGGTTAGACAGTGACACAACGTACCGCACTGTTCCTCTCGGACAGAGTACCAGGGTATTCATTTCGTCATATTCCTGTCTGAATTACTGTGGCACCGACACGAACGCCCGACGACGACAGTATTGCCCAGCCTTTTCGAAATTAACAAATGAACAATGGCTTTTGTGAAGATAGGACCATATATCCAAATTTCGGCCAGCCTACCTGAGACACGTATGGCTGTTCATACAACCTAAACAGTAACTTTTATTTCTTATCATTAGTTCGAACCTGTACTTTAGATATCCATTAACAAGCTTGACGTACTACAGACCACGTAGCGGTTACTAACTTTTAATTTATTAGTATTTTGCCTCACTTAACATATGTCAAGGGAAGCAGAATACGAATGTTGTCTTCTCACAATCACTACAGTTGTTTTTAAGATTTATAAGTCGTCTGGCTCTGAACACCTTTGCCTACTATTTTCTCGCAAAGGCGTGTCTTCACAATTCATTCCCTACCTTTTTTATACAGCATGTAATTCTTTACGTAAATCGTGCGGTTCCTCTCCCTAGGTCCCGCGACCTCCTGGATAAGAACTATCACGCTGGTTTGTGGCGCTGGGCTCATCATCCTGTTCGTGTTCTGCATCTGCGTCCTTGTTCACAGGTTGGCTGTCCTTTGCCATATATGTAACTCTGGGAACATCAAGCTTAGTACACAGCGCCTAAAAAGGAGCAGTAATTTATATCTCTCTATTTTAGAAATTTCCAGTATGTCATTGTGATAACGCTAGTAACTCAAGAATAATTTATATCTCTCGATTCTAGAAATTGAGAATATGTCATTGCGATTACGCTAGTAACTCAAGAATAGACACATGTTGAACTAGAAGAGTACAACGAGTGTAAGCCCATCGCTTGACGACCATGAAATACATTCACAGGTGTGCTATCGAACCTAAAAGCTTGTTCTAATAGTGACTGTGATTTTCAAGTGTACTACTTGGCCATTTGACCATATTTAATTTGTATACGCTTTCTGGAGCATAGTAATTACGCGCCCCATATGAAAGAACATTTTGTGTCTTAATTTACGGCGGACCACTTTTAACGTGGGCCTCCACACGTCTGATCCTTCACATATGGTTTTTCAAAAGTTTCAGAGCACGAACCAAACTGAATGCTGCAACATCAATAAGAGACTGACTAATTGGATAACCACTTTTTTAACTAGCTACTACCAATCAGTTTTTGCAAATTTTCCTTCCCATTTCATCATTGTCAAATCTGGTGTCCCTCAGAATACCGTGCTCGGATTCATGCTGTTTTTAATTTATAACAATACTTCTGATCACAGTATGAGTTCTACGGTGACATAATTTGCATTTTATTACGTAAATTATAGAAAAAATACTAGCGCTATAGATGCTCACTACTTACAATCGGACTTAGATAAACGCGGTAAATGGTGTGAAGATTGGCAAACGGAAATTAACGTCAGCAACACCGAAGGCATTCTATTCTCGACAAAATCTAACCCTGTATTATCCTACGGCATATTAAAAAACCCGTCCATAACCTCATGAAGGCCAATCTAGTATTTGGGCGTTCATTCGTCCTCTGTTTGACATGGAACACCCCTACAGACGCCATGATTATCAAAGCATCTAGGACACTTGGCGTTGTTAAATGAAACCTAAGTTTAGAGAACAACACCATTAATCTTCTTGCTTACAACACTTTGGTACGTTCGAAAATTGAATATGCATCACTAATCTTGAACCCCCATCAGGCATACCTTATTCATAAATTAGAATCTCTACAAAATAAACTGGTTCAGTATATTACTAAAAACTACCAGCGAACATCAACTATAACAGAAATGAAATGTTTGATTGATCGTGTTCCTCTGGAAACGCGTAAGCTTGTCACAATTCTTTCTTTTTTTTCTTAAATTTATCGCAATCCGCCATCACGCACTGCTTTTTATATCAAAGAAGCTCATTGTGCATCGTCACGATTTGATCCTCAACGTGAAGTCGAGCCCATCCACGCCGGTTTCGATCTTTTCTTCACTCCGCTACTACGAGCCATCCGTTACTGGAATCAGCTTCCTGATTATATTAGAGTTATAACTCATCATAATGCATTCGTAAACAGCCTGAGATGTCACTTTAGTGCTCAAGTTTTTCCATGTCAAGCTCCACCTACGCTTTCTGTTTTCTTTTTTTGATTGATTAATTGATATGAGGGTTAAATGACCTAAAACCACTATATGATTATGAGAGACAACGTAGTGGTAAGCCCCTGGAGTATTGATCAGCGGAGTTTCCTTAACGTGCACCAAAATCTAAGCACACGGGCCTAGTGCATGTTCGCCTCCACCTAAAATGCAGCCGCGGCAGCCGGCATAGAACCCAGTGACATGATTTCTTTTTTCTCTACACGTTGCACATTGAAGTGCAATTCTTAATTCTTTTGTTTCTATTTGCAATTCAGTTTCACGTGTATTTATTGCTCAAGTATTTTTATATATCCGAGAAGTCTGTATAACTGCGGTTTTCAATATTCGCACATTTATCTACCTTCAGGAGATATGTTATTCTTGCTTCAACACAAGTAACATTGTACCTTCTTATCTTTTTCCCCGCTTAGTTCTGTTGTAAAGAATAGTGTCAGTTGTTCTTTGGTTGCTTTTGTTAGAGCGTTTTCAAATATCTGACAGGTTTGAATTAAAAATTGTATTTAGTCATCATCATCAGCCTGACTACGTCCACTGCAGGACAAAGGCCTCTTCCATGTTCTGTCAGTCAACTCGGTCCTGTGCTTGCTGCGGCCACTTTATACCCGCAAGCTTCTAAATCTCATCTGCACACCTAACCTTCTGTATCCCGCTAACCCGCTTGCCTTCTCTGGGAATTCGGTTAGTTACCCTTAATGACCAGCGGTTATCCTGTCTACGCGCTACATGCCCGGCCCATGTCCATTTCCTCTTCTTGATTTCAACTATGATATCCTTAACCCCCGTTTGTTCACTAATCAACTCTGCTCTCTTCTTGTCTCTTAAGATTACACCTACCAGTTTTCTTTCCTTTGCTCGCTGCGTCGTCCTCAGTTTAAGCTGAACCCTCTTTGTAAGTCTCCAGGTTTTCGCTCCGTAGCTAAGTACCGGTAAGATACAGCTGTTATATACCTTCCTCTTGAGGAATAGTGGTAATCTCCTATCATAATTTGAGAGTGCTTGCCAAATGTCCTCCACCTAATTCTTATTGTTCTAGTTACTTCAATCTCGTGGTTGAGCTCCGCGGTTATTACGTGTACTAAGTAGACACAATCCTTCACAACTTCAAGTGGACTATTACCTATCTCGAAGCGCTGCTCTCTTCAGAGGTTGTTGTACATAAGTCTCGTTTTCTGCAGTTTAATTTTATGACCTACCTTACTGCTCTCCTTGTCTAACTCCGTAATAACGAGTTGCGATTCGTCCCCTGAGTTACTCAGCAATGCAAAGTCATCGGCGAAACGCAGGTTATTAACGTACTCTCCATTAACTCTTATCCCTAACTGTTTCCATTCTAGGCCTCTGAAAACCTCCTGTAAGCACGCGGTAAATAGCATTGGGGAGATTGTATCCCCCTGTCTTACACAAATTTTGATTAGTATTCTGTTGCTTTCTTTATGAAGCACTATGGTAGCAGTCGATCCTCTGTAGATTTCTTCCAGGGTGTTTATATATGCCTCATCGACGCCTTGATTGGGAAGTGTCTGCATGACTGCTGATATTTCTACTGATTCAAACGCCTTCTGGTAATCTGGAGAGAATCGAACACACACTGAAAAACGAAAACGAAGGAAGCGTCAAAACAGTGAAGAGGAAACTTGGGATAGGCAAAAATCGGATGTTTGCACTAAAGGACAAAGAAGGCAAAATAACTACCAATATAGATAGGATAGTTAAAATAGCGGAGGAGTTTTACAGTGATCTGCACAGTAGCCGGGACAACCATGACCTTAATTCTATAAGAACTACCAGTAACCCAGATGACACCCCACCAGTAATAAAAGAAGAAGTCATAAAAGCCTTGGAGAGCATGCAAAGAGGCAAAGCTGCTGTTGAGGATCAGGTAACATCAGATCTGCTGAAAGATGGAGGACAGATTGCGTTAGAAAAACTAGTCATCTATCCCAGTTAGTCACCTATCCAGTTAGTTAGTCACTAGTTAGTTAAACTAGTCATCTTAATACGTAAGAAAGGAGATGACAAGGACATGAAGAATTTCAGGCCGATTAGCTTGCTCTCTTTAGTATTCAAGGTATTTACAAAGGTGATTGCCAACAAAATTATGACCACATTAGAATTCAATCATCCAAAGGAACAAGGAGGATTTCGAAAAGGCTACTCAACAATCAACCACATTCATACTATTAATCAGATAATAGAGAAATGCTCAGAAAAACTGTACTTAATATTTGCACATTTATTCAGTTCGTAGGACATTTATATTGCTCCTACAAAAATATTGCAGTACTATCTTCATTCATATTTTGTATGCATAGTTTTCATAGTATTCATGGTTTTCATAGTTTTCATATTCATAGTTTTCATAGTTTTGTCTCCCCTGTGTGATGTCTGCAGGCCTTTAGGGTGTATAAATGAATAATTAAACGAAAAAATAAACAAATAAATAAATAAATAAAAAGACAGAGGCAACCAGTATGCACCTCATCAATGCTTTACTACTGTATATGTAGATCTTACGCATGTAATGTGCTACTTTACCCTTAGAGCAACTAAATTCTACCCCAACCTCCCGCTGTAATTTTCCCTTCAATCAAAGAAATCATTCTTCGTGTTTAGAGATTGTGTATAAGTGACGTTTCGTTGATTATCTGCACTCTCTGCGTTCATTACTTGTCAGCTGCGCGTGTTGATGGCACCTTAATGATGACCACCACAGGAACTTTGCCAGGCGTTGGACGAAGTGCTACGACGGCAGCAAGCAGTCTACAACGACGCTTGTAGTCTGGTCACAAGCAAGCTCGGTTGACGGAACTTTGCCTCTTCATCAGGCAGCGTCGTCGCAAAACACGGACTTGGCGGGCGTGCAAAATCAGCCAGATAGTGCCATGTCTGGCGACAGCAGCCCGTACACTTACGATTTGAGAGAGCCGCAAGCGGCCGACGACCATTCCTCGGAAATGACCAACCAACTGACCGACC
Organism: Rhipicephalus microplus; assembly: GCF_043290135.1. Classification (NCBI taxonomy): domain Eukaryota; kingdom Metazoa; phylum Arthropoda; class Arachnida; order Ixodida; family Ixodidae; genus Rhipicephalus; species Rhipicephalus microplus. The sequence continues at coordinate 94,705,127 of NC_134702.1, read as the reverse complement.
AGCGAGGCCTGCACACTGCACCCGACGAGTCCTTCGTGCGGCCAGTGCTGAGCTGCGAGGAAGCGCAGGTCAGGTACCCACACCTACGAAGCGCGCTGCTGGCGTCATCCGTGGTCCAGCAGGAACACGGCGAAACGTCACCGTTGCCTGAACCACCGGATCACCCCGAGTTCATGAACGCCAGCGTGGGCGAGGTGAGCGGGAGTAACGACGCTTGGCTTTGCCCTTCGTGTGCTGCTATGAGGCTTAGGTGTCGCATACTCGTGCCACAAGCAGCAAAAACATGACAAGCTGCACTCAACAAGTACAAGCAGTGCAGACTACTTAGTTATCTCTAGATGCCCCACCACGGTGGTCTAGTGGCTAAGGTACTCGGCTGCTGAGCCGCAGGTCGTGGCTTCGGATCCCGGCTGCGGCGGCTGCATTTCCGATGGAGGCGGACATGTTGTAGGCCCGTGTACTCAGATTTGGGTGCACGTTAAAGAACCCCAGGTGGTCGAAATTTCCGGAGCCCTCTGCTACGGCGTCTCTCATAATCATAAGGTGGTTTTGGGACGTTAAACCCCACATATCAATCAATCAATCAATCAAAAGTTATCTCTAGATAACTAAGGAGATAACTCCTTAGTTATCTAGAGCTTTACCCCCCGTATTCACAAATGCTCCTCGACTCGAATTTCAACCTTCACTTGACAGAGTTGCGCACTGCGCCGCTACTCGGCCGAAAATGACGCTGCGCTACTCAAAAATAGCAGCAAATTATCATTGATGTGCAGTGACTTCCCCTGCCTAGAGATGGCGCTCCCATCGGCTTTCTCAGGTGAAGGTGGAGCGTTGAGTGAAGGGGCGTTCTAGAATACGGGGGTTAGACTCATTGACGTCACGTAAACTGGCAATTTTCTTAACACGTGGCTGTATGATAACAGGCGTGCGCAGTATTGTCTGGTAGATTGTAGGTGGTAGCAGATGTTCTATTCCAGTGCTCCTCTACCTTAACTTTGGGCGTGTCTGATAGAAAACAAACTGCGCAATGGATCAAGCGATTGCGTGTTCTCACAATGGCCTGCTACTGGTCCCCGGCTCTGTTGGGGTAAACTTTGGGCGTAAACTGTTCTTTGAACGGAACATACGCCTCAATTGCATCGGTCGCGATAATTGTCAGCAAAAAAAAAAAAGGTTGGCCATAGCCTTGCGCATTAAACTTATGTGAAATGTCAGACAAATCGGAAGTATCCTGTTGTCGTCATTTCTTCCGGTGTGTCTGTCTTCTTTTTTTTTTTTGCACTGCTTGGTGCCATAGATCCATACTAGCTGGCCCAGCTATCTACACTTTTGCAAATTCAAGGTACGTGGAACTGGCACCCTTTTAGATGACTGGAGGGTCGGCGCTTCAGTCGTGATTGTGGATTCGGTCCCCGATCCCGATGGTCGCATTTTTTGTGCACGTAATGGATAACAATCTAGTACTCAGATTTATGGGTGCATGTTAAAGAAAATCACGTTATATAATTCATTCAAGCCCTGAAATACAGTGTTCCTCAAAATCATGTCGTGGTCATGACACAACCCTATGGTTTTGAACAGCTTAGTTAGTACTGCATACCAAACGAGTTTTTTCCAACGCTGTACTCGTTTGTAAAGCTGTTTTCGTGTGCCAGAAAACGACCTTTACTTCTTGCCTTCCGCGGGATTCAATCCTGGCAGCATTTCCCATGAAACTCAAAAGTTAGAGTCGCATACACTTAATTACCTTCCATGGTTTTGGGACGTGTAATCCCAAAAATTATTTATTAGTTCTGCGAAGCAGTTGTGGTGCGCTGCTTTGCCGTGTACACTTGATTGGATGGCCTTACTGCTTCTTCGATGCTGCAGTCCGGAAGCAACAGTGATCTGCCGTCGGCGCTGTCCACTTCTACGAGAAGGCGCAAGCGACCTCGGGGTGCAGAGGCAGTCGCCAGGCACGTGGTTTTCCCGGCCGAGCCAACCACGTCTTCTTTGACGGTGGTGTACTACGAAGGTGAACACGAGCCGTCCGTACCAACCCAGGTGAGTCAAGTCTCTGCGTGCAAAACCAGCGAGTGAGTCAACCTCGTATAAACGTCATTTACAAAGGATAAATCTAACTGCAGCTTTTTTCTACATAACTGGCGTAGCATGTAAAGCACCGTTTCTTGAAACAATTAGGCGCTATTTTTCACTGACGCCTCGAGGCGATTCCTAAAGTTTTAGCATTCGATGTGAACATTACCCTGTTCCACGTAATGTAATACGGTGGCTTGTCGGGATCTATGTTTATTACAGTGCAATGTTAAAGAATTGAGGCCTCGTGTGCCTCCCCAGACTCGAAAATCGTTCATCAGCGACGTCAGCGTCCAGCAGCGTGGCCGGCAGCACGGTTGATCAGAATGATCACATCACACAACGATTTCACTCACCCGCGAAGTGTTGGGTGTCGTTGTGGCGTCACTTCACGTGGCCTCACCTGATGACGTGTTCACATATCTTTGTCACTTGTTCAATAGTGGGCCAGTCAAGGAGGCAGTGTGAAATCAGGTGAAGCACATAGGATGCCATGCCAAACCACATACAGCTGCAGAAAGCTTTCGAAGGGTGAAGTTAGAGATCCAATAAACTGGCTTACAAGAAAAAGAAGATAGCTTTAACCTTCAAGTCGTCCTAGGTGACGGCATAAGGTATTGTGTCAATTATTTTTCACTATTCTTTTTCTCCCGGGTTTCGTTGTCACTCTGTCGAAGTGGATCTCAAATGTCACGTAGAATGAAACGCATGATTGAGATCTCTTCAGTCAAGGACCCCATTTTCGCATCTATCTAAAAGAAAGGCATCTGCCCTTTCTATGAACTAATTAGCTTTATTTTCGTTAACTATGTTGATAGTTTATTGGTTCTTAATTTAAGTGAACTCTAACACTGATATAGTATGCACACATCGCAACTGTTCACTATAACCAGACCCGTCGATGGCGCGCCAGCTTTATTCTACACGATACTTTTTCTTCATATTCAAAAGAAATGAAGTTTAACCTGAAGAACTTGTTTTTTTTTGTTAGACACAATATTATTGATGACACCTAGAAGCACGTGGGTACCATATCGGCTTATTCAAACATTGTCAGCTGTATACATTCTTAGAAAAAAAATGTAGTATTTGGATAGCATTTCTGCCACAAAACTGTAATCGTCATCTGGTTCGCTCACGCTTTCTTCGCTCGCTTCTTCCCTGTCAAGAATGCTTCGTCACGCTGAAAATGGGCGCTCCGTTCGTTACCGGGATGCGCGGAGACCTGTGTAATAACGCTATAGTATAAAATACGCGAGGAAGACGGCGAATATTGTCCAGTGGTAGAAATAATCCTCAAATGCTCGATTTATTTTTACACGTGCTTCAGTTATCATGGCGACTGGGCTGTGCCCCAGTGTTGACGCATCGTGCGCCACCAAGCATGCTCGTGATCACACGAAAAGTGAGCCGCGGGCTCAAGCGAAACAGCAAAGTGATCAAAAAGTCATGGACGCGTGCCAGCAACGTAGCCGGAATTTTTTTGTGTGGGATGGCGTCAATTACGTTATGTATGTTCCTGAATCCATTTATATGCTGGCATGTATAGGCATATATGCAAACAAAACAAAAAATGATGACGGCAGGGGCTTGAACTCTTCCCCTTCCCTTAGCTATGCCTGTGACTCGTGTGTACGTGGAGACGCAGTTTGTTGATCGCTTCTGATCATCCTCATATCACCTTTAGCTTTCAGCGCGTCAATGGCACGCAGTGAGAGGGTAAGTGCTTAGAGCTATCGACAAATCCCCATAACTCAGCTCGTACTGAAAAAAAAATAATTTTTTTTGGCTGCAGTTGATTTGTCAGGCAATAAAGTTCGTTACTAGGGCAATTAGGCTGACTGCTTAGAGAAATGGTGCAAATTGAGCTTAAAAACCTCCGCCATTTGCGCTTGCGTAAGCAGATGACGCGAACGTAACCCATATGACATTTTTATACCTCTCAAAGTCTGTCGACACGTCCAACCTGCCGTGGAGCTCGTTCGGCAGTTCCCTGGACTCACTGCTCGTAACACCCGTGGTTGCACGCGTCCGCACCACCACGGAGGACGCTGCGCTGCACAGGACGCAAAGGACTGGCAGCGAGGGCCCATCGTTGCCTTCGCCGATGATTGGCACGAGACGATCAGGGTCAACGTTAGAATACAGCAGACGCGACAAGAAGACAGCGTGTCAGTGAAGTCTTCGGAACAAGTGGCGGTTGCTTGCTTCCGAATTTCGAGCCCTGAAAGAGCCTTCAACGTGCAGGACGTGCTTGCGATAGTTGTGATTATGACTCTTATCGCAATTTTTTATTATTTTTTACTATTTCGTGTTTAGAGATTGTCTTGCATGGTACAATTACGTTTGCACGCCAATGACCTTTCTTTGCCAATAATAATTTCTGCTTTGCCTGCTTGGTGTTGACTTACTTGAAGGATACTGATATCAGCGTACGTTTAAACGATTAAATTTGGGAACCACAAATTTTGTAATAATTTGTGCTGCTTTTCTTTTCAATATTCATGAAAAGTACTTATAGAGCAGAAAATAAGTCTATGTATAGCAGTTCTGCCTTTTGCTACGTTGCTTATAATCTTCAAGTGTTAGTGGCTTTTTCTGAGTGAATTGATGAACTTAATATAAACAACTTAAACACAAACTGGTTTATACGGGTTAGTCACAAGACCCACGTGTGATACGCTATTGTGGCATTAAATTGCTAACAATTTATTTGCAAGGTTTAGGCAGTGCCAAGATGCCCTAGTTTGTTTTTGACAAGACACCTGTTTCTGAGTTATCACCAAATGTGAGAGTAACCTTGCTTACGGAACTATCAGCTATTGACAAGCTTGAAATAGCGCATTGCTTAATATTTTTGTATATTACAAAGTTGCGCTCTTGCCTTGGAGAAAACAAGTCCGCTTGCAAAAACGTTAGCTCGACACAACCACTGTTTACAGATTTTTTTATCGCAAGCTTTCATTTTACCCTTCCTACCGTTTTTTTTTAGGGTACATAGCTCACTTGGTGTCACGCCAGGGGTGATCGTATGCGCTGCCGAACGATATTATAGAAATAAACTTAGCTAAAACTGCTACTTAGGCGCGTTGGCTGATGTTTAATACAGACTTATTAGCGTGAAACGGCAACTCTTTTTCGTATTTTTGCACTAGTAAATCCATCTTAACCAAACAATATTAGCACGACGTCATTTTAGATTTTCATGTTTATAGCACCCGGGTTCATCCTTTATTATTAGAGATAAAAAGTTGTTTATTAATGAACTTTTCTGTATGATGTGTTGCTGAAGGTTAGTGCGTGCATTTATAGTTATAGTGCAATAAACATAGACGACGCTTCATCTTCACATTTAGAAGTTGAACACAATAGCTTTATTTGGCTTTATCCTCATAGAGCTTTGTTTTAGGGGCGAAGCTCCTTAGGGCGTGGGCTGTGCGTCCCCTGTAGCCTGTATGTAGCCACCTCTAGTTTAGTTCTTGCAGTGTTCACTAGATGGCGGTACCGTCCCCTGTATGTAGCCACCTCTAGTTTAGTTCTTGCAGTGTTCACTAGATGGCGGTACCGTCTCCTGTATGTAGCCACCTCTCGTTTAGTTCTTGTAGTGTTTACTAGATGGTGGTACTTGTAGCTGATGATGAAAAGATGCAAGATGTTATAAACTAGAAAGCGGTACTTGTAGTTGATGAAAGACGCGAGATCTTATAAAATAGGAATGAAATAGGAAAGATGAAGACCTCAGATTACCACTCACGAGTCAAAGCCAAAACGGAGAATATGCAGCCATCAAACTCTTTGACTCTGGAATCGTCCTCATGACCATGTACCTCGCACCAAACCTGTCGACCGGGAACATCAAGACATTCATAGACACTGCGTTACGAAATTATGAGAACAAATACAAGAATGGACCGTTTGTACTACTTGGAGACTTTAACGTGGCTATCATAGACAATAATTGGCTTATCCAACATATGGCTTCTAGATATGCACTCAGACGTATATCGTTTGACCATATGAAACCTACCACAATCCGAGGAACATGCATAGACCTAGTATTATCAAATTTCCCACTGCAACCCATACAGGAACCGCTCTCCCTTCATTTCACAGACCATAAAGCCGTCATAACGAAGGGACATCGCAAGCCATCCATCGTCTAAGAACAAATAAAAGTTGATTTGTGTATATACAAACACAGCGTTTCTCACGTCTTTACATGATGATCGACTGGGCGAATTACACGGAAGATTCACAGTTTACCGATGAATCCCTCCGGAGCTTCGCCCATTCATCATCATTCACCCCGTGAATATGCCGTAATTTTTTCTTTGATCAGCCGTCAAGACACACACACATGCGCATAACACAATATAGGTATGCAGTCTGCCTGCCTGTCACGCAAAGAGCCTGACTTGAATTTCACCATGGGCGCGCCATTTTCTATTCTTTCCCGTTCTTTGAATTTTTCAGTCACCGATAGTCATGGCTTTTGTTCTTTTCGATACGGGATCTTTACTTTAAAAAGGGTATTCGGCGAGGATTGGTGTTTGCTTCTGTAGGGTTGAAAGTGTTCCTGATGATCTTACACAGCTGGTTGCACCGGCAATCACTTTGTTATGCAAAGGTAAAAAAATAAAATTTAGTCAAACTATTATAGGCTGGACTTTGGCACTACGTATTCCAGCATTTTTACTCGAACGTGTGAAACAGCTCATTTCGCAGAAAATCGGGTGTCAGCGTCCGCCTTGGTGTCGGTCTCATTGGCTGTAAGCAAAAGATCATCATTTTGTCCGTCACCAAGTAGTGGGGAGAGATGCAAATAAAATAAATAAAAAATATATCCTGACCCTTGTGAGCGTTGAATACAGACCGTTTGCGTAGCCCGCCGTTGTTCAACCACAGAGTCACAATATTTCTTAAAAACTGCTTTATAAAAATGCAGTGTATTTATCTTTATTTTTATTTATTTCATTATTTCCTCATTTACTAGAACCGTAAATGCCCAGTGAGGGGTATTACATGAGGCGTGGGAATAACTAGTGCATGATGGCTTCAATATATGCCTTGAAATATGTATGGCTGCAGTGGTTCACTACGTCGGCAAAAAGACAATTCCAGTCCTTTGCAGTCCGAACGAAAATAATTTCATGTGGGGTGTAGAGTGCAAACTGGTTTTGGTTAATTATGACGGCATGGAGAACTGCGCAAGTGGTTCGATATGAGCCTGTTGACGTAGAAGGTGATGGAACTTACGAAACAGGCATACATCTTGCAGATTACCGGCGCTGCTCGATGATTTGAAGATGAAGAAACGATTTAAGTTCGGGGACACTGATTTGATAAGAATATTCCGAAAGAGCAAACATAACTGCATGATTTCGCATGAATTACAGCAATAATGAGAGGTTAGTTTGATGTGGGTTTCAAACACAGCAAGCCTAGTCAAGTTTTGGCCAAACAAGTGTTAAGCATGCTATTATTGTATTACCGGGGGTGCAAAAACGCCCCTGTTTACGGCGCAGATATCGAAGTACGCGAATAGCCAAGTTTGTGACGATAAATATCTGAACAAACCAAGTAGATATTGTTTAAGTTAACAACAAGATGTTTGTATGATGAAACTGCACTAATTTTCAAGCCACAAATTGTGTATTTAGTGAAAATAATTATTGACAACTATGAAAACGTAAAATGAATGGTTTGTTCACGTTTAAAGACATGAGCACCTTGCTGCACTAAGATTTTAACGGAGAAAGGTCAGACTGTGAGGTGAGGATGATTGATTGACTGATATTTGGGGTTTAACGTCCCAAAACAACCATATGAATATGAGAGATTCTGTAGTGGAGGGCTCCGGGAATTCTGACCACCTGGGGTTGTTTAACGTGCACCCAAATCTGAGCACACGGGCCTACATAATTTTCGCCCCCATCGAAAATGCAGCCGCCGCAGTCGGCATTTGATCCCGCGATCTGCGGTAGGTGAGGATGTCTGCGTTGTTAAGTATAGGACGATGAATTACACAGTCATCACCAAACTAAAGGATTTTAGACGTACAACAGTTAGGTAAGTCATTCATGTATATTGGAAAAAAAGCAACAGTCTCAAGGCAGTGCCTTGTGGCATGCCGGAGTCAACAGGGGATAAAGAAGACCGTTGGTTAACTTATACTTATTGCTAACGGTTGGATAAAAAAATAACTGAGTCAAATGTAAACAAGCGGATGGAGATCTAATTGGGGATGTTTTACAAAGTTTCAGGAAAAGTCCTTTATGAGGAAGCTTGTCAAATGCAGTTTGAAAGTCTAGAAAGAGGGAATCAACGGGTATATTTCGATCAACGTAACAGGGTATCTCATGGACGAAAAGGGCGAGTTGAGTCTCGAAGGCAAGCCCTCTTTAAAAGCATGCTGACTATGATTGAAGAAATTACAGGATGCTAGAAACTTTACCACATGAGGGTAAATGATGTGATCCACAAGTTTGGTACAGACACCGGTGAGGGAAGTTTGATGATATTTACTACATGAAGACGATGAGCCTTTTTTTTTTGGTACTGCGATTACCTTGCCAACTTTCCAGTCTTGAGGCACCCCTCAAAATGACAGCGATTGCTTAAAGATACAACATATAAGAGCGTACTGGTTACGTGTTCAGTATTGTTTAGCAGTTTCGAGTAAAAGTCAGTGGAAGACTCTAATATAAGCGTGTTATTTCGTTCATCACTACCATTTGCTTTAGCCATCATATCGGACACTGGTGAGTGAGGTAAGCGCATTCAGGAAGCTGTGTACAGGGCTCAGTAGTCAATATAGCTTAAGAAAAACAGTGTTTAGTACATGAGCTACGTTATTGTCGAGTATACGCTCGTTATGTATGAATGTCATTCAACGAAATCAGTTTTGTTCAACTCAGGTTATAATGCGTAGCATAAGCATAGTAACGCACCCGGTCTTAAAACATGTGAATTACTTAGAAGTGTGGCAGCTTGGGCTAGTTGGTATAGCATGACGATAGTGTCCTTCGTGTCCTTCTAGTCTCTGTGTCGTCGTTTTGTTCTCGCGCTATAACTATCGTCGCGTGAATAACGCAACAATTGGGTGTTTTTTTTGTATGCGCACCCTTTACAAAGCGCTACCTATGTTTATTCAACCTCATCTGCAGAAGAACTTGCCGGCATAAATTTTCTATCAATCAATAAATGGTCATTTAAATATTGACGCTGCAGGCATCGATCGGTATTCTTCCGGTTACGTAACTCGCAAGCGCCATAGTAAAACGATAACTGCTTTGCGTTCACGGATTAACTGCTACAAGTATCCGTTCTTCCCTAGAACTATTATTGTCTGGAATAGCCTGACAAATGATGTCGTTTTACACACGAAACTCTCATTGTTTAAAAACAGCATTACCTAAACCAGCACTACACATTGCATTGTAATATTTGTTTTACTGTAATTGTGTTAGTCTGTAACCCGTATTCTGTGTGTTAAATTGTTATGTGTTATATTACTCGAAACATTTGTTGAAATAAACGTTTTGGAACCTTCGCCTTGTATCCTCACATCGTGATATTTATTGTGTTTTCCTTATTTCTTTATATGTACCGATTCTCGAACATTTTTTCCCACCCTGCCATGATCTTTCAACTGAAGGATCGTAGTATTTATAAATAAATAAGTAAATGAACATCAACAAAAAGGTCAGCTGCGTAGGTTCGGGTGTTGCGTTACCGATGCGTAATAGGCCCATCGTCGGTTCGAAAAGGAAACATTGGTGGTGTAACGAGGACTTAAAAGCGGTATCTACAGCCGTCATTCAAGGACACTTGGAGACAGCTAATCCTACACGCACAAGTGACCCTTTCCGTACACGGCACAGTTGAGCCATGCACAGCCAACCGAATCCAGGCTTACGAATGAGGAAGAGCACTTCGACCACCGCACTTTATTCATGCGGTGGTCGATGGAAGAATTTTGGTGAGCCCTTTGTGATGAGTTGAAAGCTTTGAATGGCCTACTCGTTACGTATTTCATGTTGTTTGACGCCTCATTTGAGAATTGCATTTTGTGATTACTGGTTGTTATTTAACTATTTTATCATGCTATAAGACACAGCTCAACGCGTTTCTTTCCCCAACAGAAATGGAATGCCATTTCATCATCACGCAGATAACTTTTTTTAATTCAGCGGGGAATTACGCAGCACCGGCATACCAACCACGAGACTCCTACACTTGAGGCTGATACTCTAACAATAAAGTTTTCTAAAATTAACCAGAGTAAACTCAGGTGCTGCGATCGTTCAGCGACCATGAGAACGATGGGTAGTACACACGCACGTCTAGTCTTCGTACTTGCGGATGGCGAATCGTACTTGCGGCTTCGTTTATTGCTGGTTACGGTTTTGTTTTGGAGGAAAGAACGAACCCTTTTGAACTTTGTGACTCGATTAGAATGATAAGCCTAAAAGAAGGAGAATGTGGGGCGCAAACGCTGAATATTTTCTAATTTTTTTGTGAAAAAACAGTTCTAAGCCACACGAACACACACGGAGCCAGAAGCAGGCCAGAAGTACGAAAATTAGACAAATGTGTGTACTACCCATCATTCCCATGCTCGGTGAAGCGCCATGCGCAGCTCCCGTAAACACTAGCGCCAGAGTTTCCTCTAGAGTATATTAGGAAACTCTATGACTCTAACCACTACGCCATCTTCGCTACTTACGGTACCCTGCTCACATGTGGCAACGTAAACCTCACAGGGACGCTGTGGGTACAGGATGTATTCTTCATAAAAGGAAAATCTTACTGCTCATATTTGCCGCTCATAAAAAGGTCATTCGACATCCACAGCTGCTATCACGCACACTATATTCGTTATACATCATTGCCTCGTCTACGAATTCTTTCGAGCCACAAAACAAAATTGAAAAAGTTTAAACCCATGCGTTGTGGAATCCATGAGAGTGTAAACGTTAGGGCTTCTTGGCCGTGTTCTTGTCAGTTTTTTTCTCGCCCTGTTTTTCGCCGAGCGTTGAGCTTTCAGCCTTGTTGTCGTTGTCTTTAGACTTCACCGAAGGCCGAGAAGCAACACTCTTGGTCGACTTGGTACTCGACGCCTGCAATGACGACGTAGATGCTGCAGAGCCCGGCCTTTGTTGTGGTTCTCGAACCACCCGCTGCCTTTCGCGCCGATCGGACTCATGGCTTGCCTCATGGAGTGGCTCGGAACTAGCATAGCCCGGGTAAAGTGCGAAAAAATTCGAGTATCCCGGTGCGTACGTGCTGGTGTACCCGTAGAACGGCCCCGACATAACCGGCATAAGGGCCCCTTGGTAGGGCGCCATCTGTGGCCAGTAGAAGTCTAGTGGGTGGTACGCCGCGAGGACGTTGTAAGGGTCGTAGGGCGGGACTTCGTACTGACTCGGGAAGGTTGGATGTGCCCCGTACGAGGCTGAGAAAGGGGTCGGGGCGACCGGAAAGTAGCTTTCCGAGGGCCATGCAAAGGGGTCCTCGGCGCCTGCCATGTATCCGTCAAGATAAGCTTCGTAATCGTTTCCTTGCGGCGAATTAGATATTGGCGGTGAACCAATAGTGCTTTCGGGAGACCTAACCGAAAGCCAACGGACCTGATGCCTGCTAGTGTTACCGCTACGGCGGCCTGTGGTTGTGGATGGCTGGTTCAGGGGGACCTCCGGCGTTTCGAAATTTCTGCGTCCAGCGTTGCTCGGTTGTGATGCTCTGCCACGATCTTGGTCGGTGTTCTGTTCAGCCGTCGTGCGAGCTTCCTTGTGCTTTTGCAGCAAATTTTGCTCTGGTTCAGACATAGTAGCCACCGGTCCCAGGGAAGCCAGAGGCTTAGCATTTTTCGCCGGTGGTCTAGGCACCTTTGTGGCTTTGGCTTCCTTGCCATACTGGATGAACTCATCACTGCTGTCGCTTCCAGATGGCTCCTCTATGGGTATAATAAGGCTGCCTCTCCTGGAGTGCATCGGTGATGGGGGCTGCGAAAGTTTCAAGACGAATTGAGTTTGTCCTTTTAGCGCTGGCACACTCTTAACGCTTTCAATTTACAGTACATTTATTTGTAATGGCGTGTGTAGTCAGATGTGAGATTTTCACACGCAACCATACTTGCTGGGCGTTACCGACGAATTTAAATGAGCCTTGGTTAAGTTACACTGTATAATAATAATAATAATAATAATAATAATAATAATAATAATAATAATAATAATAATAATAATAATAATAATAATAATAATATAAATTCATTTATTACTATTGCTCTTATATTTTTATTTTTAGTAGTACTAGTAGTATGTAGTAGTAGTAGTTGCAGCAATTTCTGGCGTTTAACGTCTCAAAGCCACGATATAATACACAAAACGACGACGATACACAGAACATAGTACGGCTCCCAAAATTTCAGATGACGCTACATGGCACGTTCACACAACGAGTGCAAGCTCACGCGGCGCCTCGGGGTATTTGGGACTGTAAGTGCAGAAAAAACGAAGGGGCCCAATGGCCATATTAACCGATCACTGCACACACTTAAAGCACATCAAGCACATACTCGTCGAAGTTGTTTTCCAATCTGTAAAACAGTTGCCCATCTACGCATCCACAAAATATTAAGAGGGAAAATAGCTTGGGTTCTACAGCGATAATGAGAGAGTACACAAAGAGCATGAAGAAAAGCACCTGCGCACGTCCTTTATTATGCCAACATTTAGCTCTTTTTTAGCCTTTCAAAATAGAGTTTCAACTCCCACAACGATTTTAATTTGTATCATGCCTCACAACGGTGCTGCTGTGAAAGAAGCGTTTCCCAAGTAACGCGTAACCACAGTAATCAATAAACTGCGTCCCATCTTTTGCCACCGACATATTTCAGACTACAATAGCGTCCATCCTTGTGTCTATTATGTTCGAAACCCACTATTACTTATTGACATAACATGCTTATGTATACAGCACTCGTGAAGTGCACACTGTACACGCGATCAATCTTCAACATAAAAGAATTAAAAACATGACGTCACTTTACCTCTTGTTAACCTAATCCGCTCGCAGCCAATCCGGCTGTTAAGAGTAATGTTGGTTCAGATCAAAGTGCTCGGATCACACTATGCCCCTACGACGCCAACTGTACAAACTGTAAACGAAAGTACGCGCATAACCTAGCACAAGTTTGCGTGTTTAAATGCGTGAATACTACAAATTTACACACTTTGCAGAGCATGTTTTAGGTCTCTTTACAAGCACAGCACATTGACACCTGAGTACGTTTGATCATTATGGCATCAAAACATCGTATTGCGGCACCGCGTCATAATTGGTCCTTGCGCTTCAACACGTGAAACTCTTCCCCAACACAAAATGGACTGGCAGCATTTTTTTCTTATTTTCATTAATTTCATTAAAGGGACCATAAATTCCAATAAAAATTCACGTCAGAGTGAAAGGTCAATGTATGGCAACACTTAAAAAGGCAATAATATCAACAACAGCGCCCTACTTACCAAGAAATTAAGGTAAATGCACAAGAACACAAGCGCCGCAGATGGAAATTTTCAAAGTGATCCCGATGACATCAGACAGACCGCCTACAATCAATCACTAGCAATTGATCTAACTGCAATAAATAAAGAACTTTCCGTGCATCAAGAGACGCAATAAAATGCTGCTTGTTTGTTTCTGCTTGATTCGTGGAAAAAAAGAAGCGCCGGAAGTTAGTATGAGGAATTGCGTGAGTGGTTCGAAAATTCAAGTTTCGCGTGGTTACACGGGACAGGTGGTGCCATCTAGCAGAGCGCAGTGTAACAAAAGCGTCAGCAATCTCAGAGCCAATGGAGAGAAATCGATCAATGGCCGTTTTTGCTGCTGTCGTTCCCGATGCTTTCGGTCTGCCGCTACTAGCGCAGTAAAGCCGGACAACGTTGTGCACGGCAACAATGACGTGAGACGGACCAGCTGGTCTGCTTCTTGAGGCGGCCCTGCCATGGTGGTCTAGTGGCTGAGGTACTCGGCTGCTGACCCGCAGGTCGCGGGATCGAATCCCGGCTGTGGCGGCTGCATTTCCGATGGAGGCAGAAATGTTGTAGGCCCATGTACTCAGATTTGGGCGCACGTTAAAGAACCCCCGGTGGTCAAAATTTCCGGAGCTCTCCACTACGACGTCTCTCATAATCGAATGGTGGTTTTGGGACGTTAAACCCCAAAAATAAATCAATCAATCGCTTCTTGAGGCGCGTAACTTGAAGTGTTGTAACTCGTTGTGAACCACTAAAACGTGATTTTATTTCAAAATAGGCTTTTCCTTGGCACAAAAGTAACACTACGGGGTTTCTGGACCGCCATTTCAACAATCAATGTCGACTTAATAGTTGACTTTAGTGTCCCTTTAATGCTTCTCGCACATATCCATCAGCGCTCACGCCTGGCTCCGAGGACTCAGCGGAAGGGTTTCGTAAAACCTACCTTGGAGCTTTTCTCCTTGGTCGTCTTGCCCTTGAGCGGTATCGACGTGGCGGAGCTTGGCCGGAAAATACCCGGTGCGTCGCTAGAGAGACTCATGCCACGCTCTTTGTACGTGGCCACGGTTTCCTTGTTCGTCACCAGGAGACGCACCTCCTTAGTTGACGACTTAATGCGGTCCACCACGTCCCGTTGGCTGTAGCCAATCACGCTCTCCCCGTTCACCTGAATGAGCCCCAGTGGAGAGAGCTAATTTGCACAAACTTGTGAAACCGGCGGTGGACGTGGTGAAGGGGCGCACCCATTAAAGTACTGTAGTGAACGACGCCAACAAGATGTGACAGTGTGCTGCTCAAGTTGCCGCGCTGCTCGAGAGGCTAGAGGGTCAGCCTCCGACGTGGGAGGCACTCGGCTTGATTCCAATAGCCACAGCATAGGCAGAAGTTTTTTGCTCCGGGGGGAGGGGGAAAGAGGGTCGCCTTTTTGTAATGGTAAATTATATTGCTCTGTATGCCATGACTAAAGAAAGTTTCAGGGAAGGGGGAGGGGGAAAATGGCTCGATGTGCCACTGCGTGGCCACCAGTCATCAGTTGTTGTTGTTGTTGTCGTTGTCGTCGTCGTCGTCGTCGTCGTCGTCGTTGTTGTTGTTGTTGTTGTTGTTGTTGTTGTTGTTGTTGTTGTTGTTGTTGTTGTTGTTGTTGTTGTTGTTGTTGTTGTTGTTGTAAGAGTCCTCCGGCATGGGTCTCGTCATGATGTTTTGGGTACTCAAGTCTTCGGCAAGCTAGCTTCTAACTTACGCTCTTCTCTTCCACTCTCCCTCAACCCCTGCGCCACCTACTTGTGGGTCGCACAGACATGCGTCGTTTCTAATTTGTGAGTGCTGTATGTCTCACTGACTGTATCAAGCACTCCAGCAAAACACCGAAGGCTGACTAGCCCAAGGTAGGTGAAAGTCACTCTATGTGGTTTTTCTTTTTTGAAGGACACGTGTGAATTTACTGACACAAATCGCACGCTCGCACCACTCTTATGATGATACAAGTGGTAGGCAAGCCGCATACAATACGATAATGTCCTTCGTTATTTTATGCACTGCTCTGATACACTCGATTAGTCAAATGAAATCAACTGATGAGTCAATGGTTGTAAGTGGGCCAGGACTCTCACTCGCTGCCCTCCCAACCCTACTGGTAGCTCATAGCCGTGTACTTAATAATCTAATTACGCCCTTTAAAAAACTGCTAATTATCTGTGTGAATTGTAGTAAGTAACCTTAAGGCTCTTTTATTATGTACAAACAAAACCTCAATTTCCAATTTCACTCGATAGTAAACAGTGTGTTCCATTCGACATTTTCTATCTAAACTTATCGTTATTCGTTTAACTTGCATTAGTTATGTGGGTGGTTGATTATACCCTATCATGCAATAAATTGCGCTCCTCTATCATATCTGTCATATGTCACGTTTATCAACACCTCCTCGTGTTTTCTTAGTTTTTTCTTGGTACTTGTTTTTGAATTTACGTAGAACTACCCTAGGTGGTACATTACGACTGCTCCGCAAGGAACTTCACGTCCCTAGGCGTTTACGCCGTAATATTAGCTCGGCCCGTGTTTATTGCGGTTCCGAGTCAAAAGGAATTGAATAGCTGCTCCTTCCAATCATCATTGAATGAAACTTGAAGGGAACCCAATAGTATACCAGGATACAGGAATGGCGGCGTGTCAGTGCCTAGAAGCCTAAGTCGAGGATTACGGTCACCTCCAATTATTTTGTCAATCTTCACTGATAAATTTCTGAAATTATATAGTTACGTCACATCACCGATCCCTTATTTCCTGCTGTTCAGGATGTGTTTACCTGTACAATGCAGTCTTTGGCGAGGAGACCTCCAGCCTCGGCGGGTCCTCCCTTTTCCACGGTGGTCACAGTGGCCAGCTTACTCTTCTCGTCGACAAGTATGCCGAAACCGTAGCCGTCAAAGTCTGGTCGGCGTACCAGTTTGCACAGGCGCACGGGCGCGGCCGCAGTGACCGAGGATGACGAAGCGGTTTTCTTCACTGTCGAAGATGGGCCCTTTTTCGCTGGGTTGGCTTTACCGCCGTCGTCTTTCTAAAGTGTAGAGATACGTTTTAAAAAATGGTGTCCTTGCGTATAAACATCCTTTGCTTGGGAAAGTTGCAAAGTAGAAAGAAAGCTTTGAATGTGTTTTTGCTGAAGGTATAAAAAGTGGGCGACGATGGTTTTCAGTATAACATTCACGTAATGACGGGCAATGAAGCAATGTGCAAGACGTAAAGTTTAAAATATATCGAGGGTGCTCCAGCCAACTATTTGGACGGAGACAGACAGACAGATGACACTCCACTTATGAGTCTTTGTGTTCTCGTCGAAGTAGCTGGTTGGAGTCCTCTTGCTATGTGCCAACAGTGAGCTCGGGCAAGCACAATTCTCAGTAAAGTTTACTTCGCGGCGCGTATCGACCAGTTATACTAATTATTACAATAAAAAAGTGTGTCTCTTCCTGGAATTGTGAAGAAATAAATGTACCTGAAATAATATACACGGAGCATGGTGCTAACCAAACAGAGGGGTATTGCTTTCGGGACCGTAGAGCGTCGGCCTTAAGTTAGCCTCATCAGGCTTGCGTAGTTCATGGATCTGCGCTGCTCAAACTACGTAGAAACTAGAAGCCTCTTCAATGGACGTGACAAAAGCCTCTTCCATTGACGTGATAGTACTGCTAATGTGTAGACGGCAAGCCTTGCTATCGAAAATCCAAACGCTAATTCATGACCTAATTCACTTTGTTGGAGCGCGATGATGAGGCGGACATGGCTTGCGTGCTCCTGACTTGCTTCTTGTCCCATAGCGCTGACCCACTACAGGGTAGTGGTGATTAATGCCGGTGGCTAGACAGAAATGCAACACTTGAATGTTACGGTAAACATAGCTCCTGCGAAAGTTGGTTAAAAGCAGCAGTGTTTTTGAAAAAAGGAAATGTAGTAATTTCATGTAGATATGTGATTTAGCAGCATTCTAGTTACTTTACGTACTTGTTCTTTAATTTTGTACGTGTACAAATACATTGAAATTCATTGAGGACCTACCGAAATAAAAAGTTCTGATTTCCATAAATTCCTAACGCTTTCCTCTTCTTGTGTCTGTGTTGTGCACACTTGTTGGTCGTCTCTTTCTTCAGGTGCCCTCGTTGTAGACGAGGCTAGAAAATTGGTTCTCGTTGAGGTGATCCCTGAGTGCAATGTATGCAAGAAAACATAGCTGAGCTGAAAAATTGAGAGACCGTTACGCATCACATTTAGGAGTTGAACACAAAAGCGTTATCCGGTGCCTAGTGCGAACTTGAAACGCTTAGTGCATCAAATGTTTTCGAACTTGCTATTCACCCAGTACCCGGAGGAGTAACGGCGTGGCAACGCGTGTCTTCAGCAGGAGACTGGCTATAAAGGGCCACTCACCAGGTTTGACAATTTTGAGCTGACAACCGCAATGCGTAGACGAGGTGTTCATGATCGCGTCTGACAAACTTTGCAACGCTACGCGCCGCGGAAATGGGTCAAATTTCAAGATGAAAACTGAACCCCCTCCCCTCTGCCGACGCACGCGTAGAGAATGAGGGCGTGACGTAGGCGTACGAATGGCCCTACGTTTACGGCAATGCAGTGACGTTGGTCCTCTACGTAGACGACTCTGCTCTGACGTTGTCAACAGTATACCACGTGAGATGGCAAAATTATTTAACACAACATACGTAGTTTATGTATTTGTTGCTTTAAGAGATTAATAAAACTTTAAATGAATAATGAGACACGATAAAAAAATATGCGCGTTTTTCTTTCATTTTTCCCGCGAAATGCTACGAGATGCGGGGCTAATGTGCCAGCGTTTCGCATTCGTTCGTGTCCCCGCGGTCAGCGCATTGAGCAGACGACCGCCATGGAGGAGGAGGAGAAAAACTTTATTCATCCCAAGAGGGAAAGGTGCGGTGGTGGAGTATCAGAGGAGCCTACCCAGCGTAGGTCTCCGCTACCTTCTTGGCCCAATCCAAGATCTGGTCCTGAACCTCGGGCACCGTGCTGCACATAGCAGCCTCCCATTGCTCTTTATATTATTGCGTAGAGAATTGGGTGCTGGGTTTTCAGTACACCCCCACATGATATGGTCTAGGTTAGCTCTGGAACGCTCCTACGCGTTCGCACACTCATTGTGCTCATCTACTCTACCGCGTCTAAGCCAGCGTTTCCAAACCATCCCGCAGAATGATCCAAAAGACCACAAAATAACGCTGGTCAACAAAGCAACGCTGCTCGCGTGCTCGGTTGTTGGACTTTTTTGGGCATGTCATGGACTCATCTGGCACGTCACCTCATGGTTGGATGCTGGAGAGGGTGGGGAAGAGATTTGGCTTGCGAAGGCTACGCGAAGGAGTGGCAAGGGTTTCGAGCTCACCTCCTCTCAACTTCGTTTCGCGCAGCTTAAAAAAAAACCGTTCTCTCCACTCGTAATGAACCGATTCGAAAAATTTTTGTGACAAAACGTTCCTCATGCGACACCCAATCTTCCACTAACTAAAATTCGGTACGGGGCCTGGTGAGTGACCATTTAACGCATGAAAGGAGTCGTGAAACAGTCATTTTACAACGACAATGCCGCACTATCAGCAGCCACATGCGCTAACTGTTTAATCAGCCCTAGTGGACCTGCATAGACGCTCAGTTGCCTATCGAGGAACGAGAAACTCTATGGCATATCGAGCACGCACAAGAGGCTCTCATCGGCGTCTGCCATACGCCGTCCGCGTCCCAAAAGGGCGCTGCTTAATATGACGTCAGAATTCAAGTTAGCGCCGATTGCGTATGACAAAGACGCTGATGAGTGTATCAGTTGCACGCACTCGCAAGTACCGAAGAGTTCCGCATTTCTCGATAGGCAAAGCATTACTTGTGATGACGTCACATAGTTAGTGCGTGTGGACGCCGGTGGCTTCACATTGTCACTTTAGAGTGAGCTTTTCACGACCCCTTGAAGTCATCACGGTAATACAGATTCTGACCTCCGATGGCGATGCACGCTTGTACCACGCATCATTACTGCAATATTAAATGTTGTATTGTGAAGCAAGTAAACAGGACGCATGCATTTGTGAAACCTGGGTTGCTTTCACTGCATTTCCAAGAACAGGAAGTTGTTTTCATATTATTCACTAGCAGATGCGTGGCTGTGTGAAATAATACTCGCTTTTCCACGTAAACGACCCGGGATTGATCCCTATTTGGACTCAGTGGTTTCTATAGGGGTGAAGCTCCTTAAAGCGGCACCCGTTCGTCCCTCGTCGTAGTGCGTAACCAGTCTTACGCTTTCACCTGCAAGGTGGCGCCGGTGGGAGATTTCTCCTGTGCGTTGTTGAAAAACATAAAAATCGCAGCGTGCGCGTTCACTAAAAGTCGAATTCTCCTGTCTCTCATTCCCCGTTGGCAGCCATTGGCATGTACACTGAGCACTATCTGACAAGAAAGGGTTGCTACGTTATACTCGCTGGGCGCAAGCTCCTTGGTCTTGGAAAGGTTTAGCGAGCAATAAGCCGCAGTGCCATGAATACAGTGAACTAGCATATACCATGAACTCGAGGTGGTTAAAGACGGGAAGTAAACAAGAAGCGCAAGCCCTAAGAAGGAGTGCGTGTGCCATCTCTCGTGATAAAAAGATGCTAGGGTGGTACTTGGAGTGTTGACTAGATGGACGAACGGACACACCGACAGATGCATGAAGGGACGCACCGATAGCTGCACGGATGGATGAACGCATGGACGGATGCAGGGGCGGATGCATGGACGAAACCAGGGGCGGACGCACGGATGAACGTGCGGATACACGAACATACGCACGCAAGGACGGGCAGATGGTCACACAGACGGACGCATGGACGAACGGAAGCAAGAAGGAATGGATGGACGGATGCTTCGCCCCAATCTCCATCATTCACCCCGTAGGTATGCAGCCATTTTTTATACATATTTGCACCTTTCTCGATTTTACGGTTACGCACAAGATTACTATTTTTCGATCACAACGACACTGGCACTGACACCAGAATTTCTGCGAAACGATCTCTTTAAGGCTATCGCGTTACAGCATTAGACCAATGGACGCATCCCCGAGTGGCGTTCAAAGGCCATAGGCCCAGCTGTCATAGTTGTCATGATAGCTACACCGCTATCCATGACAACTATGATAGCAACACCACCATCTGAGACGTCGGCATCGTGGCAGTCGTTTCTAAATAGGTATGTGAAATAGGGGTTCCTTATCTTTAAAACCCTTCTCCAGCAGAAGTAGTACTTTTAGCTGAGCAGTTATTCAATGTCGAGATTAAGCCCTGCATAGTGTAGCACAGCTGCTACTAGGTGTCTGACATAGAAACTGGGCTAGCTCTACTATTCACCTCTACCCCACTAAGAAGAAGGTGTGAATAACAACACTGAAGGGTTGGTCCCTAGCGGCACTTCATTGGAACGTGCTAAAAATTGGACGCACCAGGCTATTCACATCCAACCCACTAAAGCACCTTAAAGCTCTCTAGAACTACCCCAACGGGTATCTGCCACTGACACTTAGCAAACCTCACTACTTTCCACCGAATGTTATGAGAAAAAAGTACGCAGTTGGCGCTAGGCAGCTCAAGACCAAACCACAGCCAAGACGGTCGACCTCGTGATTTCCTGTAGTATACTGCGGTTGTACTTGTCTGCTTCAATACTACAGTGACGTGTTACTTGGTTACTCTGTGGTCGAACTTCAATCTTCGGGGTTTTGTGTAATTGGAATCAGCTAGGCCTTGTCGGTGTTTTTCCCGGCTACAAGTTTTAGTTCCTAAGCAAGTCCTGATTCCTCAGTTATGTAGATCCGTGCGGACGACACGACCACCGGATTCACTGCGCGACCCTAGTAACCTTAATCAAGTCACCTAAACTGTTTTTTTAGAATCTTTGCCCCTTGGGAGATTTAGTGAGCAATACTTGAATACCATGCTTGTGCATGCGCCATCAGCACGCGCCAACGCTGCAAAGACACAGGAGCCTGCAGTTTTTTAGCGCACACTATTTCATAGATCATACCGTTAACGAAACTAGTGTTTCAGAGCGTTTGGTATGCCTACATATTTTTCATCTGTTTAAAGAAATCCCATTATATAACCTTAGACCTTTTTTTTTTGCTTGTTTGTGCTATTTCTAATGGTTTTAGGTTATGTGCATGTGGCTTGGCCTGCACCTATGAATTTCCCACTGACAACTCGTTGTAGTTTTATGACCGAAGCTTCTCTTACTCTTACATTGTCCAGCGTCCGGCGTAACCGAAAGTATCTCCCGAACACTATCATACATGGTGCTGTCTTATTGACGCACATAGAAACTGCAGTTTCGTGAGGACATCCTAGATGGCACTTTACCGCTACTCTCCGGTTGGCTCCTGCGCGCGCTGTGCCTGGCTGCCCGGGTAACGAATGCCTCTCTCTGTATTCTGGTCGTCATCATACATGTCGGATCGTTGGTGGGACATGTACATAGCGTAGCGGAGGGCGCGGAGGGCCGCGGCGGCTCCTGCTCGTCGCCGCCTGGGTGCGCCGACAACTAGTGCCTCTCACTGTCTGCTGGATCGTAGATGGGGCATGGACTAAGCAGCGCGGAGGGTCGCGGCCGCTTGTGCTCATTGTCAGGCATACATTCAATTTTACCAGGACTTGATTTCAGTTATTGTCATTGAGAAATGATTTAAGTGCACCGCAGTATGTCATGACGCTGGCACTCTCATTGACCAACTTGGTCCGTTACAACGCTGAATACACCGCAAAGGAAGAAACTGAAGCAGTCACATAAGGCCCCATAATTTTTTTACGTGCGGCCTTCGGCTGCTTGTCGTTTAGAACCATAGATACAGCACACGTAATCAATCAATGCACCCTTACGTGACACGGACTAAAGCATAGTCCGACATGCGTTTCATATGGATCAGGATTAATAATTACATCCTAATTTATGAAGAAGAGAGCTTTATGAACCCATTATCAATAGAAAAACGTTGGACGAGTGCGTATTCGCTTTATAATTTGAGTCAGTGCAAAGCTGCAAACTTCGGCAGCAATAAAATATGATGATGAAGTGTCATTCAAACCCCACTCGGCTGAACATCCCATCTGGCTGGAAAGTGGGTTTCGCATTTGTCCATGCCGTCACAGTCACAGCTTCCTGGCCACTGAGCGTAACTGGCGTCGCAATGGAAGGTCTCGAAAAAGCGCCGGTCAGATCGGGCCGTGTCGTTGCACACGTCCTTACCGTCGGGCTCTCCGCACTCCAGGAAACACAGCATGCGGAAAAAGATTCTGTGCAGACCAATCTTCCGGTCGGCTGCTGCTTCCTTCATCACCCTATAGGCCGCGGCGGAAGGGGCTTCGTTGTTATCGCTGGCTTCTTCGACGTCTCGCTTGAACTGTAAAAGCCAAGCGAGCTGCGCTGACCAGCGTGCCCGCACAAACTTCTTGGCCCACATCGGTTCCACCGGTCGACCCAGCACCAACGACGCCGAAGCGGCGAAGCACAGGTCGACGTAGCTGGGAGCCCACTCGGGGAAGTACTTGGCGTCAGAATCGAAAATTGAGCGCAGAATTAGTGCGCCCATTGTCGCGTATCTTGCCGCTGCAGCAAGCGGAAAGGGCCGATTTTACATCGATGAAGCGTAAAACGCAAAAATCGTTAAGCCGTTTCCCCACTGTGCTCTGTGCAACGCACACGGAGGGAAATTGATGGAGACCTTGAGTTGACTATTCTATTGCTACAACTTATGTTATAGCACAATGGGAATAATAATATTCTGGTGCGCTATCGACAGACAGCAATGACGCAAGAATCTTGTCATAAATAACCATTATGCTGCAAATATTAGTAAGAAGGTGCCCAATTATACGCCTACTTATGTTCCCAGAGCTTTGTGAGTACGAGCCCGGTCACCAAGAGTGGGGAATAGTTTACAGCTTACAAAACCACAGCTTTATGTTGTTGGTTGACATAAGTGTGGTGATAAACTATGACCCTAAACTGGCCTATTTTATGACGTAAGCAAGGCACACTTTTGGAAATCTGTGAGCAATGGTGCAGACACTTTTGGCATTTAAAGACGACCATGCATGTGGTCATTCTCATTCTTAAACGAACAATAATGCATGTCTGATTGATTTTTAATCGAGCTAATATCAACAAACAGTTGCCCGAATAATGAGTCAAGCAGAAATACACTTGTTAAGTACTTGACTGCTTTGCGTAACCAGTTCAGTACACAAGAACTCGTGCTGGCTGAGAATGCTAGTGCGACTAAATACTGACCATCAATCGAGGAGCATCTGCTACAAGAACACAATAGTGACACAAGGGATGCTATTTGATATAGCCTGCTGGTTCGCTTGCTTGTCTAATATACGAAGTGTGCAAGTTCCTCACATCGCTGAACCTTGTGGTTGAGGGAGGCATGCGCGAAAAGGCTGGTTCGAGACAGGTACGTCGAGCTGACCAAAAAGTTGCCGTCGACGTGGTAGCCTATGTGCCCGCGCAGCTGTGGAAGCCAGTAATCCTCCAGTACAGTCTCCTCCAAGCCCACTCTCGCAGCTGCTACAATGGCAATGTTTAGAAGAAAATGTGTGCCTAGAGTCGCCGCCAATGGCTCTTGAGGCAGGCTAGCACCGTCAGTTTCACCTGTGGAAACAATTATCGGCAGGAAACGAAAGCGTCACTGTCCGCGACGATCATAATTGCCCGTTGTAACACGCAAAAACGCTTTACCAGAAACTTTCTTCGAGTTCAAGTTGGCTGGAAATCGCCTGATGGTAACTTATAACACGCTACGGCAGTGCCCAATCGTAAAGCTTATTAGAAAATTTAGGACTGAAACAGGAAGCTCATGGTAAATTCAGTGATGTAACGTTACGCGCCTTTATTCCTTCACTTTAAGTACTTTTGGTGTCTATGTGCAATGTCATGGTGACGCAGTATAGCAATACTATAAACATTGTAATTCTACAATATTACTGATTGTAATGGCACATTTTAGTGGGACTGTTCTCCTGTAGCAGCAAAGGTGGGGATAGAAAACTACTGTTCATTCCCGGTAAGGCCCGTTTATTACACATTGAATAATATTGTCAAGATTTCGAAAAAAGTGAGGGCAAGTCTTGTAATAGATAAATATTGAATATGGTACGGAAAGGTCGCTAAGATTGAAAAATGTTCATATATGGTTGTTTTAGGACGTTCAACCCCACATATCAATCAGGATTGAAGAATGCACACCCTTGCTTCTAATGAAGTGCTTTATTGAATACGTATGCATACGGCGGTTTCATCCTCCCGAGTTCGTGCATAAACTCGGGGAATAAAACCGGAAAAACGGTTACAGGGGTGAATATGCATATTTGGAATCTCCCTAAAAAGGGGAAGGGGCCCTTGCTCGGGTAGCAGTGCTTGCTCAGAAATTTAGGGTATATTCGATAAAGATGAAACTTTGAATTAGGGGAACATATGCCGAGAAACGAGAGTAACACTCCTATTACCGTATTAGCGGCAACCAGTCACCGGTCATCGATAATGTGCATCACCGGTAACACACCTATACATACATCAGGTCATATTTCAGCGTTATGATTGTTGCTTGCATGTCACACACGAGCGCGAAAATCATATCTCTAAGCCAGCGTCAAATAACGTGAGCAGTTACGATATAGTGAAAGGTAGGACCTAGCAGCCCGCTTTTCAAAAGGCCAAGTTGCCCCCACCTACGTCCTTCAAAAGCGCAAATTTGGTGTGCAAAACCTGAAAAGTTCAAGAAATCTAGACAGCCGACGTGCCCGCCACTTTCAGACAGCGTGCGGGAACTATAACGCTCTTAACAAAGCATCCAGCATGGTGTAAACGAATGAGTCATGCCTAGAGTGTGAAACCAGGGTGAAGCATAGCGAATGGTAAGTCAGCCTGTGAAGCAAAAAGTATTCTGCAAGGACTTTGTGAAAGCAGTTGGTGAGGACTTGTCGTGTTATGATGTATTGTTGTCAGTCGGTTGGTCTAGAAAGAGCTTTGCCATGACTCATTCCGATCACAGAAGGTGTGATGAGAAGGAATGTGACAAATCTCTCAGACAGGGTTGCCTAGAAGAGATATGCAATCGGCAGAGTGCCGAACCGGAAGCCGAGCCAGCGCTACAGTCCACGCGGCTCCATGTGCCTGAGTGCTTTCGGAAGAGAAAAGCACCAAGTAATCACTAGTTATTGGACTGGACAAGCAGGTGATTATGAAATTACCTTAGTTGTTCTTGACTATTTTCTAACGCCTTAGTTATCATTTGAGGGCATTAAGAATAACCGTTTTTTTTCACTATCGCTAAGCCCATAGCAGCTGTATTGTGATTTCAACCAAACAAGTGTATTTATGTGTAAACGTTTGTAGAAAAATATTTTCGTGTGGTTGTCCGACACCTCTGACTCAACGCCTTTGCCAGGTGTACCCATACATCAGCTCTGGAATCTGCCCGTCGAGTGCCTTTCTTCAACGGGGTCTGGCAATGTGTTTCTTTCAAATAAACGCAACTACTCACGACGCACGCGATCTTATCTGCACTTTATAAAAGGATCATAAAGCTTCCCGCCCATTTAGGGGCGCACAGTAGCCGCTATCAACAGCTGCAACTATCATCATCATCATCAGCTTGACTACGCTCACCGCGGGGCAATATATCCGCTAATCAACTCGGTCTTGTGCTTTCCGTTCCCACGTTATACTTGCAAACTTCGTAATCTCATCGGCCCTCCTAACTTTCTGTCTCCCCTTCGTGCGTTTGCCTTCTCTGGGAATCCGGTCAGTTACCCTTAATTACCAGTGGTTATTCTGCCTACGTGCTACGTGCCCAGCCCATCTCCATTTCTTCTTCTTGATTTTAACTATGATATCTTTAACTCCGTTTTGTTCCCTGACCCACTCTACCCTCTTTTTCAATCTTAATGTAACAACTATAATTTTCCTTTCTATCGCTCAATGCGTCATCCTCAATTTAAGCCGAATCCTCTTAGTAAGCCTCCAGGTTTCTGCTCCGGCTGCAGGTAAGTACTTGCAAGATGCAACCTTCCTCTTGAGGGTTAGTGACAGATTACTAATGATCGTTTGAGAATTTTTGCCGATTGTTACCCAACCCATCCTTATTCTTCTAGTTATTTTACTCTCATAGCTCGGCTCCATGGTTACTACCTGTACTAAGTAGACACCTCCCTTTACAACTTCCACCATCTCTCCACCTATCGCAAAGTCTTGTGTTCTGCCGAGACTGTTACACATTACTTTAGTTTTGTGCATATAAATCTTCAGACCTACTTTTCTACTTTCCATGTCCAGTTATGTAATAATTAGTTTTGTTTCGTCCTCTGAGTTACTCATCATAGCGATGTCATCAATGAATCGCAGGTTACTCGAATATTCTCCATTAACTCCTATCCCTAACTCTTCTCAATCTAGGGTCCATTATTTGTAAATAAAGGTGCAAGCGAACTATCACTTGTTCCAAAAAAAGCAAGCACTCGTAATATAGAGCGGCTCTGTAGTTTAATGGCTGCTTAATAAACACTCTGAATAATTAAATTAGTTGAGAGAGATAGTTATCGTGTCACAGTTCCATTGCTCTAATGTCGCCACGGGAGGTTATTAACTAGGACACAAGACTACAGTCGAAGTTTTGTTTCTGTCTTTTGCGCCGAAATCTCAACCACGGAAGCTCAGAATCAGGTGACATTCGTAAGACGAGTGTCTCTACGTAAAATACTTTACTGGACACTCACTACGAGCCTGTCTACTACAGCATATACGTACCGTACACGACCAGCTGCGCACTGCTGAGCTTGTTTGTATCAATCAGGACACCCCCGTTAACCTTGCTGTCATTGTGGAGAGCAGATGTTATGTCCTGGAACAGCTCCTGTACCAATGCGACCTCCTCTTCACTCTGAAATGTCCTGGCCACCCAGAGTGGATACAGCTGGCCGAACGTCGAGGCTGTGAGGTGGAGACACCTCGACACGCTTGCGTCATCCACGAAACTCACTGGCCACTCTTCTAAGTACGGGGCGTATTTCATTACCTGTGTCCAGGTACGAAGAAGAAATAATTATAAAAAGAATATGGGAAGACATTCCTGACCGCGTATTTCTTG
Source organism: Rhipicephalus microplus (assembly GCF_043290135.1). NCBI lineage: Eukaryota > Metazoa > Arthropoda > Arachnida > Ixodida > Ixodidae > Rhipicephalus > Rhipicephalus microplus. Next base: position 94,677,305 of record NC_134702.1, on the reverse strand, counting down.
TGTGAACCAGAAAGGATTCTTGTAAGCTCGTTAAGCCAAGTGACTTGAGGGCATGAATAGATGTGATTACTTCCCCAATTATGCGAAGAATATATGGGCTGTAGGCACGCTGTTTCTCGCGTTAAGCTTTGTGTACTTAGCCTGACAGATTTTTGAGACGGAGAAAAATAGGTGATTAGGAACTTGTGATAACATATGTTTTCCTCGTTACCCTAGCGAACACGAAACACTCTTCCTTACTGTGAAATTTAGAACCACCTGTTCACCTTTAAATCTGGTTGGGTATAAGCCATTACAGAAAATTTATAAAAACGAAAATATTGCCACGTTCTATTTCCCAAGTTTTTGTTATCGTCCCAAAACACCACACGATTCTCAGCGCAAACCGCGCCTGCAGTTTTCTAGAGGGTTCCGGACTGTAGTAGATCATTTCGATAAGATCACGCCCACTGTGCGAATGGTACAGATTGTTCTGGAACGCACGCCGCCGCCAGCGATAGCACTAGAACATTCGACGGCGGGAGTATTAATGCCGACGCGCTTCGCCGCTTGTCAGTTGTTGATCGAAGGCCGACGCTCCGTTCGCCGCTATCAGTTTGAGACTGCTATCTGTGCGAGACTGCTGCTGTAATTGGACTTTCTGTTTACCGGGCACAGGTTCGCCCAAATAAACAGTTAAATTCCAACAAGAAGTCTCCTGTCTTCGGCCACGTCACGACCCCGTGACATTTGGTGGAGGTGCTGGGTAGATGCATGACCATCGTGGGCTGGGACGCTGCGGTTGTCATTGTCGCTGCAGTCGCGGTCATGGCTTTGGTCTTCCGCGGCTTGTCGTGTAGAAGCCCGTACTCCGGTGGTAGCCCTTGCTGTCGGTGGCTTGTTCGCTGCTCCTGGTTGGCGTCGGTGTCTTCTCCGCGACGTAAGCTGGGTTCACGGCTTGACGGGGGCGTCCGGTACATGAACAAAGCAGCACCTCCACCAAATGTCACGGGGTCGTGACGTGGCCGAAGACAGGAGACTTCTTGTTGGAATTTAACTGTTTATTTGGGCGAACCTGTGCGGGAAGAGCTGCGCAAGCTGTTGCCTTCGGCGCAGCCTCAAGTGGATTCGATCGCCGACATTGTGCGAGAAGAAGTTCGGCAATCGCTTCAAATTCCCCACGCACCGCTGCCCGAGCCGGAAGCTATGAGCTACGCCGCTGCACTGCGCCACAACGCTCCTCCCCGTCCACGCCAAAACGCCGCCCCATCGCACTTCCGTCGACAGACGCCACCGCCACCACCACCCCCACCGACGTCATACCGTTCGCCAGCGGCCCAGCGCAGTGCACCGAGGAAGACTGACGTCTGGCGCACCCCTGACCATCGCCCGCTCTGCTACCACTGCGGCGAGGCCGGACACACATACCGCCGTTGCCAGTACCGACAGATGGGACTGCGTGGCTTCGCCGTCAACGCACCGCGTCCACAGCCAGGAGAACGACCACGTGACATCGCCGACTACCTGACAGGAACTCGGTGGACACCACGAATCCCTTCGCGTTCGCCGTCGCCCAGCCGCCGCACGTCACCGCACCACCGACAGTACTCTGGCCCAACGCGGGGCCGGTCTCCTAGCCCGTATCCGGGAAACTAAGGGCAGCAACCGGTGGAGGTGCGGTTGCTGTGCGACGAACTACCGAAGATCCTCCGACGACGACGACGCCGCGACGGAGCTTTCCGAACACAACGCCAAACAGGCAAAGCCCTGACGGCGAAAGCTCACTTACCGAAGGTGGCCTGACGACGCAACAGGGAAGCAGCGGAACATGCCGACGCAGCCGTGACCCGACGCCGCGCCCTAACTGTAATGCGAGACGGCGAATTAGCGACCTCGACGTTCTTATCGACGGCCACAGTGTGACCGCTCTCGTCGATACTGGAGCCGACTATTCTGTCATCAGTGGGTCGTTCGCCGCGAAGTTAAAGAAAGTTAGGACAGCTTGGAAAGGCCCTGAAATCCGCACAGCCGGAGGTCGTCTCGTAACGCCTGCAGGAATCTGCACAGCGAGAGTCACCATTAACGGCCGTATTTATCCTACAGACTTCGTAGTCCTACAGCGTTGCTCGAGAGATGTCATCCTTGGCATGGACTTCTTATGCCTCCATGGTGCTGTCATCAACCTAAAAACAAAGTCGATAACGTTATCCACAGAAGAAGCACTACCGCCGCGCACGCCGTCTGGACACCATGCCTTGAATGTGCTGGAAGAACAAGTCACCATTCCGCCTCGCTCAAGCGTCATTATTTCAGTCGGCGCTCCTGAATCACCTGACTTCGAAGGCGTCGTTGAAGGCAGTCAGCATCTGTTGGTCACCCGAAATATTTGCGTCGCAAGAGGAATTGCAGAGTTGCGGGGAGGCAAAGCAACGGTTTTGCTCACAAATTTCAGCAATGAGTACAAACATGTGAACAAAGGAACAACGGTCGCATACATCGAAGAAATTGTCGAAGCCACCAGCGCTTTCACCCTCGCCGATTCTGCGGAACCTGCTCAGAGGAACCAAGCCCCTCCCATAGCTTTCGACGTCAATCCCAGACTTCCGAACGATAAGCAAGAACAGCTCAAGGCCCTGCTCCTGCAATACGAAGATTGCTTTTCGTCGTCATCGAAAATTCGGCAGACCCCAATCACGAAACATCGCATCATAACCGAAGAAAATGCCAGACCACTCCGTCAGAGTCCGTACAGGGTTTCGACGCGAGAACGTGAGGCCATCGAGAGACAAGTTGATGAAATGCTGCGGGATGATATTATCCAGCCGTCCAAGAGCCCATGGGCATCCCCCGTGGTGTTAGTGAAGAAAAAGGATGGGACCCTACGTTTCTGCGTCGATTATCGCCGCCTGAACAAAATCACAAGAAAGGACGTGTATCCTCTCCCACGAATAGACGACGCACTTGATCGGCTCCATAACGCCAAGTACTTTTCGTCAATGGACCTCAAGACTGGCTATTGGCAAATCGAAGTCGACGAAAGAGACCGAGAGAAGACGGCGTTTATAACACCGGACGGCCTCTTCGAGTTTAAGGTGATGCCCTTCGGCCTTTGCTCAGCGCCTGCAACTTTTCAACGCGTTATGGATACAGTACTGGCAGGATTGAAGTGGCAGACTTGCCTTGTGTACTTGGACGACGTCGTCGTGTTTTCCTCGAGTTTCGACGAGCATCTTCGGCGCCTTGAAGCTGTACTTCAAGCCATCAAGACTTCCGGACTCACACTGAAGCCAGAAAAGTGCAGATTCGCGTATGAGGAGCTCTTGTTTCTGGGGCACGTTATCAGCAAGTCTGGAGTTCGTCCTGATCCACGGAAAACAGCCGCCATCGCCGAATTCCCGCCGCCCACTGACAAGAAAGCCGTGCGCCGATTTCTGGGTTTGTGCGCCTATTATAGGCGGTTCGTGAAAAACTTCGCCCGCATCGCCGATCCTCTCACTAACCTTACCAAGGCCGACGTGGAGTTCAAGTGGGAAACGCCACAGGAACACGCTTTCCAGGAGCTTAAACATCGCCTCCAGACGCCTCCGTTACTTGCCCATTTCGACGAATTCGCCGAGACAGAAATACATACTGACGCAAGCAGCGTAGGTCTTGGCGCCGTTCTTGTGCAGAGGGCTGACGGACTTGAAAGGGTTATTAGTTACGCCAGCCGATCGCTATCCAAAGCAGAAGCAAATTATTCCACAACAGAAAAGGAGTGCCTCGCCATCATCTGGGCTACGTCAAAATTTCGCCCATACCTCTACGGCAGGCCCTTCAAAGTTGTGAGCGACCACCACGCCTTGTGTTGGCTAGCCACTTTGAAGGACCCTTCAGGTCGCCTCGCACGATGGAGCCTGAGACTTCAAGAATATGACATTACTGTCATTTACAAGTCCGGCAAAAAACACTCCGACGCCGACTGTCTCTCTCGTGCGCCTGTCGACCAACCACCACCCGACGACCCGGATGACGACTACTTCTTGGGAACGATAACTACCGACGACTTCGCTGAACAACAGCGGGCCGACCCGGAACTTAAAGCCCTAATAGAATACCTCGAAGGCAGGACCGCCGAAGTCCCGAAGATATTCAAGCGCGCACTTGCGTCGTTTTTTCTACGAAACAGTCTTCTACAAAAGAAAAACTTTTCACCGCTTCGGGCTAAGTATCTCCTTGTGGTGCCTTCAGCTCTGCGACCAGAACTCCTGCAGGCCCTGCACGACGATCCGACGGCAGGGCACCTCGGTGTTTCTCGCACCTCGCGAGGATACAAGAAAGATACTACTGGCCACGTCTTACAACCGACGTCACTCGTTATGTGAGGACATGCCGGGACTGTCAGCGACGCAAGACACCGCCGACAAGGCCAGCGGGACTTCTGCAGCCAATTGATCCACCTTGCCGACCTTTCCAGCAGATTGGTATGGACCTATTGGGGCCGTTCCCGACGTCGGCTTTCGGAAACAAGTGGATCGTGGTAGCCACCGACTACCTCACCCGCTACGCCGAGACAAAAGCCCTGCCAAAAGGCAGTGCATCCGAGGTAGCTAAGTTCTTCGTCGAAAATATCGTCCTACGTCACGGCGCCCCGGAGGTCCTTATCACCGACAGAGGAACGGCATTCACTGCCGACTTAACTCAAGCGATCTTGGCATACAGCCAAACAAACCACCGCCGGACGACAGCGTACCACCCACAGACCAACGGCCTCACCGAGCGGCTTAACAAGACGATCGCCGACATGCTGTCAATGTACGTCGATGTCGAACACAAGACGTGGGATGCCATTCTTCCGTATGTGACCTTCGCATACAACACGGCGGTGCAGGAGACGACGCAGATATCTCCATACAAATTGGTCTACGGAAGGAGCCCGGCAACGACGCTCGATGCCATGTTACCCAACGTCACCGACGAAGAAAACCTCGATGTGAGCGAGTACCTTCATCGCGCCGAAGAAGCCCGACAACTTGCGCGGCTCCGTATCAAGAATCAACAGACGACCGACAGCCACCGTTACAACCTTCGACGACGCTTAGTGGAATACCAGCCCGGTGAACGTGTTTGGGTGTGGACGCCGATACGCCGACGTGGACTAAGTGAAAAGCTTCTGCGACGGTACTTCGGACCGTACAGGGTGGTTCGACGTCTCGGCCCACTTGATTACGAGGTTGTCCCCGACGGCATCACGAACTCTCAACGACGCCGATCGCGACCTGACGTCGTCCATGTCGCACGCCTCAAGCCGTTTCATGCGCGTTAACAAACTGAAACAGTGTTTTTTTGTATTATTGTTGTATCGTAATTTATTCATTGTACTTTCTTGCATTATTATTGTACCTTCATCTTTAGTTAAAGCATCGAGACGATGCCTTTTTCAGAGGGGGGCAATGCCACGTTCTATTTCCCAAGTTTTTGTTATCGTCCCAAAACACCACACGATTCTCAGCGCAAACCGCGCCTGCAGTTTTCTAGAGGGTTCCGGACTGTAGTAGATCATTTCGATAAGATCACGCCCACTGTGCGAATGGTACAGATTGTTCTGGAACGCACGCCGCCGCCAGCGATAGCACTAGAACATTCGACGGCGGGAGTATAAATGCCGACGCGCTTCGCCGCTTGTCAGTTGTTGATCGAAGGCCGACGCTCCGTTCGCCGCTATCAGTTTGAGACTGCTATCTGTGCGAGACTGCTGCTGTAATTGGACTTTCTGTTTACCGGGCACAGGTTCGCCCAAATAAACAGTTAAATTCCAACAAGAAGTCTCCTGTCTTCGGCCACGTCACGACCCCGTGACAATATGTTGGTGGAGTGATTATATATTAGCCATCAATATTCCCTACTATTCATAGGTGAACTTCGCCAGAAAAAGCTCCTGACGTTTTCTTCACAATGTTTTTTGTGTTTTCATCGGACTCAGGAATCTCAAATCTGGCGCACAAGAAATAATCCATCCTGTGCGCCTAATGTGCATGCAAATATAGGGTTATGATAATACATCCAGCTTCTATAGCTTCAGAATCTGACTGAAATGCTACAGAAATGCTATATGGCTTCTGAAATGCTACAGACAACGCATCACACTTGATCACATCTTAACAGAAAAATTCGAAAATGCTACCACCTGCGCAAGCAAGACCATCCGGGAGTACATGCTGGCATGTCGTAACGGCAGTTTTTTCAGGTGACCAACGAGGCTTCGGATTTCGTGAACGGCTCTTATCAGCACCGTCATCTGACTCCGACCATTACTGCTGAACCTGGAAGGCAGTCCCCGTTCTAAGCCATCTTCCCAGTCAATTTCAGTTGCCATATACGCAAGATCGTTGGGACTTTTCAACGGTGGCGACATCTTGCCGTTGCCCTTCGATCGCTCGTTGTCGACGACAATGTCGATGGCGAAGAGCGTGGAAGAGTTGGGCCAGGCCGCTGATGACTGAATACCGAGGACGTATAGGGTTCGCACAACAAACACTCTCGCCTTGTGAAAGTCACGAGCAAAAGTCGACGCCAATGATTGTCCTACGCCGAGGCTGAATGTCACGTTTGCCCAGTACTCTACGCGAACGAAAGATGGAAGGCCGCTCCTGAGGGTCGTGCTGACTGCTAAATCTAGCAGTTCGGCGAAGCTCGATACATTCATCCAGGCCGGGACATCACTGCCCATCGCCTCGAGAACAGCGGAGGCGTCACTCGTCTCGCTTTGTCCGGTGGTTGCCCTGAAGCATCTGGCGTAGAACAAGGCCATTTGAGTATCGAGGCTTTGTGCGCTGCTCGAGTTTTTCGAGTCGAAGGTCGCCTTGGTCAAAAGGGTGTCGGAAACGCGGTGGTTGAAGGTCGCGACGTATTCCTCCAGAAAAGGACGCCTGTCGGGATTTTTCGCTCGCCACCACCCACACACACTGTCGTAGAAGTCTGCGCATGGTCTTGCGTCAGGATTCACCACGTTCAACATGTACCAGCGGGTTGGAAGTCGGGAAGAAAGGTTGTCGTTTCATGACACTACAAGTGATGATTACAAACCTCATTGCAGTGTACAGATTTACATTATAATTTCAGTGCTCTAGGCTTCACGGTGGTTCTTAGTATTGGCTAGGAGAGAGGTGTTCTTTGTTCTCTAACATCGGCTATTCGTTCCCATCGCGTCGCAAAGACCATGCAAGTTTAAAGTCGGCAATCTTATCAAAACGAGCGGTTAATTTACAAGAAAAGTCTGTTGGGAGAGCTGTACATACAATATAAAAACAAAAATATCTCCAAATTTCTATGGACAAACGCACATTAACATGTGATTGTTCGTACGGCCTTGTCCTGTACGTTTATTTGTCGAGTACAGCGTTTTGTCTTTGTGCTATAAAGTATTTTTAACTCGTGAACAGTCTAAACCTTTATGTTAAATTACTAGTTGCTCGGGCTTATTTTAGTGGTTAATGCAGCTAGAAGCATTCAGAGTGTCACAAGAACCTTTAAAAAGCCAAGGACTATGGAAAAGCCCTTGCCAAGTTTACCGCGCTTATTAGCCTTCGCGACGCGATGGAAGGAAGGAGCTTAGAGGAGATAAAAACAACGCTGCTTCCTAAACAACGCTGCTTGCTAACCGGCAAAGTTAATTCCTCAGCAAAAAACCGAACAAATTCTCAAACATCTGATCCACCTAAAGAAAACGTAGCTGATCCACCTATATAGTAATCGTAATAACCCCAAAGTGAGACGTGTCTTTAGAAGGGTTGATTGGCGTTTATTGTGCATTGTTTCAGCAACAGAAACAAATTTTGAAGCCACGTCATGAATGGCAAGCAGCTCGAAATATCCAGCGCACACCTCAAGCAGAAATCGCGCACGAAATTAACATACACAGGATGAGTGCGTGCCAAGAACTGTCACAGCTCGACACTTATAGCCAACGTCAACTAAATTTCAAGGCCGAAAGGCTGCCGCAGTGACGTCGGAGGTTGGGGGCCCAGTTTCCCAACTGACCATGCTCAGTAAGACTTTTTTTTTCACATCTTTTATTCGACCCAATCTAGCCGCAGGAGCTGCGAGAGCGGGAGCGTTGGTTCTAAAACGTGAACGAAACACAGGCTTTCCGCCGCGTTCGCGGCGTAACTGGGCCCCCACCCTCTGAGGTCACTGCGGCAACCTTTCGGCCTTGAAATTTAGTCGGCGTTGCTTATAGCGCGCTGTTTAAAGAAAGAAGCACGAAACGAGTGCACAAGTATACGCAGGACAAGCGCAAACAGCTGCTACAATTCTTCCTGCGTCTAGTCTCAGCAGCGCGCTTCTTTTGTAAACGCGGCCGCGGGCGCGTTCTAAATGACTGCCGGCCTCTCTGGAATGACGAGTCTGATAAGCGCCGGAAAGACCCCGCTCTGGGGAGGCAATGCCTCATGGAGACGACGACCTTTAGAGCGCACCCAACGTGAGCACACGCGGTATCTCGCCACTGATAAGGAAAATGCGATAAGGTTTCGAATCTCTGAGGACTGCCAAACGGTGTAGCGTGCTTATAAATTGCTTGACGTTAGCATCCCTGGCAATGTGTGCTTCGTGGCATAGTGAATAGCGCTGCGCGCTGGGAATTGAGAGGTTGCTGGTTAGATTCCACGCGACAAACTTTCGCCTTCTGTCTTTTTGGTACCGTTAGCTACACTGGCCTCGCTGAGCCAATTTCGCGTGGCACTGGTCTGCGCATGCGCAATGATACTCCGCCGCCGCCGCGCGCGGCTCGCCGCCGGTGTGCGCGCAATTCGATGCGCTGCGCAGACGATCAGTGCTGTCACGCAACGGAACCGGCACCTCCCTCGCACTCGGCCGCGGCCGCGCGTGACTCGCCGCCGCCGGTGTGCGCTTTCCAGAGGGTGCCGTCATAGCCTTGGTAGACATATGGACGCCGACGAGCGCGCCTTCCCTGTGCAGTCGCCATCTGACACTGCGCTGGAGCCGCTTGATAGTGCCTCTAACTGGTGTTTGCCACTGTGGTACAGTCATGGAGAAGAAGGAATAATCAGCTGAACCTTTGCTGACGCTAGGTATATCCTGGCATAGCTGAGCTATGCGACTGCCATTTTTTTCTCCGCAATTTTTTAGTATACATCTTTCAATATCACTTTCTCGGTAGCGTGGCTGAGCGGTCTTTCATTACCACTTCCGTGACAGAAGTACGTCAGCAGAGTCCTGGTGGAACCCGTGAAAAAACACTTTCGGGTTAAAAAACGGCGCTCTGATCGCCCGCCGCAACGCTGACGTCTTAGGTTGGCTCGAAAGCGTAATCCACAAGCGCCGACACTGCGCCATAGCACGCGGCTGACAGTTACATTTGGGGCGCGAACATTCTTTTGTAGCAAGTGTAGTTCTAAATCCTACGTTCAATGCAGCTCCGCTGCTATGAAACCTGAGAAACGGCGTGGCACGGGCCCCCAGCGGTTGCTGTTCGAACGATTCCTGCAGCTGCGTTTATCAAACGTTCGATAACGTCAATATTTGGGGAAGCATGCAAACTTTTTTTTCCACGGGTATAGCCTCGCTAAGTGCATTCAATGACTCGGCGTTCAGCTTTCACGCTACTTTGCGTCGGGTTTTACTGAGATCCTGCATGTTACGTCAGTTGAGATACGTGTTGTGCAAGTCAGATTCGTCGGGTTTTTTCTGCCTTCAGGTGGAGCGAAAAAGCGCTGGAAAATAGCCGGTGATAGAAGCAAGCAGGAGGAATAATCTTCGTTGACAAGAAATAAAAGTAATCGCGCTTGGCGAGGCCGTGATGCCCTCTCTTCTAGGGCACGAGCGTTAGCCACTTGTTTGCGAAGTGTATTCAGCTAACTTATGGTAATTATAGCAACTAGTTTTAGCCTATTTTTAGTTATAGTAGTTTAGACTTTGTTAGCTTATTTTAGCCGGTTTTAAGCATTGCAAAGTTTGTTTTAGCTCACTATGAAACACTTCACTGGGTACCTGACCACGCCACATGAGATCGTTGAATGTGCAGGCCGAGCCGCTTAAATGCTACCTTCTTAAAATTGGTAACCGCTATTTCCTCATCTGCAAGTGTGCGTAAGACACATCGACGCGACGAGAATGAATTTCTCGTTGACGTTGTTGGTTATACTGCGAAAGCGTCAGCCGTGGGTTACACTGCCTTCAAATATCAGCGAGATGCCCCCCGATCGGCGATACAAGGATCATGTTTACGTGAGTCTTCCGAGCACATTATCACAAAAACAAGTGCTTCAAGCTTTTGTTCGTCTCTAAGCAAACAGCGTAGCAGACAGTGTCCGCATTTGAATCTGCTTTCGCCGCTTGTGTATCGTACCGTAGTTCTAGTCACTTCACAGCAGATCTCTTAATGCAGGTGCTGCAATGTCCCGTGGTGTCCACTCACGCGTTATTACCGAAAACAATGGACCATCTCCCTGCAGGGAATTTCGACAGGATGCGAAGCTGCAGCCCTGCGCATGACGTCGACCTGGTTGAAACGGGCGTGAACGCGGCTGCTGGAAGATTGGTTTTAAGCGAAACTCGGTGTAGCGTTTAGTCGAGTGAACGTTTGTATGAAACGCAAAGACACGGGAAGCGGGACGCGTTGAAGAAGCTTGCGCTCGGCTTCCTTGTCTCGCATCTTGTCGGTGTGACCCTCGCACCGTCTTTATTCTCGAACATGGTAGGTGTTCTTGACTCGCACCTCGTCGGTGTCGCTGGTCTTCCACTGCCGACGCTTGCGCTCGGTTTCCCTGGCTCACACCTCGTCGGTGTTCCCATCGCCATTCGCGAACGCGATTGGCTTCACTAACCCTCGCAACACTGGTGACAGCCGGGACATGTACGCGCACACTAGCGGGAAGCATGCCGCGATGGCGTCCGGCCCATCGGCGCGATCGCGCGGCGAGCAGCGGCGCGCTATCCACATTAGGGAGTTTCATAATAGCGCACCGCGAGCCCTTGTAGTGCGGTAACTGCCTCTGAACATGCGTCGTAACGTGAGTCGCCATTCGCGTTCGCCCGCAGGAAATCTGAAATAGCGGCTGCGAGTGGGGGCCGCATGGGGCCAGCAAACGCTGGTTTCGAGGCTACGGTGTCGCTGCGATCGTGCGTTGTGGTTTGCAGGAGGGGAAACGCTATTCCAAAACCAGTATGGCACCCACAATGCTGGCGACGCCCGCAGAACCTGCAAACGTTATTCTAGAACTTGCTAGTGTCGGCGCCGTGAGATCGTCAAGGCACGCGCAGCACGCGCACCCACGGGCTCATGGCTTCTTCTCACAGACAGATGGAGAGAGGTGGCGCGGATGAGATGATGCCCACGTGAGGAATAGGCTCGAGCGTTGCGAGCGGCGGATAGGGTGAAGCGAGGAAGTTAGTGGCTAGAAAGGTGCCACTATAGAGAGAGAGCTGACACGCGGCGAGCTAGAGAGAGTAGAGAGAAGAGAGACGTCAACACCCACTGCTAATAGGACACTACTCCAAAACTTGGCACCACTCCAAAACCTACATGAGGGGAGCGGGGCGGACGGAGGGACAGCGTTACACAGGCTAATCAAAGAGCTGCTGCGCATCTGAAAACTTGCAAGAGTGTTAATTCATCCATTGCACACAGGGTAACAATATGACATCCCGCGTGGGAATTGTTGTCAGCGCAGGCATTCGCCAACTCGGGTGCTGCCTTTATTGCAGCTGCCGTTGAGTTCTTGCTTTCCGTTAGGTAGTAAACGGTAGCGAACACTATGGCGATGATGACGGCTAGGATCAAGAATACGAGGCAGCCTAGGGTCTCGGTTGAGAAGGGGAACTGCCTAGGCGGTGATGGGCTGCTCGGTGTCACGTCCTGTTTTGGTGAGTGCTTATCGGACGGACCACCAGGATGTTTCGGGGAGCCATCCTCGGGAGTGCAATGACCCGGCGAGGTGGCGTGATGGTCGGGCACTGTGGGTACCAGTTTTGGTGGCGCAGACGCCTGACCTGCGCAAAAAAGAAAAAAAACAGAGTCCGGAGTGACTCAAATGCATATCTATAACTCTGTAAGCTCAAGCAAATTTGCTCCAAGTTTGCGTTGAGTCGAATGCTTTTAACTTACAGGAGCCTATAGTTACGAACAACGAGGTAGTGAATTCACTTGAGGCACTTACGCTATACATGAATTCTGGGTGCAATTCGCGTAGCCTATAATTTAGTTATGGTAATATCTAGCGACCGCACTTAGAGCAAAATTTAATTTTGTTCGTAACGCTCCTATCGCGGCCCTTTGGCATATCAGTATGAATTATATCGTTAAAAAGGACTTTTATATTGTTGGTATAGTGTTTATTATTCCCTATTTTGGCATTTGTGCCTAAATACCTCTAAATGCTACATAATATATGTGAAGGCTAGTCTTATGTTTCACTTTCAGGTGCAGTTGTAAGTCATGTTATTGAGCGAACGCGTTTAAAAGTCTAAGATGTTCAACCTCATCCTGTACTACAAAAATGTCCCGGAAAACAGCTGCTACAAGTAGTGAATTGGGGTGCATTGGCGAGAATACGTGGCTGCGATAACAAGGCACGAGCTGTTCTCGAATAAAACCACGAAAAGCCTTCACGGGAAAAGCTATTGAAGAACAATAGAAGGGAAAAAATGAGCTGCGCAAGTGGCTTTTTTTCTGTTTGCACGTTACTTCTTAAAGGGACCGTGAAACACTTCTTTGAGTACCCACGAAATTTTTTCACTGGAAAAGCGTATTGCCTCAAAAACTCGACGCCGCAAAATTTTAAGGATATGTCCGGTACGAGTGGAGTTATAAAGATTTCTCACACGCTGCAATCGCATCCTCTCTCGTCCTGACGAAAGTGCTGGAAGCTAAGCAGGGAGGTATCGGAGGGGCTAACAAAAAGCGTCCCGCGCACCTCCGGACCTTAAGCACTCTTCCCCCCACCCCCTTTTTTTTTTTTGAATGCGCGGGTTTTTGAGTGTGATTGCGCGCGTACGCGTGGACAAGTAGCGTTCTCCCGCGGCGATGTATGCAACGACCGAGCGCGCCGTGTTCAAATCAGCCAATAGCTGATAGATGGGCTGACTACGAGTGATTTTTGGGCTTATTCCGTAATTTGTTGACAGAAGAGAAAGCATTTTTGGTGACTGATAATTTTTCGTGAATTCTAGACGGCGTACTGCGTTATAATATTTTGTTCGTGTGTTGTCGGGAGCCTCTACTACCAATCGGCAGCATTTTCTGACCATGCTCAAGAAGTGTTGCAGGACCAGCGAAGAAATCGTTTGTGCGCGATCGAAGCCTACCAAAAGGAGGCATGTATTTCACCCTTCGGCCATTTTAATGATCTGGCTATCTGCCCTTATGCGACTCTTCTAAGACGAGCCAAAAAAATACCAATTCGTGTGTTTTTTAAATGGTGAGCGCTTGGCAGCTGTGCTGCCACGAAATTTCGCCGGCACAGCAAGAGCGCGTACGGCGTTGACACATATTTCGTAAATCAAGCACAGAAATTCTCTCTTGCAAGATAGCTTCCCCTAAATTGCGGTCACATAAAAAGTAAAGCGTCGACACATGGGAGATTTCTTTACGATTTCATGCATGCAGCTGAGTTGTTCGATGTCTCGCCTATCCCGACCCGCTTAAGGCGTGGCAGGTTGGAAATGTTCCTGTAATAGCAACGTACCAGTCTGTGCAGCGTCCCCCAATAATATTGCAATTATTTACTGAATACATGACAATGCTACGAATACATGACTATTGTTATGGGTTGGAAGGAGGAAGTAGCTGATGGCATCCCACCGCTGCCACCAGTTGTTGCGAATGGGGGTCTACCCGGTCACTTGTGGTAGCGTGGTGTAACCGGGTGGAGGAAATGAACGCTGACAAGAGGATACGAAAAAGAAACAGGTTTATGGCACTATTTATACTTATTTAAAGCAAAGAAAGGTTAGTGGTTTCACAAACCACGAGCGTGGTGGCTGAACCGTTACATAGTTCAGAGTGACGTCCAGCCCTCTGTGGCGTCGTTTCAAGCACTGTCGGGCTCCTCCTTTTTGAGTGGAACACCAATCACACACACACATCACAGGTTGCGGGTTCGAATCCCGGCTGCGGCGGCTGCATTTCCGATGGAGGCGGAAATGTTGTAGGCCCGTGTACTCAGATTTGGGTGCACGTTAAAGAACCCCAGGTGGTCGAAATTTCCGGAGCCCTCCACTACGGCGTCTCTCATAATCATCAGTGGTTTTGGGACGTTAAACCCCACATATCAATCATCAACACACACACATCAGGTGAGGGGGAAGAGCATGCACAGTCCACGTGAACGTCTAATATTGAGTCGTGATCAATGCACTGCAAGGTGGCCCCAGCGGGGCTCTTCCTCGTCGTGTGTGTGCCGCTAGTCGAGAGGTACCAAGCTCCTGACAGCATACATGAAAGGGTCCGCCGATTTGTTCACTTAATTAGCGGGGCTATTTGCGGCGGCCACCACGGTCTCTTCCAAGGAAGGTGCTCTTTTGTTGTCCTCTCTCGAACGGTTAACGGCGTCGTGGCGACACGACGTCTTACCCTCGGGCTAGCAGGGACAATGCCTGGTGGGCATAGGCAGCCCGCCGGTCGGCTACGTGATTGAGGATTAAAACAGCGCCGCTCCCCTGTCAGCTCTGGCGCCGGTCACAACACTATGCATACATAACCTGCTATCAATCTTCCTCACCTCATCATCATTCGTCACCTTCACTTCCCTTTTCCACCCCTTGCTTTACCATATTGCTACCTGTAGGCTGTAGGCTCCTACTTTAGGCGGTTCGTGAAAGATTTTGCGGCAATCGCCCAACCACTTACCGATCTTTTGAAGAAAGGCGTTCCATTTTCGTGGGGGTCCACTCAAGCTGCCGCCTTCTCTCACCTCATAACACTTTTGACGACGCCCCCTATCCTCGCCCACTTTGACCCATCTGCCCGAACTGAGGTCCGAACTGATGCCAGTGGTCACGGTATCGGAGCCGTTCTCGCCCAATGCCAACAGGGACACGACCGCGTTATCGCGTATGCTAGCCGCCTCCTTACACCTGCAGAGCGTAACTATTCGATCACAGAGCGAGAATGCCTTGCTCTTGTCTGGGCGGTCTCAAAATTCCGTCCATATTTATATGGCACTCACTTTTCCGTCGTCACCGACCACCACGCGCTCTGCTGGCTTTCATCCTTAAGAGATCCTACAGGTCGACTTGGTCGCTGGGCTCTGCGACTGCAAGAATACACCTTTTCTGTGATATACAAGTCTGGACGCCTGCACCAGGACGCCGATTGCCTTTCTCGCTATCCAGTTGACCCATCGGCCACCATACCTGACAACGACGCCTGCGTGTGCTCCGTTTCTCAACTGAACCACATAGCCGACGAGCAACGCCGTGATGCAGCCCTACGAGCTATCATTGAGCGCCTCGACTCCTCCCCATCGAACCGATCCTATCGCTCGTTCGTACTCCAGAATGGCACATTATACCGGCATAACTTCCATCCAGACGGCCCATCTCTGCTGCTTGCCATACCCAAACACCTCCGCTTGGCTGTACTCCACGAACTTCATGACGTTCCTACTGCCGGTCACCTGGGTGTGTCCCGCACATACGACCGGATTCGCCGTCGCTTCTATTGGCCAGGTCTGGCACGGTCCGTCAGAAGATACGTCGCGGCGTGTGAGGAATGTCAGCGCCGCAAAACACCATCGACGCTTCCGGCTGCGCGCCTTCAACCACTCGATATTTCTACTGAACCTTTCTTTCGCGTCGGCTTGGACTTACTCGGCCCTTTTCCTCTGTCTTCTGCTGGCAACAGGTGGATAGCTGTGGCCACAGACTACGCCACACGCTACGCAATCACACGCGCCCTTCCAACAAGTTGCGCCACTGACGTCGCCGATTTTCTTCTACACGACGTGATCTTGCAACATGGTGCTCCACGCCAGCTGCTCACGGACCGAGGCCGCACATTTCTATCGAAAGTCATAGCGGACATTCTACGCTCTTGTGCAACACGCCACAAGCTCACTACGTCGTACCATCCGCAAACAAATGGCCTCACAGAACGCCTGAACCGAACCCTAACTGACATGCTTGCAAAGTACGTTTCCTCAGATCACTCTGACTGGGACATCGCTTTACCATACGTGACATTTGCCTACAATTCTTCGCGCCACGACACGGCTGGTTACTCCCCTTTTTTCTTGCTGTTCGGCCGCGAACCCACATTACCCCTCGATACGACGATTCCGTTACCAGCAGCTCCAACTTCACAATATGCTCTGGACGCCATCAGCCGGGCCGCCCACGCACGCGAAACCGCTCGTGCTCGCCTTCTGACCTCCCAAGCAAACCAACGGCGTCGGTACGACCAATGACACCGCGATGTGCACTTTTCGCCCGGTTCGTTGGTTCTGCTGTGGTCTCCGACCAGGCACGTTGGCCTGTCTGACAAGCTGCTCTCTCGGTACACAGGGCCCTACAGAGTGCTTCGTGAGGTGACTCCCGTCACTTATGAAATCACTCCTGCTGCCTCGCCGTCTTCATCCACCCCTAGGGCCAGCGACATCGTACACGTCGCACGCCTGAAGCAGTACCACTCGCCCAATGATCTTGACATCTAGATGCGCCGAGACGGCGCCTTTGCCGACGGGGGTTATATGCTACCTGTAGGCTGCCACAAACCATAGTGCGAATGCGCGTGTGCGCCCGACGAAGAAGAGGAGGCTCGCTGGCTGCTCGAGCTCGGAGCCAGACTGGCCAGTGCTGCAACCGCTCTTGCAAATATATTTTTCGAATATATTCGCAATACTTTGTCTCGTTACTCACGTAACAATATTATGGTTGCATGGATAATTCATGCTGTGCTATAGGAGCTGGTTGGCACATTCCCGCTTTACCATTTCCCTCTTTTTTCTTTTCTACACGCCCTGACATCACTCCCACTCTCACTTCTCTTTTCCTTTGTTATACATTACGCACGCCTGTCTTACCTTAGAAGCTGCATGGCACATACACGATTTCTGTGGCACATGCCGACTTGAGTGCCGACATCAACGGTCTCATCTCCAGTTTTAACAGATGCGCGGTTAAGAACCAATTCCTTTAAGAACCAATCTCAATTTCAGCGTCAATGATTTCTGTACAACTTAACATTACTTTTCATGTATTCTTTCCCGGCATCGTTGTATGTTACTTGCCTAGATAACGAACGCATCAAGACGCGCTGCGGGAGGTCCCGATCTCAAGGTATTTAGTTGCAAAAGCAGCTGGCTTACGGGATGGTGACGTCGGCTTTTGGGATACCCTAAGCGACGCGGCAGTGGTCGCGGTTGTTGCGTCATTCGCTTCGGTTTCCTCGCCCGCCACCGTGCTCGCTGTAGTCAGTGCCTCTTTCGACGCTACTTTCGATGCCACATTCGGTGTCACTTTTTTCGACGCCTCTTTCGGCGCGACCTCCGGCGCCTTGAGTTGCACCTGTCCCTTCGGAGAAGTAGCAGCGCCATCGCTCAAAGCGGCCTTCTTGCTGGACGTGATGTAGCCGGGAGCCCTGCGCAAACAAGAGTCGCATACAACAATGTGATGCACTCTTAGAAAAGGGTAGCAGTACGGGCTGCCTTTGTGGTAGTAATGGTTTGTCGCATATATATTACAACCCTGTTAGTAAGTACAGGTAGTAACGACGAGGGTGGTAACAGCTATTACCTTTGCCGTTACTACCTGTTACTGTTACTACCCTAGCCGTTAACAGCCATAAGCAGTAACTTTCAATGGTTTTAAGAAAATTTTGTAACTGGTACTACCATGCTTCTTTTGCGATATTATTTCTCTATTGTTAATGCTGGTAAATTAATGTCTCATCACGAAACAACTTCGGGTAATATTGCGGGGTGTGACATGAGCGTGAATAATACATGCACCTAACAAGCTGACTACACTACAATACCGTAAGCGACTACCGGAGTATACAAACAGGAACTCCGCTGGCTGTATGCACAACGAACGGGCAAATATATTGAGAAAGGGAAGTTTATTTTACACAACTAGTGCATACACAAACGAAACATCAAATCTAGTAAAGATAGTGTATACATATTAGAAATGAGCACCAAAATTTAATTGATCACTGGGTATCCAAATGTTACAAGTTTAAGGAAAATTAAAATGAATCAAGTTAATCACATATTACAGAATACCACGTGTATATGCGTACAATGGTGGGCACACGACTAGTAGAGAACAACTGAAACTCCGGCTGTCCCTCTCTTACTCTGAAGGAACGTGTGTGCCATCGACGAAGGATAGCCTCTTCGCCGTGCATTTCCAGCTGCTGATCTGTTTAGAAAAAATGTTTAACGATTTGAAGTACTTCGTACTATACTACGGAAGAGCATTGAACCGCCCCGCTAACAACGCCGCTGAGAAAACGCTGCGGTTTCTGTTTAGAAAAAGTTTATTTACAGCATGTACAGAACACAAAAGCTTCATACCATTCCAGTAGCAGGACACATACACTTCGGCACATCTATATTTCACGACTAACATCACTACGTTACAGTGAAGACATTTGCTCTAATATACATGATTATGTTGGCATACATGTACACCAAAATTCAATGTGATATCACGATACAAGGGTATAACGATACAATAGATCCAAATGAAACACAATTTGTAACCGATGAAATCATATATAACAACTCAACGGGCGCTGCTTAGCACTAAGTCGGTCGAAAAATGAGTTGTATCCTTTCCTGTTCCACCTTGACGAAAGGGCACGACCAATGCTGCAGAAACTCTTGCTCCCCGAGGAAGAAAAGCTCTTCGGAGAGGAACACGAGGATCTCTCGTCTCATTCTCCCCAGTATCGGCCACAAAGCACGCCGGCGGCAATTGGCAGCTACGGCCTCACATCGGTTTCTCCAAAGGCTGACCAGCCCCGCAAATATTAAGAGAGCGGAGAAGCGGCTACGCGGAAATCGGCCGTTGGACACGAAAGTTCGCACACCCTGTCTCCGAAAACCAGCATTAACCGCACGCCAAAAGAGGCGGGAAACCACACATTCAAACGACGCATGTCGATTGGTTTCTACCATGACGCAGTTGGGGCAAGTGGAAGTGCGAACTACCTGCCATCGCTGCAACCGATCTCGCGTGGGGAGTAAGCCCCAGCCCAACCTCCAGACAAAGTCTCTGAGATGCCCTGGCAACACTGCGGCAGTTATTGGTTTCCGAGCGCGGTTCAATACAGATTGACGATGCTGGGGCACTAAGGGCCGTAGAAGGGCGGCCATTGTGTCCACCACTTTAGAATCGGCCACCTCTATCCCTGGGCACGTAGCTTCCAACCGTCGGTGAAATGCCAGAAGGGCTCGATACAAAGATGGTAATTCAGTTGATTGGGGACCTTTGTTTATTTGGCTATCCGGCAAGAAGACACGTAGTGATGGCCCCAGATGGTAGCGAGCCAGTGTCTGAGCGGGCATGTCATCATTGCTTAGTATTCGCAATAGAGTGCGGAGGCACATTGTAGAAGCCGCGACGGAAACGTCAGGGAATGCAAAACCGCCTTGATCTCGCGGTTGCGCTAAGGCTGGACGCGATAACAATTCTGTGCCACCAGACCAAAAAAAATGAACTGATGCAGCTGTGCACTTTCCTGCAGACGTGAAGCGGTGGTTTAACAGAATGGCAAAGGTACCAAAATTTTCCTAGGTACACCGTTTGAGTTAAGTATCGGCGTTCCAAGAGGGGGAATTCGAAGTTCCTGGCTGCTTTGATATCATTTAGAAGAGTTTGTACAACGGATGACCAGATGCTATCCTGTATACCAAATACAGTGAAAGTAACTCCGAGAATTGAAATCTCAGGAGACTACTGTAAAGGCGACGTGATGTTGATACGACTGCTGGGGTTGCCAATGAAAAATACTGGCTTTTAGAAAAGTTTAACTTTGCACCGGAGATAATACCGAAATCATGGAATGTATCAAGAGCATGCTGCAGCGACTGTTCATTAGGTACATATAGAAAGATATCATCTGCATATGCAGCGACCTTTACTTGAGTGTTACCGGGTAGAGGTAAGCCACGAATCTGCGGGTGATGTTCAACGGCCCTTAAGAAGGACTCTAATGCAAGGATAAATAACACTGGGGAGAAGGGACACCCTTGACGTACCCCCCGCGTGACTCTAAATGCGTGACTCTCACGGGAATCTAAGTAAAGGGTACTTTCTAAATTAGTGTACATTGCGTTGATAAGGTCAATGAACTTATCCGGGAATCCGTATGCATGTAAAACATTTAGTATGTAGCCATGTTCTATGAAATCAAAAGCTTTCTCTTGATCTAATGAAACCAACAGTCCTTGCGCACATCGGCTAATGGTGTATTGAATGATGTCACGCGTTAACCACGTATGGGTGTGTATTTCTCGGCCCGGAACAGAACAGACCTGGTGGGGAGCGATTAATGTTGCAAGAAATGGACTTATTCGGCGCACCAAAATGTTAGCCAAGAGCTTGTAATCTACATTGAGCAGGGTAATAGGGCGCCAATCTTCTGGTCGGCAGGACATTGGGTCTTTCTTGGGAACTAGTGTTATACGGCCTTTGTGGAAAGAAGTTGGAAGTGTAATATCTTGGAAACACTTGCGAATGACGCGTGACATAGTTGGACCAATGATAGGCCAGAACTGTACATAAAACTCTGCAGGGAGCCCGTCAGGCCCTGGGGCCAATCCCTTTTTCATTGCGTCTAATGTGCCTTTGATTTCGTCATCGGATGGCGATGATAGGAGGACGTCATTTGACATGTTGGAATCATGAGGTAAATCTGTTAGCAGAGGATGCGAAGAAACGGATCCTGGGTAACAGACATTAGCACCAGATTTACCCATTGACTCAAAGTGTTGAGTCAATTCCTGAAAGTCGCACGTACCCGCAGCAGCTGGGGTGATAGAGTTCAGTGAGTGGGCAGGCGAGCCTGGTGGACAAAGCAGAGCTCTGCGTGCATACCTTAGCACCTCAGGGTGCGCACAGGGTGCACGTCTACAGCGCCAAGCTGCAGCCGAGAGTGAAGAAGCGCGCATAATACGCTGGTACCGTTCAACGAGCTCCTCTTGCCATGCCCGCATTACAGTGGAAGGACTGGGATCTATTTTCTGGATTAACATGACGCATCTTTCGACATACGGGTGCAAAGTCCTCTGCCCGACGCACTGCAATGATGCCGCCACTGATTTTTGAGGCGATCCCAATCAGCTACATCGGCCCCAATGAGCGATGCGCGTAACCCTCGGGATAATTTCTCCGTAGCCTGAGAGTCTTGGAGGACGCGGCAATCCAGACGCAATGGTCTGTGAACCGTTGGCGTCCCCGCTGGCAGGCGGAGAGAGAACATAACCGGCCGATGGTCGCTAATGTATACTGGTGTCGGTGGCAATGACATTACCCCGGTGTCGTGAACGTAGGTAATTAGACTCGGGGATGCATACACGCGATCAATTCGGCTGCTCGACGCTGCTCGACGCCAAGTATGTGCATAATTACTGCCATGCACAGTTTGATGAATGTCACTCAATGCCAATTGCTGCACTAGACGTTCGAGTTCTCTGGCATTCCAGTTTGACCGGCCGCGACCCTGACCTCGAACGTCTGCGTGTGAGTCTAAGACACAATTGAAATCCCCTAAAAGTACCACATGTCTGGAATTTAAAAGAAACGCATCAAGAGATTGGAAGAACGCGTTTGAGTTCTCGCGTGCTGCTGGGGCATACACGGCAACAAACCTTATTCTTAACGAGAAAAAGGTGCAGTCGAACGCCAGCGCGCGTCCGAAGGCATCGAAGGAAACATGATGGTCACGTAAAAGACCTTGGTTAAAAATAGCGACTCCGACACCAGTCGAAAGCGTGCTGGCGTACGAAAAGAAACAATCAAAATTGAACGCGCGCGTGAAAGCGAGTACATCAGAAAGCTCGAAAAAATTTGTTTTTTGCACGAACAGCAAATCACAGTGCACTGAACGTGCAAAAGCCAATACCTCAGCCTGTTTTTGTGGATTTCGGAAACCTTGAACGTTAAAAGTAATAATTTTTTAGAGTAAGAGCCATGGGGAAAATGAAAACATAGTATAGGATCACGTAAATGCAGGGGTACCTTTATCAGGTGCGGGAGCCAATGTCCCACAAGTGGCTAAGTCATTTTATCCGGCCAGGCGATCCACCAGAGGCTCGGGGCTTCCGGGATCGCGTCGAAGTCCGCAGGGGACTTCTGTCTCTGGTGGGGGCTTCTAAGTCACGAGTAGTTATCCGGTGGCGTTCGGTGTCCGGGTTTTTGAGCCAGGATGGTACAAAGACGTCTCCACTGTCCTGGCTTATGTCACTGGGGCTGGTGTCTTCGTCAATTTGTAGGGGCGCCTCACTCGCGGTGCTGTTGGAGTCCTCGTAGATGCAGGCGTCGTCGTCTTGAGATGTACACTCCTCGATGACACCTGAACTTGTTGTCGACAGAGCAGCAACGTGAGGAGCCTCAGATGCAATATTCCCATCCGAGACGCCGTCCTCACGAGGCGCTTCGTCTGACGAGGGCTTGGCCTGCGATTCCTCAGAAATGGCCACGGGACGTGGGGAACTTAAGTTTTCAGTACCTGGAGGGATTACCAGGCCCGGAATCGTCGGAAACGCAGTGGGCGTCTGGTGCAGCGTCGCGATTGGCACACCTTGGTCGTGGTCGGTTACCACGACTCGCGTTGACGAATCGTCGCACTTGTTCTTAGATGGCATTCCTGGTTGAAGTGGGGGGAAATCCTTGGATGCCGCCTCGGAATACGATGGCCTGATGGTGCAGGCCACGGTGGCATGCGGGTCCCCACAACGGCGACACGGCAGCGAGCAGCCTTTCCCGTCGTGGCCATAAACGCCGCACCTTCCACAAAACGGAGCTGTGCAGTTCATGCGGAAGTGCCCACTGTCTCCACATCGACGACCCACTCGCTGGATGCCTTTATAGTCACAGGTTACTCGATGGCCCGCGACCTTGAGGTAGTTAAGCACCGGTGAGGAAGCCTTCATTTCCATGCGGACGTATCGCGTCCCAGTGGTCACGGTTGGGCGCGAACCCATGAGTCCTCTGTTGATGTGCCGCACCTTCCCGTAGGGAGAGAGTGCTTGTGCGAGGACTTCGCTGGGTACGCGGCACGGCAGGAACAGGACGGTCACTTGGGTTACTTGGGGTCCCAGGGGTACGATGGCGACGCGCTCTCCTCGGATGATGAGGTGCGACGCGTCTACGATTCGGGCCAGTGCGGCCTCACTGTTGACGGTAACTTGGTAGTTCCGGCCTCCAAAGTTCTGAACGCAGTATACTTCTTCGATTCCTAGTATTGAAGACGTCGCGTCAACGACGTCTTCGGGACTAGTCTCCTCGGGGACGACTACGTCGAAGGCTAGCGCCTTCTTCTGGGGCTGTCTTGCCATCACGGGCGTCCGCCAACCCAGAGACGCCGTGAGACGCTAACGACGACGTAAGACGCTAAGACGCTCCTTATGGCGTGGCTAGGTAAATCCCAAGGGTAACACGAAATAAACGAGAGCGATGCTCTTAGCGAAGCTCTAAGACCTTGAATTTACTTTGAAGACGCATGTCTGACACAAGTGAGCCTTTTCGTGTCAGGATGAGTTATGAAAATGCGAGCTTGGACCACTATACTATATTACTTGGTTATGCGTGTTTGGGGACGTAGCACAAGATTTTTAAGTAGCCGTACTCATACAAAATAACCTGCCATACCTATTCATAAAAAAGGGCCACAAGAAAGCAATATATACAACGGCCGAAACAAGGTACTCAATTCATCAACATAGTTTCAATGCATTTGAATATAATACATAGCTAATATATTGATGCTTAAAAGGTAATAATTGTTCCGAAGGTTTCACGTGCCAAAACCACGATATTGTGAGACACACCGTATAGTCAGGAACTCCGGATTAATTTTGCCATCTGGTTTACCTTGATCCATCTGTCTTGTTAGTTTGTAGTAAATTACAAGGTGAGTTGTAATCATCCATTGCAGCATGTGTAGCACTTGTTTATTGTTTATTAACTTGTACTTCAACGTTTTGACAATAGCACAATGGCTCTCAGAAAACTCTATTCCACAATTCAACAGCAGTGTTTTTTCTTGACCCATGGATACCTCCCGTGTGTTTTTTTTTCGTTTAAACATGATGAGTCATGACGATTCTTCCTAAAAATAGTTACGAAAGATGTAACTACCATTTTAGATAAGATAGCTGACGGCCGGGTTGCAAAAAGGTAGTAACGGGGCAAGAGAGTTAGTAAACGTTGCAGTTACTACTTTTTTAGTTGCTGTGTACTAACCTAGGTAGTAAACTTGTAGCAAAAAAAATTGCCCGCAGCTTCCCTCGGGGGAACACTGAGGAGGATGCGGAGCATATAATTGGTTAACGGGGTGTTAAAGTGCGACTTACTTGGGTCGATGGCTAAATTGGTTAACGTGGTTGTGAAATGGGGTGGTAAATTGCGACTTACTTGGGTCGATGGCTAAATTGGTTAACGTGGTTGTAGGAGGGGGTGTTAAATGAGTGAACACGTACACACGTATGCGAAAGGGCGGCGCTGGTCGAAGGGACGTCGATCATTGTGTTTGTGGATTCGTTGGAATTCATTTCACGCGACCTTGGACGTCGACGCGCCGTACAAACCAACCGACGAGCGGCAACTGAGCGAGCGAGCGCCGACCTTGAGTATATATACAGCGCGACGGCGCATGCACTGTCAGCTGTTGAATGTTCTCGAAGCGCGACGCCACATGCGCGTCCACTGGAGAATCAGGAGAATTGTAGATGTCGAACGCGGTGTGTAGAGGAGGAAGGGTGCACAGATGGTGGACGAGTGAAGCGCGCGCGGTGTGTAGAGGAGGAAGGGATGCAAAGATGGTGGAAGAGTGGGCGACGGCACGACTGCGCATGCGCGCGCGTCAGCTGTCGAATGTTCGAGAAGCGGTGCGGACGGCGCGGACGGCGCGGACGGCGCACAACAAGGCGCGAGTATAAGATGCTTCCGCATCTAAAAGTTAGTAATGATTGCAGCCAGTGACTGTTTACTAGTGTAGTAAGCAGGTAGGAAAAGGTTAGTAATTGTCCAAGAAAAGTAGTAAGCACTACAGTTACTATTCATTTGCTTGAAGTTGCTGTCATTTTACTAAATTTCTTTGAGAGTGTAGGCATGAGGTTTTTCCAGCTGTCATCTTCGATCTTTTTCCAATGTAGAGGCTCATAAAGCAGCTTCTCAGAGCGCGATGAATCATGCAAAAGCGAAACGCATACCATTAGAAGTCGCCCACATTTCTCGTTCCTCGTGTTGAATGGCACTGTTTACCGTTGTAACGAAGCAATCAGACAAATGAAACACAAGCGACGAGTTTGACGACGTTTCACGGCGGCCTTTACTTCGTTTGCGCATCTGCCGCGAAACGGCGCAGCTTCGTATCGCGTTCCCAAGGTGGCGCTGGTTCGGACTCCCTTTGATGTTGTTCGCACGGTCGATTTTCAAGGCGGTAATACAAGCGTGGTGGCGTTAACTATACGACTGGTCGAAATTGGCTTCACGTTCTTCATTAAGGTGCTAGTTTATATGATGCGGTGAAACAACTTTCGCGATGTCATGTCTCTTAACCTTCTCCGCTAGCGTTAGAGGTCATCTTCTTCCGTGATTATTTTATATTCATGTTTTCTTCAGACCTAAAAGTCCCTTAATGCCGAACTAGTTAAACTTTAGACGAGTTTCTATAGGTACATTATAAAACACTGACAGCATGAAATATAGGAGACGAGACAGACCAAACAGGAGACTTAATTTGGGGAGAAGAAATACACATATACGAGATGAGGGAATGAGAAAAAGATAAGAAAAGGCCAGCACAGCACTGCCACCACATCTGTTATGCTTCAAACACAGTTATTTTCGCCCTAGGCTCCGACTTAATTAATAATTTCTCCATTCGAAAGCGACAATGTGCACAAAGACGTATTTCAGCTAGCTTATTTGCCGATTGCACTTTCATAACTTGTGGGGTTAACTTGAACATCTTTCTCTCTGCTCGTTCCGTCCTGTTTGCTGTCGCTATATCCGCTGTTGCTTTGTTCTAACGTAGTCTTACCCGAAAATTGCCATCAGAGCACCAGTGGACCCCGCTAAGTCATGGGTCGGGGCTGAAGTTGTGGTGCCGGCCACGTGACTGCCTAATGGGCTCCGACTGCCGGACATTGCAGGCGTTCGGGGCGGCGTTCGCGTCGGCGTTCGGGTCGGCGTTCGGTTCGGCGTGGTCACCTCGCGCGGGGAGCCCGTGCGGCGTGGACTCTTGTTTCCAGGACTGCGTAGTGCCGAGCTGCCCGGCAAGTGAGCGGTGGGCCGCGAACTTGCCGCACCTTCCGATGGCTTAACGCGTTGAGGCGAGCGGGACATTGCTAGAGAGGTCAGCCAAGACCGCGAATGAGGACTGAGAGAAGAGGACTGTGGGAGGGGCCAATTATCGGCTTTCCATTACGGTGATCACGGCTCCCCGCTCGCGACGCTTCTTCTACTTCGGCAACGACTTGTTGGTATGCGACAGGGACGTGGTTCATACCCACGACGAGGGAATCGGTTGGGAAAGTGAAACGTTAACTTCAAGTTAAAATTTAGTATGTCATTTGAGAACTCATTGGACGTAAAGTAAGAAGGCCAAACTACGTGTTCAATAAAGAGAACCAACCAAAAAAAAAAACTGGGTTTCTTTTGTTACTCTATTGCGCAAAAGCAACAAGTTGAACAATAGGAAAAATATCACAGTTTCGTCGTAAGGCCAAGCAACAAATGCGATAGCGAGAAATTGATTGTCGCACAAAGAACGACAAGCAGCTAGATACTTGCAGCGTGCGTGTCGCTGAAGCACTAAGAAGGACGCTCGAAAAGAACTCACAGGTACACAAAGGACAAGCCTGAACTCACAGCTGTCACAGTTGTTACGACTTTGTGTTCAAGAAACGCGCTTCAATTGTCGACAACACAGAGAACGATGACGACGACGATGATGTTGATGATGATAATGATGATGATGGCCCAATTTCTATCGTCATTTGGAATTCCTAAGACTTTATCTTTACCAGCACGAAAAGAGTTTACCGCGTTCGGAAAATTTCATGCAACAAAATAAGTTTTGGCTACGCTACAACAATTGAGCTGAACCTAGACCACAAGACCAACAATTACGAAAATGATACTGTTGCACGTATCCACAAGGAAAACAAATACTAGCGAGCGTAATGGCTACCCCGTCTTAGCGTGCAATAAACCGATAGAATCAACTCTAAACTGCTAAATAATACTGAACACGTCACTGGTACATTAGAGCGAAAGCTGTTATAAGACCACAACTCGGATCACGCACAACGCCGTAGTACGCTGCCGCCACCGCAGGTGTCTGCAACCACATCGCGCGAAATTAGAAAATAAAGCTTAGCACCAATGACATAGTGGGACTCGAACCCGCGTCCACTGGGTGCCAGCCCAGTATCCTACCACTAAGCTACGCCGATGCTTGGGACTTGTTGGTAAAATTGCCTTAAGCAGGCTTGGTGTCGGCAAAGCCATCGCGTTAATACGGCTTATGAAGCGTTTGAAAACAGGCAAAGAACAACCGGTCGTCGCACAATGCGAATAGCGTAACGAGTGGGTCATCCAATGCTCCAACCCATTGCAAAAGATCGTTCTTGTTCATCTATTACTTGTGGCACATGCTCACTTCGGTCATTATTACTCATCGTTGTCAGCCACTGCATCAACAATTGGCGCAAAATTTCTTGCGAGTGTTTAGCAGACACCACGCTTTTCAGAAGAATGACAAAAAAGCATAGCGGATGCCGGCCTACTACCCAAAAATTTTTATTATTAATGCCATAGTGGGTATCAAGCAAGTGTGCTTGCAGCAGTTACCCAATGAGTGTTTAGAAGAGGCTCTGAAAGGCCGCTCTTCAAGCTTTCGCTGTGACTGTTCTGCGCCTTCCGTGCAAGCCTGGCGTTCTTTTTTTCATGTGACGTCTTTAAGCACTCTCTGTAATCTGATATGGTGCCACAAGATTGAAAAGTGTGCAATGTAATCCCCGTGTCTAATGAATTCATAATCTTCATTCAATAATTACCGTCTTGTTTCCCTCACCTGTGTTTGTTCTAAACTAATGGAGCATATAATCCACATCACCGTGGTAAGCTTTTTAGCATCTTCTCATTTGTGCGGTCGAAATGAGCAGGATTGTCAAAAGGGCATGTAATACGACATTAAACTCGTTCTTAATATCAATGACATATCATCTCACCTCGATTAAAACATACCGGTTTATGCCCTCTTCCAACGCTTCCAGGTGGCATTGAAAATAATTCCTCATAAATGGCTCCTTCAAGTCTCGCGGATAAATTTCGACCCTGTTGTTTATGAATGACTCCGCGACTTTTCCTTACCATCAGCCATCACCCATCTCTCATATAGCCTCTTGCCTCAGGCGTGCCACATGGAACGTTGGGAATTTCCAAGATTTGATCATTGGCCAATGAACGTGCATTTCACCATGCCAGGCTCAAGCCCGCAGGCATCGTAAACCTGCAGTTCAACCTTTCTCTCACAGTCTTGGTTTAACCAGCAGCTAATAACTGTAAACGTGAGTAAAAGATCACGTCAAGCTTTCGATTGTCATCAATCGTTCGTTTCCACTGAATACGTAATAGTTGGCTGGAGAATACGAGCAGTGTAAATATACACTTTCATTGGTGTGTCGTAACATTACTTGGTTTGTTCACATATCTTGCATCAGCGATACAGCCCATTGCTTCTTTGGCTATTTGCATCGTAACCTGCACCTTGCTCTTCCTCCGGTAAAACTACTAGCATACTTACTGCTTCTACCAAAGCTCGAATATGTACGCTCAGTTTGGGATTCACATCAAGCGAATCTCTCAACCACTGTGGAATCCGTTCAAAATCACGCAGTTATATTTATTCATTCGGGCTACTCTTATCACACAAGTGTGACCAAACCTAGGTCAACCTTTCATCTTCAACCTCTTGAGCAGGGTCAGAAACCTCCAAGATTGTGCGTTCTTCATAAGTTCTATCGCCTTATACGCCACCAGGCTGACATCGAACTCAAGCTTAGCATTTTATTCTGTCATCGTCACCCAAAAGGTGGTTTATTCTCTAGCAGCCCGCACTACCGCTCACATGAAATAATACTTTGTTCAGACCGCACAGTACTTGCATCGTATTCGTGCCGACGTTGTGCATCACTCCAGCCTTACATCTTCGAAGACACCCTTCCATACCATCATCGACTAATTTACGCACTCGTTGTGTAACACTCCCTGACGGCGCATAGAGGTACTAATAAATAGGCTACACTGAAAACGGGTTTGAGACTTTATGTACAAATAAAAAAAATGACGCTGGTGGCCCACAAGAGCGTCAGCATGAGGGTGAAGCCCTACTCGGGCTACGCGAATACTGCGGCCCTGAAGAGCACAATGTGAGAGACTAGTGTGGGCTAGACGGCCATTGAGCTTCATCCCGCAGAGGACGCCAAAAAGGCACGCTGCCACATGGAGGGTGTCCAGTCTAGTGCTACAACATACTCGTCCCTACAAAGTTTAAGCCAACCGCTGCAAGTCATGCGAATGCGCCGGAAGGAAACTTTACCACAGTGACGCCGGATAAGCGTGACCGGGAAAACCTACATAAAGGCTGTCTTCTTCCGTTGATACAGCTGGAAATTCAATATCTACGATCGTGTACAAAAAAAAAACGTCACACTACTATTTTTTTCTTTGTTTTCGCATAATCTGGAAATGTGTGACATGCAAGCAATCATGCTATTACAGGCTACATGTGCCACAATGCATAATTTGGTATTCGGTACGGGCGCGCGGCAGCCAATAATTGCTTCTGTTGCTGCTGTCCCCTGAGGACGTGTGTATGCGTATACGATTGCCTATCTCCTCTACAATTGCCTCTACGATTGCCTCTCTACACGCGCGCTGTGCCAAAAAGTCCCGCGTACAATAGAGACAACATTGCCGCAGCGAACTGCATCTGATCGTGGTTTAGTGTCCTGTAATGCAGCGCATGGAGTTCGGGTTATTCCACAAGCCCATAAAATGACACTTGGCTGCTCCAGAAAATAAGGAGTACAGAATCCCTGACGAGGTGTTATTGATGGCGTAGTTAGCGTTCAGTTAACCTTGAAGGACTCCCATGCGCAATCAAAAATCACACTCCAAATCACTTCAAATATTTGTTCATTTTATCAAGTTTAGCGAATACAGCTGTTCTCTTACCCGCGCGTTATTGTATTTGATTGAACTAGTATACAATTACATACGTACAGCCGCAGCCACGTATGTGTGAAGCGCGGAAGCGGTTGAATTTTTCTCTGCGCCGCGACACCTTGAGGCAGTTTTCGCCTCTGACATGGTCACCCTATCTACTAGGCCGCGCACGCTCCTGACACACCCCATCATACCCCGAAACGTCATCAACGTGTCGCCCCGCAAAGCAAAAACCTGCTACTGGCGCGGTCTATACGTGACCGCAGCTTTACTACATGAAAAATTGCAATCGCTGGCGGCCGCGACGCATTGAGGTGTTGGGGACAGGAATCGAGCTCAAGCCGCTGGTACAATGCTAGTGTTATAAGAAAATATTCAGATAAAATGCTAAATGCTACAATAAGGAAAATAAAAAAGGCGATTGTGTCAAGGGCGGGTTCTTTTTTATTCGACACATAACCAAACCCATGCAGACTACGTCGCCGAGGAAGATGTGGCGACCATAGTAAAGGTATAAAAATGGTCAAATAGATCCCGAAGTGACAATTTTTGGGCAACACGTCCGATTCTTTAGAACACACCTTTTTTCAAACAATCCCAGAACAGCCCGCGGCCGTAGGAGAAGTGTGTTAGAAGTGTGGCAATGTGGGAAAAGTGTCTAGTTGAACGAGCCGGCTATTTCGTTTCTGACAACTTGGTGGCACCGTTGTAGCATCAAAAGTGTGGCAGCAGCACAAGTGGTTGAGGTAGTGCGTCGAAATTCACCGGGAGATTCTTGGTTGGTGTGCTTCGAAGCTTTTGCTATTTTGAGACGCAGTTTACGATTGAGGCACTGGCACTTCCATCGCTTAGGCTGCGTCTACTTTCCCACATATGAAGGAGATGCCGGTCAACAACCGATGCTTTCGATGTAATGAAGGCTATTCATTTAGAAACGTTAACATACACATCACAGAAATCACTTGCCCGTGTGTTGGCATCCTCAAAATTGTTCGGTGATATCGGTATTTTAGGGGCGAAGCTGTTTATAGCGGAACCCGTTCCTCCCTCGTAGCCGTTGCAGTATGTAACAATTATAACATTTTGACCACCAATGTAATGCCGGTGAGAGATTTCTTCTGTGCGTTGTTGAACAATAAAAACCGTGCTCAATGTACATGCCAATGGCTGCTAATGGGAAAATAGAAACACGAGCATTCGCCTTTTAGGTAATGCGCACGCTGCAATTCTCATTATCAGCCATCAGCATGTACAATGAGCAATATCTGACAAGAAAGGGTTTCTACGTTATACTCGCCGGGCGTAACCTCTTTTGTTTTAGAAAGGTTTAGCGAGCGTTGGACCACAGTGACATGAATACAGTGAGCTAGTGTATAGCATGAAGTCGAGGTGGTTAAAGGTGGGCAGTAGGTACGAAGCACAAGCCATAAGACAATAAAAGCCGAATTCTCCTGTCTCTCATTCCGCATTAGCAGTCATTGGCATGTACCTTGAGCATAATCTGACAAGAAAGGGTTGCTACGTTGCTGGCCGTAACCTCCTTGGTTTTAAAAAGGTTTTGCGAGCGTTGCGCCCCAGTGCCAAGAATAAAGTGAACTAGTATATACCATGAAGTCGAGGTGATTACGGTGGGAAGTAGACACGAAGCGCAAGCCGTAAAAAAGTGTGCGTGTGCCACCTCTTGTTCAGTTCTTCGAATGTCCGCTGGATGGCGGGGCTTCTATATCGGGAATATATGATGAAAAAATGCGAGATGGTGGTACTTTGATTGTTGAAAAGATGGACGAACGGACACACAGACAGATGCATGTACGGACTCACGGATGGCTGTAGCGACGGATGGACGTATGCACGGATGCAGGGGCGGATGCATGGACGAACGCAGGACGTGCGGACGCGCGAACAGACGCACGCACGGATGGGCGAATAGACACACGGATGGTCACACAGACAAACGCATGGACGGACGGAAGCAAGAACGAATGGATGAACGGATGCTTCGCCCCACTCTCCATCATTCACTCCGTGGATAAGCTGCTATTTTTTTTCTTAACTCTGTTTTTTTTTTGCGTCTTTCTTGCCTTTGTTCATCTTTGTTTCTTTCCCTCTCTTTCTCTATGTCCTGCGTTCTATCTCTTCCTGCCCCGCCGCGGTGGTCTAGTGGCTAAGGTACTCGGCTGCTGACCCGCAGGTCGCGGGATCAAATCCCGGCAGCGGCGGCTGCCTTTCCGATGAAGGCGGAAATGTTGTAGGTCCGTGTGCTCAAATTTGGGTGCATGTTGAAGAACCCCAGATGGTCGAAATTTCCGGAACCCTCCACTACGGCGTCTGTCATAATGATATGGTGGTTTTGGGACGTTAAACCCTATATATCAATTCTTTCCGTTTCTGTCTCTTTCTCTCGCTTCCTATTTGGTTGTGTCTTTCTCTCTAGTTCTTTCGCCTGTCACTTCTTGCTATTTGTGTCTTTCGCCTTTCTATTTTATGCGTCGCTCTCTTCCTGGCTCCTCAGCCGGACTCTCTCTCCTTCTCGCTATTCGAACGTTTGAGGTTTATTTGCCAGATCTGGTGATGCGTGAGACATGCGTCATCATGGTGCTGGAGCAGAAGGCGTGTTTGTCCACTCCTGGTTAGGCTCTACCACGAGTACAACAGAGAACAGCAGACAAGATCAAAAAAAGCACAGACTCACATAGGCTAATCTTAATATTTCGGATTATCGAAGAATGACACAAAACTGATGTACGAGTTCCGTAGAGCAGAATAAGATCAATGAACGGAATAGAAATTTATACACGCCTATGCTGTGCTCTACCAGCGTGCCTGATATCCAATGGTTTCAGACCCTCGCCTACAGATCATGGGTCCATGCAGGCTCGAAGACGATGATGATGATGACCTAAAAGCACCGCTCACACCCACTCTGGGGGATAGGCCAAGAAACGACTAACCAGCTAGAGGGGATCACGTGGTTGATCTCGTTCTTCTGCTTCTCCTCTTCTCATGGCTCATACCTAATGCAGCAGATTCGCAGAGTGGTAGGTGAATTTTTTAGAGGCGAAGCGTCTTATGGCGTGGGTCGTGTCGCTCTTCCGTATGTATGTATGTATGTATGTATGTATGTATGTATGTATGTATGTATGTATGTATGTATGTATGTATGTATGTATGTATGTATGTATGTATGTATGTATGTATGTATGTATGTATGTATGTATGTATGTATGTAGTGGTGACACATACCCGCTCTAGAACGGGTATTTGCCACAGCGAGATGGGAGATGGCGGTACTTGGAGTGTTTACTAGATGAACGCATCCATGGACGCATGGACAGACGTATGGACGCATGCATTGACGCGCGGATGACGGCGCGGGCGGATGGAAGCAAGAACGAAAGGTTGGACGGAAGCTAGGACGGGCTGATGGACGCTTCGCCCCACACATCATCATTCACTCCGTGGATATGCTGTGTGTTTTTTTTTTCAGTGTTTTTTCACAACTATTCTTCGAATCTCGTTCCACAGAGAATTCAGCACCCAGAATTTCTTCTTTTCTTTGTCTTCATTGCCTTCTTTTCTCTTTCTACCTCTGTACTGGTTGTTTCACCCAAGAGATTGCATCCCGTGCTGAAGAAATCGGTGCACGTGTTCTGGGAGCTAAGCAGTAGAAGAAGATCACGACGATGAAGAACAGAACGAGAAGAGCACGTGCTAGTTCATAATAATATTAGCATTTTGTTTCAGACCCACAAAATATGCCCAAAAAACCTCTGCTTTTAAAATTATATTTAAACTGATATAAGTTATCAGCCCAAGTGTTTCACTAGTGTGAAGACAGATAATCAGTGAAGCAAGTGGCTTCGGCTGCGCGTTCCGAGGCACGTAAAGATCATTTAGCCCCGAGCACTGAAATTCTTAATGCTTCAAACTGCTCCAAGGCTCCCATCGACATCACCAGCACAGCCACTGCATGTGCATAATAGGCACGCACTCAGGAAGAAAAAGAAGCGTGGGTGCACGAGTGAGGTCTCGATTCTTGGGTTCTATCCTGTGCAAGAAGGCATATCACTTGGGACTACGTGAACTAAGCAGTCTATCGGCGGGACAATGGACACTTCGTCCGCCCATGTAAGCAGTTTTCTTATTATGGCCTAGTAACAAGGGCATGGTTAACTGAGTGGTGTCCTACCTTAGTTATGTGGATGCAGTATGACGCCATGACATGGTGCGAAAAAAAATGTAATTGGCGGCAATATTGCAAGCTTTCCGCTAATTACGCAACTATCTTTCAGCACTTTGGTGGGTCGAACTGCATTAATGTGTTTATTAGCCTTGTCTGGAGAGCTTGTAGCTTATCTCGTCGCTAACATGTCTTGTAGAATCTGTGTAGTGTGAAACGAAGGTTAAGTTGACACCCTTGAAGGTTGGCCTGACAACCCGCGTCTCGTTAGCAAAACGGCCTACTCTGCCGCGTCTTAAAACATAATGGCTTAATTCCATATTACGGAAAAGGAATGCAAGTGATTGTGGCACAACACGCGAACAGCGCTGCTCATACATTATGCAATCTCGAAGAGAACAGTTGTGCGGAGTGTGTCTAGCTGCTGCGT
Organism: Rhipicephalus microplus; assembly: GCF_043290135.1. NCBI lineage: Eukaryota > Metazoa > Arthropoda > Arachnida > Ixodida > Ixodidae > Rhipicephalus > Rhipicephalus microplus. The sequence continues at coordinate 94,642,308 of NC_134702.1, read as the reverse complement.
AACGGTAAATCGACTCTGAATACAACAAGCGTGAACAGTAGGGTGACTACAGTGGCCAATACAAATGTTTTTAGACAGCATTGTGGAATTCGACCACCTTGAAACACCACTCATCAGCAGCAAACGCAAATTTTCCTGTAGAATGAACACTGAATTCATCTAAAATAGAACACGCCTTGCCAGAGCTTTACAAAACATTTTGCATATACAGTTCTAGCGTTTCTCTAAGTAACCGTGTAATATTTCCAGCTAATAAATTAAAGCTATAAAGCTAAGAAACTTATTTCTAGGGCTGCAAAATTTCAAACTAAACACAGCCTGCAACAAGGAACGCTGCACCTAGAAATTCTCTTTTATACTAGGTAGGGCTAGCGACTAACTTCTATAGCATCCAACTTGGCTTGACAAAACACCTTCGCACACGCACACGCACACACACATGATTGTGTGTGTGTGATGTGCGCACGTGCGCGAGTTCTCAGGAGCTTCTGGTAGCTCTAATTCACGAGCGAATAATGAACTACATTACCACTTATTTCATTTTTTCCACGGCTGGAAAAAGAATCATTGAACTTCTCGTTTTCTGAAGGGAAGTCCACCAGCTTGTCTGCTCAGGCCGCCAAAACAGTCGTTGCCGTCAACTGTAGCGGGAACTTCCACTTCCGGAATCACGACGCAACTCGCCAAACCTCCTGCGGCGCGCCTGTGCCATTTAGTTCGCAGGCCCGAATATGACGGCTTTGGGTTTAAACTAATTCCGGCCAAGCAGGACTATCTTCCACGGGTGTCAGCCGTAGAACCCGAAGCCCAGCTGAGGCCGCTGGCCTGCGTTCTAATGACACTGTCATTGAGGTGAGACGCCACTTAGTCAGTCTCGACGTTAGATGTAGACTCAAGGAATGTTTTTGCCACAGGGCACACAAAAGCGTGTGTCTAAATGTTTCACCTGAACCTCGTCAGTGGTCACGTCTGGTGCCATAGTTAATAATATTGTACAACGACAGTACGCAAACGCAAACAGCTTTGTATAAGAGAAGAGGTCATTGCGTGTCTAAAAGCACATGTCTTGCCCGTGCTTTGTTGTTGACCGGTTTGAGTTTCTCCTTACACCTGGCTGCCTAGTGTTCTTACTCTGTGTGCTGAAGTCCTGAAGATTTTTATTGATTTCAAGTATGACAAGGCTAAATTTAGACATCCCACTTTCAAATGATTAAAAAATGGGTACAATAGCATGAAGCAAAGAAAAATTATCTTAATAAGTACCGTGGTATGTCCTTTTATACAGATTTCTACAAGGTTTACTAAGATCAAGATTGAACATGTCAATAGCTTAAGCGCTCGTAGAGTAACACAGCCTACGGTAAATTCATGCGTTAGAGTTCACCTGTATTTCATGCCACGCATCTACCATGCAGGTAAACGGGGTGATCTTGGATGGTCTCGGACATGGAGATGTGATGCAGCTGGTCAAGTTCACGCCTAACGAAGCTCGACTCTTGGTCGTAGACGACGAAACCGCTGCCTGGTACAAGAGGCGCGGCATCGCCCTCCGCGGTGACAACATTATGTCGTTCGCACGAGCTCCAAAAAGTCATCGAAGAAGGTTCGCTCGAAGGGCAGAACAACCTCCGGGAGTATAAATTGGTCATCAGGAAGCCTGACGACAAGCGTAAGCGTTGCATGTCTGCCCGGGAAAGTTTATGTCCCCAAGTGTGCTGACTGGTAATCGTAGTGACCAATAGGGTGCTGACTGTCAAAGAACAGTGAGTCACACAAATGGAGCCGGAGGTCTTAAATGCTCGCTTCGAAACATAAATTTCAAGATCATCATCATTCAAATTAATAATGAGAGCTTCGTAGATCTTACAGCAGGTGAATGAATTTTGTTTCATGTGGCCTTTTAAGAGCCTCCAGTTAGTGCATTAACCTGCTACTAATCACTGTTGCGGTTTAGCTTTCCTAAACCACAAGAAGATTATAAAAGACGTCGTAGCAGATGTTCCTGAAAATTTCGACCGACACCTAAGTTTTACACCGGCCTCTAGCCTTCCCGCCTCTATCGAAAATGCTCCTCGCATAACCAATATTCATCCCAACAACCTTTAGGTCACCAGTTGACCACCATAACCACACCATGGCCGTCGGCGCGTAAGCCTGTAACGTTTAGTAAGCGCTAAAACAAACACCATTCAGAACAGCTAAATGTCAACCTTCTGTTGTGTGCAGGTCATCCAGGCTCTGATATACGAACAAGAGACAGCTTTGATGCTCCGCTATAGTAGAGTACTTGTAAAGCGTTTCTACGTTTTCCAAGCAATTTTCCAGCAGCTGTAAGTGAAGCGTCCGTCATCAATTTTTGAGCACACCCACATAAGGCTCTTGCAGCGTTATACTATAATTGTTCAAATTGCGCACATTTTTTTCGCTTACATATTCGTGCTTAATCCTACCACGTATTGACGGACACTTCTAAACTATATGTTGACAGCAACCTCCAAACAACTAATTTGTAGAATTACTAAGCTTCGTTGCGATAAATCCAGAAAACATCAGTATATTCATGTGTCATAGAAGACGCTGCAAACGCACAGTGCTTAATCAAAAGGAGGCTATGCAGTCATGCTAGAGGCTTACACTGCACAGTTGTATTTTAAAGTTTATTAGCTAAATAGCACTCCTATAAGCCGTATTTCTTCATAAAAGATTGCGCTTTTTCTCAAAAAGTTGATTGTACCGCATGTTTTTCTTGAACCAATACTAACACTCACCTATGGAATCAAGTTATCAAGGCATCATGATGTCCGCCTACTCTGCCAGCTAGAAATAGACAGTGTGCGATAATCTACAAGTCGGCTTTCCTGTATGGCTTGTTTTCCAACCAAGAACTCTCGTTCACAGACTGCTTTCATCGCTCATTGTTCAGCGAAGGCACGCAAGCACGCATGTGCAACAAAATGTCACCTCTCCGAATTCCAGTGAGGCACGCGAGTACGCGACTACAACACAATGAGCGAGAAAAGCAGTCTGTGAACGAGTTCTTGGTTGGAAAACAGACCTTGCAGGAAAGCCGTCTTGCAGATTATTGCAAACTGTCCATAGTGAAGCTTTGTGGTAAGGAAATCTGTGACAGATAGACAGACCTTCGAACACTTCCATTGAAATGACAAAATAAAAAAAGTCACAGCTGTACCGCAAAGGCGAAGGAATGAACGCGGCAGCAACAATTTGAAAGGTCACGGGCAGAATGGAAACGTGCTCCGCGTTTCTCCAGCACAAATTACGCAAGAAACGTACTCACAGGTACGCATGCACGCGAACAAGCGTCTCATTTGTTACTTCGCTGAGTCTCAAAATCGCGCGCTCTTCGCGAACGGAGACTGCTATGATTGCAGTGACCTTTGCGTGCCCGGTAACTACAGCAGAATTGTTTCACGTAAAGCCCGAGGCCAGCCAAGGCGTACGTCCTGCCCTCCTCGCCACCGCGAGATAAGGGCGCGCGAGGGAGCCTAGCTCCCCTTCTCTAAGCCGAGCAAAGTACGCGTAGGAGATCAGAGTGGGCCCTGCTGCGCGATGTGGCGACGTGCGGTCATTGCGCCATCTTTCTGGTAATGCTGAAAACACAGCAGCGGTAAGTGGTAGATATAAATTGCTTGCCGTTTGAACGGTTCAGAACGTTCTCCGGAGTGGCTCAGTGGTTAACGCCTTGCTTTCACGGTGCAGAGGTCCCACGTTCGATTCTGCGTGCCGGAGTGCGTTTCCTGGATCTTTAGGGGCGAAGCTTTTCAAGGCGTGGGCTGTGCGTCCCCTGTGTGTAGCCACCTCTTGTTTATTTCTTGCAGTGTTCACTAGATGGCGGTACTTGTAGCTGCTGACGAAAAAACGCAAAATGTTATGAACTAGACGCCGGTACTTGTAGTTGATGATGGAAGATGTGAGATGTTGTAAAATAGGAATAATGTCCCATATGGCGCGTGCCATCGGTGGAAGACAAACGTTCGATTTAGTGCGGCGACGTACGCTAGGGGAGCGTTGTAATAAAATCAAGTGGGCAAAATGTACGGATGATTCATGGTTTACCAGGTTTACCTCCGGAGCTTCGCCCACTCATCATCATTCACCTCGTGGATAAGGGGGCACTTTTTTTCTTTCTTGCGTTTTCATATATATAGGTAAGTATGCATATACGGTGCAAGACATGGGCGCCGAAGTCGACGCCGGCGGCAAAATCCAGCCGAGAGTGTCCATTTAATTGCTATCGCAATATAAAGAAAAGTGGCAAGACATAATTCAAGGTCGAAATCTATCTCGCAATGAAACAACAGTATACTTTAACGTGAACACAACTATTCACTGTACACGCTCATTTTTTTTTCTTCCCAAGCCAGAGGAAGCGTGTGATAACCACCTCTAATTTGCTCTAATTGAAAGGCTACGGCAAATGCAAGCACGTTACAAACCTAAAAGTTACGGTATAGAAGCTAATAGAAGTCAGCTGTTCCCTCTGTCTAAATTATTAAATATATGAGCTAATGTGATTTAGCGTAGCTGAATTCAAAAAAGCACCTTTATATTACTCTAATTGAAAAACTACGGTATTTACAAGAGCGTTTCAAGCCTCAAGTTTGTGTATAGAAGGTATTTGTAGCCAGCTGTTCCCTCTCTCTAAATTAATATATATATAATATGATGTGATGTAGCGTAGCTGAATCTGAAAACCCGGAGATCCTAGTTAATAACTTGAATACGTGCCCTAATTAGATTTCTATATTCGAAGCAGCTGAAGGATCGCGAGGCCTTTTAGTTTCACTAATGTATGGGTTTCCAAAAGACGTCTGTCACACTTGTTGACACTGTTTATTCAAAGTGAAGATAAACTACTTTATAAAATAAGACGATTAGAACCAGAGAAATTGTGGAATGAGGTTTGTTTTCAGCTCATGTTTAGAAAATATTTTCTTGTTTTTTCTACAGCATGTTTAGATAAAAACTCATCAGTTCTCGTGCATTGCAGAGGTAATTTATTGCAACGCATTGATCAAGTAGCAGGCGCGTGAGGCGGTGGTCAGGCAAGGTCTTGACGTCCCCACGCGGGAGACCTAAGACTCGGCCGGCGAAGGCTCTGCCGGACTTCCAGTAAAACGGTTACCTATCGACCAATTGGTCAAGTAGCAGATTACACCTTATTTGTGTTTCTTTGGACCAAGTGTTAGCAGGCATACTAATGGAATTGCATAAATTGAGTAGTTGTGCGTATATCGCGGGCTCACAAAGCAGATACAGTGATCTATTATGTAAATGGTAAATGTTGCTATAACATCACGTTGGCCTTCACGTTAAAGCGCAGACGTCGCGTTTATCGCGAAGATGCGCACATCATGGTGTGATGATATAAATATGGTCTGGTCTAGGGGCTTTAATATGGAAAGTAACTGTCAAGATAGATAGATAGATAGATAGATAGATAGATAGATAGATAGATAGATAGATAGATAGATAGATAGATAGATAGATAGATAGATAGATAGATAGATAGATAGATAGATAGATAGATAGATAGATAGATAGATAGATAGATAGATAGATAGATAGATAGATAGATAGATAGATAGATAGATAGATAATGTGGGGTTTATCGTCCCAAAACCACGCCATGATTATGAGAGACGCCGTAGTGCAGGGCTCCGGAAATTTTGACAACCAGTGGTTCTTTAACGTGCACCCAAATCTGAGCACACGGGCCTACAGCATTTCTGCCTCCATCGGAAATGCAGCCGCCACAGCGGGATTTGATCTTGCGACCTGCGGGTCAGCAGCCGAGTAACTTAGCCACTAGACCACCGCGGCGGGGCGAGATAGATAGATACTATGCTACAAAAAGCCCAATTGCTTGGTTCACCACGAAATAGCATTTAAAACGATGTTGTGTACTAACATCTTTTTTCTAGCACTATTTCTTTTTTTTTACTTCACTAGCTTTCGTTATATACACAGGAGCTTGCGGGGGGTCTTCGCTTGTGCTACCTGCGCAAGTGGCCGGACTACGAGGGGTATGGCTTCAGTCTCCGAGAAGACGAAGAGAACTTCTTCATCACGGCCGTAGTCCCCGACAGCCCCGCCGAGCTTAGTGGACTTCGCAATGATGACAGGCTCATCGAAGTACGCACATAAAAAATCACGTGGCTTTCTTTCAAGGGTTGCCACCTGTGACTTTTGGCTTTCTTGTAAATGATGTGACACGTCACACGACGTACAGATTCTCTCCCATGGCAAGCCTCCTGACTGTCTTGGGAAAACTTATGTATATCGTGTGAGGCGCCTAAAGTGTGTGGATGTACAGTGAAGGATAGTATTGATGAAAACAGTGTTTTAAAGAAAGACGCTTAGTAATACAAAACTTGTTGGGGAATAGATAGACGTAGCTATAAGCTCGCAAATAGCAATAGTAGCCTCGAATGCTCCAGATTAAAAAGCATTGCATGGAATAATTGTGCTGCGCTCCTCTTCCACCTAGAAGGTTTCCCGCTCGGGCAATGTTTAAAGAGCGATTTCTTTCACGGTAAGAGATGACACATAGAGAATACATGTGCTGGATAAAGGTAAGGCTTGTTGGGAGATGTGCATGGGTTAGCTAAATTATTAGTCACAATTTGAATTTAACACGTTAAAACATGCTCTAACCAATAGGCTGGAACACAAGCGTTTAGCAGAACCGAAGTCCTAATGCAAGTCCTATAATGCAGAGCTGAACATATTGCGAAGCTATTGTTTACACCTATGTACTTTGCAACTGTGCAGGTGAACGCGGTATCAGTGGAAAACAGGAGCTACCAGGAAATAATGTGGCGCATAAGCAAGGAGCCGGACCAAGTAGACTTGCTGGTCATCGACCATGAGACAGACGAGGCCTTCGCGAGCCGTCAGCAGAAGCCCAGTGGTCAGGCGGACGGTGTCCTGGGGCGCTGGACACCAGCCCGACGACATCGGTTAAGTTTTATGAAAACAAAAAAACAGGTATTGCAAGTCGTTATTAATATTCCACGGTGATTTTGCTCTTCCAATAAATATATTTATGGTTAACTGAGACATAACAGTAGCTGTACGTAAGTCACAAGTTTCAGTCCTGAGCCTCGTTATATAAGTTCTGAGTGTTGCTACGAAACACCTTTTGATACATAGTAACCAAGCGGGCTCATATGAGTTATCTTCGTAGCATTTATTTTATCGCTTTCATTTCTGTATATCCCTATTTTTTCAATTCCAGAGGTCCAAAGTGGAAGCCGCAGGCACTGGGGGATTTGTGATTCCCCACGCCATTGAATCGGCTAATGAATCTGAACATGACAAGGCTATCAGCGAAGAAGACCTCGTCGTGAAGGAAGGTGGGGCCAAAAGTCATTGGCGACCACATCTTCCTGCCACCCAGTCCATGTTCCTGAACTGCGCCAGTCCCATTCCTACGCCGAGAAAGGACCACACCAGCAACAGCGGATACTCGTCCATCAGCGTCGGGTCATCGGAAACCATGTCACCTGCAGTTAGTACTCTGATCTATTTTGAATATTTCTAGACATTCGGTTCCATTCTAAAGGCATTTGTTAAGAGAAAAGCCTTGTGTACCTCGAGCAAACATCTCCGAACCAGCTGCCACTTTATATTTACGGCGTTGCAGCAACTAGGAAAAAAAACATCTTTGTTCCCTCCACCATAGGAACGTATGTATAAGATAAAAGCGAACCATGCTGTCACAAGAGCACAATTGATTGCTGAAAACGCTATGCGGTGGTGTATGAGAACGTGCACAGTATCTATTGGCTTTTGCCAGCTATTGAACCATTTGTGGTAAATAACGGTGACGCCTTGGAGCATCTACACCCCAATGACTAGGGCCAAATATCATGGCTCCACCCTTCTGCTAACTGAAGTGGACAAAATACATGAACACTATATATGTGCAGGCGTACACACCTTAATACAGCATACGCCCTATTCTGCACAAAGGTGGCATCAGCAACCACATAACACTGTTACTCGCCTTTCGCTCATTAGAAGCGTCGTATTTTGACAAAGAAAACGCGAAGGATTTCACCCCTGAGTTATGGCGTAACCGACACATCCGCTCATGCATATGCCCCGCAAGATTTTATGAATGCGAGGCAGAGTTCGTAGCTCAAGCTGTGAATGCGTGAAAGCGTTCCGCTTCAAGCTGGCGTTGGGCGCCAGGATGGTAGCGCTGTTTCATGAGAAGTAACGCCTCCAGAACTTCTCGTCAAGAGACAGTAGGATTGGGCGTGTTGGTATAGCATGATAAATAGTGCTTACCAGCGCCAACGACGATTTGATTATGAGAGACGCCGTAGTGGAGGGCTCCGGAACTTTCGACCACCTGGGGTTCTTTAACGTGCGCCCAAATCTGAGTACACGGGCCTACAACATTTCCGCCTCCATCAGAAATGCAGCCGCCACATCCGGGAATCGAACCCGCGACCTGCGGGTCAAAAGCCGAGTACCTTAGCCACTAGACCACCGCGGCGGGGCAGATAACACCAGCCATGCATGCTCATTGCGAAAGGGGGAACTTGTAAGCGGTGAAGGGCACGTCTGTGAACATGAGCATTGGTTGCGCAGTGGAAACCGCGACCGCCACCACTTGTCGCTGACCGGAAGCTTGTAGACTTGATAATCTTGTCATTCAAATGAAAGCAACTTTATAGGTGAAAAGCACCTAAAGCGCGAACATTGTCCGCTGTTCATCGTCACAGCTACATTAGGTATGGCCATGCTCGGGTAACATGTGCTATTGTCGAAACTTGTATAAGACACAGAAAAAGGTTAGACTTATAACAATCATTTCGACAGAGTAATATAAAGCACCTGCAAGGAAAACCCTTTATACTACTGGGTGACTTCAACGTAGCCCTTATGGACTTTAAGACCTTGCTCCGTCAACTCGTCATGATTCACTTCGTGTGGTTAGGATTTTTCTAAAGTCTGTATTTTACTGACGTACTAAGAAATAAACCAGTTACCTTTACTGCGATAGCAATTATATGGTCACTCTCTGCTAGGTTTTGCCGCCGGCGTCGATGTCATGCACCGTATATGTATACGTATCTATACATATAAAAACGCAAGAAAAAAAAAACCAGAAAAAAAACTCAGGCCCGCGCATTTGAACGTGAGATTTCTGCGTCGTGAAAGCGAGGCATTTGCCACTCAGCCACTCCGGAGAACGTTCTTCGCCGTTTAAACGGCAAGCTATTTATATCTACCACTTACAGCTGCTGTGTTTTCGGCACAACCAGAAAGATGGCGCAATGAGTGCACGTCGCCACATCGCATCGCAGCGCCCGCTCTAATCTCCTACGCGTACTTTGCTCGGATTACAGAAGGGGACCTACGCACCCTCGCGCACCCTTATTTCGCGGTGGTGAGGAGGGGGGGGGGGGTCGTACGCCTTGGCTGTCCTCTTAAGGACAACAAAGGAGTGCGATCAACTTAAGCGTCATCATTTCGACTCAACATATTTATTGCGATGCTTAATTTGGCATCTTTTCTTTTCTTTCGAAACAGGACACTGAGTGTGCACTCTCGTTTGTTTACAGAGTACTCTTGTCATGTGGTCTTGCTTATTTGGGACCAACTGAAAGATGCATATATGAGAGATTAAAAGAGCACTGCTATAAAGTGCAAAAGGGTACCGATGGTCCCTTGGCGATCCACTGTAAGAAGTGCGGTTGTGTGCCGTATTTCGATAACACTTGCGTGTTATATCGGGACAGAGATTTATTAATCCGTTTAATAGTAGAAGCTGCGGAAAAGACACGTGAAGATTTTGAGTGTGTTATTGAACCCTCTATCTCGCTCATGTAGAAATAACTTTGTTGTTTGGATGGTTTGATAGATAATAAAAGATAAGTAATGTACGGGACAGACACGTGTGAATTTTGTTGGTCTGCCTTTCATTATTATTATTATTTCTCTTTCACGACGTTTATAAACTCTGACGTTTGCAATAAACGTTTAGTTGAAGTTAAGCGCTTGTGTTGTCTGTTCTGTGTAATAGCGGCTGCGCTTCCTACCAAGATGGATTCATACCAACTGGCCCTATCCAATTGTTGATTGTGCTACGCAAGACGCTCAGCGAGGACTGCAATGTACTGGAATGCTATTCTAGTACAGTATAGCTAGGGTCTACTAGGTTTTGTCGAAAACCGCAGAAATAAGCGACACCAAAGCAGGCTCTTCAAGCATTAAATGTGGGGTACCACGAGTCGAACGCCTCAACAGTTTCTGACGGAATGTCTCAGTCTTTAATATATCGGCACGCAGGTTTTCGCCGGCAAGTCCTTATAGGAATATTGTAAGCCACACTAGTAAATACCTATTTCCTCGCAGAGCTGTGTTCCTTCAAGTTTCCCATTATAGCAACATTGCCAAACATAACGCATCAGAACCATCTAGACCCTGTTTCTTCGTGCATTTTGCTATAGGCAACGACTACGCAAATGTGCTAGTAACAGAGTAGTGAAAGTTTCTCGCATAATAAACAGAATCATTGAGCGCTGGCTGTTTTCCGGTAGCTTCTCAAACTGCCTTAACGAAACGAAAAATTGGCTCGAGTCACCTGTAGAGCTGCCGTGCAAACTACATGACACGGACAACTATAGCGTGAAGCTGATATGTGTTTCACCATATTTACCATCACCTGCACCAACTTGCAGGAATCTGCGGATGGGCTTCGTCTCTGCCACTTGTCCAAGTGGCCAAACTTCGAAGGCTACGGATTCGCCTTGAAAGCCGAGAGGCTTCGAGATGGCCAGTTCGTTGCACATGTAGACCACGGCAGCCCAGCCCATCTGGGCGGGCTGCGGAAAAGGGACAGGATAGTCGAGGTAACCTTTTCTTACTATATTTCAGGAGTACAGACTAACATTCTAATGAAATGCCATTTCAATGCTGCTAAATTGGCGAACGTAATGTATTACAGTCCTGAGTACCTTTCATACGAACGCTCCATCACGTGTCTCGCTGCACTTTTATTGACGCTGACACCACGTGCGCTTCGGTTCTGTTGCCAAGATGCTAACCATACATGCCGACATACTATCCAAGCCTACCAATGTATTATCTCGGCAAACGCGCCCAGAACTTCGCAGCTGGCATCAATCAAACAAGGCCTGGCAGCGCATCGAAGTGTTCGCGTTAAAGTTGCTGACGGCTGTACGTTAAGACAAGAATGGAAAGTCGGGCACAATTATTGTGCAAGAGTTAAGTATCGGCCTGCAGTATCTACATCTCAAGCATCTCAAAAACTTTTTTTTACCCGCATGTCTTGCGTTATGATACAAAAGCGATCTACCTGTTTCCACCCCTACCTGTTTCTGATTAAGTGGCTGTTTCTTCAGCACGATTCATAAGTATGTAAAAGAGCGAAAAAGGCAAACAAGAACAAAGTACGAGGGCACAGGAAGAAGACTACACGGGTGCTACAGGGCATGGTTCCACCTACTTATACATCCCGTGTCCTACTTTTTCCTCGTTTTTTTGCGCCACTTTACGATGCAGTACCAACTAGTTAGGCTTCCTGTACTGAAGCATGTCAGCACGTTGTCCGCGCAGGTGAATGGCGAATCGGTAGAGGGTGCCAGCTATCGCGATGTCGTTAACCGTATCAAGCTGGATCCTGGCAAGGTGGCCCTTCTGGTCATCGACCGCGAGACTGACGAAGCATTCGCTCATCAAAACCGGACTCCCAACAGCCGAGATGACTGCGCAGTTGAATACAGGACACCACCTGTGCAGCCACCGCCGTATGCCACAGCTTCAGGCTCGAGACACCCTGTTCCAGTACGTGTCCTGTGTTTTCTTTGTTAAAGCTTGAAACGCTAGATAAATATAATGGAACGAAGCAACTTAAGCGTCATGTTTCGAGTCACTAAGATAGCCGTTACATAAAATTTATCTCTGCGCACACGTTTATTAACGGGAAAATTGTAGCTGCCTCACTAAGGACAAAAAGTGACTGTTGGCGTTCGCATCAACATTCTTTTAAACGATGAAAGTAAAAATCAACCGGCGTGCCTTCTGGAATCTAACGTAAATTAATTATTAAGACATTTTTATTGAGTTGAAGTAGAAAATTGACAATAACCATACTGTAACTTCGGGAAATTGGGTTGTAATAGAACGTAGAGAGCCCTAGAAGTATAGGAAAGCAATCGGTGTAAAAAAGGTAGTAACTAACAGTATTTGGCAGTGACGTATAGTTATGCAAAGTATGTTCGAGCGTTTGAAAGTAAATGCAAGACCACGTAGAAAGAATAAAGACCTTTAAAATATTCAGTCGTAATGACTGCCTCTGTCAAGCTGTCTTCGCCTGTCAGGCTTCACATAGTCACGTAGCGCGAGCTCTTTCACGTTACGTGCAAATACATCTATGTATTAGTAGGAAAACCATGGTGCTGCATGTGGCAGACGTCTGTAAGCGAAAGATCACGTCAGTCGCAGAAAAGATAATCCCTAAGGCTTCTTCTAGAGATTAGCTAGATTATACAGCCTCTGAGACAACTTGTATGTGCCCGCTCTTCTTTGAAGGTATAACTTTTTTTTACGTATTGTTTGCATGCATTCATTAGTTCGTGTAACCTGCACCACCAAAGCAGCCACACATGATGCCACTCTATCTATGCACACATCTCAAATAAAACATGAGTATCGTTTAAAGAGCGAAAAGATTTGTTTTCAAGTGATATTCTTGGTAAGCACATGCCCACTTTCCTAATGTTTGGTGAACGCGGGCGTGAAGTGATCGGCTCATTGCACTGCAATACGGGGCAACACAACTGTCTTATCATTAGTATAGTTTACTTTATTATGAGTATAGAATACTTAGCACAAGTAAACATATAGGTAACATTCCAAAAAGACTCACAGAACAGTAAAACTGCAATAAATGCACACAACTACACATACAGTGCACAATGTGACATGGTAGTAGTTCGCACAAAACTTCACGCCGGACGGCATGAACCGAGAAAAGAAAAGAAAAATACTGGCTTACATCGCATTACTAGTTTACATCGCACTTTCACGAAAAATTCACAAGCAGTTGCCGCATCTACAAAACAGCAGTTTTAGGTGTTCGATGCAAGCTGTTATCGAGGCAGGATTGTTTATTGATAAGTTTACGTCCTAGCTTTAGAGAACATATATTTTTCTACCTTTACCACTTCTCTCTGCGCTCGGTACAAGAGCGTTAAGCAATTTGCAAACGCCACAGATACCGATACTAAGCATAAATGTAATTTCCCCACAATCTCATGGTCTGAATTCGAATACTACATGTACCAGCTCAATGAAAACCTTCAACGTGAGCGGTGAATTACTGTCTTGAGCCAAGAAACGATTTTATCGCAAACGTTCTCTACAGCATTTCCAACTGATTTTTTTTATGTGAAGCAACCCACGAAAATAGTACGCCAAGTGAAAGCACAATATATCGATATGTGATGTTTAACGTCTCAAAATCACCATATGGTCATAGAGACGCCGTAGTCGAGGGCTCCGGAAATTTCGGCCATCTGGGGTTTTTTAAAGTGCGCCCTAATCTGAACACAGCAGCCTACAGCATTTTCGCCTCTATCAAAAATGCACCTGCCGCAGGCAGTATTCAATCGCACGACCTAAGAGAACACAAAAAAAGCTCTCTGCGCCGAACAGCGCAACGCGACAAATGTGCTACTTCAAAGATTCAATGAAGAATGCAATACGAACATCACTAAGTAATGACGTCGTTCGTAACTAGCAGCAGCCAAGCTGAGATGCCGACGAAAGAAGCGAATATCACGACGCACGCCGGGCACGTTATCACACATCTTTTATCGCGTCTCCCAGCTGCTGTCTGTACTCCCTCTTGGCCTTACATAATCGTGAATACGGAGCGCGACAACGTTGCCGTCGCGTCGAGGCCATGTGTTTTTCTCTCACATTCGATTCATGCCTGATCCGCCCCGACGATATTCCACCATCCAAACACACCGCAATGCCCACCGTCGTGGCGCAAACGATGAAGACGAATTCAGAGCCGCAATGGGAGCCAGTTAAAGCCACATTCGCAGTCACAAAGACACGTAGATGTATAATGTGTACTGGGGAGCTATTCTCTTGGTGTCCAATGCGTGAACATATCTAATTCGGCCTCCCATGACTGGCTAAAGCGGGTGAGCAGCACATCGCCTTTTCGCAGTCTTTCTCGCAACGTCATTTTGACGCCACGCAGCTTCCACAACTCTCGACACAAATGAGAAAGACGGAATACGTTTGGCCATAACGAATGCTGCCTCCACAGAGCCGCTTTTGGACGCGCATCTCTGAAGCCATACATGGACTGTAATCACGTTAGCCCTAGAGTTAGGTTTAACGTGGAAGCCCTCCTAACGCCCCTGAAAAGTCTTTTCGCATTCCTTGTAACGGACTTCAAACATCTAATCACGTTTGTACGCATGTTCAGACTGATCTAGTTTGTTTAAAAGTCCTCTTACTCTACTATTCGTCCACTCAGCCTCTTTTCGCGTAGGGAATGTGCTAGCGGGCTTGGTGCACAGACGTAGGCAGTCGTGCTATGAAGCCACGACTTACTGTTTTTTTTTCTGTGGGGGGGGGGGGGGGGGACTGAATGAGCTCCGGCAAATTAGACATGTCCGCGAATCGAACACCAAGAAAATAGCTCCTATAGAAAGGTACTCTAATAAACAACTAGGATGCGTGCTTTTTGGAAGGCAGTGAGTGTTGTGTTGCCATCTTACGGCTGGCGTGAAGCTGCGTAGTGCCGCTGCTCCAGATCAGATATTTACTATCACCGTGTCAACCTCAGGTGCACTTCTGCTCGTAGTCAGTCAGGTGAAACCACATCAAAATGCTCAAAATGTTCTTCTTAAATATTTTTTTCGATTATTACTCTTGTGCGCCCTATGTCGTACGTCTTCAGCAGTAGCGCTTATGCGGTTTCGTTTTATGTTATACGTGCTGACAAAAACAGTGAGAGGCGCAAACAACTAATATACTAGTACAGAGCAAACTATCGTCTTTGTACCTCTGCATGCACATCGGTTTTCTATACTTTTCCCTTGCGTGGCAGGTAGTTATCAATGAAGTTATTGTAACACCATTTGCTACACTCGCAGCATCGATATGTATCGTGAATATTGCAGGAGACCCCAAAGACCCCACTAGAGTCCGACGTGTCCACCGTCGCTTCCAGCGACAAGCTGAATGACCGGAGTACCACGGCCGAGAAGCCACAGGAAAACAGACTGATCAATTCTTTCTGGCCCCCTAAACCTGCATCGCAATCTGTACCGCTTCTCGTAGCTCGACCAATGAATCTAGTTGCCCCGAAATCACGTCAGCATGAAGACGAAGACGACTCACAGCGTGATCAACAGCCCAAACATCAGCCGGCCAAGACGAAGCTTCACGGCATTGCGTCGAAGCCCTTCCCCAGCATGTCCAACACCAACGAACCGTCAAGCCTTCCAACACCCACCTCCTCCACCTTTATGACGTCTCATCATCCCGCTTCGGCTGAATTGCACGACAACAATTCGCCTCTGCGATCTCCCACAAGGAGCGCCTCAGAGTACTTCTCAGCCCAAAAGGTGTCGTCCTCCATTCCAAGCTCGACGAAGTTCTCTCCTACTGAAAGATACACTCCGATGAATTCGCCATTACGCCCAATATCCTCGACAGCCAATCGCACGTCGTCGGCACCTGGTTCAGTGGGTTACACGTTGAACCAGCATTGCGACCTTCACTGTCCGGTGCAGAGCTGGTCATTCCAGTTGCCTTACGCACCGCTAGAGATGGACCTCCAGCCAGAGCGGACGACTACATACGCTCCTGGTTACTCTGACTTCCTGTCGATGTACTCAGGCTACGCAAGTAGTGAACCCCTCAACAGTGCCACAGAAATGACCAATGTGGACCAGGCAACGACTGAACGTCACTGCACAGAAGACGCCGAAAAATCATGTAACGTGGTGGGCGCTCAGTCAAGCTCTGCGAACACGGGCGTCCATGAAGAGCCATAGCACAACGCTCATGTTGTGTGAATGTGCACGAAGACGAGATAGCGGAAGAGACGGTGGATAAGCTCGACCGGGCTAACGTCGATTATCAATATTTTTGCCTTTCTCCCACTGTCGTGTACTCAATACAAATAACTGCGCTTTTATCATTTTATTTAATGGCAGCATCGTTTCTGCACTGGCTTCCCACGCTATGCTGCAGTCCGTATTTCTAGAAGTTCTGCTTGTTATATTTAAGGCATTAAGCGACCTAATGAGAAAGCTCTTGGACGACGCTATGAAGTGTACTTCCTCATCGACAACAGCTTTCTCATTATTTATTTCAATAGACCTGATTCCGGCCTCAAAAAGTTCATGTACTGTGATGATACACTATATTGGAGCTGTTCTTTGAATGGCCCGCTGTTCAAGAATTTGTTGGTATTTCGAGCCCAGCACGCTTACTGTTAGCGGCTTGTTGTCGGCATTGCCGCTTTGCCTTTCGCAGGTGAGAGCACTTTCACGTTCGTTTTGATAGATGGCAGAAAAAGTGCGTCGTCTGCAACACCCTTCTTTTCCATCGTCATCAATGTCATCGTCATTATCATGACAGGTAGCGGGAACCTTTCATGGGCTGCGCCATGATGGCCAAGTGGGATTGGAAGCGTGCTTATTGGTCATCGTGGTCGCTTATAGTGAATGCCTTGCATGTGCTGTTACTTGTTGGCAGCGTCATTGCCATCGGGCACCTCGCATGTGCTAAGGCGCGTATTCTATCGCGCTGTCGAAGCGTATCTCTCTAAGTCGCGTAGAATGAAGCGCGTAGTTGTGATCTTTTCCGCCTGAGTCACTCTATGGTGTATTAACGGCCGCGTAGACGCGCGCATAGAAGAAGCTGCTCACAGGAAAATGGTCTGATGTTCGGGCGAACCGATGGGCTTTTTCTGGGTACAGTAGTGTGCGCACGCGTGCTGGCCTCGAGGAGGCACGTTTTTGGTGGCTGATAACGCGACGACACGTGCAGACCAAGCGACATCTCGTGCCACAAACATGCGATTATTGGTCTCCAAGAGAGGCGTAAATGAAGGCCTCCGAGATTGCGTACCTACATGTGGCGGACAGTTTCAGAGTCCAAAAGCCACCAGTTTTGATTTCGGCAACCTCCACTCTGGGTGCTGTTCGGACTAGGAAAAAGCCCATTCAATCAATTTTTATTTTTTATATTAACAATTCTTTATCCCTGATTCGAAGTCAACTTATGCTCTGATATGCATCCAGCATAAATGTCTATATGAATAGAAGACTTCGATTTCTTGCAAGTTTGACGCTTCGAGCACAGCGCTTAGGCCCCCGTTCCTGCGCTAGGTGGCGTCACCATTGGTGTAGGCGTAACCAATAGATCGAACGAAGACAAAATACAGCGAATGCGGAGCCATCACGTGTCCATCAACATTTGAGGGCAACACAACAGCATATGAAAAATCGAACAGCATCGGCTTCTGCATTATGGACATTCGCAGTTCGTTCCTCAAATACTGATTCGTAGCAGCCATGACAGTAGCTATAATTCATAACTGTTTTGCGTAGGATAGGGTGGGGTAAAATACGACGAAAATTTGAAGAAAGCGCACATTTCTTCCATTCCACTCATTGGCTGTGATTGTAAACATGAAAACTTTCGTTTGGGTAAAACTTGTGCGCTGCACAAATAGTACCATATTGCCCTAGTTGAAAGGGGCGTTTTCAAAATAAAAAATGCACCATATGTCTCATTTAGCCCTAACTTGCAGAGAAAAAACGAGACACAGCGTGGGGCAAAACGAAGCAGTGTGAAACGATTTCATCTCTTCAGATTTTCCAGCAGCACCACATGAAATTCACTCCATTGGCCCACACACGGTCTTTATGAGCCTAATCATTGCACTCCACGCAATAAATCAAGACACAATTCGGCACTGTGTTGCTCCAAAACTCCTAGCAGATCAAACACACACACACCCCTCTTTCTTTGTGCCAATAGTGTATTTTAGTGAATTCTTGCGCTTCAATAAATTATTCAATGATTGAAGGCTAGATATTGCCAGAAGGCTGTAGTGGGATTGGGGCATAAAGAGGTAGACGGTCTCTGTCTGGAAGAAACGATTACGAAGTGGATTGAGACTGGCCCCAGCCCGCCAGTGTGCCAGGCATTGTCGTCGCGTGTAAACGTCGTAAATGTCTGCAGATATACGTTTCCTTGTAAGAATATCTTCTGACGCATTATCTTCGCCTCTTTTTGCCGTTCTGATGCAGAACTGCGCGGGCATTTCGTGACTTTATATTTCGTCTGCCACGCTTTGTGAGGCGATGGATTTGAGATTTTCTGTCGCTTGTTATTTTCAAGATTTCGGTATGAAACAAATATCATTAAAAGTCAATTCCAAGACGTGTTTGTGAACGGCTTGACTTTGATATTCTTTCGCTTTTTTTTCATGCGCCTCTTGAGAACATCCTTGGAAACGCGGAACAACTTCGATGTAGCACGTATGAAGTTGGGGTGGAAGTGGTCAACAGCAGTCAATGACTTTTTTATGTCGTTTTCCACCCATGAAGCTCTATATAATGATTTCATCCACGTCCGAACCCTTCTCAACATAACAATAAAATTAGTAATAGTCAACGGTGCACATAATAAGACACTAAAACATTTCGATGCCTTTTTTGTCTCCCACACGCCTGAATACAAAAAAATATCCGCTATGGCACCGGCAAATAAATAAAGCAATCATTTGGCGGTATGTAGCTAGTAGAATAAAGTAACAGAATGAATATGTAAGCTGATGTACTGACGTCAGCGTAGCTTCATGCACGGATCCAAAATTTTGCCCGAGCTGAATTTCGCCCCTTTTTTGGCGGATAACGAACACATCGACACCAGGCGCGTATTTTTTTCTGCACGAATGCTGTGAACAATAACAAGCTTTTACACATAAAAAGATAAAGAACTACCAGCACCTATTGCTGAAAGAAAGAAACAAAAAAAATATTTTTTTTTGTATTAGCAACAGAAGTTAGAAAAATCTAAATGTCGCGTTTCGCCCCATGTCTCATTTAACCCACCCTATCCTATCTATATACCTGCGTTCGTTTTGAACGTCTTTCGTTGTGCTACAGCGACATGCGGAAAGGGGTGGGAGTAAGCCTTATTTAGGGGAAATTTAAACGAAAACTGAACCAGGCACTTGTTTGCAGTGCTAAAATTATCACGCTGCGTGTCTCTTTTCTTCGGGTATTATAATTTCTTTGCATCGTATTCACTCTTTTGCCCTAGTGGCTAAGCTGTGGCTCTTTCTGTTCGTCAATAGATTACTCTTTGTAATCCTCATTTTCCAACCGACTCTATACGTAAAGCCGCTTAGCCTGAGTCATTATTGTAATAAAGTGAAGTGAAGAGAAGTAAAGAGGCAAAAAGAAAGTGTTTCTTAATTTTGTTGGCCCTAAATATTCCGAAATTCATTACTTACCATTTAAATAGACACTTTTTTAACTGTAGCAGACCATTAGAGCTAACCTGTAGGTTCTAATAGAAAATTCCACTCTACATGACGTCAAAAAAAAACAAAAAAAACGGCCTGCCTGCGCAGACTGCGCAGCACAGTTACAGCGATAGCTGGAAGAGCGGCCTTTCAGAACACTTTTCTAAACCCTGTTTGGCATGCTACAAGCACATTGCTTGGTACCCACTACGCCATTAATAATCACATTTTTGTCTAGTAAGCCCGCATTCATATGCTATTCTTCGTTATTCTTCGGAGAAGCGAGGTATCCTCTAAACAATATAGCTTACAACGAATGTTGTGCGAATTTTTTTTTTTTTTGTGCAGTGGCTGATGACGATGAAGAATATTACTTGAAGTGAGTATGCGCCACAGCTAATAGGTGAGCAAAAACAAGTTTTCTAATGGGTTGGAGCATTGAACGGCCCAGTCGTTACGCAATTCGCATTGCGTGACGCCTGGCTGTTTCTTCGATGTTTGCATGCTTTATTACTCATATTAACCCGATTCTTTTCCCGACATCAAGCCAGCCTAAGGCCAGTTTAAAAACGAGTTTCAAGCACTGGCGTGGCTCAGTGGTATAAAATACTTGGCTGGCTCGCAGCTGACCAGGGTTCGAATACCATTGTGTCATTGGTGTTTTTTATTAACTGACTTTTTTTCGTTTGATACTAGTTACGGACACCGGCGGTGACGGTGATGGCGGACAACTACGGCACCGCACGTGACCCGTGTTCGGATCTCATAACAGCTTTCGCTGTAAAAATTACAGCATATTCACGCAGTAAATGGTGATGAGTGGGGCGAAGCGTCCGTCCGTCTGTCTTTTTTTTTTTATTGCAACAAAAGCTTGCCTTGAGGGCATAAGGTTTTTTGTTAAATGTGTGCTGTTAGGCCGGTGTTGTGTATGAAGTGAGGTAGCCTCTTGTGGAATCTGTTTTCATGTATCCAACGCTTGTTACTGTCTGTGTCACTGTAGCGAAGGCCGGCTTGAAGGAGGTGAGGGGAGCGTTCTGGCTGCAAACCTTTACATGTCCATAAAAGATGGTATGTATCTGCTTGCATCGCTGGAGTGGGGCAATACGGACACGTATCACGGACTCGTAAATGTGACCAGTTCCATGACGACATAACGGCCGGTGTATGTGGATATGCTGAGCTGGCGACGCTGGAGGTATGGACTGCCCTTGACCATAACGAGCTTCGACGCTAATGTCCTATGTTCGGTTTGTGTTAGCATGCCAAAGTTATCAAGAAGAAGAAGAAGAAGGTGCTTGCTACCGATGTACGCAGTAATAACGCCCGTTCGCTTTCTCTACGTGGCAGATATACAACTGATAAAGGCAAGTATTTCTGGGTGAAAGATGCAGTTAGTGATCCAGTGTGTGGCTTGTACGAGATAGCACACAGACAGCTTTTTCTTTTTGTATCAAGTGTTGTTGGTTGTCGATAGGTCACAGAGGCTGGCGCAGATTCTCCAAAATTACACTTGAGTCAAAAACGACAGCATAAGCAATTAGATATTGGGATATCCTTGATATGCCGAAGTGCATTCAAGATTTTTTGAGCTCTTTCCTCCTCAGTTCAGCTTATGTTACGCTTAAAATGGCAGGCATATTTGACATTCCTTTATTATGACCGCAGTGTCTATTCTCCCGGCAACCGGGATAATTGTTCAAAAAAATTCCTCCTGGTGGTCGCCTCTTATTGGCTCTCATATGTCACGTGACTAACTGCCGTGGGTAGAAGAGAAAAAACTGGGGGCATACGCAGCCTAGCGTGCGTTAGATTAGGTTAGGCTGCGAGACAGACTGGACAGACGTAGCCCAGCGTGTGTTGACTTAGGTTAGGTTACGTTAGGTCAGGTTGAATAGGTTAGGTCAAGTTCATTCAGTTGCCAGGAGAATCATACAAAAAATTTATCACGGCAGTTAGCCACGTGACTTATGAGAGCCAATGGGAGGTGACTGCTGGGAGAAATTTTTTTAATCAATTATCCCGGTTGCCGGGAGAATAGACACACCCTATTATGGCAGCACTCGGCGGATATTAACAACCATCAAGAGTGCTCTGACATACCATAGTTCATACTGCGGTGACTATTGCATCAGTCAAGATACAGAAAATGGTGGGTGCCTGACAACCGCCGCTTCAGTGCAGTGGTAATGTCTTAATTGGTAAATTACTCACAGTATCCCTGTCCAGCTTGTATATGCATACGCTTTGTGTCCTTTCATCAGTGTGTTAATTATTTCAATACTTATGTTATTTTTCAATGTACCTCAAGGAAATTCCTTCATTTAATTTTGCTGCACATGGATAAAACTCACTAACAACCGAACTCGTCGGCTACTACCGCCATTTTTGCCCAAACGCATACATTCGAAACACCGTAAGGATAGTATGTAATATTGCAGGTGTGGCTGAAATCACAGCAAATGAATGGCATTCATCCTTTCTTTTCACTTTTAGCGTATTGCTGCCCGCCTGCTGGTGTTGGCGCTGACGGGACACCTTAGTGCGTGGCAGCTATGGTTAACGCAACAAGCAGTACACGTAAGTAGGCACTTCCAGTGCAAGTTTTCATGAACGTCATTGTAACTTTGAGATGGAGAAAACAAACAAAAGAAAGCATGAATGCGACATGAACCGACCGTGGTGGAATCATCTGAGCAGCCTAAATGAATACGCCTGGAAAGCATTCCTGTAGCGTTAGCTACACTAGTCGAGGTTGAACAGTTTTGCGTGACTTACGGTGAGCAATTCTGCACAAGAACAAGAAGCAGTCACGTCATAAAAGCCAACTCTTTAAGGAGCGCTTTGCTTCAAATGCAGCCAAGTACTGGTTAATTCAGAAAGTTTTCTTTTCTACAAAGGTAGTCTGCTTTAGCAGAGGCAAATGAAGGAAAGCACAAGCAAACAAGCATGGCGGTGCGTCTCTTAGTGCATGTGATTTTTATCACCCTCATCTGTTTGCCATGAGGATATTCTTTAACATGAACCAACTACTATATTGCTATGTCTCTTAACTTGGGCCAATACAAGTAAACACACACACACACACACACTCTCTCTCTCTCTCTCTCTGAACGATACTATCATGCGTGATTGCACCATTATGTACCTCGCAGCGCCCCCTCATCAAACTTGCAACACGACCGACCAGTGCACGGTCATCGACCCAATAATGGCATGCTCCGACCACCTGTGCGTGTGTCCCTCTTCCCCCGGCGGACCAATGGTGACCGATGGAGGACTGTGCAACTCCACAGGTCAGAAATAAGAGACTGACGCCATCAATGCGATGACCCTACAAGGCTGGCTAATGGATCTTCCTGGAGGATACTTGGGACCGAAGTGACAAGGCTTTCAGCTTCTGAATACTTTTCACGGTTCGAAATGGTGGTTGTGCAGGCTTGTTAGTAGGTACACATAGTTGTTCCAAACAGCGCTTGGGTATAACTGCATGTTCCTAGTTGTTCAGCCGTCTTCGGTAATGATGTGCATAGGACGTTCTATTGCGCGCGTTCTTAGCTTTAGAGAGAGGGCATCCGGGCCTTCTGAAATGGCTCGGCGACCAGACTCAGGCACACCGCAACCCAACACTCAAAGGCAGCGCTGATGAGAGACGTGGGCTTGAAAATGGCGGCGCAATGCCCCTACCAACTTCAAAGAGTGGCAACAGCAAGACCCTCAGACGAGGCGTCTATGAAAGCGTCCTAGATATGCCCAGCATTGATGTTGGGCCGTACCTAATTATACGAACAATTACATCACAATATTATTATTGTGACTAATGCTACTATAATGTTACTGCGTTCCACAGCAAGGCTCCGCGAGTCGCCCTAGTCTATGCTCTGTGTAAAGAGGTAGTTATTTTTTACATATATAGAACACAGCGACACCTGTCTTCCATGTGGGAAGTATGTGCCTGTGCAAACTTGTAAGATCAGACGATCCAATTACTTGGATAAAGGTATTTGGGTTGTTCAATCGACATAAGTTGTTCAGCACATTTTTTTTCTTTTAGTGGTCGTTTTTTTTGCATTGGTAATTTTGGGCCCGCAGCAATTTAGTAAAATACGTTTTGCCAGACTGGGTGTCTTAAGGCAGTGTAGATGGCCTCATTCTTCGGCTACATTGCAAGCTGGTGAATAGATTCTGTGCTTCGTGATACCAGCACGCACAAAAACAGCGTTCCACGGTCAGAGTCATGGCTAGTGGTGGCACTGACAAGTTTGAATGACCATATATATGTATATATATATATATATATATATATATATATATATATATATATATATATATATATATATATATATATATATATATATATATATATATATATTTATATATATATATATATATATATATATATATATAGAGAGAGAGAGAGAGAGAGCATCGAACGCGTTAATCGAAGGTCGTAGGTTCGATTCCTGCTCACGGCTGGTTATTTTTTCATCCACTTTTCTTTCTTCCTATTTACATTCCATTGGTTCTAATAACTTCCCCTGTACATTCCTTGGCATTACTGTCTGTAAGATCTCATTATATTGTGTTAAAACACGAAAAACGAGCCCTTAGGTACACACTTCTTTCCCTTATATATATATATATATATATATATATATATATATATATATATATATATATATATATATATATATATATATATATATATATATATATATTTATGTGATGTATGAAGCGATGATTGGTAGAAGCCGAGAAGGAAGAAGTGGAGGGTAGAATAAACATGGCGTATGAGCCAGGCCACGTCACCCATTCATCGTAGCGTCACACAAGTCGACGGGATAAAGACCTGGCGGCCACGTCATCAACCAGCCACACATCATTCACGAAGCCACCAGCAATACGCCTCAACTGAATATCGACCACAGAAGAGGTGATCTCAGGCGCAAGCAGTTACCGGCATCATGGCAGAACCATCGACCGACCTTCCCATCCCCAAGTACACCGGAGCAGTGGACGATGGACCTGTACAGTACTGGTTCGACCTGTTCAAGCTCCACGCTACCGCTGCATCTTGGTCGGAACGGGAGATGGTTACGAACTTCAGCGACTATGTCACCGGTGAGGCATTCAAGTTTTACCTCACCCACATATTCGACAACGACGAGCCTTGGCAAAAGATAAAAGAAGGAATGATCATCTGGTTTCAAGACTATAATGAAGATTCTATTAGCACACGCACTCTCAGTGCATTCAAACACAGTCATCGCAGTCATAAGCAGCCTTTACGCACTCGAGCACAGAGCATGAATTTACAATGCCCATCAGGTGAAGTTAGCCACATGCTCACGGAAAGACCACGTGGTCGTGTTCCCAACCTTCCACCTGGTTCCTCATCCGCGGATATATCACCAATGCTCAACTCACCGCTGCATAAAAGAATTGAATCCGCTATTAATGACCGAGATGCATTTAATACTTCATGCCACATGACTACTTTGCAAACTGACTTGGCATTCAGCTCAGCAGTGCCACAAATTCAGAAGCATTCACAATCAGCATCTTGTGAAGTAAAGTCTTCTGCAGAAGCGTCTAGTGTTAATCAATTACAAGATCGAAGTGACGTGAATCCAGTATACAACCTCACTGCCAACAATGAAAACAAAAGCAGAGGTGCGACTTCTGATGACACAAGTAATCTTCAGGCAACCACCAACAATGAACGATTTATGAATACAGAATATTCAAGTGCACGAAACCCCGCACATTGTTTTGTGCCGGAAATATCTGCATTGGTTCACGTCGTAGAAGCCTGCGAAGGACTTACTAAGAATCCTGACACAGCACGATCAATGTCACACCACAAGGAAGTCGACGAAACCATCTGCGACATCAAACCATCTGCGACATCGCCATAGAAAAATCTCCAAAAGCCACAAAAGCACCCCTTGTACTCGGCAGAAACACAGGCAGCGCCCAATCAACCTCGATCAACGCGCACGCAAGCTGCCTGCACGACCGGTGCCACGACGAAGAATCCCATGCCTACGATATCCGAACTGTCCATTCTGCAAGGTGTTCGAACCTCGTTTGTTCTTCACAAGAATGCCGGCTGTGATTTCCGCTATCTCCACGTCCAAAGCATTCTTGTATTATCCAGGACGCAACCATCAGCCTCGCCCACCAGAACTCCTGCGTTAACCGGACTGCTGCACTCTTTCCTGAAGTTTTGCGAGTTTACGGAACACCACGGGGCCATGAAACCAATTGTGCATTTTGACATTTGTGACTTCTCAACCTCTCCTTGTGTACTTTTCCTTGTTCGTAATCCATGCCTTCTTTCGGGGGGAGGGGGAATCGTGTGACGTATGAAGCGATGATTGGTAGAAGCCGAGAAGGAAGAAGTGGAGGGTAGAATAAACATGGCGTATGAGCCAGGCCACGTCACCCATTCATCGTAGCGTCACACACACACACACACACACACACATATATATATATATATATATATATATATATATATATATATATATATATATATATATATATATATATATATATATATGTATTGTGGTGCAACGCGAACAAAGCACAGGTACGCCTTGAGACAACGAAAGCAGCGTGTTCTCAACAGCTGAGCCGCAAGATTTTCTTCTTCGTTCTCGAGTCAAGCCAGAGGCCCACTACCTGGGGTCCGCTAAATCCCCTCATCATCGTTTTTGTCCAGATGTAGACACGGGTCAATTGCCTCCTTCTTAAAGAGCATCGACGCGATGCGAAGTCAATAATGCAGTTTTTTTATTTTAAGAAAAGTCTCACGCAATCACTCGCTGACGTAAGGCTTCATGCGCACTACGTGAACGAGTTCAGGATGGTGCTGGTGACGCTTGGTACTACATGAATTGTCGAGAACGACTTCGTAAGTGACGTCACTCAGTTGTCGCAGCACTCGGTATGGCCCAAAAGTATCTTCTTAAGAGCTTTTCTGAAAGTCGTAGTTTCCGTACGGGTGTCCAGACCCATACTTTGTCGCCAGTTTGATAGACAACTGCTCTGATTGATGATTGATGTGTGGGGTTTCACGTCCCGAAACCACTATATGATTATGAGAGACGCCGTAGTGGAGGGCTCCGGAAATTTAGACCACCTGGGGTTCTTTAACCTGCACCCAAATCTGAGCACACGGGCCTACAACATTTCCGCCTCCATCGGAAATGCATCCGCCGCAACCGGGATTCGAACCCACGCCCTGCGGGTCAGCAACCGAGTACCTGAGCCACTAGACCACCGCGGCGGGGCAAGACAACTGCTCTGCAGTGGGCATTGTAGTGGCCTGCATCGTACTCTTGCTGCTGGCGGATCCGTCAACGTGCCAGTTGTCTAGCTTCTCCGGCGCGTTCCGTAAACGTGTTGGTGTCTGGGTTGATGTCGTCACTTTCGTGCGGTAGCATTGCAACTAACATAGTGCGTACTTCTCGTCCATGAACGAGGCTGAACGGGGTCATGCGGATAAATTCTTGCTTGGGCCGTGTTCTACGCAAACGTTATGTATGGCAAGATTTCATTCCAATTTTTTGTGTTCAACGTCTACGTACATCGAAAGCATGTCTTCAATGGTTTTGTTCAGACGCTCCGTCAGCCTGTTTTTTTTGTGGGTGGTAGGCGGTGGTTCACGATGCAAAGTTTCACTCAGCATCAGGACGTGATCCAAAAGAGCTGCCTTAAATGCGGTTCCTCTGTCTGTGATCACGACGGTTGGTGCGCCATGCCTCAGTACAATATTTTCGATGAAAAATCATGCCACCTCCGCTGCTGTACCTCTCTGGATAGCCTTTGTCTCGGCATAACGGGTCCGAAATTCCGTCGCGACCATAACCCAGCGGCTCCCTGCAGTAGAAGTACGTAGCGAGCCCAAAATGTCCATGCCTATCTGGTAGAATGGAGCTGTTGGGACCTACACGGGTTGCAGGAAGCCAGCTGGTTTAGTCGGTGGTGACTTGCGTCGCTGGCAGTCGAGACAGGTACGAACGTGGTGCTTCACGGCTCTGGTTAGTCTCGGCCAGTAATACATTTGCTGTACTCTGGCCTACGTTCTCATGTAACCCAAATGGCGAGAGGTCACCTCGTTGTGGCATGCTTTGAGTACTTCGGTACGAAGGGCTGCTGGTATGCCGAGCACATAGGCGGATTCCGTCGACGAAAAGTTTCTTTTGTAGAGTACTCCGCCCCGTAAACAAAACGATGACAACCATCTCGCGAAAACTCTTAGCGCCTTCTGAGATCTGCCTTCCAAGTAGTTAATTAAGCCAAGCAACTAAGTGTCGTCACGTTGTTGCTGCGCAATGGTGGTCGTGTCGAGGGGACCGAGAAATGCCGTTTCCTCCTCCTCAGGTAGGGTTGCCAAATTAATGGGTAAACGGGACAGACAGTCAGCGTCTATATGTCGCTTGCCTGACTTGTGCACGACCGTCATGTCAAACTCTTGCAGTTTTAGGCTCCAACGCGCTAATCGGCTGGTGGGATCTATTAGATTAGTTAACCAGCAAAGGGATTGATGGTCACTAATAACGTTGAAGTGCCGGCCATACAAGTACGGGCGAAATTTCATTACTGCCCATACTACGGCGAGGCATTCTTTTTCTGTTGTTGAATAGTTAGCCTCTGCGCGTGTTAGCGTTTGGCTTGCGTAGCTGATCACTCTTTCTGTGTCCTCTCGCCGTTGCACAAGCACAGCCCCAAGACCTACATTGCTAGCGTCTGTGTGAAGCATCGTCGGGGCTTCTTAGTGGAAGTTGGCAAGCACCGGGGGCGTTTGAAGACGTTGACGCAGGTCATTAAAGGCAGCCTCCTGTTCTTCTTTACACTCAAAGGCAACATCGCCTCTTGTGACACGAGTTAGTGGCGACGCGATGCGGGCGAAGTCTGCGATAAACCAGCGATAGTAGGCACAAAGGCCCAGGAAGCGTCTGACAGCCTTCTTATTGGAGGGTACTGGGAACTGTGCGACGGCGGCAATTTTTCCAGGATCGGGCTGGACACCTGCGTTGCTGACGACGTGACCGAGAAACTGAAGTTCGTGAAAACAGAAATGACACTTTTCTGGTTTCAATGTTAGGCCCACGGACCATATGGCACGTAAAACAACTTCCAGCCTTTTGAGATGCTCGTCAAAAATCGTCGAAAACACTATAACGTCGCCCAGATAGACTAGGCACGTCTTCCACTTCAATCCCGAAAGTACCGTGTCCATAAGCCTTTGAAAAGTTGCGGGCGTGTAGCACAAACCGAAAGGCAAGACTTTAAATTCGTATAAACCATCTGGCATCACAAAAGCGGTTTTCTCTCGGTCTTTTAGGTCTACCTCGATCTGCCAGTATCGACGCCTCAAGTCTATGGAAGAAAAGTAGCGAGCGTGCCGAAGTCTGTCAAGGGAGTCATCAATACGTGGGAGCGGGTACACATCTTTTTCGGTCACCCGATTCAGCTTCCTGTAGTCCACGCAAAAACGCAGGGTGCCGTCCTTTTTCTTTCTAGCACTACAGGCGATGCCCAGGCGCTCTGTGACGGTTGAATGACGTCATCTTCAAGCATTTTCGTGACTTGTTGTATGGCTTCGCGTTCCTTTGAAGCTACACGATAAGGGTTCTGGTGGATAGGTATCACCGTGTCCTCGGTGATTATTCAGTGTTTTGTCAAATGTGTTCGACCAACTCATGATGTCGTTGAAAAGCAGCCGCGGAATTCGGCTAGCAGCTGAAGAAGTCTCTGTCGCTCGTCCTTTGACAGAGATGTGCCAACGACGAGAACGGGTTCTGGTTCTTAATTAGGTCCCTCGTCCAATACCGACAATCATAAACTGCCTCGCATTTCTACAATATTGTCGTACGAAGCGATAGCTGTGCCCTTCGGAAGGTGCCGGCGCTCAGCACTAAAGTTCGTCAGAAGTAAATTCGTGCGTCCACCAGTGGTACGGACGATACCTCGTGCGACCGAAATGCCCTGGCTAAATAGCAGCGAGCCAATTTGGTCAGCAATGCATTCGCCATCAAACGCATCGTGGCCTTCCACCGAAACAAGAGTGCATGACCGGGGCGGGACGACCACATCATCATCAATTATACGTAAAGTGTTACGTATTGCGTCTGAACAGTCAACTAAACCAGGGCTGTTGCGGAACGTAATTGAACGGTCCGGGATGTTGATGACGGCACCATATTCTCGCAAGAAGTCCATCCCTATGATCAGGTCCTTGCAACATGAGGTGAGGATGACGAACGTCGCCACGAAAGAAGAGCCACCAATGTCGAGTCTTGCTGTACACCTTCCGACAGGCATCAACAGCTGGCCGCCTTTTGTCCTCAGGTGAGGTCCTGTCCACGTAGTCTTCACTTTTTTTAGGCGCACGGCAAGGTTTTCACTTATGATAGAATAGTAGGCGCCGTCAACTAAGGCTGTTACTTGCTGTCCGTCTACTGAAACGGTAAAATCTGTGGTCACAGTTTCGTCGGTGTTACAACTTCTCGGCTTTACAGCGTCCTGCGGTACAAGTAACGGGGACTTTTTTTCATCGCCTTGACGGCCTGCAACCTCACCCCCGGAAGTCACCCCCTGCGCCTTCAGTTTCCCCGGCGTGGACTTGGTGACCTCCTTCCACTGACGTCGGCTGTAATTCGGGGGCACGACGAAGGCGAATATGCCGGAGACGGAGAGCGTGGTTGACGTTCCAAACCTGGCGGGTAATCAGGCGCAGTGTCGTCATTGTTGGCGCGGCGGTTGTCAGAATGAGACTGAGACAAGGGGGGTCCTTGAGAATGAGCGTCCCGGCGTGGTGCGTAGTCGTCGTTGGCGCGTCGATCGTCAGACCATTGCCGAAGAGGTCGAAACGTATCTACGCGGTGCCAGCAATGACGGGAAATGTGGCCCACACCTCCGCAGGTAAAACGAAGCGGACGACTATCTACAGTGCGCCAGGCGTCTGTTTTACGAAGCTGTGGACGCCGCAACGGCTCGTAATGTGGCAAATGCCGTGTCTCGTTGGTAGACGGCTCTTGGTACGGCGACATTTCGTACGGCGGCACGACGGCAGGGCGCCGCGGTGTCTGTTCTTGTGGTGGCGACCAAGGAACGGCTGCCGATGGCTGGCGGTATGACGGCGCAACGGGCGACGGGCGGCAAAGCGCGGATGCGTAGCTCATAGGTTGGTGATCGTGAGTAGGATCAGCTGTTCAAAACGCTTGGCGTATTTCTTCGCGGACGACTTTAGCGACAGACGCCGTGGGTTGTTCCGTGACCAGATTCCGCAGCTTCAGCAGCTCTTTGCGAACAATCTCTCTTATTAAATCGCGCAACGATCTTTGATTGACAGATGTAGCGGCGACTTGAATGTGGGTGCTGTTGGACAAGCGATCGTATTGTCAACATCGTAGATGAAGCGCCCGTTCGATAGCCATAGCTTCTTTGATGAAGTCTGTCATGGTGCTTGGCGGGTTCTGCAAAAGTCCGGCGAACAATTGCTCTTTCACGCCACTCATGAGGTAGCGCAACTTTTTGTCGTTGGTCATGTGCGGGTCAGCTTTACGGAAGAGACGGGCCATGTCCTCATTGAACATTGCGACCGTTTCATTGGGTTTCTCAACCCGTAGCTTGAGTAAATGCTCTGCACGTTCGCACCGGTCGACATCGGCAAATGTGTCAATCATCGCTCTTTTAAAGTCACTCCATGTTGACGAACTGCCTTTTCTGTTCTCGTACTGTCGTCGAGATAAAAATAGGCGCGGGAAAGCCTTTCTTCAAGAGACCACTTGTTGGTGTTGGCGACACGTTCATATCAAGCCAGTCTTCGACGTCTTCATGTGCTCCACCACCAAAGCGATCAGGCACCAGCGGTGAAAAATGGTTACCTGAGATGGGGTTGGCAGACTACTGTCTCGTAGAAACTGTTGTGGATTGGTGGGGGTCATTGGTAGACGTGAGCGGTGCCTTGTAGAGTGTTCCTGCATTGAAGTGAACTCTGGA
Organism: Rhipicephalus microplus; assembly: GCF_043290135.1. Lineage (NCBI taxonomy): Eukaryota > Metazoa > Arthropoda > Arachnida > Ixodida > Ixodidae > Rhipicephalus > Rhipicephalus microplus. The sequence goes on along the minus strand of NC_134702.1, from coordinate 94,610,717 downwards.
GGGAGGCCTCGCAAGCGACGACTGAAGCGATGCACGGGAGTGTCTACAAGTGCGTTCGGGCTGGATAAATGGCTCCCCGTGGGAGTGTGGAGCATCAGGCGGCGTCGTGGGCCAGCACCTCCACCAGTGTCGCGGTACAACGCGAACAAAGCACAGGTACGCCTTGAGACAGCGAAAGCAGCGTGTTCTCAACAGCTGAGCCGCAAGATTTTCTTCTTTGTTCTCGAGTCAAGCCAGAGGTGCACTACCTGGTGTCCGCGCTAAATCCCCCCATCATAGTTTTTGTCCACATGTAGACACGGGTCAATATATATATATATTGTAACGACGAGAAATAAGAGACAACGCCTTTGCTGCAGGCCGGCTGTTCTTATTCTGACTTCGTCTTCCTCGGCTTCCGTAACCTAGCCTGCGCCCTTGCCTGAGCCCCACTATTTATTATCATTACACTCGGCCCCGACTGCGAGCCTCGTGGGCTACCGACAATGTCTCCGGTGGGCGGCATTGACTATTCCGGGGTGGCCGGGCTCGGCCAAGCTGATATTTCACATGGAAGTTTGTTGAAGGAGATTCCGGAGGACGACACTGGCTGTGACGTGATGGTCGGTGCAGGCGTCGTCCACGATGGGGCCAACGCTGTTGACTTGGACAAGATGCCGCTAGCAGGAGATACAGACTCCTGCAAAGTGGCCGCGTTGGTTTAATCTCGTCGGTTTGAGCATCCTGTCGCAGCCGTGTTACAAATGCTGGAAATAGTCCACGCTGCACCGTCACCTGCTGCACTGAGCGTCGACGCCTGCGTTGCTTGCGGTGTGGCAAGGGGCGTCGGGGTGTCTTTGTAGTCATCTGAGAGCCGAGTTCAGGTTGCAGCTTGAGAGGCAACGCGTGCTCTTGCAGCACTGCCTTTGTCGGACTCATGCTCAAGCTGTTTATTCCTATAGTTTCACGTGCAGTAGAGCCTTCATTGTCAGATGACCTGTCACTAACCGGAAGTATTACCTTCTCTGGTAGGTCTTTGTTGACAGTGACTTTGAAGGAGGCGGCGCTTAGCGTGTGGCAGACGTCCGCACACTCGGCCACAGACTGACGTGATATCAGGAGATGTCGCTTCGAAGTGAGGGTCAACACTGTAGGGTTGTTCGTCCCAGGGTAGGTGGTTAAATTGGCTGTCGGGAAGCTGCAAAATACAGCTGAAGCCGCGAGGGTGGTCTCCTTCTGGGATCTATTCTCGGTAGCGGTCGCGTAAGACTGGGTGGTCGTGGAGAGGTGATGGTGACTCCGTCCAAAAGCAGCTATGAGCTTGTCACTCCAGTCCACCCAGGACGTCTGCCGCACGCCTTCGTATCGATGCCAAGCCGCGGCAGCATTCCGAAGGCGGTCTATGGCCATGCCCCACTTCTTTTGGTCCGTCCACGCTGCGTGATCTCCGACAGCGTTGACGGTTGCCACCCATTCCTTGGCATCGTCCTGGAAGCCGCGAAACTCCGGTAGCTCGAAGGAAATCGGCGATGGCGGGACTGCGGGCAAAACTCCGAGATGTGCCCACGCCAAGCAGTTCACTTGCTCTGATACCTCCGTGAGAGAACGCCCGAGATTGCGACGGTTCTCGGGCGAGCTTACCTCGAAGTTTTGTGAGGCGGCCGCAGCCAACATGGCATTGAGTGCGCACAATGTTGGCAAGATGGCAGGACATAGCTGGGAGCTCGACGCTATGAGGGCGTTGGTCGTGACGCGGAGTTGCGCGATGGTATGCTGCAGCTCCGCTGCGCTGTCGTGTGATCCGCACGAAGAGCCAAGGCCCGCCTCTGCGGAGGATACAGTGACTGCGGTACTCGAGGTGGTACAATTGCTGACCAAGGACGCGTGGACGGCGTCCCTTGGAAATCCAGCTGTGGTAGGAATCGTGGACATGGGTTCCAGGGCGCTGGAAGCGTCAACGACGTTCCCAGGCAAGCGGAACCCGTGTGATGAGTTGTGACCTGGTACTGTGGCGTAGATGAAGCGGTCTTGCGCCGCCGGGTAGGCCTCGACGCCGTACACGGTGGGTGCTTGAAGCGCCGACAGGTTGCCAGGTATGGAGGAGGCATGTACGCCATCCCTAGGTGAGAGAGGCCCGTGCGCATGGTTGCCGCGACGTGTCGCGTCCCAGGACAAGTTTCCCGGAGCCACAACGGAGGCCTGGACGCCATCCGTCGGTGCTGGGATCGATGCTGGCCGCGACGGACGCCTTGCGGGTTCCATCAGCGAAGAAGCGTGACGGCGTTCCTTATCGTGAACTGGTACCGGTAACGGGTGCTGGAGCCGCCGAGGAGGCCTTGACGCCGTCCCCGAACGGTGGTGTCAGTAAACAGCTGCCGAGGAGGCCTTGACGCCGTCCTCAAGCGACGCTTACCGCGGCTGCACGTCGGCGGGCGTTCTGGATGACGAAACCGAGACGTAAGCCGTTTTCTTCGTCGACTGCGCCATTGTAACGCCGAGAAATAAGAGACAACGCCTTTGCTGCAGGCCGGCTGTTCTTATTCTGACTTCGTCTTCCTCGGCTTCCGTAACCTAGCCTGCGCCCTTGCCTGAGCCCCACTATTTATTATCATTACAATATATATATATATATATATATATATATATATATATATATATATATATATATATATATATATATATATATATATATATATATATATATATATATATATATATATATATATATATATATATGACGACTCGGTTGTAGCGAGGTTTATTGGCCGTGAACTCGGGAACGAACAAGCGCAACGGACCCGACAAAGAAGCGCTCGTGCCAAGCAGATGATGATTGTCAGCCAGAACATATGATGATGATTGACTGCTGTTCAGATGAGGATGAAGCGCATAATAGATGCCTACACTGATTCCCCCCCCCCCCCCGTGGAAGCGGCCAGCCTGGCCGCTGCGGGCGGGTAGTCAAGGTGACGAGGAACGCCGTGTGAAAAGCTTCATGCGGGAAACGTGTACAATTTCGGTGCTACGGTAACGGCGGTCAGTTGGCACGACAAGAGGCGTCACACGATAGTTGACAGGTGAAGTCTGCTCTAAAACAACATATGGGCCGATGAATCGAGGCTGGAACTTGTCGCAGAGACCAGGTGTGCGAATTGGTGTCAATAGCAGCACCTCGTCACCCGGTCGGAATGATACCACACGATGAGAGGTGTCGTAGACGGCCTTCCTTGCTTGTTGCGTAGCTTCCGTGTTCATACGAGCGCGCTGGCGGCACTGGGCAAGGCGAGAAATATATTCTTCGCAAGAAGATGGTGATGTAGGGCCATTGCTTGTGAAGAAGGAAACATCGATAAAGAAAGTAGGTGAACGTCCGTAAACGAGATAAAACGGTGAGTAGCCTGTTGTGCGCTGAACAGCGGTGTTGTAGGCGAAAGTGACGAACGGTAGAAGTTTATCCCAGTTTCTGTGATCCGGTTGAATGTATACGGCGATCATGTCGGCAAGGGTTCGATGAAATCTCTCGGTCAGACCATTTGTTTGAGGATGGTAGCTAGACGCCATCTTGTGTGTGGTACCAGAAACGCGAAGAACTTCACCTAAAAGCTGTGATAAGAACACCTTTCCACGGTCACTCAGAAGTACACGAGGTGCACCATGACGTAGTATTATGGCCTGAAGGACGAAGTCAGCAACTTCCGATGCTGAACCAGTAGCTACTGAAGTTGTCTCGGCGTAGCGTGTCATATGGTCTACGGCGGTGACTATCCATCTATTTCCAGCACCAGTAACAGGAAGGGGTCCATAAAGATCGACACCGACGACCTCGAAAGGTGTTGTAGGGCACGTCATTGGCTGTAACTGACCAGCTGGGGGAGATGTCGGAAGTTTGCGAAGTTGGCATGGAGAGCAGGAACCCACGTACTTTGCTACGCTGGTAGAAATCCCAGGCCAATAAAAGCGGCTTCGAATGCGGTCGTAGGTTTTTTGAAAGCCTAGGTGGCCAGCAGTTAAATCGTCATGAAAGGCGCTAAGCACATGATGTTGAAGAGCGCGTGGCAGAACAGGTACCCAGCGTGTGCCGTCAGGATGATATATGTGACGATACAGCACACCGTCCTGAAACTTGAAGTGCTCGAGTTGTCGACGAAGGCGTGCATTGGGTGGACGCGTAGCTCCTGAAAGGTGGTCTATAATGCGCCGACAATACGGGTCAGCCTGCTGGTGAGAACTGAAGGGTTGTTCATCGTCGATTGGCGGTTGGTACAGCGAGGCGAGCAAGGCAACAGAAGTGGGAGTCACGTCCGCACTGGTGTCGTTGGAGGTGGCAGCTGGAGTGTCGAACGACGCTGTAGGTAGTGGGCAACGAGAAAGAGCGTCGGCGTCTTGATGTTTTTTGCCCGATTTATAAATAATCTCAAACTGATACTCCTGCAGGCGTAAAATCCAACGACCCAAGCGTCCGGACAAGTTCTTCATTGTAGAAAGCCAGCATAAGGCGTGGTGGTCCGTTACGATGGTGAATTGACGGCCGTACAGATAAGGACGGAACTTTTGTATGGACCAAACCACAGCGAGGCACTCCTGCTCAGTGATGGTATAGTTTTTTTCGGTAGAAGTTAGCACTCGGCTAGCATATGCGATGACCCTTTCCCGTCCAGAGTTATCGCGTTGGAGGAGAACAGCACCTATACCGCAACCGCTGGCGTCGGTATGCAGGAGTGTTGGGGCGGTGTCATCAAAATGGCAGAGTACAGGCTCTGACGTCAAAGCTTTCTTCAATAGGTGAAACGCCGACTGACATTCCTCGGACCACACAAAGGGTGCATTAGATGCAAGTAGTTTGTGAAGTGGCGCAGCTATTGAAGCGAAATTTTGTATGAAGCGACGAAAATATGATGCGAGGCCAAGAAAACTTCGCAAATCCTTAAGTCTTGTGGGGCATGGAAATCGAAGGACGGCAGCGATCTTTTCGGGGTCAGGGCGAATACCGTCCTTGCTGACGACATGCCCGAGAACCTTGATGGATTTGGTGGCGAAACGGCACTTCTTAGTGTTGAGCTGCAGACCCGCACCGGCGAGGCATGTTAGGACGTCATCCAAGCGGCTCAGGTGCTGAGAAAACGTTGATGAAAAGATGATAATGTCATCAAGGTAGCAGAGACACGTCTTCCATTTTAGACCACGCAGGACGGTGTCAATCATGCGTTCAAACGTCGCGGGCGCATTGCAGAGCCCGAAAGGCATCACGTTAAATTCGTATAGGCCATCGGGGGTTGCAAATGCCGTTTTTTCTTTGTCGTCATCGTGCATGGGAATTTGCCAATATCCCGAACGCAAATCAAGGCTTGAAAAGTATTCGGCGCCTTGCAGTGAATCAAGGGCGTCGTCGATGCGTGGCATGGGGTATACGTCCTTGCGTGTGATGTTGTTAAGTGCCCGGTAATCAACGCAAAAGCGCACGGAGCCATCTTTTTTCCGTACCAAAACAACAGGGGATGACCAAGGGCTAGTTGATGGACGAATTATTTCTCGTTGGAGCATGTCAGCGACGTTTTCCTCGATGATTTTTCGCTCAGCGAGAGACACGCGGTACGGGCGGCGATGTACAATAGATGTTCCCTCCGTCTGAATGCGATGCGCTGCAGTGGTAGTTCGGCCCAACGTTGAGGAGCAGGTGTCGAAAGAATCGGCGTGTTTCGTTAATAACGCAAGCAACTGCTGCGCCTGCATAGCTGTTAAGTCATCACTGATAAGAGCTGTGAAGGGAGAGGATGAGGCAGGCTTACTCATAGAACGGTCGTTGGTAGAGGCAGGGTTAAGTGGCGTGACGCTGACAGGCTCAGCATCCACAACACAGGCTACTGCAGTGCCCTCTGGCAGGAGAACTTTCTCTGGCGTTTCATTCGTAGCAATGACGAGCGCGGAGCCATGGTGAAAGCGTACGACACCTGATGCAAGGGCTATGCCTTTTGCGACGCAAGTCGACGAAGGGGACACCAAGACGTCACCGTGGTCGATGTCCTTAGAAATCAGGGTCACAATTCGTTCTTGGTGTGGCGGTAGTTCGAGATCTTCGCGAGCGAACAGGCGTAGAGGCTTGTAGACGCCTTCGTCGAACATGGAGTCCGTATTAGTTAGGTGCAGAGTCCGTTCACCACAACATATAGCGGCTGAAGAAGAAGATAGGAAGTCCCACCCTAGAATCAGCTGGTGAGAGCACCGAGTAAGCACAGTGAACTCGATGTAATGCAAAATGTCATCAATAAACACACGAGCAGTACAAAGAGCAAAAGGGCGGATAGCGTTCCCCTGGGCTTCGACTAGATTGGGTCCATTATAAGGTGTCATTACTTTCTTCAGGCGTTTGCACAAATCATACCTAATCACAGAAACTGTAGCACCGGTGTCCACCAAAGCGTCCACGAGAACTCCTTCCACCGTAACAGAAACCATGTTGAACGGGCGTGCTGGAGGAATATGAGTCATACTGTTACATGCAGTTTCTCCTCCGAAAACTGCATCATTTAGTTTTCCGACCGGTTATCAGTAGTAAACGAGGCTGGCCGAAGAGGAGAGGAGGAGCGACGGAAGGGCGAAGGTGATCGGCGTCGGCTTGAACGGTAAGTGTTCCGCGTCTCAGTCGACGCGGGCGGAGATGGAGACCGCTGCTGTCCAGATGAATAACTACGAGTGTAACAGTCCCCTCTGGAAAAGTCCCGTTCGCGCATGTCGTACCCGCGACGCTCGTCCTGCTGGCGCTTGCGGCAGAAGCGCGATATATGACCACGATATCCACAGTAAAAGCATGTTGGGCGAGACGGGCGCCAAGGCGGGTAGTAGAGGGCGTTCGGCACACCGGGAGATAGCGCACTCAAGTGGACTGACGGAGGTTCGGGTGGGATTGGCCGGAAGTGGACCGGTGGTGCAGCAGCAACCGGCGTGAATGATGGCAGCGGTGAAGTAGAGCTTACGTTGCGAGGAGGCGCGGCCGCAACTTGCGCGTACGTTGGAGGGCTAGACGGAGGTGGCTGGACGTAGGCTGGACCGGTGAATGATGTTAGTTCCTCCCTTACGATGTCACGGAGGGCCATGCTTGAAGGCTGTGTGACAGATGGAGAATGTTTTGAGATACCCATTGATTGAAGTTCTTCTCGTATGATCTCCCGTATCATGTCACGCAGGTCCCGGTCTGCGGTACGGTGTTCACTATTGCCCGACTGAAGGCGAACAGAATCAAGTTCGTCGAGACGCTGACACGTAGAGATGACGTCCGTGACAGTAGAAGGATTCTGGGCAACAAGGGCATTGTAGGCAATGCTTCCGATGCCCTTCAGGATTTGGCGCAGTTTGTCCGACTCGGACATCGAAGAATTGACGCGCCGGCAAAGCGCAAGGACATCCTCGATATAAGATGTGTATGACTCGCCGGGATGTTGTTGGCGAGTATCTAGGGCCCTCCTCGCTAGAGCAGATCGAACGGCTGGTGTGCCGAATACTTGGCGAAGCTGCTGCTTGAAGGCAGGCCAGTCGGGGAGGTCGATCTCATGGTTCAAGAACCATGTCTTGGCAACGCCCGTGAGATAAAGTGATACTCGGCGGAGCTTGTTAGAGTCGTCCCAGTGATTAGTTGCGCTGACCCGCTCGTAGTTATCGAGCCAGTCCTCCACATCTTCGCCGCGGAGACCAGCGAAGATCGGAGGGTCACGCTGGTGGTTTACGATGTAAAGAGGAGGGGCTTGCGGCGCAGTGACGGCTTGCGGCGCACGGAGCTCCAGCGAGTAGGCGTTGTAAGTAGAGGTACTGGGAACGTCAATCCACCTCCACCACGTATGACGACTCGGTTGTAGCGAGGTTTATTGGCCGTGAACTCGGGAACGAACAAGCGCAACGGACCCGACAAAGAAGCGCTCGTGCCAAGCAGATGATGATTGTCAGCCAGAACATATGATGATGATTGACTGCTGTTCAGATGAGGATGAAGCGCATAATAGATGCCTACAATATATATATATATATATATATATATATATATATATATATATATATATATATATATATATATATATATATATATATATATATATATATACTATAAGTCAGCGGGGGCATGACCGCCACTCTAGCTCAGTTGGCAGAGCATATCATCTCAATATTCAAAGGTCGCTGTCAGCGACAGGTTATCTTTGCTTTCGCCCACTTTTTTCTTCACATTTACATATCAATACCTAAAAATAAAGTCCCCTAAACCTAAACTTGCGTTGACGTCATTTTCTGTTAGTTCTAGTTAATCTTGGGTTTGACGAAGAAAAACTAGCCTTGAATATATCCTTCTTTTGTTGAAGCCGCACAAATGTATTATGTAAAAGTGTCTAGACTCGTGTTGGTTAGCGCACATTAACTGGAGTGCCCTCTGAGCAAAAAACGAGTGCGGCTTACATGTTTCGGACAGTACTGACTTGCCATGTACTTTACATTCCTTGAAGAGGCACCTTTATAAAGATCCTAGAAAATCGGCGCAGCAGTAATCAAGAATGAAGGCCCAAAGGAAACACGTGCCTGAATTCACGAGCTGGGTAAATAGTTTTTTTAACATGATACAACTACCACACTTGCGGAGTAAGTATTTACCTGGATCTAAGAGTAAATAGGTGTTGTAAGGAGTCTAAGTTTCAAATATACACTTTTACTAACGTCACACTTGCAACAGCCATGTTTGCTTCGCAATGTCCACAAACACTCTCAGGAGCAGATCGTATTGAAATGCTCATTTGCGCCCTAATGCTTTTCTTCAACACAGCGAGCATATGGACGTGATTGCTATCCAACCTATTCACCATAAACTTCTTTTTTGTGTTCGCGCTCACCACATGACAGCCGCTGCCTTTCTGCCGCCTTCTCTGGGTGCGATGTGCACTGCCGATGCCAACTGCTCGTCCTCGGCTCTGTGTCTGGCCGGCCAGTTCAGCTGTCCGCCAGGGTCCCGGCCGTGGGATGAGCACAACTGCACCACCATCGAAGTCACACGTGCGTCTAGGGAAAAAAACCTCTTTTACTTCTGCATACAAGACTTTTGTGCAATCTGATGGACGTACTTTTGAACGTAGCCAGAAAATACTGCTGATCGGTATTGGAGGCTCCCGTGAGCAGTTTAGCCACAGTTCATTGCGCAGCAATACACTGTGACTAAACTTCACAATTATTCACAGATTTCACAAATTCACAACTTCACAAAAAATTCACTATTAATAGTCCTATATGATTCGCTTGCTATTCTTTTGACAAACGGTCTTATATACATAAATCAAGTGAGTCGCACAAGCATACAACACGACCATAAGCTGGCTTGAAGACCGCAAGCCGCATAACTACCACCATAAAGTTTCCTTGAAGCACACTAAAACTCTGTCACTATAGTTTCCATGGGAGCTGCTACACACTGCGCCTCAGAAATCGTGCGAATTATGTGTAGTACCAGATTTGTCTAAGCTTCGTTCGTTCGGCCCCATTCGGACCAATCTACCCTGAAGGTGCTTTGTCGCAACACGAAGTTAAGCGATTGTGCAGGAGTTTCACATTTCCACCTAAAGCTTTCTTCTTCACCAGTTCATATAGGCTTACAAAGCTGACAACCGTATGCGAAACAAACGTCAGAACACCCCAATAAACGAAGGCACTAGCACGTTCGAAGCTGGAAGTGCAATGATTAGGAAAATCTGTGTACTACCTATCATTCCTGTGGTTGCTGAACGATCGCAGTGCCAGAGTGCCTTCTGGTAAACATTGGGAAACTATATGCTTAGTGCAGCCACTGCGGTGTGCCGAGTCATGCCCACGCCGCACCACATGACGTCACAGTCAAGTGAGCCCGAGCACGACTTTCGCACGTCAGCCGAGTACGCTTCTAAAGAAACCGTTACAGCGCTACCTTTCACACACCCTCTCCGGCTAGCATTCAATATTCTCACTGCGACGAAAGGGCAGCTTGACAGTAACTTATTTTTACAAACTCGCTTGTACTTGGTGGATCAAAAATAATGTTCCTGTAGAGATGGTGCATGCCAACTGGGAAGACTGCGAAGACTGTGCGCCGTCTTCAGGCATGGTGGATGGATGAAAGTGGCGGACACTGTGGAGATCCAAAGCCGGGCGGTAGTCGGAATCGCAACCTCCACCAAAAAAAGTTGTTACAGGGAGTATTTCTGTATAGCGGTTGCTAGTCAAGACCAGAGCAAGATGACGCTGCACAGCGCACGCAATAAAAATGAGTAGAGCAACCCAGACCCATCCATGAAACAACGTCTCTGTCCATTCGGTGCCATTTCAGTGGCTCTCCCAGACCAGTATTTTCATACCAGTGACAATATGCTTATATTGGGTAGTTCACGTGGCAGCATGTTTCAATAGCGATGTCATCTCTTGGCTACATGGAAAAGTGTAGAGGGGTTTCTCAAACACGCTGCTACTACAATGCGTGCATGTGTGCTCAGATTTGGGTGCACGTTAAAGAACCCCAGGTGGTCTAAATTTCCGGAGCCCTTCACTACGGCGTCTCTCATAATCATATAGTGGTTTTTCGACGTTAAACCCCACATATCAATCAATCAATCAATCAAATCTACTACAATGCGGAAGCTACGATGCAGCCAACGTGGCGTATTCGCTGCGACTCATAACCGGTTTTATTGCCCCAACGATACGACCGAAACATTCTTGGCATTTATGTCAGTACAATGAGAGAACACTTGGCACTTTCTCAAAATGCATATGCGATGTCATCTGTCTCGGCTGCCGTCGTACTGGTACTACCGTATGGCGGCTTAACGTTTGTAAGAGCAAGCCGTTTTACTGTTCGGGCAGTGTATGCGCGAAACTAGATTAAAAATTCCTTGGTCTGTACTTTGCTAACGTGTTGGTTATGCTGGTTCTCGCAGTCATGCTGGTTCTCGCATGCTGGTTCTCGCAGGCATGCTGGTTCTCACAGTCTCGACAACTTACCCGGAACCTACAACACAGTCCCATTGTCACAAATATTACTTCTGCGGGGAAACTTATTGTTCGTTTTGCAGGAACGCTGCGCGGTGTTAAATGAATAGTGGTATCATAATGCTGCCTCAGTTAAGAGATAAAACGAAAGGAGTTAGGAAAGCCGCTTTGAGTTTGAGAAGTGCAAGTGCAATAAATAAACAATCATTATGAAATGCAAAATAATATGCGCATGGAGGAGATTCGAGTTGTTTAAAAGGTGCCGTAGCCTTTACAAGAATGCCTGCCTCGGACAAGCTGGCCGACATTTCGATAAGGGGACATATCCACGTCAAATGAGTCTCATTAGGCCAGTTTAAATTTGAAAGGGTTAGACAGTGACATAACGTACCGCACTGTTCTTCTCGGACAGAGTACCATGGTATTCATTTCGTCATGTTCTTGTCTGAATTACTGTGGCATCCACTTGAACGCCCCACGACGACAATATTGCCCAGCCCTTTCGATATTAACAAATCAACGATGATGAAGTGCCTTTCGTGAAGATAGGTACCTATCCGAATTGCGGCCAGCCTACCTGAAACACGTATGGCTGTTCATACAACCTAAACAGTATCTTGTATTTCTTATCATTAGTTTCAACCTGCACTTTAGATAGTCTTTAACAAGCTTGACGTGCTGCAGACCACATAGCGGTTACTGACTTGTAAATAATTAAGTATTTTGCGTCACTTTACATATGTCAAAGGTAGCAGAATATGAATGTTGTCTTCTCACAATCACTACAGTTGTCATTAAGAGTTATAAGTCATCTGGCTCGGAACTACTTTGCTTGCTGTTTGCTCGCGAATGCGTGTCTTCACCATTCATTGCCTACCTTGTTTATACAGCGAGTAATTCTCTACGTCATTCGTGTGGTTCCTCTCCCTAGGTCCCGCGACCCCCTGGATAAGCACTATCACGCTGGTTTGTGCCGCTGGGCTCATCATCCTGTTCGTGTTCTGCATCTGCGTCCTTGTTCACAGGTTGGCGGTCTTTTGCCATCTGTATGACTCTTGAAACTTCAAGCTTAGCACACAGCGCCTAAAGAGGAGCAGTATTTATATCTCTCTATTTTAGAAATCGGGAGTATGTGACTGTGATCATGCTAGTAACTCAAGAATCATTTATATCTCTCTACTCTAGAAATTGGGAATATGTCATTTCGATTACGCTAGTAACTCAAGAATAAACACATGTTGAACTACAAAGTCTACAAGGAGTGTAAGCCCATCGCTTCACGACCATGAAATGTACTGACAGTTGCACTATCGAACCTAAAAGCTTCTCCTAATAGCGACTGCGATTGTCAGGTGTACTACTTGGCCATTAGACCATATTCAATTTGTATGTGCTCTCCGGAGCATAGCGAATTACGCGCCCCAGATGGATGAACGTAATGTGCCTTAATTTACGGCGGGCCACTTTTACCGTGGGCCACCGTCTGATCCTTCACATCTGGTTTTCAAAAGTTTTCAGAGCACGAAAAAAATTGAATGCTGCAACATCAATAAGAGAAATGATAATTGGATAACCATTTTTTACCTAGCCACTCAATCAGCAACCAATCAGTTTTCGTAAATAATCCGCCCCATTACATCAATGTCAAATCTGGTGTCCCTCAGGGTTCCATGCTCGGATATATGCAGTTTTTATGTTATAACAATGATACTGCTAACGATATGTGTTCTACGGTGAGATAATTCACAAGAACATTCATATAGATGCCATGATTAGCAAAGCATCTAGGACACTTCACATTGTTCGGTGAAGCCTAAGTTTAGAGAACCACACCATTAAACTTCTTGCTTACAACAATTTGGTACGTTCAAAAATTGAATATGCATCACTAATCTTCAACCCGCATCAGGCCCACCTTATTCATAAATTATAATCTCTACAAAATAAACTGCTTTCGTATATTACTAAAAACTACCAGTGAACATCAACTATAACCGAAATTAAACTTTCAATTGATCGTGTTCTTCTGGAACCGCGTAAGCTTGCCACAATTCTTTCTTTTTTTCATAAAATTTATCACAACGTGCCATCACGCACTGGTTTTATCCCAAAGAAGCTCATTGTGCATTATCACGATTTGATCATCAACGTAAAGTCGAGCCCATCTACGCCGGTATCAATCTTTTCTTTAACACCCCGCTACTACGAGCTATCCATTACTGGAATCAGCTTCCTGCTTATATTAGAGTTATAACTAATCATAATGCATTCGTAAACAGCCCTAAATGTCACTTTAACACTTAAATTCTACCATGTCAAGCTTCACCTTCGCTTTTTGTTTTCTTTTCTCGATTGATTGATCGATATGAGGGGTTTAACGCCCTAAAACCATCATATCTTTATGAGAGACGCCGTAGTGGAGAGCCCCTGGAGTTTCGATCACCGGGGGCTCTTTAACGTGCGCCCAAATCAAAGCACACGGTCCCAAAGCATGTTCGCCTCCACGTAAAATACAGCCGCGATTGAATCCCGTGACATGCTTTCTTTTTTCTCTACACGTTGCACATTATAGGGTTATTCTTAATTTTTTTGCTCCTCTTTGCAATAAAATTTTGTGTGTATTTATTGCTCAAGCATTTTTATATATCCGAGAAGTCTGTATAACTGCGGTTTTCAATTTTGCATATTTATCTACCTTCAGAAGATATGTTAATATTGCTTCATCACAAGTATTATTGTACCTTTTTATCTTTTTCCCCGCTTAGTTCTGTTGAAAAGAACTGTGTCAGTCGTTCCTTGGTTGCTTATGTTAGAGCGTTTTCAAATGTCTGACGGGTTTGAAATAAAAACTGTATTTAGTCATCATCATCAGCCTGACTACGTCCACTGCAGGACAAAGGCCTCTCCCATGTTCGGCCAGTTAACCTGGTCCTGTGCTTGCTGCTGCCAATTTATACCCGCAAACTTCTTAATCTCATCTGCCCACCTAACCTTCTGTCTCCCCCTAACCCGCTTGCCTTCTCTGGGAATCCAATTAGTTACCCTTAATGACCAACGGTTATCCTGTCTATGCGCTACATGCCAGGCCCATGTCCATTTCCTCTTCTTGATTTCAACTATGATATCCTTAACCCCCATTTGTTCCCTAATCCACTGTGTTCTCTTCTTGTCTCTTAATGTTACGCCAACCATTTTTCTTTCCATTGCTCGCTGCGTCCTCCTCAATTTGAGCTGAAGCCTCTTTGTAAGCCTCCAGGTTTCCGCTCCGTAGCTAAGTACCGGCAAGATAGAGCTGTTATATACCTTCCTCTTGAGGGATAGTAGCAATCTATCTCTCATAATTTGAGATTGCTTGCCAAATGTGCTCCACCCCATTCTTATTTTTTCAGTTACTTCAATTTCGTGGTTCAGCTCCGCGGAAATTACGTTTCCTAAGTAGACATAATCTTTTACAACTTGAAGTGGACCATTACCTATCTCGAAGCGCTGCTCTCTTCCGAGTCGTTGTACCTGACTTTCGTTTTCTGCAGTTTAATTTTAAGACCCACCATTTTGCTCTCCTTGTCTAACTCCGTAATCACGAGTTGCAATTCGTCCCCCGAGTTACTCAGCAATGCAAGGCCATCGGCGAAGCGCAGATTATTAAGGTACTCTCCATTAACTCTTGTCCCTAACTGTTCCCATTCTAGGCCTCTGAAAACCACCTGTAAGCACGCGGTAAATAGCACTGGGGAGATTGTATCCCACTGCCTTACACCCTTCTTGATTGGTATTCTGTTGCTTTTTTATGAAGCACTATGGTAGCAGTTGATCCTCTGTATATTTCTTCCGAGATGTTTATATATGCTTCATCGACGCTCTGATTCCGAAGTGTCTGCATGACTGCTCATATTTCTACTGAATCAAACGTCTTGTCGTAATCTGCAGAGAATTGACCACGATCTTAAAAACAAAGGAAGCGTCAAAGCAGTGAAGAAAAAACTTGGGATAGGCAAAAATTGGATGTGTGCGCTAAGGGACAAAGAAGACAAAATAACTACCAATATAGATAGGGTAGTTAAAATAGCGGAGGAGTTTTACAGAGATCTGTACGACCTTAATACTATAAGATCTAGCAGTAAACCAGATGACACCTCACCAGCAATTATAGAAGAAGTCAGAAAAGCCTTGAACAGCATGCAAAGAGGCAAAGCTGCTGTTGAGGATCAGGTAACATCAGATCTGCTGAAAGATGGAGGACAGATTGCGTTAGAAAAACTAGTCACCCTGTTTACGAAGTGTCTCCTGACGGGAAGAGTACCAGAGCCTTGGAAGAATGTTAACATCATCTTAATACAAAAGAAAGCAGATGAGAAGGACTTCAAGAATTACTGGCCGATCAGCTTGCTCTCCATAGTATACAAGCTATTTACAAAGCTGATTGCTAACACAATTTTAAGACAACCTTAGAATTCAATCAGCCAAAGAAACAAGCAGGATTTCGAAAAGGCTACTCAACAATCGACCACATTCATACTATTATTCAGGTATTGGAGAAATGCTCAGAAAAACTGTACTTATTATTTTCACGTTTATTCGGTTCATAGGACATTTATATTGATGCTACGAAGATAATGCTGTACTATCTTAGATGCCTGTTCTGAAGCTGTGCTACGCTGTACTATTCATATTTTTGTCTCCCCTATGTGATGCTTTCAGGTTTTTGGGGTTTATAAATAGATAAACGAATAAATAAATAAGTAAGTAATTAAATAAATAAATAAAATGGCAGAGGCAACCAATATGCGCTTAAACAATGCGTTACAACTGTATATGTAGATCTCACGCAAGTAATGTGCTACTTTACCCTTTGAGCAACTCAATTCTACCCCGACCTTCTGCTTTACTGGATTGACTTGCAATTCTCTCTTCTATCAAAGAAATCTTTCTTATGTTTAGACATTGTGTATAAGTGACGTTTCGTTGATTATCTGCACTCTCTGCATTCCTTACTTGTAAGCTGCGCGTGTTGATGGCACCTAAACGATGACCATCCCAGGAACTTCGCCAGACGTTGGACGAAGTACTACGACGGCAGCAAGCAGTCTACAGCAACTTTTGTAGTCTGGTCACAAGCAAGCTCCGTTGACGGAACCTTGCCTCTTCATCAGGCAGCGTCGTCGCAAAACACGGACTCGGCGGGCGCGCAAAAGCAGCCAGATAGAGCCATCTCTGGCGACAGCAGCCCGTACACTTACGATTTGAGAGAGCCTCAAGCGACCGACGACCATTCCTCGGAAATGACCAACCAACTGACCGACCAGCGAGGCCTGCACACTGCACCCGACGAGTCCTTCGTGCGGCCAGTGCTGAGCTGCGAGGAAGCGCAGGTCAGGTACCCACACCTACGGAGCGCGCTTCTGGCGTCATCCGCGGTCCAGCAGGAACACGGCGAAACGTCACCGTTGCCTGAACCACCGGATCACCCCGAGTTCATGAACGCCAGCGTGGTCGAGGTGAGCGTGAGTAACGACACTTGGCTTTGCCCTTCGTGTGCTGCTATGAGGCTTAGGTGTCGCATACTCCTGCCACAAGCAGCAAAAACGTGACAAGCTGCACTCAACAAGTACAAGCAGTTGAGACACAAACTCCTTAGTTATCTAGTCCTTTAGACTCATTTAGGTCGTGCAAAATATGACAATTTCCTTACCCCGTGGCTGTATGACAACAGGCGTGCGGACTATTGTCTGTTAGATTGTAGGTGGTAGCAGATGTTCTATTCTAGTTCTTTCCTACCTTAACTTTGGGCTGTCTGATAGAAACAAACTGCGCAATGAATCAAGCGATTGCGTGTTCTCATAACGGCCTGCTACTGGTCCCCGGCATTCTTGGGGTAAACGTAAGGAGTAAAGTGTTCTTCGAGCGGAACATACGCATCATTTGCATCGGTCACGATTATCGTCAGCAAAAAAAGCCTGGCCATAGTCTTGCGCCTTAAACTTATGTGAAATGTAAGGCCAATCAGAAGTATCCTGTTGTCAATTTTTCCAGTGTGTCTGTCTTATTTTTTTGCACTGCTTGCTGCCATAGATCTATACCAGCAGGCCCAGCTATACACTTTTTCTAATTTAGGGTGCTTGGAACGGGCACCCCTTTAGATGACTGGAGGTTCGGCACTTCAGTTGTCATTGCGGATTCAGTCCCCGATCACGATGGTCGCATTTTTTGTGTGTGTGCACGTAATGGATTAAAATCTAGTAATCCGATTTATGGGTGCACGTTAAAGAAAATTACGTTATATCATTCCTTCAAGACCTCAAATACAGTGTTCTCAAAACCGTGTCGTCGTCTTAACACAACTATATGGTTTTAAACAGTGTAGTTAGTACTGCAGACTAAACGAGTTTTTTCCAAAGCTGTACTCGTTTGCAAAGCGGTCTTCCTGTGCCAGAAATCGATCTTTACTTCTTGCCTACCACGGGAGTCAATCCCGGCCGCATTTTTCATGAAGCTCAAAGGCCAGAGTCGTGTACACGTAGATTTCGTTTCATGGTTTAGGAAAATTATTTCTTAGCTCTACGAAGCTGTTTTGGTGCGGTGCTTTGCCGTGTACACTTGATTGTGTGGCCTTACCGCTTTTTCGATTCTGCAGTTCGGAAGCAAGAGTGATCTGCCGTCTGCGCTGTCCACATCTACGAGAAGGCGCAAGCGACCTCGGGGTGCAGAGGCAGTCACCAGGCACGTGGTTTTCCCGGCCGAGCCAACCACGTCTTCTTTGACGGTGGTTTACTACGAAGGTGAACACGAGCCGTCCATACCAACCCAGGTGAGTAAAGTCTCTGCGTGCAACACCAGCAGTGAGTCAACCTCGTATAAACGTTATTTAAAAAAGATAAAGCTAAATGCAGCTTCTTTCTACATAATCGGCTTAGCATGGAAAGCACCGTTTCTTGAAATAATTAGGCGCTATTTCTCAAGGACGCCTCGAGGCGATTCCTAAAGTTTTAGCATTCGATGTGAACATTACCCTGTTCCACGTAATGTAATACGGTGTAATACGGTGGCTTGTCGGGACCTATGTTTATTACAGTGCAATGTTAAACAATTGAGGCCTCGTGTGCCTCCCCAGACTCGAAAATCGTCCGTCAGCGACGTCAGCCTCCGGCAGCGTGGCCGGCAGCACGGTTTATCAGAATGATCACATCACACAACGATTTCACTCATCCGCGAAGTGTTGGGTGTCATTGTGGCGTCACTTCACGTTACCTCACCTGATGACGTGTTCACATATCCTCGTCACTTGGTCAATGGTGGGCCAGTCAAGGAGGCAGTGTGAAATCAGGTGAAGCACAAAGGAGGCCAGGCCAAACCGCATACAGATGCAGAAAGCTTTCCAAGAGTAAGGTTAGAGATACAATAAACTGGCTTACAAAAAAAAGAAGATAGCTTTAACCTTCGAGTCGTCTTAGGTGACGGCACAAGGTATCGTGTCAATTATTTTTCACTGTATTTTTTCTGGGGTTTTTTTTTTTGTCGCTCTGTTGAAGCGGATCTCAAAGGTCACGTAGAAGGAAACGTGTGATCGAGATCTCTTCTGTCAAGGACCCCATTTACCCAGCTACTTACAAGAAAGGCATCTGCTCTTTCAATGAACTAGTTAGCTTACTTTTCGTTAACTATGCGGAGAGTTTATTGGTTCCTAATTTAAGTGAACTGTAACACTAATATAATATGCACACATCGTAATTGTTCACTTAACCACACCCTTCGATGGCGTGCCAGCTTTATTCTACACGAGACTTTTTCTTCGTATTCAAAAGGGAAGAAGTTTAATCCTATGAACTTTTTTTGTTAGACACATTAATAATGATGACACCCAAAAGCACATGGGTATCACGTTGGCTTATTTAAACATTGTCAGCCGTCGACATTCTAAGAAAAATAAATGTAGTTTTTGGATAGCATTTCTGCCACACAACTATAATCGTCATCATCTGGTTCGCTCACGCTTTCTTCGCTCGCATCTTCCCTGTCAAGAATTCTTCGTCACGCTGAAAATGGGTATGCCGTTCGTCACTGGTATGCACGCAGACCGTGGTTATAATGCTTTAGTAAAGTACGCGAGGGAGACGTCGAATATTGTTAAGTGGTAGAAATAATCCTCAAATACTTGATTTATTTTTACCCTTCAGTTACCATGGCGACCGGGGCGTGACCCAGTGTTGACGCATCGTGCGCCACCAAGCATGCCACCACCGTGGGCTCAAGCGAAACAGCGAAGTGCTCAGAAAGTCATGGACGCGTGCCAGCAGAGTAGCCAATTTTTTTCGGGGGGTGGCGTGAATTACGTTGTGTACGTTCCTGCGTGCGTTTGTATGTTGACATGTATAGGCATATATACAAACACACCAAACAATTTGGGCGGGAGGTACTTGAACTCTTCCGCCTGCCTTATCTATGCCCGGGACGCGTGTGTACTTGGGGACGCAGTTCGTTCGTCGCTTCTGAATTTCCTCATGTGACCTTTCGCATACAGCGCGCTCACTGGCGCAAAGTGAAAGGGTAAGTCCTTAGAGCTATCGACAAATCCCTATTACTCAGCTTGTACTGAAAGAAATATATATATATATTTTTTGATGGAGTTGATTCGCCAGGCAGTAAAGTTTGTTACTGGATTAATTTGGCTAACTGTTTGGACAAGTGGTGCAAAGTTCGCTTTAAAACATCGCCATTTGCGCTTGCGTAAACAGCTGACGCGAACGTAACTCATATGACATTTTTATACCTCTCAAAGTCTGTCGACACGTCCAACCTGCCGTGGAGCTCCTTCGGCAGTTCCCTGGACTCGCTGCTCGTGACACCCGTGGTTGCCCGCGTCCGGACCACCACGGACGACGCTGCGCTGCACAGGACGCTGAGGACTGGCAGCGAGGACCCGTCGTTGCCTTCGCCGATGATAGGCACGAGATGATCAGCGTCAACTTTAGAATACAGCAGACGCGACAAGAAGACAGCGTGTCGGTGAAGGCTTCGGAACGATTGGTGGGGGTTTGCTTCAGAATTTCGAGCCCTGAAAGAGCCTTCAACGTGCAGGACGTGCTCGCCAGAACTGTGATTACGACACTTATCGCGTTTTTTTATTATTTTTTTCTATTTCGTAGTTACATATTGTCATGTGTGGGGCGTTATGTTTACACGCCGACGACCTTTCTTCACTACAAATGATAATTCATTCTTAACCTGCTTGGTGTTGGCGTACTTGTAGCATTTGATACTCATATTAGCGCACGTTTAAACGATTATATTTGGAAACCATGAATTTAGAAATTATCTGTGCTGCTTTCCTTTCATTATTATAGAAAAGTAGTCATAGATCAGAAAATAAAGCTATGTATTGCAGTTCTCCCTTGTGCTACGTTGCTTATAATCCTCAAGTGTTAGTGGCTTTTTCTGAGTGAATTGATGAACTTAATATGACCAAATTAAACACAAGCTGGTTTGTACAGGTTAATCAGCAGGTGCCACGTTGGTAGCGCTATTCTGGTATTAAATTCCAAACAATATATTTGCGTCGATTAGGCAGTGCCAAGATGCCCTAGTTTGCTTTTAAGAAGACATCTGTTTCTGAGTTATTACGAAATGTGAGTAACCTTGCTTACGGAATTATCAGCTTTTGACAAGCTTGAAACAGCGCATTGCTTATTATTATTTGTATATTACAAAGTTCTGCTCTTGCCTTGAGAAAGACAAGTCCGCTTGCAAAAACGTTAGCTCGACACAACCACTGTTTACGAATTTTCTATCGCAAGCTTTCATTTTACCGTTCTTACCACTTTTTTAGGGTACATAGCTCACTTGGTTTGACGCCAGGGGTGATCGTATTCCCTGCCGAATGATAATATAGAATTAAACTTAGCTAAAATTGCTACTTGGCTCACGTTTAATGTCAATTTATTAGTGCGAAAATAGAACTCTTTTTTGTATTTTTGCACTAGTAATTATATCTTAAACAATCAATATTAGCACGACGTCCTTTTAAATTTTCATGTTTATAGCACCTGGGTTCATCCTTTATTATTAGAGATAAAAAGTTGTTTAATAATGAATTTTTCTGTATAATATGTTAGCGAAGGTTAGTGCGTGCTTTTATAATTATAGTGCAATAAATGTGGGCGATGCTTCAGCGTCTCCATTTGAAGTTGAACGCAATAGCTTTATCTGGATCTATCCTCATCGAGCTTTGTGACACATGCACGCAGCATAATATAGGTATGCAGTCTGCCTGCCTGTCGCGCAAAGAGCCCGGCTTCAATCCAACCACGAGAGGGCCATTTTCTGTTCTTTCCCGCCCTGCGAATGTTTCAGTCACGGATAGTGATGGCTTTTCCCTCACAGTCAATAAAGCCACTACCGATACTGCGTTGTTTTCGATACGGAATCTTTACTTTAAAAAGGGTATTCGGCGAGGATTGGTGTTTGCTTCTGTCAGGTTAAAAGTGTTCTTGATGATCTTACACAGCTTGATTGATTGATATGTGGGTTTTAACGTCCCAAAACCACCATATGATTATGAGAGACGCCGTAGTGGAGGGCTTCGTAAATTTCGACCACCTGGGGTTTTTTAACGTGCACCCAAATCTGAGCACACGGGCCTACAACATTTCCGCCTCCATCGGAAATGTAGCCGCCGCAGCCGGGATTCGAACCCGCGACCTGCGGGTCAGCAGCTGAGTACCTTAGCCACTAGACCACCGCGGCGGGGCGATCTTACACAGCTGGTTGCACCGGCAATAACTTTGTTATGCAAAAGTAAAAATAGGAAGTTTCGTCGAACTATTATAGGCTAGAGTTAGGCTCTACGTATTCCAGCATTTTAAGAGCGAACGTGTTAAACAGCACATTTCGCAGAACTTCGGGTGTCAGCGTCCGCCTTGGGGTCGGCCTCATTGGCTGTGAGCGAAAGATCATCATTTTGTCCGTCGCCAAGTAGTGGAGAGAGATGCTAATAAAATAAAGAAAAAATATTTCCTGACCCTTGTGAGCGTTGAATACAGACCGTTTGCGTGGCCCGCCGTTGTTCATTTACAGAGTCACAATATTTCTTAAAAACTGCTTTAAAAAATTGCAGTGTATTTATTTTTATTGTTATTTATTTCTTTATTTCCTCATTTACTAGTACCGTAAATGCCCCGTGAGGGGTATTACATGAGGGGTGGGGATACCTAGTGCATGATGACTTCAATATATGCCCTGAAATATGTATGGCTGGAGTGGTTCAACACGTCGGCAAGAAGATAATTCCTGTCCTTTGCAGACCGAACGAAAAAAAATGATTTCATGTGGGCTGTATAGTGCAGGCTGTCAGGGTATAAACTGTTTTGGTTGGTTATGATGGCATGGAGAACTGCGCAAGCGGTTCGATATGAGCCTGTCACGTAGAAGGTGATGGAACTTACGAAACAGGCATACATCTTGCAGATTACCGGCGCTGCTCGAAGATTTGAAGATAAAGAAATGATTAAAGTTCGGGGACACTTATTTGGTAAGAATATTCCGAAAGAACAAACATAACTGCACGATTTTGCATGGATTACAGCAATGTTGAGAGGTTAGTTTGATGTGGGTTTCAAACACAGCAAGCCTAGTCAAGTTTTGGCCAAACAAGTATTAAGCATGCTATTACTGTATTACCGGGGGTGAAAAAAGGCCCCTCTTAACGGCGCAGATATTGAAGTACGCGAATAGCCAAGTATGTGACGATAGATATCTGAAAAAACCAAGTAGATATTGTTTGAGTTAACATCAAGCTACTTGTATGATGAAACTGCGCTAATTTTCAGGCCACAAATTGTGAACTTAGTGAAAATACATATTGACAACTATGAAAACTTAAAATGGATGGTTTTTTCACGTTTAGAGACATGAGCACCTTGCTGCTCTAAGATTTTAACGGAGAAAGGTCAGACTGTGAGGTGAGGATGATTGATTGATTGATATTTGGGGTTTAACGTCCCAAAACAACCTTATGAATATAAAAGATGCTGTGGTGGAGGGCTCCGGAAACTCTGACCACCTGGGGTTCTTTAACGTGCGCCCAAATCTGAGCACACGGGCCTACATAATTTTCGCCCCCATCGAAAATGCAGCAGCCACAGTCGGCATTGATCCCGCGATCTGCGGTAGGTGAGGATGTCTGCGTTGTTCAGTATAGGACGATTAATTACACAGTCAGCACCAAACAAAAGGATTTTAGACGTACAACAGTTAGGTAAATCATTCATGTATATTAGAAAAGAAGCAACAGTCCCAAGGCAGTGCCTTGTGGCATGCCGGAGTCAACAGGGGATAAAGAAGACCATTGGTTAGCTTATACATATTGCTAACGGTCGGATAAAAAAATAACTGAGTCAATTGTAGACAGGCGGATGGAGATCTAATTGGGGATGTTTTACAAAGTTTCAGGAAAAGTCCTTTATGAGGAACCTTGTCAAATGCAGTTTAAAAATCTAGAAAGAGGGAATCAACGGGTATATTTCGATAAACGTAACACGGTATTTCATGAACGAAAAGGGCGAGTTGAGTCTCGAAGGCCCGCCCTCTTCAAAAGCATGCTGATTATGATTGAAGAAATTACAGGATGCTAGAAACTTTACCACATAACAGTAAATGATGTGATCCACAAGTTTGGTACAGACACCGGTGAGGGAAGTTTGATGATATTTACTACATGAAGACGATGAGCCTTTTTTTTTTTGGTACTGCGATTACCTTGCCAACTTTTCAGTCTTGAGGCACCCCTCAATATGACAGCGATTGCTTAAAGATACAACATATAAGAGCGTACGGGTTACGTGTTCAGTATTGTTTAGCAGTTCCGAGTAAAAGTCAGTGGAAGACTCTAACATAAGCGTGTTATTTCGCTCATCACTACCATTTGCTTTAACCATCATGTCGGACACTGGTGAGTGAGGTAAGCGCATTAAGGAAGCTGTGTACAGGGCTCAGTAGTCAATATAGCTTAGGAAAAACACTGTTTAGTACATGGGCTACGTTATTGTCGAGTATACGCTCGTTATGTATGAATGTCATTTAACGAAATCAGTTTTGTTCAACTCAGGTGATAATGCATAGCATAAGCGTAGTAACGCACCCGGTCTTAAAACATGTGAATTACTTATAAGTGTGGCAGCTTGGGCTAGTTGGTATGGCATGACGATAGTGTCCTTCGTGTCCTTCTAGTCTCTGTGTTGTCGTTTTGTTCTCGCGCTATAACTATCGTTGCGTGAATTACGCAACGATTGGGTGTTTTTTTGTATGCGCACCCTTTACAAAGCGCTCCCCTATATTTATTCAACCTCATCTGCAGAAGCATCATCTGCAGAAGGACAGAAACCGCACTTGCCGCCTTAAATTTTTCTATAAATCGATAAATAATTGTTTAAATATTGACGCTGCAGGCATCGATCGGTATTCTTCCGGTTATGCAACTCGCAAATGACATAGTAAAACGATAACTGCTTTACGTTCACTGATTAACTGCTACAAGTATTCATTCTTCCCTAGAACTATTATTGTCTGGAATAGCCTGACAAATGATGTCGTTTTACACAAGAAACTGTCCTTGTTTAAAAACAGCATTACCTAAAGCACCACTACACATTGCAATGTAATATTTGTTTTATTGTAATTGTGTTAGTCTATAACCCGTATTCTACGTGTTACGTTGTTATGTGTTATGTTACTCGAAACATTTGTTGAAATAAACGTTTTGGAACCTTCGTCTTCTATCCTCACATCGTGATATATATTGTGTTTTCTTTATTTCTTTGTATGTACCGATTCTCGAACATTTTTTCCCACCCTGCCATGATCTTTCAACTGAAGGATCGTAGTATTTAAAAATAAATAAGTGAATGAAAATCAACAAAAAGGTCAGCTGCGTAGGTTCGCGTGTTGCGTTACAGATGCGTAGTAGGCCCATCGTTGGTTCGAAAAGGAAATATTTGTGGTGTAGTGAGCACTTAAAAGCTGTATCTACAGCAGTCATTCAAGGACACTAGGAGACAGCTAATGCTACACGCACAAGTGACACTTTCAGTACACGTCACAGTTGAGCCATGCACAGCCAACCGAAGCCAGGCTTAGGAATGAGGAACAGCACTTCGACCACCGCACCTAATTCATGTGGTGGTCGATGGAAGAATTTCGGTGAGCCCTTTGTGATGAGTTGAAAGCTTTGAATGGCCTACTCGTTACGTATTTCATGTTGTTTGACGCCTCGTTTGAGAATTGCACTTTGTGATGACTGGTTATTATTTAACTATTTTATCATGCTATAAGACACAGCTCAACGCGTTTCTTTCCCCAACAAAAATGGAATGCCATTTCATCATCACGCAGATAACTTTTTTTTATTCCAGCGGGGAATTACGCAGCACTGGCATACCGACCATGGGACTCCTCCACTTGAGGCTGATACTCTTACCATAAAGTTTTCTAAAATTAACTAGAGGAAACTCTGGCGCTGCGATCGTTCAGCGACCTTGGGAATGATGGGTAGTACACACATACGTCTAGTCTTCGTACTTGCGGATGGCGAATCGTATTTGCGGCTTCGTTTATTGCTGGTAACGGTTTTGTTTTGGAGGAAAGAACGAACCCTTTTGAACTTTGTGACTCGATTAGAATGATAAGCCTAAAAGAAGGAGAATGTGGAGCGCAAACGCTGAATATTTTCTAATTTTTTTGTGAAAAAACAGTTCTAAGCCACACGAACACACAAGGAGCCAGAAGCAGGCCAGAAGTACGAAAATTAGACAAATGTGTGTGCTACCCATCATTCCCATGCTCACTGAAGCGCCATGCATTGTAGCTCCCCTAAACACTACCGCCAGAGTTTCCTCTAGAATAGATTAGGAAACTCTATGACTCTAACCACTACGCCATCATCGCTACTTACGGTACCCTGCTCACATGTGGCTACGTAAACCTCACAGGGACGCTGTGGGTACAGGATGTATTCTTCATAAAAGGAAAACCTTACTGCTGATATTTGCCGTTCATAAAAAAGGTTATTCGACATCCAAAGCTGCTATCACGCACTCTATATTCGTTCTATATCATTCGCTCGTCTACGAATTCTTCCGAGCCACAAAACAAAATTGAAAAAGATTTAACCCATGCGTTGTGGAATCCATGAGAGTGTAAACGTTAGGGCTTCTTGGCCGTGTTCTTGTCAGTTTTTTTCTCGCCCTGTTTTTCGCCGAGCGTTGAGCTTTCAGCCTTGTTGTCGTTGTCTTTAGACTTCACCGAAGGCCGAGAAGCAACACTCTTGGTCGACTTGGAACTCGACGCCTGCAACGACGACGTAGATGCTGCAGAGCCTGGCCTTTGTTGTTGTTCTCGAACCACCCGCTGCCTTTCGCGCCGATCGGACGAAGGGCTTGCCTGATGGAGTGGCTCGGAACTAGCATAGCCCGGGTAAAGCGCGAAAAAATCCGAGTATCCCGGTGCGTACGTGCTGCTGTACCCGTAGAACGGCCCCGACATAACCGGCATAAGGGCCCCTTGGTAGGGCGCCATCTGTGGCCAGTAGAAGTCTAGTGGGTGGTACGCCGCGAGGACGTTGTAAGGGTCGTAGGGCGGGACTTCGTACTGACTCGGGAAGGTTGGGTGTGCCCCGTACGAGGCTGATAAAGGGGTCGGGGCGACCGGATAGTAGCTTTCCGAGGGCCATGCAAAGGGGTCCTCGGCGTCTGCCATGTATCCGTCAAGATAAGCTTCGTAGTCGTTTCCTTGCGGTGAATTAGATATTGGCGGTGAACCAATAGTGCTTTCGGGAGACCTGACCGAAAGCCAACGGACCTGATGCCTGCTAGTGTTACCGCTACGGCGGCCTGTGGTTGTGGATGGCTGGTTCAGGGGGATCTCCGGCGCTTCAATATTTCCGCGTCTAGCGTTGCTCGTTTGTGATGCACTGCCACGACCTTGGTCGGTGTTCTGTTCAGCCGCCGTGCGAGCTTGCTTGTGCTTTTGCAGCAGATTTTGCTCTGGTTCAGACATAGTAGCCGCTGGTCCCAGCGAAGCCAGAGGCTTAGCATTTTTGACCGGTGGTCTAGGCACCTTTTTGGCTTTGGCCTCCTTGTCATGCAGGATGAACTTATCACTGCTGTCGCTTCCAGATGGCTCCTCTATGGGTATAACAAGGCTGCCTCTCCTGGAGCGCATCGGTGATGGGGGCTGCGAAAGTTTCAAGACAAACGGAGTTTGTCCTTTTTGCGCTGGCACACTCTTAACGCTTTCAATTTACAGTACACTTATTTGTAATGGCGTGCGTGGTCAGATGTGAAATTTCACACGCAACCATACTTGCTGGGCTTTACCTACGAAATTAAACGAGCCTTGATTAAGTTACACTGAATAATAATAATAATAATAATAATATAATAACAATATAAATATACTATTATTACTATTGCTCTTATATTTTTAATTTTAGTAGTACTAGTAGTATGTAGTAGTAGTAGTAGCAGCAGTTTCTGGCGTTTAACGTCTCAAAGCCAGGATATAATACACAAAACGACGATAATACACAGAACATAGCACGGCTCCCAAAGTTTTAGATTACGCTACATGGCGCGTTCATGCCATGAGTGCAAGCTCACGTGGCGCCTCGGGGTATTTGGTACAGCAAGTGCAGAATAAACGATTGTGCCCAATGGCCATATTAACCGATCACTGCACACACCTAAAGCACGTCAAGCACATACTCGTCGAAGTTGTTTTCCAATCTACAAAACAGTTGCCCATCTAAGCATCCACAAAATATTAAGAGGGAAAATAGCTCAGGTTCTACAGCGATGATGAGAGAGTACACAAAGAGCATGAAGAAAAGCACCTGCGCACGTCCTTTACCATGCCAATTTTTTGCTCTTTTTTAGCCTTTCAAAATAGAGTTTCAACTCCCACAATGATTTTAATTTGTATCATGCCTCGCAACGGTGCTGCTGCGACAGAAGCGTTTCCCAAGTAACGCTTAATTACAGTTATCAATAAACTGCGTCCGATGTTTTGCCACCGACATATTTCAGACTACAATAGCGTCCATCTTCATGCCTATTATGTTCATAACCCACTATTACTTTTACATATCATGCTTAGATATACAGCACTCGTGAAGTGCACACTGTACACGCGATCAATCTTCAACATAAAAGAATTAAAAACGTGACGTCACTTTACCTCTTGTTAACCTAATCCGCTCGCAGCCAATCCGGCCGTTAAAAGTAATGCTGGTTCGGATCAAAGTGCTCGGATCACACTATGCCCCTACGACGCCAACTGTACGAGCTGTAAACGAAAGTACGCGCATAACCTAGCACAAGTTTTCGTGTTTAAATGCGTGAATACTACAAACTTGCACACTTTGCAGAGCATGTTCTAGGTCTCTTTACAAGCACAGCACATTAACACCTAATCAGGTTTGATTTTTATGAAATCAAAACCTGGTATAGCAGATC
This sequence comes from Rhipicephalus microplus, assembly GCF_043290135.1. Lineage (NCBI taxonomy): Eukaryota > Metazoa > Arthropoda > Arachnida > Ixodida > Ixodidae > Rhipicephalus > Rhipicephalus microplus. The sequence goes on along the minus strand of NC_134702.1, from coordinate 94,582,257 downwards.
CGCGCCATAATTGGTTCTTGCTCTTCAAAACGTGAAACTCTTCACCAACACACAAAATAGATTGGCACCATTTTTTACACATATTCTTTTTTCGTTAATTTCTTTAATGCTTCTCGTACATATCCATCTGCGCTCACGCCTGGCACCGAGGACTCAGCGAAAGGGTTTCGTAAAACCTACCTTGGAGCTTTTCTCCTTGGTCGTTTTGCCCTTGACCGGTATCGACGTGGCGGAGCTTGGCCGGAAAATACCCGGCGCGTCGCTAGAGAAACTCATGCCATGCTCTTTGTACGTGGCCACTGTTTCCTTGTTCGTCACCAGGAGACGCACCTCCTTAGTAGACGACTTAATGCGGTCTACCACGTCCCGTTGGCTGTAGCCGATCACGCTCTCCCCGTTCACCTGGATGAGCCCCAGTGGAGAGATCTAATTTGCACAAACTTGTGATACCAGCGGTGGCAGTGGTGAAGGGGCGCAACCACTAAAGTACTGTAGCGAACGACGCCAACAAGATGTGACTATGTGCTGCTCAAGTTGCCGCGCTGCTCGAGAGGCTTGAGGGTCAGCCTCCGATGTGGGAGGCACTCGGCTTGATTCCAATAGCCACCGCATAGGCAGAAGTTTTTTGCCGAGGGGGGAGGGGGGGGGGGAAGAAGAGCACTTTTTTGTTATTGTAAATTTTGTTGCTCTGAATGCCATGACTAAAAAAGTTTCAAAGAAAGGGGGGGGGGCATATGGGCTCGGTGGGCTACTGCATGACCACCAGGCATCCGTTGTTGTTGTTTTCGTTGTTGTTGTTCTTGTTCTTGTTCTTGTTCTTGTTGTTGTTTTCGTTGTTGTTGTTGTTGTTGTTCTTGTTCTTGTTCTTGTTGTTGTCGTTGTCGTTGTTGTTGTTGTAGTTGTTGTTGTTGTTGTTGTTGTTGTTGTTGTTGTTGTTGTTGTTGTTGTTGTTGTTGTTGTTGTTGTTGTTGTTGTTGTTTTGTTGTTGTTGTTGTTGTTGTTGAAATAATTGCCCCCGGCATAGGTCTCGTCATGGTGTTTTGGGTACTCATGCCTTCGGCAAGCTAGCTTCTAATTTACGCTCCTCTCTCCCGCTCTCTTTCAACCCCTGCGCCACCTACTTGTGTGTCGCACAGACATGCGTCGTTTCTAATTTGTGAGTGCTGTCTGTCTCACTAACTGTATCAAGCACTCCAGCAAAACACCGAAGGCTGACTAGCCCAAGGTAGGTGAATGTCACTCTATGTAGTTTTTTTTAAGGACACGTGTGAATTTACTGACACAAATCGCACGCTCGCAGCACTCTCGTGGTGATACAAGTGATAGGCAAGGCGCATACAATACGGTAATGTCACTCGTTATTTCATGCACTGCTCTGATACACTCGTTTAGTCAAATGAAATCAACTGATGAGTCAATGGTTGTAAGTGGGCCAGGACTCTCACTTGCTGCCTTCCCAACACTACTGGTAACTCATAGCCATCTACTTAATAATCTAATTACGCTCTTTAAAAAACTGCTAATTATCTGTGTGAATTGTAGTAAGTAACCTTAAGGCTCCACTAGTATGTACAAACAAAACCTCAATTTCCAATTTCACTCGACAGTGTGTTCATTTCGACATTTTCTATCTAAACTTATCGTTATTCGTTTAACTTGCATTAGTTATGTGGGTGGTTGATTATACCCTATCATGCAATAAATTGCGCTCCTCTATCATATCTGCCACATGCCACGTTTATCAACACCTCCTCGTGTTTTCTTAGTTTCATATTGGTACTTGTTTTTGAATTTACGTAGAACTCCCCTAGGTGGTACATTACGACTGCTCCGCAAGGAACTTCACGTCCTTAGGCGTTTACGCCGTAATATTTGCTCGGCCCGTGTTTATTACGGTTCCGAGTCAAAAGGAATTGAATAGGTGCTCCTTCCAATTATCATTGAATGAAACTTGAAGGGAACCCAATAGTATACCAGGATACAGGAACGGCGGCGAGTCAGTGCCTAGAAGCCTAAGTCCAGGATTACGGTCACCTACAATTATTTTGCCAGTCTTCACTGATAAACCTCTGGAAATATATAATTACGCCACATCACCGATCCCTTATTTTCTGCAGTTCAGGATGTGTTTACCTGTACAATGCAGTCTTTGGCGTGGAGTCCTCCAGCCTCGGCGGGTCCTCCCTTTTCCACGGTGGTCACGGTGGCCAGCTTACTCTTCTCGTCGACAAGTATGCCGAAACCGTAGCCGTCAAAATCTGGTCGGCGTACCAGCTTACACAGGCGCACGGGCGCGGCCGCAGTTACCGAGGATGACGAAGCAGTTTTCTTCCCTGTCGAAGATGGGCCCTTTTTCGCTGGGTCGGCTTTACCACCGTCATCTTTCTAAAGTGTAGAGATACGTTTTAAAAAATGGTCTCCTTGTGTATAAACAGCCTTTGCTTGGGAAAGTTGAAAAGTAGAAAGAAAGCTTTAAATGTGTTTTTGCTGAGGCTATAAAAAGCGGGCAACGAAGTTTTTTTGTTATAACATGCACGCAATGCCGGGCCATGAAGCAATGTGCAAGACGTAAAGATTAATATGTATCGAGCGTGCTCCAGCCAACTATTTGGACGGGGACAGACAGACAGATGACACTCCACTGATATGTCTTTGTGTTCTCGTCGAAGTAGCTGGATGGAGCCCCCTTGCAATGTGCCAACAGTGAGCTCAGGCAAGCAGAATTCTCAGTAAAGTTTACTTCACGCCGCGTATTGACCAGTTATACTACTTAATACAATAAAAAAGAGTGACTCTTCCTGGAATTGTGAAGAAATAAATGTACCTGAAAACGTATACAGGGATCATAGTGCTAACCAAACAGAGGGGTATTGCTTTCGGGACCGTAGAGCGTCGGCTTTATCTTAGCCTCGTCAGGCCTGCGTAGTTTATCGATCTGCGCTGCTCAATCTACGTAGAAACCAGAAGCCTCTTCAATTGACGTGACAAAAGCCTCTTCCATTGACGTGATAGTACTGCTAATGTCTAGACGGCAAGCCTTGCTCTCGAAAATTCAAACGCAAATTCATGATCTAATTTACCTTGTTGGAGCGCGATGATGAGGCGGACATTGCTTGCGTGCTCCTGACTTGCTTCTTGTCCCATAGCGCTGACCCACTACAGGGTAGTGGTGATTAATGCCGGTGGCTAGACAGGAATGCAACACTTGAATGTTAGGGTAAGCATAGGTCATGCGCAAGATGATAAAAAACAGGAGTGCTTTTGAAAGGAAGAAATGTAGTAATTTTATGTGGATATGTGATTTAGCAGTATTCTAGTAACTTTACGTACATGCTATTTAGTTTTGTACGTATACAAGTACAATGAAATTTATTGAGGACCTACCGAAATAAAAAAGTTCTGATTTCCAGAAATTCATAACGTTTTCCTCTCGTTGTGTCCGTGTTGTGCACACTTGTCGATCGTCTTTTTGTTCAGGTGCCCCTGTAGTAGACAAGGCTAGAGAATTGGTTCTCGTTGAAGTGATCCCTGAGTGTAATGTATACAAGAATTACATAGCTGAGCTGAAAAATTGGGAGGCCGTCAAGAATCACTTTTAAGATTTGAACACCAAAGCGATATCCGGTTTTAGTGCTTACTTGAAACGCTTGGTGCATCAAATTTTTTCGAACTTGCTATGTACCCAGTACCTGGAAGAGCAATGGCACGGCAACGCGGGTCTTTGGCGGGTGACTGGCTTCAAAGCATGAAGTCATCATGGTAATACATATTTTGACCTTCGATGGCGTTGCACGCTTGTACCACGCATCATCAAACCAACAATAAATGTTGTATTGTGAAGCACGTAAACAGGACACATGCGTTTGTAAAACATGGGTTACTTTCACTGAATAGCTAAGAACAAGAAGTTGTTTTGACATTATCCACTAGCAGACGCTGGCTGTGTGGTAGAATACTCTCTTGCCACGTAAATGACCCGGGATTGATCCCCATTATGACTCAGAAGTTTTTATACATATTTGCATCTTTCTCGACTTTACGGTCATGCACAAGATCATTATTTTTCGATCACAACCAACGACACTGGCACCGACACCAGAATTTCCGCGAAACGATCTGTTTAACGCTGTCGCGTTAGAGAATTCAACCAACGGACGCATCCCCGAGCGGCGTTCAAAGGCTATAGGCCCAGATGTATGAAAAATGATCAACTATGATAGCTACCCTGCCATCTGGACGTCGGCATTATGGCAGTTGTTTCTAAATAGGGATGTGAAATAGGGCTTTCGTATCTTTTAAACCCTTCTTCAGCAGAAGTAGTACATTTAACTGAGCAGTTATTTAATGTCGAGATTAATTCTGCATAGCGTAGCACAGCTGATAGTAGGTGTCTGACATAGAAACTGGGCGAGCTCTACTATTCACCTCTACCCCACTAAGAAGTAGGTGCGAATAACAACCCTGAAGGGTTGGTCCCCAGCAGCTTCTCATTGGAACGTGCTAAAAATTGGACACACCGGGCTATCCACATCCAGCCCACTTAAGCACTGTAAAGCTCTATAGAACTAGCCCAGCGGGTATCTACCACTGACACTTGGCAAACTTCCCTACTTTCCACCAAATATAATAAAAAAAGAGCGTAGTTTACGCTAGGCAGCGCAAGACCAATTCACAGCGAAGACGGTTGACCACGTGATTTTCTGTAGTATACTGTCGTTGTACTTGGCTGCTTCAATAATACAGTGATGTGGTACTTTACTACTCTATGGTCGAACTTCACTGTTCGGGGTTCTGTGTAGTCAGAATTGGCAATTCCTTGCCGGTTTCTCTCCCGGCAACAACTTTTTATTCCTCCGCAAGTCGTAGTTCCTCAGTTATGTAGATCCCTGCGGACAACCCGACCACTGGATTCGTTGCACGACAACGGTAACCTTAATCAAGTGACTTAAATTGTTCTCTCTGGAATCTTTGCCCCTTGGGAGATGTAGCGAGCAAGACTTGAATGCCATGCTTGCGCATGCGCCATCAGCACGCGCAACGCTGCAAAGACACAGCAGCCTCCACTTTTTAGCACACACTATTTCTTAGATCATACCATTCACGAAACTAGCGTTTTAAAGCTTTTGGTATGCCTACTTATTCTTCATCTTTTTAAAGAAGTCCCATTATATAACCTTAGACCTTTTTTTGCTGGTTTGTGCTATATTTTTAATGGTTTTAGGTTATGTGCGTGTGGCTTGGCCTGCACCTATGAATTTCCCACTGACAACTCGTTGCAGTTTTATCAGCAAAGCTTCTCTTAGTCTTACATTGTCCAGCGTCAGGCGTAACCGGAAGTATCTCCCGAACACTATAATACATGGTGCTGTCTTATAGACGCACATACAAACTGCAGTTTCATGAGGATATTCTAGATGGCACTTTACCGCTACTCTCCGATTGGCTACTGCGCGGGCTGTACCTGGCTGCCCGAGTAACGAATGCCTCTCTCTGTATCCTGATCGTCATCATACGTGTCGGATTGGTGGTGGGACATGTACACAGCGTAGCCCAGGGCGCGGAGGGCCGCGGCGGCTCGCGCTCGTTGCCGCCTGGGTGCGCCGAGAACTAGTGCCACTTTCTCTCTCCTGAATCGTCGCCGTACGTGCTGGATCATAGATGGGGCATGGACTAAGCGGCGCGGAGGGTCGTGGCCGCTTGTGCTCATTGTCAGACATACATTTAATTTTACCAGGACTTGATTTCAGTTATTGTCATCGAGAAATAATTTTAGGTGCTCCGCAGTATGTGATGACGCTGGCACTCTCATTGACCAACTTGGTCCGTTACAACGCTGAATACACCGCAAAAGGAGAAACTGAAGCAGTCACATAATGCCCCATAAGTTTTTTTACGTGCAGCCTTCGGCTGCTTGTCGTTTCGAACCATAGATTTAGCACACGTAATCAATCAATGCACCCTTACGTGACACGGACTAAAGCATAGTGCGACATGCGTTTGATATGGATCAGGATTAATAATAACATCCTAATTTATGAAGAAGAGAGCTTTATGAACCCATTATCAATAGAAAAATGTAGCGAGTGCATATTCACTTTATAATTTGAGTCACTGCAAAGCTTCAAACTTCGGCAGCAAAAAAAATATGATAACGGAGTGTCATTCAAACCCCATTCGGCTGAACATCCCATCTGGCTGAAAAGTGTGTTTTGCAGTGGTTCATGCCGTCACAGTCACAGCTTCCTGGCCACCCAGCGGAACTGGCGTCGCAATGGAAGGTCTCCAAAAAACGCCAGTCAGATCGGGCCATGTCGTTGCACACGTCCTTACCGTCGGGCTCTCCGCACTCCTGGAAACACAGCATGCGGAAAAAGATTCTGTGCAGACCAATCTTCCGGTCGGCTGCTGCTTCCTTCATCACCCTATAGGCCGCGGCGGAAGGGGATTCGTTGTTATTGCTGGCTTCTTCGACGTCTCGCTTGAACTGTAACAGCCAAGCGAGCTGCGCTGACCAGCGTGCCCGCACAAACTTCTTGGCCCACATCGGTTCTACCGGTCGACCCAGCACCAACGACGCCGAAGCGGCGAAGCACAGGTCGACGTAGCTGGGAGCCCACTCTGGGAAGTACTTGGCGTCAGAATCGAAAATTGAGCGCAGAATCAGTGCGCCCATTGTCGCGTATCTTGCCGCTGCAGCAAGCGGAAAGGGCCGATTTTACATCGATGCAGCGTAAAACACAAGAATCGTTAAGCCGTTTCCCCACTGTGCTCGGTGCAACGCACGCGGAGGGAAGTAGATGGAGACCTTGAGTTGACTATTCTATCGCTACAACTTGTGTTATAGCACAATGGGAATAATAATATTCTGGTGCGCTATCGACAGACAGCAATGACGCAAGAATCTTATCAAAACTAACCTTTATGCTGCGAATATTAGTAAGAAGGTGCCCAATTATACGCCTACTTATGTTCCCAGAGCTTTGTGAGTACGAGCCCGGTCAACAAGAGTGGGGAATAGTTTACAACTTACGAAACCACAGCTTTATGTCGTTGGTTGACATAAGTGCGGTGATAAACTATGAGCCTAAAGTGGCCTATTTTATTACGTAAGCAAGGTAAACTTTTAGAAATCTGTGAGTAATGGTGCAGACTTTTTTGACATTTAAAGACAACCATGCATGTGGTCATCGTCGTCCTTAAACGAACAATAATGCATGTCTGATCAATTCTTAACCAAGCTAATGTCAACAAATAGTTGCCTGAATAATGAGTCAAGCAGTAATACACTTGTTAAGTACTTGACTGCTTTGCGTAACCAGTTCAGTACACAAGAACTTATGCTGGCTGAAAATGCTAGTGCGGCTAATTACTGACCATGAATCGAGGAGCATCTGCTACAAGAACACAATAGTGACACAAGTGATCCTATTTGATATAGCCTGCTGGTTCGCTTGATTGTCAAATATAAGAAGTTTGCTTGTTCCTTACATCGCTGAACCTTGTGGTTGAGGGAGGCATGCGCGAAAAGGCTGGTTCGGGACAAGTACGCCGAGCTGACCAAAAAGTTGCCGTCGACGTGGTAGCCTATGTGCCCGTCCAGCTGTGGGAGCCAGTAATCGTCCGGTACAGTCTCCTCCAAGCCCACTCTCGCAGCTGCTACAATGGCAATGTTCGGAAGAAAATGTGGGCCCAGAGTCGCCGCCAATGGCTCTTGAGGCAGGCTGGTACCGTCAGTTTCACCTGTGGAAACAATGATCGGCAGAAAACAAAAGCGTGACTGTCCGCGACGATCATAATTGCCCGTTGTAACTCGCAAAAACGTTTTACCACAGACTTTCTTCGAATTCAAGTTGGCTGGAAATCACCTAATGGTAACTTATAACACGCTACGGTAGTGCCCAAGCATCAAGATTATTAGAAAAATTAAGACTGAAACAGGAAGCTCGTGGTTAATTCATTGATGTAACGTTACGCGCCTTTATTCCTTCACTCTAAGTACTTTTGGTGTCTATGTGCAATGTCATAGTGACACAGTATAGCAATACTATAAACATTGTAATTCTACAATATTCTTGGTTGTAATGGCACATTCTAGTGAAACTGTTGTCCTGTAGCAGCAAAGGTGGGGAAAGAAAACTACTTTTCATTCCCAGGCAGGCCTGTTTCTCACACACCGAATAATATTGTCAAGATTTCTAAAGGGGTGAGGGCAAGTTTTGTAATCGATAAAAATTGAATATGGTACCGAAAGGTCGCTAAGATTGAAGAATGTTCATATATAGTTGCTTTAGGACGTTAAACCCCACATATTAATTAAGATTGAAGAATGCACACCCTTTCTTTTAATGAAGTGCTTTATTGAATACGTATGCATACGCCGGTTTCATCCACCTGAGTTGTGTGAATAAACTCGGGGAATGAAACCGGAAAAATGGTTAGAGGGCAGAATACGCATATTTGGAATCTCCCTAAAAAGGGAAGGGGGCCCTTGCTCGGGTAGCAGTGCTTGCTCAGAATTTTAGGGTATATTCGATAAAGATGAAACTTTGAATTTGGGGACTATATGCCAAGAAACGACAGTAACACTCCCATTACCATATTAGCGGCAACCAGTCACCGGTCATCGATAATGTGCATCGTCGGTAACACAGGTTTACATACATCAAGTCATATTTCAGCGTTATGATTGTTGCTTGCGTGTCCCAGACGAGCGCGAAAATCATATCACTAAGCCAGCGTCAAATAACGTGCACAGTTACGATATAGTGAAACGTGGGACCCGGCAGCCCGCTTTTCAAAAGGCCAAGTAGCCCCCCCCCCCCCTCCTACGTCCTTCAATAGCGCAAATTTGCCGCGCAAAACCTGAAAGGTTCAAGAAATCTGGACAGCCGACGTGCCCGCCACTGCCAGACGGCGTGCGGGAACTATAAAGCTCTTAACAAAGCATCCAGTACGGTGTAAACGAATGAGTCATGCAAAGAGTCTGAAACCACGGTGAAGCATAGCGAACGGTAAGTCAGCCTGTGAAGCAAAAAGTATTCTGTAAGGACTTTGTGAAAGGAGTTGGTGAGGACGTGTCGTGTTCTGGTGTATTGTTGTCAATCGGTTGGTCTAGAAAGAGCTGTGCCGTGATCCAGTCTGATAAGTGAAGGTGTGATGAGAAGGAATGTGAGAAGTCTCTCAGACAGTGGTGCCGAGAAGAGAGATGTAATCGGCAGAGCGCCGAATAGGAAGCCGAGCCAGCGCCACAGTCCACGTGGCCCCATGTGCGTGAGTGTTTTCGGAAGAGGCAAGCACCAATAAATCACTAGTTATTAGACAGGACAAGCAGGTGAATATGAAAGTACCTTAGTTGTTCTTGATTATTTTCTAACGCCTGAGTTATAACTTGAGGGCATTAAGAATAATTGTTTTTCACTATCACTAAATCTATATAATCTGTATTGTGATTTCAACCAAACAAGTGTACTTATGTCAAAACATTTGTAGAAAAATATTTTTGTGTGGTTGTCCAATGCCTCTGACCCAACGCCTCGGCCAGGGGTACCCATACATCAGCTCTGGAAACTGTCCGTCGAGTGCCTTTCTTCAACAGGTTCTGGCAATGTGTTTCTTACAAATAAACGCAACTACTCACGACGCACGCGATCTTATCTGCACTATATAAAACGATCATAAAGCTTCACCCATTCAGAGGCGCACAGTGGCGGCCGTTATCAACAGGTGCAACTATCATCATCATCATCAGCAGCAGCAGCAGCAGCAGCAGCAGCATCAGCTTGACTACGCTCACTGCAGGGCAAATGCCTCTTCCTTGATCCGCCAATCAACCCGGTCTTGTACTTTCCCTTGCCACGTTATACCTGCAAACTTCGTAATCTCATCGGCCCTCCTAACTTTCTGTCTCCCCTTCGTACGTTTGTCTTCTCTGGGAATCCGGTCAGTTACCCTTAATTACCAGTGGTTACTCTGCCTACGTGCTACGTGCCCAGCCCATGTCCATTTCTTCTTCTTGATTTTAACTATAATATCTTTAACCCCGTTTTGTTCCCTGACCCACTCTACCTTCTTCTCCTATCTTAATGTAACAACTATCATTTTCCTTTATATCGCTCGATGCGTCATCCTCAAGTTGAGCCGAATCCTCTTAGTAAGCCTCCAGGTTTCTGCTCCGGCCGCAGGTAAGTACCGGCAACATGCAACTGTTATATACCTTCCTTTTGAGGGTTAGGAACAGATTACTAATGATCGTTTGAGAATTCTTGCCGATTGTTACCCAACGCATCCTTATTCTTCTAGTTATTTTACTCTCATGGTGCGGCTCCGTGGTTACTACCTGTCCTAAGTAGGCACATTCCTTTACAACTTCCACCATCTCTCCACCTATCGCAAAGGACTGTTTCCTGCCGAGACCATTACACATTACCATAGTTTTGTACATATAAATCTTCAGACCTACTTTTCTGCTTTTTGTGTCTAGTTCTGTAATAATTAGTTGTGTTTTGTCCCCTGAGTTACTCATCAAAGCAATTTCATCAGTGAATCGCAGGTTACTCAGATCTCCATTAACTCCTATCCCTAACTCTTCTCAATCTAGGGTCCATTATTTGTAATTAAAGGTGCAAGCGAACTATCACTTGTTCCTAAAAAAGCAAGCACTCGTAATATAGAGTGGTGCTGTTTTTTACTGGCTGCCTGATTTTATTTAATAATACTGTAAACCCTCGCTTGAGGGTCATAACAGGGAGAGAGTACAATATGAGTACAAACAGAACACCTAAAAAAACCACTAAGCAATAAACACAGGAAAACAGAATGGGTAGTACTTCAACCATTACCAAAATAAGCATCAATTTCTCTGTCGAAAGTTTGTACATCGGTACTATTATTAACATATTGGGGTAAAGAATTCCATTGTTCTTTAGCATCTGGGAAAAATGACCACCGAAAGGTGTCAGTGCGAGCGTTGAAAGGTTCAATGGGGGCATCATGATTCAATCTAGTGCTACGTTTTCCGGGAAGGCGTATGTACTCGTCTTTAGGTATTTTGAATATCCCTTGAATTATACGAAATAATGTTTTAAGTTTTTGTTTCCGTCTTCGAATTTCCAGTGATTCTAAATTGCACGAATTTAGCATATCAGTTACTGAATCCCGCCTTCTATATCTAGAGCCCACAAACCGAGCTGCACGCCTCTGAATACGTTCTAACTTGGTGTCCAAGTGTTTCTGGTGAGGGCTCCAAACCACAGAGGCGTATTCCAGTCTAGGTCTAATATATGTGTGGTATGCAAGCAGCTTTACGTGTTTCGGTGTTTTATGCATCTTTGCTCGTAGAAAACACAGTTTTTTAAATGACTCAGAACAAACCGATTCAATGTGACGATGCCAAGTTAGGTTGCTCGTAATTGTCACCCCTAAGTATTTAAAATGGGGTGTTTTACTGAGTTTATTGCTCCCAATGTTGTACTGGAAATTGAGAACATTTTTTCTTACTGGTTATGTGTACATATGTTGTTTTTTTTTAAATTTAATTTGCATATCCCATTCGCAACACCACAATTCCAAATCTTCAAGGCACTTATTCAACTCGAGTTGATCATCAGTACAGCTTACAGGCATATAAATCAAGCAATCATCAGCATAAAGTTTCATCTTAACAGGTGGCTTTACAATAGTACTTATATCATTTATGTACAACAAAAACAACAGCGGGTCAAGCACGGACCCTTGAGGTACACCTGAAAACACATCTAGCGCAGCTGAAAAAGAACCATCAATCTTCACTGCTTGCTTGCGTTTACTCAGGTAGGCGCCAATCCAATTTAAAATTTCATCACTGAATCCCATTTTACTCAGTTTAAAAAGCAGTTTAGTGTGGTTTACAACATCAAAGGCTTTAGCAAAATCAATACAAATTACATCACATTGTTTGCGATCGTCTATAGCCGAGCTGAAATCATGAAATGTTTGAATCAATTGCGTCACTGTGGACTTGCCACTTCTAAATCCATGCTGACAGTCATTAAGTGATTGATTAACCTCCAAGTGAACCATGATAATGATTGATCTGTGGGGTTTAACGTCCCAAAACCACTATATGATTATAAGAGACGCCGTAGTGTAGGGCTCCGGAAATTTAGACCACCTGGGGTTCTTTAACGTGCACCCAAATCTGAGCACACGGGCCTACAACATTTCCGCCTCCATCGGAAATGCAGCCGCCGCAGCCGGGATTCGAACCTGCGCCCTGCGGGTCAGCAGCCGAGTACCTTAGCCACTAGATCACCGCGGCGGGGCAAGTGAACCATGATATGCTTTGCTATTATATGCTCTATGACTTTGCAGCAAACAGACGTCAGTGACACAGGACGATAGTTGCTAATAATAATTCGGTTGCCGGCTTTAAACAAAGGTATGATAATTGCGCAGAGCCAGTCCTGTGGAATAGTGTGAGTTTACTAAAGATTTTCTGAAGGTAATAACAAGGAAGAACGATACCCATTCTCCGTATCTTTTCAGAAAAGCAGTTGGTATCTTGTCCGGACCGCTAGCCTTCTTTGCATCCAGATTTAGACACCGAGAAAATACACCTTCTTGATCAAACAATAAGGGTTCCATAGGACATGCACATGAATAATGCAAGTTGCTATCACCGCGCACGTTTGACGGCATCGTGAACCCGGACTGGAAAAACCTGTTAAACTCGTCTGCTATCTCAGTCTTTTACGTCACTGTTCTCGATCCGGCAGTGATCCGTTCAATTTTTTTTCTTTTCTGCCACTCATATAAAGCCAGAACTTCTGAGGCGCACTCTTCAGAAATTCTGCGAGGGTATGTTTCAAAAACTTACTCTTTGATTCGGACAAGGCTTCTTTAAGGGTTTTACGAGCTTGAGATAATTCAGTAGTGTTCCTCCCTTTTTTCCGTAGTCTTTTAATTTTTCTTTTCATGTGAACTATATTCCTGGTTATCCATGGGCTGCGTTGTTTTACCTTTTTAAGACGAGACGGGATGAATCTATGTACACAGGTGTCCACGATTGCCTTAAATCGATTCCACAATGTCTCAACGGACTCGTATTCTGAGGCAAACTGAAATTCGTCAAACGCGACTTCTAAACAATCTAAAATAGAAGTGTCGTCCGCTTTTGCAAACTTTTTAACTTTTACACGCGAAACAGACTTTGGACGATCGCTTTTCTCTGTGGCAATGTTGATAACAACTAGCCGGTGGTCTGATATGCCCTCTTCCACTGACACCATGTAGCCATCGAACTGGCTTGTTACGAACACAAGGTCGAGCAATGACTTCGTTTCCGTGGTTATTCTAGTGGCTTCCTTCAAGGTTTGTGTAGGATTGTGTGAAAACAATATCTTTCATAATTTATCTCCGCTTGCAATTTCGATATTACCAGGCATCAGGGTTTCCCAGATAATATGGGGAAGGTTAAAATCACCAGCCATTACCATCCGTGTGCTATCATTTATATTGTTGCAAAGAAAAGTATTTAGATCATCTAATTCTTAATAAACATCCATCTAAATGATTAACTTGGTTGAGAGAGATGAATCATCATACCAGAGTTCTATTGTTCTAATGTCGCCACCGAAGGTTATTAACTAGAACACAAGACTACTGTCGAAGTTTCGTGTCTGACTTTTGCGCCGAACAACCATGGAAGCTCATAATCACGTGACATCCGTAAGACGAGTGTCGCTACGTAAAATTACTTTACTGGACACTCACTACAGGCCTGTCTACTACAGCATATACGTACCGTACACGACCAGCTGCGCACTGCTGAGCTTGTTTGTATCAATCAGGACACCCGCGTTAACCTTGCTGTCATTGTGGAGCGCAGATGTTATGTCCTGGAACAGCTTCCGTACCAACGCGACCTCCTCTTCACTCTGAAATGTCTTGGCCACCCAGAGTGGATACAGCTGGCCGAACGTCGATGCTGTGAGGTGGAGACACCTCGACACGCTTGCGTCATCCACGAAACTCACTGGCCACTCTTCTAGGTACGGGGCGTACTTCATTACCTGTGTCCAGGTATGAAAAAGAAATAATTATAAAAAAACTATGCGAAGACATTCCTCTCCACGTAATTCTTGTGTGAACCAGAAAGGATTCTTGTAAGCTCGTTAGGCCAAGTGACTTGAGGGCATGAATAGATGTGATTACTCTTTAAATTGTGCGAAGAATATATGGGCTGTAGGCACGCTTTTTCTCGCGTTAAGCTTTGTGTATTTAGCCTGACAGATTTTTGAGACGGAGAAAAATATGTGATTAGGAACTTGTGACAACACTTGTTTTCCTAATTACCCTAGAAAACACAAAACACTCTTCCTTATTATGAAATTTAGAACCACCTGTTCACCTTCAAATCTGGTTGGGTATAAGCCATTACAGAAAATTTATAAAAACGAAATATGTTGGTGGAAAGATTACATATTAGCCATCAATATTCCCTACTATATATAGGTGAACTTCGCCAGAAAAAGCTCCCGATGTTTTCTTCACAATGTTTTTATGTTTTCATCGGAATCAGGAATCTTAAATCTGGCACACAAGAAATAATGCATCCTGCGTGCATAATTTGCATAAAAATATAGGGTTATGGTAATACATCCAGCTTCTATGTCTTCTGAATCGGACTGAAATGCTACAGAAGTGCTATATGGCGTCTGAAATGCTACAGATATCACATCATACTTGATCACATCTTAACAGAAAAATTCGAAAATGCTACCACCTGCGCAAGCAAGACCACCAGGGAGTACATGCTGGCATGTCGTAGCGGCAGTTTCCTCAGGTGACCAACGATGCTTCGGATTTCATGCACGGCTCTTATCAGCACCGTCATCTGACTCCGACCATTACTGCTGAACCTAAAAGGCAGTCCCCGTTCTAAGGCGTCTTCCCAGTCAATTTCAGTTGCGATATACGCAAGATCGTTGGGACTTTTCAACGGTGGTGACATCTTGCCGTTGCCCTTCGATCGCTCGTTGTCGACGACAAGGTCGATGGCGAAGAGCGTGGAAGAGTTTGGCCAGGCTGCTGACGACTGAATACCGAGATCGTATAGGGTTCGCGCAACAAACATTCTCGCCTTGTGAAAGTCACGAGCAAAAGTCGACGCCAATGATTGTCCTACGTCGAGGATGAATGTCTGGTTTGCCCAGTACTCTACGCGAATGAAAGATGGAAGGCCGCTCCTGAGGGTCATGCTGACTGCTAAATCTAGCAGTTCGGCGAAGCTCGACACATTCATCCAGGCCGAAATATCACTGCCCGTCGCCTCGAGAACAGCGGAGGTGTCACTCGTCTCGCTTAGTCCGGTGATTGTCCTGAAGCAGCTGGCGTAGAACAAGGCCATTTGAGTATTGAGGCTTTGTGCGCTGCTCGAGTTTTCCGAGTCGAAGGTCGCCTTGGTCACAAGGGTGTCGGAAACGCGGTGGTTGAAGGTCGCGACGTATTCCTCCAGAAAAGGACGCCTGTCGGGATTTTTCGCTCGCCACCACCCACACACACTGTCGTAGAAATCTGCGCATGGTCGTGTGTCGGGATTCATCGCGTTCAACATGTACCTGCGGGATGGAAGTGGGGAAGAAAGATTGTCGTTTCATGGCATTACTAGTGATGATTACAAACCTCATTGCAATGTATAGATTTACATTATAATTTCAGTGCTCTAGGCTGAACAGTGGTTCTTTGTATTGGCTAAGATAGAGTTCTTTGTTCTCTAACATCGGCTATTCGTTCCCATCGCGTCGCGATGACCATGCAAGTTCAAAGTCAGCAATCTTATCAAAACAAGCGGTGAACTTACAAGAACAGACTGTTGGGAGAGCTGTACATACAGAATAAAAATAAAAATAATTGTTCGTACGGGCTTGTCCTGTAGGTTTATTTCTCTTGTACAGCGTTTTTTTCTCCGTACTATAAAGTATTCTTTACTCGCGCACAGTCTAAACCTTTATGTTAAATTACTAGTTGTTCAGGCTTATTTCCGTGGTTAATGCTGCTAGAAGTATTCAGAGTGACACAAGAACCTTTGGTAAAGCCAAGGATTACGGTAAAGCTCCTTCCAAGTTTGCGATGGACGCGATGGAAAGAAGGAGCTTAGACGCGATAAAAAACAACGCTGCTTCCTCAACTGGCAAAGTTAATTCCTCGGCAAAAACCGAACAAATTCTGAAATGTCGGATCCACCTAAACAAAACGTAGCTGATCCACCTATATAGTAATCGTAATAACCCTAAAGTGACACGTGTATTTACAGGGGTAGATTAGCGTTTATTATGCATTGTTTCAGCAACACAAACAAATTTTGAAGCCACGTCATGAATGGCAAGCAGCTCGAAATATACAGCGCACACCTCAAGCAGAAATCACGCACGAAATTAACATACACAGGACGGGTGCGGGCCAAGAACTGTCACAGTTCCACACTTATAGTGTGCTGTTCAAACAAAGAAGCACAAAACGAGTGCACAAGTATAGGCAGGACAAGGGCGAACAGCTGCGATAATTCTTCTTGCGTCTAGTCTCAGCCGCGTGCTAAATGACTGCCGGCTTCTCTGCAGAGACTCTTCATTCAGCGTATCAGACTTGTCATTTCATGTAATGACGAGTCTGATAAGCGCACGCGCCGGAGAGACCCCGCTCCGGGGAGGCAATGCCTCATGAGCCCCGTGTACATGTACGGGACGGGGGCGAGCTGAGTTGAGTGGCGGGTTCAGATTACCTCGACGCGCCCGAGTTTATATGAACTCGCACAGACGAGTTGAGGTGAGCGGTGATCGCAGCGACGCTTGGCGTCGAGGCGAACCGAAAGCCCGTCTTCCGGTACCGGTTTCCGCTTCTCCAAGCCTGCGCTCTCGCCTCTCGCCGCTGTGGGCTGCGGTTGTTTACGCAGTTTTCGCTCCGCCACCGCGATGGCTGTCTTAGTATTTTTTCTCAGTTTGCATCAGCTGTACATTATGGTTGTGTTGGTGTCTTGGCTAAAACTGCACAACGCGATGGCAGCAGTGGTTCTGTTGCGGCACAGCGCTCGCTGCAGGCGTATCCACAGCCTGACGCACCGTCTCCTGTTCACCCCTGGCTGGTCTCTCCAGGAATTCGCCGTGATTCATGGTTTGTAACGCCTTTCATTTGTGTACCTGATGCTGTGGAAAATCCTTTGAAGCCCTACACGCGAGTCATTTTTTGCAATAGTTGTGGCTTGTCGCTAATACGAATTAAGCAGCGCCCTGAACCTCGTTGAAAATTTTAAATTGAAAACAATAAGCAGTTTTTATATGAAAATGACTAAAGACCCTCATCGATTGTTGGAACAAAGTGTACAGTTCCACCACAATTAAGTGCACCATGTTCCTCTTGCCTCATACGCTCACTCTGTTTGGCTAATCTGATTTCTGGGGTTTTTGGACTGGACAGTGAGATCCTTACACGATGAATTTTTAATCTGAGGGCTTGTAATTTCAATTGGAATGCAATATACATTTTTGAGCAAAATTTCTATCGGCTTACGTAAACATTCATACGGCCGCATACCATTTCGCCGTAATTTTACACCTCTATTTCTGTTGTGCCTCGTTTATGCTTAAAAATGAAAGTAATTTGCTATTTTTTATATTTCCTTGCAGGATTGGAGTGTACAGCACCAGCGACTAAGCGGGCCGTGTGGGTGCGAGAACGGTGCCAAGATTGGTGGGACCGAATTGTGGCTACCAACTTCAATGACAATGACTGGCGGGAGAATTTTAGAATGTCGAGGCACAATTTCTGCCACATTGTTGCTGCCACTTCCACTTTGACGGCTCCCTGCCACTTTTGCATAGGAGCAGGCGTTCCTGCGAATGCCAAAAAAGTCATTAGAAATTAAAGCGCCTGAAAACTTTTCGAATCAAAGCGAACAGAAAGGTACTTACAGCCGTGAAGCGTTTCTTCAAATTCTCCCAACAGGTCCTTATTTGCTCCCACGTCCATGTCAGGCCCTGTTCCTTCAAACATCTTTCCAGGTCCATGAATATGTCCTTAATTTTTTTGCCGCTTGCTATCGAGCAAATCACTCAGTTTTTTCTCGTTGACTAAAGCTAGCAACGTCGTTATTTCATCATCTGTCCACATGGTGCGTGGAGCCCGAGAGGATGTCATCGTGCCTAGCGCGCGCGTACCGGTCGACAGAGAAAGAGCAACGTCGGAGTGATGGGGACAGGGCAAGCGGAGACCGCGACGGGCGGGAGAGGTCATGGGCCGTCAACTCAGCGCGACCGGTTATACATGCCCTTTCTGAGCGCGGCGAGTTCGGTGAACCTACCCCCTGTCTCCGGGTCGACGGGACTCACCGCGACGACTCTCCGCCCCGACGCGTCCGCTTATACATGGGGAGGGCGAGTCCAGAAAACCTGTTTATTTCGACTCAACGCGCTCTCGTCGGGCCAATGTAAACGGGCTTATGGAGGCGACGACCTTTAGAGCCCACCCAACGTGAGCACACGCGCTATCTCGCCACTGATAAGGCAAATGCGATAAGTTTTCTATTCTCTGAGGACTGCCAAATGGTGTAGTGTGCATATAAATTGCTTGACGTTAGCATTCTTGGCAATGTGCACTCCATGGCATAGTGAATAGCGCTGTGCGCTGGGAATCGAGAAATTCCTGGTTCGATTCCACGCGACAAACTTTTGCCTTCTGGCTTTTTTTCTCCGCAATTTTTAGTATACATCTTTTAACATCACTTCCGTGACAGAAGTACGTCAGCAGAGCCATTGTGGAACCGTGATAAAACACTTTAGGGTTAAAAAACGGCGCTCTAATCACTCGCCGAAACGCTGACGTCACCCGGCGCAACGCTGGCTCGAAAACGTAATCCACAAGCGCCGACACTGCGCCATAGCACGCGGCTGACAGTTACACATGGGGCACGAACATTCTTCTGTAGCAAGTGTAGTTCTAAATCCTACGTTCAATGTGGCTCCGCTGCTATGAAACCTGAGAAACTGCGTGGCACGGGCCCCCAGCGGTTGCTGTTCGTACGATTCCTGCAGCTGCGTTTATCAAACGTTCGATAACGTCAATATTTGGGGAAGCATGCAAGCTTTTTTTTTCCACGGGTATAACCTCGTTAAGTGCATTCAATGACTCGGCGTTCAGGTTTCATGCTACTTTGCGTCGGGTTTTACTGAGATCCTACTTGTTACGTCAATTGAGATACGTGCTGTGTAAGTCAGTTTCGTCGGGTTGTTTCTGCCTTCAGGTGCAGCGAAAAAGCGCCGGAGAAGCACCGGCGTGAGAACGAAGCAGGATGAATATTCTTCTTTGACAAGAAATAAAATTAATCGCGCTTGGCGAGGCCGTGATGCCCTCTCTCGTACGGCACGAGCGTTAGCCGCTTGTTTGCCAAGTGTATTCAGCAAACTTATGGTAATTATAGCAAATAGTTCTAGCCTATTTTAGTTATAGTAGTTTAGACTTTGTTAGTTTATTTTACCCAGTTCTTAGCATTCCAAAGTTTGTTTTAGCTCACTTTTAAGACTTCACTGGGTACCTGACCACGCCACATGGGATCTATGAATATGCAAGCCGAGCCGCTTAAGTGCTACCTTCTTTAAAAAGGATGCGTACAACACGTCGACGCAAGGAGAATGAATTTCTCGGTGACGTTGTTGGTTATACTTCGAAAGCGTTGGCCGTGGGTTACGCTGCCTTCCAATATCAGCGAGATGCCACCAGATCGGCGATGCGAGGATCACGTCTACATGAGTGTTCCGAGCACATTAGTACAAAAACAGTGTGTCGCCCTGCCGCGGTGGTCTAGTGGCTAAGGTACTCGGCTGCTGACCCGCAGGTCGCCGGTTCGAATCCCGGCTGCGGCGGCTGCATTTCCGATGGAGGCGGAAATGTTGTAGGCACATGTGCTCAGATTTGGGTGCACGTTTAATAACCCCAGGTGGTCGAAATTTCTGGAGCCCTCCACTACGGCGTCTCTCATAATCATATAGTGGTTTTGGGACGTTAAACTCCACATATCAAATCAAAAACAGAGCGTCAACTTTTTATTCGTCTCTAAGCAAACAGCGTAGCTGTCAGTGTTTGCATTTGAATCTGATTTCGCCGCTTGTGTATCGTACCGTAGTTCGGGTCACTTCGCAGCGGATCTCGTAATGCAGATGCCGCCATGTCCCGCGGTGTCCACTCGCGTGTTATTACCGAAAACTATGGACCATCTCCCCGAGAGGAATTCTGATAGGATGCGAAGCCGCAGCCCTGCGCATGACGTTGATCTGGTTGAAACGGGCGTGAATGCGAGTGCTGGAAGAGCGGTTTTAGGCGAAACTCGGTGTAGCGTTTAGTCGAGTCAACGTTTGTTCGAAACGCAAAGACACGAGAAGCGGGAGGCGTTGAAGAAGCTTGCGCTCAGCTTCTTTGTCTCGCGTCTTGTCGGTGTTACGCTCGCGCCGTCTTTATTCTCGAACACGGTCGCTGTTCTTCACTCGCACCTCGTCTGTGTCGCTGGTATTCAACTGCCGACGCTTGAACTCGCCTTCCCAAGCTCGCACCTCGTCGGTGTTGCCGTCGCCATCCGCGAACGCGATCGGCTTCACTAACCCTCGCAACGCCGGCGACAGCCGGGAAACGTACGCGCACATTAGCAGGGAGCATGCCGCGATGGCGTCCCGCCCATCGGTGCGATTGCGCGGCAAGCAGCGGCGTGCTATTAACGTTAGGGAGTTTTAGAATAGCGACCGCGAGCCCTTGTAGTGTGGTCACTGCCACTGCACATGCGTCGTAACGTGAGTCGCCGTTCGCGCTCGCCGCCCGCCCGCAGGAAATTCGAAATAGCGGCGGCGAGTGGGGCCCGCATGCAGCCAGCAAACGCTATGGTTTCGAGCTACGGTGTCGCTGCGATAGTGCGTTGCGGTTTGCGGGAGGGCAAACGCTATTCTAAAACTCATATGGCGCCTGCGATGCCAGCGACGCCCGCAGCGCCTACAAAAGTTATTCTTAAGCTCGCCATTGACAGAGCTCTTCCTTGCTGGCACAGGGCTGAGGTGCTCCTCGAGTAAATCGGAGCTGCTTCTATACAGGCCCAATAGAAAAGGAGCCAGGCCAAAAAATTGGAAGCCTTTATCAGAGGTAGACATTGTACTTCACACCGGAACTGGCGCCCCCATTCCGAGAATGCACGCTATTAGAGTGCTGGGCATAATTATAGAGTCACACGCGTACAACAGACAAACCATCGCTAATATTTCAACCAAGACCGAGAACATGATCAGGTTGATTAATAGGGTTTCTAACAGAAGGGGGGGGACTTGGAGAAGGCAATCTACTGATACTCTTTCACGCATTCCTCATGAGCCACATAACATACGGTGCTGCCATGCACTCTTGGTATGGATTCGAAAAGAAGAAGCTGGAAACTCTGATCATAAAAAGCGTAAAGAGGGTGTTGGGCATCCCCGTGCGAACAATCAATGAACGCCTTATGCAGCTAGGAGTTCATAACACCCTAGATGAGATCATTGAAGCCAAAGAGACTGAACAGCTAATGCGCCTGTCGTCTAAGCCACCTGGTAAGAAGATTCTGTCCGTCCTAGGCCTCAGTCCGGCGCTCGTAGAGGATCACCGTCTCCGACTACCAGATGAACAGCGTACTGCCATCCAGGTCTCTCCATTTCCGCGAAACGTCCATCCTCAGCACAACGAAGGAATGCGCCGGGATAGGGCCATCACACTTCTGAAGAACATCAGGAACGATCCTCATTCAGTTTGTTTTGTCGATGCCGCTCAGTATGGTCGCTCAGCTAGGATTTCTGTTATTTCCGTAAATCATATGGGCTCTATTATCAATGCTGCGTCAGTTAGCCACTCTACTCCCTTGAGAGCCGACCAGTTGGCTGTAGACCTTGCCCTTTTGGATGACAATAAATCGCAAATCTTCACCGACTCAAGGTCAGCGGTCAAGGCTTTCGCCTCTGGTTCCGTCTGTACTGAAGTATTTAAACTACTTGAAAATAGGACACTTTCTCCACATACCATTACCTGGTTTCCTGCCCATCTCGAACCCCTACTGGACTATCAAATAAACCTGAATTACACTGCTCACTCCCACGCGCGTGCTGGGGAGGACGTAGGTCCGCAGGTTGGCAGTGAGATGTTCAGGGACGCTTTACTTACAATCAGTGAAGTGACTAAACACTAGCAGTTGAGTAGGGGGTCATTTGCTCCACCACACAACAAGTTGTCTAGACCTTAAGCCATCACGTTTAGAATGCTCCAAACCAGGTCCTATCCAAGCCTATTTTTCCTCAGCATAGTCTCCTCAAAGGCTTTTGACTTTACCTGTCCTGATTGTGGTGAGGTTAGTGACTTAGCACATATGTTCTGGCAGTGCCCCTCGTTACGGGGCCCAAGTCGGCTCACAGAAGAATATTGGGACTCTGCCTTACGAAGTTCATAGTTGCTACGACAACTACGGGCTGTCCAGAAAGCCCACGACGCGGCGGTGAGGCTAGGCCTCCCCGTTCCTACGTGGGAGCGGCCCGCGACGTTGCTCTAAAGGAGCAGCGTTTCTCAGGGCCCAATAAAGTTCTTCGTCTGTCTGTCTGTTAAGCTCATTATTGTCGGCGCCGAGAGATCGTCAAGGCACGCGCAGCACGCGCACCCGCCGGCTCGTGGCTTTTTCTCGTGGACAGGTGGAGAGAGGTGGCGCGGGTGAGATGATGCCCACGTGAGGAATAGGCTCGAGCGTTGCGAGCGGCGGATAGAGTGAAGCGAGGAAGTTAGTGGCTAGAAAGGCGCCACTATAGAGAGAGAGCTGACACGCGGCGAGCTAGAGAGAGTAGAGAGAAGAGAGACGTCAACACCCACTGCTAATAGGACACTACTTCAAAACTTGGCACCACTGCAAAACCTATATGAGGGGAGTGGTACGGACGGAGAGACAGTGTTAGACAGGCTAATCAAAGAGCTGCTTCGCAACTGAAAACTTGGAAGAGGACTAATTCATCCATTACTTACAGGGTAACATTATGACATCCCGCGTGGGAATTGTTGTCAGCGCAGGCATTCGCCAGCTCGGGTGCTGCCTTTATTGCAGCTGCCGTGGAGTTCTTGCTTTCCGTTAGGTAGTAAACGGTAGCGAACACTATGGCGATGATGACGGCTAGGATCAAGAATACGAGGCAGCCCAGGGTCTCGGTTGAGAAGGGGAACTGCCTAGGCGGTGATGGGCTGCTCGGTGTCGCCTCCTGCTTCGGTGACTGCTTATCGGACGGACCACCAGGATGTTTCGGAGAGCCATCCTCGGGAGTGCAATAACCTGGTGAGGCGGCGTGGTGGTCGGACACTGTGGGTACCAGTTTTGGTGGCGCAGACGCCTGACCTGCGCAAAAAAAGGAAAAAAAACAGAGTCCGGAGTGGCTCAAATGCATATCTACGAAACTCTGTAAGCTCAAGCAAATTTGCTTCCAGTTTGCACTGAGGCAAATGCTTCTAACTTACAGTAGCCTATAGTCACGAACCACGAGGTGGTGAATTCGTTAGATGCACTTACGCTATACATGGATTCTGGGTGCAATTCGCTAGCCTCTAAGTTAGTTATGGTAATATCTAGAGACCGCACTTTAGGCAAAATTTAATTTTGTTCCGCTCCTATCGTGGCCCTTTGACATACGAGTATGAGTTATATCGTTAGAAGGGGCTTTTACAGTGTTGTTATAGTGTTTATTATTGCCTATTTTGGCATTTGTGCCTAAATACCTATACATGCAAATTATTATATATGAAGGCTATTATATATGAAGGTCTAATGTTTCACTTTCAGGTGCTGTTATTAATCATGTTATTGAGCAAGCGCGTTTAAAAATCTAAGATGTTCAACCTCATCCTTTAAAAAAAGGTCCCGAAAAACAGCTGCTACAAGTAGTGAATCGGGGTGCATCGGCGAGAATACGCGGCTGCGATAACAAGGCTCGAGCTGTTCTTGAATAAAACCACGAAAAGCCTTCACGGGAAAAGCTATTGAAGAACAATAGAAGGGAAAAAATGAGCTGCGCAAGTGGCTTTTCTTCTGTTTGCACGTTACTTTTTAAAGGGACCGTGAAACACTTCATTGAGTACCCACGAAATTAATTCACTGGAAAAGCGTATTGCCTCAAAAACTCGACGCCGCAAAATTTTTAAGCATATGTCCGGTACGAGTGGAGTTATAAGGATTTGTCACACGCAGCAATCGCATCCTCTCTCGTCCTGACGAAAGCGCTGGAAGCTAAACAGGGAGGAATGGGAGGGGCTAACAAAAAACGTCGCGCGCGCCTCCGGACCTTAATCACTTTTCTTTCTTTTCTTTTTTTTTTTTGAATGCGCGGGTTTTTGAATGTGATTGCGCGCACACGCGTGAACAAGTAGCGTCCTCCCGCGGCAATGTCTGCAACGACCAAGCGCGCTAAGTTAAAATCAGGCAATGGCCGATATGCTCGAAATTTATGGACTTACCACGAGTGATTTTTGGGCTTATACCGTGATTTGTCGGGAGAAAATAAAGCTGTTTTTACCTGACTATGATACTTTATTGTGAATTCCAGGCCACGTGCTGCGCTATAATATTTGGCTCGCGTGTTGTCGGAAGCCTCTACTACCAATCGGCAGCGTTTTCAGACCATGCTCAAGAAGTGTTGCAGGGCCAGCGAAGAAACTGTTTGTGCACGATTGAAGCCTACCAATGGGAGGCATGTATGCCTCCCTTCTGACATCTTAATGATCTGGCTATCTGCCCTTGTACGGCCCTTCTAAGACGAGCTAAAGAAGGAGACCAATCCATGTGTTTTTAAGTGGTGAGCGCTTGGTGGCTGCGCTGCCACAAAATTTTTCCGGCACAGCAACAGCGCGTACGGCGTTGACACATATCTCGTGAATCAAGCGCAGAAATTCTCTCTTGCAAGATTACTTCCCCTAAATTGCGATCGCATAAAAAATAAAGCGTCGCCAAACGGGGGATGTCTTCACAATTCCATGCATGCAGCTGAGTTGTTCGATGTCTCGCCAATCCCGGCCTGCTCAAGGCGTGGCAGGTTGGAAAAGTTATTGTAATAGCAACGTACCAGTGTGCGCAGCATCCCCCAATTATATTGCAATGATTTACTGATTACATGAATGTGCTATGAATACATGACTATGCATACATAACCTGCTATCAATCCTCCTCACCTTATCATCACTCGTCACCCTCACTTCCCTTTCCCACTTCTTGCTTTAACATCTAATGGTTGCATGGCTATTTCATGCTGTGCTATAGGAGCTGCTTGGCACGTTCCCGCTTTACCCATTTCCCTCTTCTTTCTTTCCTACACGTCCTGACATCACTCCCACCCTCACTTCTCTTTTCCTTTGTTATACATTACGCATACCTGTGTTACCCTAGAAGCTGCATGGCACATAGACGATTTCTGTGGCCCATGCCAACTTTAGTGCAGACATCAACGGCCTCATCTCCGGTTTTAACAGATGCGCCGTTAAAAACCAATCCCTTCCTTATATATTTCAGCGTCAATTGTTTCTGTACAACTTAACATTACTTTTCATGTATTCTTTCCCGGCATCGTTGTATGTTACTTGCCCACATAACGAACACATCAAGACGCACTGCGGAAGGTCATGATCTCAAGGTATTTAGTTGCAAAAGCAGCTGGCTTACGGGACGGTGACGTCGGCTTTTGGGATACCCTAATCGAAGCGGCAGTGGTCGCGGTTGTTGCGTCATTCGCTTCGGTTTCCTCGCCCGCCACCGTGCTCGCTGTAGTCAGTGCCTCTTTCGACGCGACCTCCGGCGCCTTGAGTTGCACCTGTCCCTTCGGAGAAGTAGCAGCGCCATTGCTCGAAGCGGCCTTCTTGCTGGACGTGATGTAGCCGGGAGCCCTGCGCAAACAAGCAGTCGCATACAGCAATGTGATGCACTCTTAGAAAAGTGTAGCAATACGGGCTGCCTTTGTGGTAGTAATGGTTTGTCACATATATATTACAACCCTGCTAGTAAGTACAGGTAGTCACGACGCGGGTGGTAACAGCTATTACCTTTGCCGTAACTACCTGTTACCGTTACTACCCTATAGCCGTTACAAGCCATAAGAAGTAACTTTCAAAGGTTTTAAGAAAAAGTTGTAACTGGCACTACCGTGCTTCTTTTGCGATGTTATTTCTTTATTGTTAATGCTGGCCAATTGATGTCTCATCGCAAAACAACTTCGGGTAACCTTGCATGGTGTGACATGAGCGTGAAGAATACATACACCTAACAAGCTCGCTACACTACAGTACCGTAAGCGACTACCAGAGTGTACAAACAGGAACTTTACTTGTTTGCAGAATGAACAGGCAAATATATTGAGAAAGGGAAGTTTATTGTACACATAACTTGTGCATACACAAACGAAACATAAAAACTAGTAAAGACAGTGTATACATCTTACAAATGAGCACCAAAATCTAATTGATCACTGGCTATCACATTTTACAGAATAGCACGTGTGTATGCGTACAATAGTTGGCGCATGGCTAGTACGAAACAACTGAAACTCCGGCTGTCCCTCTCTTACTCTGAAGGAACGTGTGTGCCATCGTCGAAGGAAAGCCTCTTCGCCGTGCGTTTCCAGCTGCTGATTTGTTTAGAAAAAATTTTTAACGATTTCGAGTACTTCGTACTCAACGATGGGAGAGCACTGAGCCGTCCCACTAAAAATGCCGCTGAGAAAACGCTGTGGTTTACGTGTTTAGAAAAATTTGGGAACGATTTAGAGTACTCGGTACTCTACTATGGGAGAGCATAAAGTTGTCCCCTGGAAATAATCAGTGCACACATTCACACTTAACTTTGCGTGAGGGCTGAGGCATGAACATTTTGGATCTGGGTAATTCCCATGACTAACATGAAATAAACAACTGCGATGGTCTTAGCGAAGCTCTGAGACTTTGAATCTACTTTGAATACGCATGTATGACACAAGTGAGCTTTTCTGTTTCAGGATGAGTTATAAAAATGCGAGCTTAGAACACTATACTATAATACTTGGTTATGCGTGTTTTGGGACGTAGCACAAGATTTTTAATTAGCCGTACTCATACAAAATCACCTGTCATACCTATTGATAAAAAAATGGCCACACGAAAGCAATATATACAGCGGCTGAAACAAGGTACTCAATTCAACATAGTGTCGATGAATTTGAATATTTTACAGTGTTATTATATTGATGCTTAAAAGGTAATAATTGTTCCGAGGGTTTTACGTGCCAAAACCACTATATTGTGAGACACACTGTATAGTCCGAAACTACGGATTAATTTTACTATCTGGTTTACCTTGATCCGTCTGTCTTGTTAGTTTGTAGTAAATTACAAGGTTAGTTGTAATTATCCATTGCAGCATGTGTAATGTGTAACACTTGTTTATTGTTCGTTAACTTGTACTTCAATGTTTTGACAATAGCACAATGGCTCTCAGAAAACTCGATTCCACAATGCAAGAG